>NC_080044.1:15542368-16216981 GCF_012489685.1 Lotus japonicus
TACATTTTTTGGCTCCAGAGTTGTTAGTGACTGCAAATCATAACTCTATGCAGGGTTTCTTTGTTGCTGTGACATTGGTGAGGTACTAACTTATGGTTTAGGTTTCAAGTTTTGTAAATCCTACACCGAAAATCAATGCGATTTTTAGACAGTGTACATGTTCTGTTTTGTTCTTTATTTTTTCTTTAGATTTTTCTAGAAGGATGTAAGATCAAGATTTCCTGAACAATGACTTCATGTTTATCAATTTCATTTTTGTGTGATTTATTTTTCTGTTATTGTGTCAGTATGTTTCCAATATGCATTCTTCTTGGTTAGCTTTTTGTTTCTACTAATCACCCCCTTGCTTTGTCTCTTTTTTAGCTTTGTTTTTCAAAGCTGTGAATAATACACTCTTTTGCCTTCTAAAAAAAAGGCTTAATTGCACTTTTGGTCCCCAACTTTCGCCTTCCTGTGAAAATCGTCCCCAAACTTCAAAATTAGCAAAAAAACATCCTCAACGTTTACATGCGGTTGCAAAATTGGTCTTCCGTTAGACTTCCATCCAAAACTTAACGGATTCAGGGTTAAAAAATGAAGCCCAGGAAATTCATGATGTTCTTCATCATCTTCTTCAACTTTTTTTTTCCTGAACCTCAATCAAACAAGAAACCTAGAAATTTGAAGCTCTCCCTCAATACACATAGGAAATATTTCAATTCTTCATCATCTTCACATGTTCTTATGAAAAGCCAAGAAAAATCCATAGATTCATCATATTCATCCTAAACTTTCCATTAAGCAAAAGAAACCCACTAAAAAATTACTTCTAGAACCTCTATCTCTTTCACCTTCCAGTAGATTTTGCTCCTGCATAACATTGGAAATCCAATTTTCTTCCATCATCAACTTTCGCTTCTTCCACCAGTTCTATTTTTTCATCTCCGTCTTCCATCACCATCAAGGAAATCAGAAGATAGGGACGTTTGAGGGAGAGATTGAGATATCCAAATCCATCGAAACCCACCCCACCACTCCCTCTCACAACCCCAGATCGAGAACGAAATTCACCCCAACACTCCCTCAACTCCTCATCTTCCTTATCCTCCTTTCAAATCTTCAGATCTATGCGAAAGGTCGTCGCGGCGGTGGTCAGAGCTTCGCCAACCAAGAAAGGAGATTGAACGTCAGCAGTGAGGGATTCACAGGACGTCAACGACGGGAGACTCAGAGAAGTGGGTCGATCTTCATGTGCAACCCAGAGTCTATTGAAGCCCTGAATCGATTGAACCTATCGCTCGATCTGCCGTTGCTATTGATGTTGCTGTCGTTGTTGTTGCAGTGTTTGTGTTGTTGAGGTTGGGGTGGGGTGGGGTTCTTGAATTCTGGGTTGGGGTTGAGAGTGGTGGGGTGATGTGGTTGTTGTTTGCTTGTGAATAATAGTAGTGGCTTGTATCGTTTGTCCTCTGGGATTTGATCTGCAATCTCATGCTCTCAAGGGGATCTTCTTTTGCAGGGGTAGGTGGCTTTGTTGAAATATATGACATCAGGTGTAAGGTGGCTGTGATTTTGGCATTGAAATTGAAATAGTTCTGTTGGAATTCTTGTAGCATTTAAACTTGTCTTCTGTAGTTTTGTTGATTTCATTCAAATGAGAGGGATGAAAATGAAGAAGAAGATGTTTGAAGAAGATGAATAATGAATGAAGGTTGTTGGGTTTCATTTTTTTAATTTTTAATTCATTTTTTAACCCAAAATCCGTTAAGTTTTGGATGGAAGTCTAACGGCAGACCAATTTTGCAACCGCATGTAAACGTTGAGGATGTTTTTTGCTAATTTTAAAGTTCAGGGACGATTTTTGCAGGAAGGTCAAAGTTGGGGGACCAAAAGTGCAATTAAGCCAAAAAAAAATGCATTCTTCTTGGTTAAAAAATCAATCCAAGATTTGAAGTCAACATCCTCTTATCTGAGGTCAATTGTTGCGGTTGATCTACTCTCTAAGGTATAATGTAACCAATGTTAAGTTTCTCATGCTAGGCTTGGTGTTAGCCATTAAAAAGTTGTACATCTCAAGGTAGCCAACTAACTAAACTTTATGAACGCTCATCTTATATATAGTTCCTTTATATCATTCTTCTTAGTTTGATTCAATCTTTCCATTGCCTATTTGTCATCCTTAAAAAATTTGGTGTATGGCATTGAGAAGTTTTTGTGAACATCCTCAAGGGACTCGAAACACCTGAAAAATTGATTTCCAGTGGCCCAATTATTCATTCATATCATTTAACATCTAAATTATCATTGAATAATTTTTTTAAGATTGTTTTGTAGGCTGACAACCCTTTTATTTGGCTTTTTTTGTCAATTGTGAAGGTATGTTTCGTTGAGTGTGATAGATATATTTTATGTCATATTTTTACTCTTTGTCAAATTGAGAAATATTTTTTCTCGATTTTTATTTTCTTAATGAATAAAAGTTTATGCTTTTGAAAAAAGTTCACTTAGATCTAGCATGAAGACATTTTTCTTTGAATGATTATATGACAAAAGAATTTCTAACTTTCAAGTTAGATTTTCATAATAAGTGATTTATTATTTTCAATTTTTTTATTAATGATATTTTCTAGACCAAAAATTGAAGGATATTGGTCCTATTTTATTTTCAGAGTCAAATTCTTATATATACAAATAAAAATATAATAAACTGATTTTTTTTAGTATTGAAAAATATTCCATTAACATGCTTAGTCTCTATCAGCTAATATTATTCAATAAAACATCCAAAAGTTAAATCTTAAGTACAGGGGTGAAAAACACAGGAAGATTAAAGAAAACACATTAATACACTATAGGGGTTATATATAAGTTAGAAAATATAAACTTTAAAGATTGAATTCAAATCTAAACATAAGAAAAGTATATAAAGTTACATATGACACATTCAAGGACGTGTGTTATACGATGAGTTTACTTGAAGATGATAAATAATACGTTGATGAAGTAACAGAAGCCTTGCATTGCGGCACAACAAACAATCTTAGAAGACTTTTTGCTACATTACTATTATCATATATGCTTTTAAGGGCATAATTTGTTTGGAAAGAATCCTGAGAGTATTTAAGTGATGATATTTTACATATATACGAAGACTTATTACGCAACGTAGTGGTAAATACATATTCAATCAAAGCTCATACAAAAAAAATTTAGGACAAAAATCACAAAAACTTTAATTTCACCGCATCTACAAAATGAAAACAAATACATTCATCACTTGAAAAAAATACAAATTTATATTTACTAATATCTAAAATTAATTTTATTCTTTTAATTCATAATAAATTTTCTATCAATAAACATAAAAAAACACGAATTTATAAAGAAAAAATATACGCGATAAACATAAATGAATAACCCCGTGCATCGCACGGGTATACGTACTAGTAGGAATATAAAAGAGAAAAACAAGAGATATGATGATTGATATGACAGAAAAAGAAGAGAAAAATATAAGTGAAATAAAATGAATTGAAGCACATGTGAATGTGTGAGAATTGTAATAGTTTCAATTGTTGAATTGAAACAAAATTGCAAAAGTAGGATTTTTACGGTGCAATGAAACTTATGTTAGAATATTAATGTCTGACAAAGAACAGTATAAATACACGAAGAAAAATTGGCCGTTTAAATTTGTCCTCATGAGATGAGATAAAGAGAACTTAGTCAAGTAATGAGCCCACATAATTTGCTTCGATGAGAAAAAGAAATAGAAAGAAAGCAAATTCGCCTTCAAAATTGCATTCACCACATGTCTAAATTGTAGTTAATGAAAAGTTTTTAAAGCCAACGTGGGTTGGCACAACTGACCACATGTTCCACATTTTCATATTTAGCTTTCACCTCCCCATTGGTTGAGAGTTTTAATTTCTCGACGTCCAGTAGAATTTCAGTTGGCGAGCAGCCGCCCTCTTTGGGGAAATATCTCACCCCTACCAAGTAATTAGCATTTGCTGGCCTCCCCAGCATGTCACTGACTCACAATCCGATGGTCAAGAGGTGCTTTTTTCTCTGTTCTGTCATTTAAAAAAAAGTTTTTAAAACTTTAGTAGTCATTGTTTAAATTAATCACTATAATTAGACATCTTATAACTAATCATGGCTATAAAAATTTTCATAGAGGTGACATCCGTTAAAAGTGATCCTATAGAAATGTTATATATTTTTTAGATAATGTACAATCTTTTTGACCATTTTTTTTTGTCTTGACCAAAGTATCCCCACAGCCGACAGCTGTGAGACTAATTCCTCGCCCCACGGTCGATCAGTGCACTAAGCGGTAGGGGGCTGGTCAAAGAGTTTTTTCTATTCGCAAGAGTTGGGATTCGAACCCCCAACCACTTGCTTAAAGGATGAAGTGCTGATTGTATTTAACCATATGAACTTTGTAATTGGACTTTGGGTCTATATTTAAGTCTTAAATGTTCTCTTAGTTTTTTTTTTCAAAGGTTCATAATTTATTCAAGAGAGATAGCCGAACGGCACTTACAATCGATAATTAATTGAATGAATGAGGAAATTTGGGCCATAAGACCAAATACAGCTTACAAGACAGTTCATAATAATCAGGCCCGCGTCTCCTTAGTACACTAAACAGAGAGTTTGTCTAAGGGAGATTAAAAAAACTACTTGCAGAGACCCAAGAGGAAGTAGGCCCAAGAGGTTCTCTTAGTTTTCAAGACACCTAGAATAATCTCCAAACAAGGATTGGGCTAAAGATATGAAAAAAAAAAACTCTAGCAAAGGTCGACAAAAAATATGAATTCATTTAGATTAAATTTTTGTTTCTCCCAATTTATAAAGTTCCAATCAAACTGTGAGTCAGAAGGAAAATGCTACTACACACGACTAAAATGTCGTCAAATTCACACGACTTGTGTTATTGGGTTTGACAAAATGGATTTTCTCTCTCCTCATCATTTATTTCCATCCATTCAAATCGCTAATTTTTAATTGTAGTGTTGGATTGTGCCTTTTTATATCGTGTCGTCTAGCACTGCTTGAGTCAGAAATAACAGGTATGTTTGGAAATAGGTATTTGATGCTCGTTTTGAGGGGTTTTTGGTTTTGATGGTAGGGGATTTTTTGTTTGAGGTTAAAGTATGTGTTTATACTTGTGGGGTTTATGATTGAGGTTTTTGTCTCAGTTTTTTTTTTTTTGGAAAGCCAAATGAATAAAACAATGAGTAACACTTTAGGTGTTACATTACAACCCACAGTACAAAAGAACATAAGCAAAAAGTAAAAAGAGAGGAACAAAACCTAAAAATGAGAAGTGACAAACCACCTCCTACTGCAAACAGAAAGACCAAAATAAGGACAGCAGGCATAAAAGAAATAACAACCAGAAGGACGCTAATTAGGTTTTTATCAGTTTAATCATTATACTATATTGAGAGAGTTTGTTTCTAAATTTTCTATGTATTTTAATATTTTATTATTATCCAAAAATAAAATAAAGGATGAAGAGTTTTGTAGACAAATTCCCTAAAATACCACATCATTAGCGCGCGTTTCCTACCCACATTGATGGAGGATTTTTTTCAATGGATTCTACTGAATTGTTCTTCTCTCCCTTCAACTTTCTACTCCACCAAGAGTAGAAGATAAATTGGTATCCGCATTTTTTCTTTACTCATTTTCTTTCTTTGTGGTTTTTCTTGAACTAAACCAAGTGAACAACTTGTTACTTTCTCACATCATGTGACTTCGGAATTTGTGCCGTAAGAGTTGAATTAAATAATTTAGCTTTAACATCAACCATATAACTCATATTTATCTAGCAAAATTAATTAAAGTCTTAATATATTTTATACTTTCTAAGAGAAATTAAATTAGGTTCTTTACTTTTAAATCATTTGCAATTGATCTTTGAAAATTATTTTTTAATTCAAAAAACTAAATTTGTTTGATGTGAGGTTATATTAATGAGTAATATTGTAACAAAAAAATGGTCACTTTCAAAAAAAAAAATTGTAACCAAATAAATATTGATGAGTAGTATGTAATTATTTTTAAAATAATTTATGGTTCCGGAGCCATATCATGGTTTTATGGTTTATGGTAGTGACCGAACCACCCAAACTTTCTTTTGTATGTACAAATTTAATTAACATGATAGTATTACTAGAGATATACACAAAGCAGGAAAATTGAACATTGCTTGCTGGAGAAAGTAGAAACCCATGGAGAAGGCTGTTTCTATCTGTCTCAAGTTAACCTTCAATATATGGAGCCATATACATAGATGGAGCTGTTGAGACGTGGAGACCCGACTACCTTCTTAGATAGTTGTTTTTTTTGTGAGGTCTTCTTAGATAGTTGTTGAATTACATTTCCGCGAGCACAAGCACACTACAATAGCTAAGTGTTTTTTAGACGAATGTTAGTTGTTACTTGTTAGTAAGGTTAGTAAATTAGTTCTTTTCAGGATTCGAATCCTGGACTCTTCACTTTTTACCCTCTCAAACCCTTATGTCCTTTAAATCTTACCACTTGAGCTAACCTTGGAGATTTCATTAGTTTGGATTGTTCCTGAATAATATTTGTTACTAAATAATTCCCAATCCTTAAGAAATCTTCACCATTTGTATCCATTTTTCAAAATTACTCACAATCCACTTCTATTATTTATTTTGCGTCATTAATTAATGCTTGGAGAGGAGAAAGAAAAATAGAAGGATTCAATTAGATAAATGTATTCTAGCTAAAAAATTGTTCATGCACCACAAACTTAATGTTGGTTCTAATAAAAGGGACAAGCGGTTTTATCTATTGTGGTTCATTGGAAAAATGAACCTCGATGGTTAGTTAAACCAAAGCCCTTAGATATAATAGTTTATAAATTAAATGGTTAAGATTAATTGTGGTTGAATCCTGAATTTACTAAAATGTCCTTTAGACCAATTTCTATCCACCACCATCCTCGATAGCTCTCCACTATCACACTTCCCTACCTCTACCCTTCTCCTCCACATCTGATCGGCCACCACCACCGTGGGACTAGATCTTCTCCTTAACCAAAACTTCCAAATCTGATCTTTCCCATCACTTCTCTTCTATTCATGAGTTCAATTGTATTATTTTCAGTTCGTTGGGTGTTTTTTTTTAGAAACTTGGCTCGTACCAAGCAAACTACGAGGAAGTCCACCGATGGCAAGGCTCCTCGGAAGTAGCAGGTGACAAAGGAAGCAAGGAAGTTCACTTCGGCGACCAGAGGAGTGAATAAGCAACACATGTTCAGGACAAGAATTGTTACTTTGAGGAAGGTTCGGAAGTACTAGAAGAGCACAAAGCTTCTTATTAGAAAGCTTCCATTCACCAAAATCTCTCAGATCTGGTGCAGATATGGAGATTCAGGGGACAATCTTCCTCAATCCCAAATTGTTGCACTTCCACCACACTCAAACCCTTGGGTCATTATCAAACTCCAGCAAGAAAGTAAAAAAATCTAAACAACAAACACCAAAGAGAAATTGAATCAATAAACACAATCCTCGGCAACGGCACCAAACTTGATACGAGTTCCGCAAGTGTACGGTTCGATTGAAGTAATATAAAATATTGTCGAATCTATAGAGATTGTTTGCAGAACCAATTTGTAAGAGATTAATGTTGTTAAGACAAGAAAAAGTAAATGAATAATATGATTTTGATTTGTGATTAAACTTGGTAACAAGAATTGATTATAAAAGAGAAAATTGATTATGATTAATACTAGCACTTGGGTTTTGCTTCACCAAATCAGATTATGCTCAAGAAAACTGAGTATGTATGAAACTTATGGAATTCTATCCATGGTGATTTAGCCTTAATCCCTACTTGTTAATTGTCTTACACAAGCAAAACTTCTAGGTTAATTTAAAAGGTCCAATTCCTTAGAACCTAAAATAACTAAACTGAAGATTAGAGTTCTTGTAATTAGACCACCACTATCAAATTCTACCCTTATTCCTAAGGTGCATATAATTCAATCAACCTAAACTATGGTCCCTTAATCTAACTAAACTTTCGTTTGTGGAGAGAATAAGCAATAAACTTGTGTGCGCTCAAGCTTGAATAAAAACAGAGAAAAGTTGCATAAATTGAAACCATGTTCATACATAAATTAGAAACTCAAAACACAACCTTGAAAAAGATTCACATCTGAAGTTCTGAAAGGAAATTAGTCAAGCATTGCTAAAATAGACATAATCTAACATGAAACAAGCCTCCACGAAAACCCTAAGAGTCATAGTCCAAGACTTTGTTTAGAAGAAACAAGATAATCGAAGTTCACTATTTATAGGGGAAGTAACTAATATGCCACACATGAGCATGGCTCAATGCACGTTCATGCGTGCCTAGACCTAGGGTGGTCCAAAAAATCTGGTCCGACCAAACACGTCAAAACTGGAGTTTTTTTTGCTGAACCGGTTCGTGGGATTCGGATTGCGGTTAAATCGGGTGAAAAAAATCTATTTAAAGTGGTTCATACCGATCGGTTTCGATTTGGGCTCTAGACCGACCGAATAAGCTCTTATATAAGAACAACAAACAGATCTATTTCTAGGCCATATAAATACTCCAACTAACCTATTTACCCTAATTATTCAGCCTCTCCACTAACCCTAACAACCAACCCAACATGCCAAGCCTTAGCACGCACTAGCCGGTGGCCACCACTTCTACTCACGTCGCAACGTTGCCACAATAACCACCACTTCTACTTTCTTGGCGTCGCAACGGAGCCACAATAACCACCACTTCTACTTTCTTGGCATCGAAACGAAGCCGCTAGGGGTGACAATATGGGTTGGCGGGCCGGGCCAGGCCCAACCCGTCACTAACCCGCCGAAATACGGGTTGGGTTGGGCTAGCCCACTTTTGGTATTTGGGTTCAAAGTCTCAACCCAACCTATATTTTGACGGGATTGCGGGTTGGCGGGCTAGCCCACTTAAAAAATGTAGTATAATAAAAAAAATGTGCAATGAGAAATTTTAAGAAATATTTCACTTTTCATACGTTGGCACATGAAAAAATTAGAATTATACTTATTCTTTATCTTTAAATGTTATGATTTCAACTAGAAAATCTCTCAAATAGTAATACCAAGAAAATATTTATCATGCGTGGTTATTAAAAGTTGTAAAATTGTAACCTCACTAGCAATTGTCTATAAGTGTCAATAACCTTAATCAAATCATTGATAAATGTCATTTTTCTTTGATACACACTCACTTAATATTACTTAACAACACTAGATGTGTTTTACAATCATCAACAAGAGTTTACTTTAGTCAATAATAGTTAACCAACAATTATAAAAGATAATGTCGAGTTGTCATGAAAGTTTTAGACAAAACATAACCTACAAATAAGAGCCGCAACTTATATAGGTGAATCCATGGAAGGTCATCATTGACTAGCTTTCAAAATAGTTTTTGTTTTTTAGTTTAGGTCTGTCATAATCTATGCGTACCTTACAATAATCTACTTAAAGAATAAAAATATATAAAAAAAAGTGAAAAACGGGTTGGCGGGCTAACCCAACCCAACCCGTCATTAACCCGTCAAAATGCGGGTTTGGTTGGGCTGACCCACTTTTAAAATATGGGTTCAAAATCCCAACCCAACCCGCCAAAAAAGGTGGGCAAAACGGGCTGGCCCAGCGGGCCAAACCCATTTTGCCACCCCTAGAAGCCGCCATGACCACCACCACTACTCTCTTGACGTCGCAACAGAGCCACCACCCTGAAATATGGCAACCCTCTCCTCTTCTTCATGCGATGGAGTTACTGATCTCTCATACAGGTGGCCATTTTCCTCCATGGAATCATCAACCGCCGTCATTCCTCCCTTCTCAACCGCGATTTATTTTCGGTGGCACGAGATCAAAGAAAATTTTCCGCTCCATACCTTCTATTAATTTTTTTTTTTACTTTTTTAACATTTTTTACTTGCTAGTTTCTAATCTCCAGCAACTGCTGATTTTTGAACGTTGCTGGTTTCATGTTATAGAGATTTAAGTCATGATTGAAGGAGAACTAGGTGGAGGAGAAATGAATGGTTGGTGATGATAGAAGGAGCACAAAAGAAAAGATTGAGGAATGAATGACTCACTAAAAAACAACCAAAACACTGTGGTTCAATTTCAAATTATCCCACGATAGAAGCACTCGGGACAAGCCTCAAATTTGTTTATAAAGAACAATTGGAGTAATAAATAAATGATGATATGCTATTTGAGTTGATTGTTTCTTTTTCCTAAAATAGTGAGTTACTGAGTTATTAATTTTGGTTTCATAAAATAGTGAATTATTGATTTTGCTTCCTTCATCCATTTTATGACAGTTTGAATATTGTCACTAATCCCTAAAAATCACCACAAAATGTGTTAGTGAAGGTTTAAATAAAAAATATATGGATGAACCAAAATAATAATATTTACTATTTTAGGGGGAAAACTGAAAAGTATAAAATGCTATTCCATTCTTTTTCTCGTTTCCTATCTGATCGGTCTAGGAATTTATTGCATACAGTTTCCATTGACAAGGCCAGCACTTCCAAGAGTTGACTTTTTAAAAATACCAGGAATAATTACAAGATTTGTATATCTATCTCATCAGATAACATTGACAGTTAAGATTACTTTTTCTTAAGGGAATTTTGATTTTAAACTTAATTTTCTTTTTTTTATTAATAGACGAGGATTCACGTGGGCTAACTTTTAAAAGTATATAAAGGTTAAATACATGAACTAATAATAACTATTGACCAAAACCTTCAGAAAAATTATATTGACAAAAGAAAATTAATTATAAATACTACAACTTGATACTCTCATGAATCACCAGTTGCAATATGATATATTGTTTTAAAGTGGTTCAGACCGATCGGTTGATACTCTCATGAATCACATTGTGACAAAATGTAATATATTGTTTATTTTTTATATTGAAAAAATTTACATCAATCAGGAATCGATCCATGAACTGCCTCCTACCTAATCTATATGCTTTCCAGCTCTACTACTTGAGCTATCTTTCGGGGACAATGTAATATATTGTGAGAACAAAAACAAGGCTTAAAGGGTCCAAAGGCCCCTGAAATTACAAAGGGAATCAAATTCAGGACCTATAAATTTTTTGCATCAAATTGGGTTCCTAGAATTTTTTTTTTAATTCAATTAAGGTCAAAGTGTGCCAGAGCTCAATTTTGTCCTAGTCACCTTTACCACGTGGCTTTTTTATATTTTTTTTAATTAGAAAAATTAATTAAATTTTTTTTAATTCCAAATCATTTATTTAAATAGAAAAAAAACATAATAAAATCCCTAATCTAATAATAACCTAAACAAAAACTAATTTAAATAAAATCCCTAATCTAATTAATCTCTAACCTAAACTAAACCCTAAATTTAAGATCATCTTCTTTCTTTCTCTCCAAATGGCAGCCACCATGCAAAGAATGAAGTCTCACCGCCACCACCCTCTCTTCTCGGTTCCGACATGCTCCGGCCTCTGTCCGCAGCAAGTCCACCACCATTGGGGTCTTGGTGAGTTCCACAACAAAACCCATGCTTCAGATCCTCGTTCCGTCGCCATCGACCGCCACAATCGCCGCTTTCAAGGGCGTTTTCCGGCCAAATCCAGCCACCAATGGGAAAACGTGTTGGACCACGATGATCCTTGCCACAAGGAGAACAAAAGCCCTCAATCAATTTCTGTTTTGGACCACCTTTACCGTTGTGCACCACCGTGCCGTCGCCACGCCGCTAACTCTCTCGCTGCCAAACAACCATTGCCTCTCCATGGAATCACGACTGCTCCTTCTTCTTAGGTTATTGGGTCCTGTTTGGATCTGGGTGATTCCCATTCTGCTGGTCATTGTGCATCTAAGCAAGCGCAACAACGACAGGGCTCTTCTAGCCCACTGCATTTCAAGTGAAGCCTGCAGAGCAGAAACAACCCGCAGGTGAGTAGAATTATAATGCAAGTGGGTCATAAATTATGACCATGGGATTTTGAAGTGGAAATTGGTGTCTTCTCCATGTTGTGCGTGTTGAGAAAACAGGGAAGAAAGATCATGGCCAACAAAGATGATTTGGATTCCATAAATTTTGATGGGAAAATAGAGCAGACCTTTGATGCGCTTGAATTGTGTGCAGAGACTCATGTTGTGGGTGTTGAGAATATGTACCTTGTTTTCACACTTCTTGATTTAGGATTTGAGCATCAATGTGGCTGGGTAAATTGGGTGTATTGTGGGTGCTTCTTGCTGGTTTTGGGTAATCTAATATCTGGGGTTGTTTTTTTTTTTTTGGAACTCATCTAGGGTTGTTTCCTTTGTTTTTTTTCTTTTCTTGTTTTCTCGTGTTGGTGGTGCTGTGGTGGTGAAGAATGGCAGTGTGAGGGAAGAAGATGTTGGGGTTAAGAAAAGAAGAAGAAGAGGCTGAAGATTAGTGAAGAAGATGAAGACCATTTTATTTGGGTTTTGTTCTTGAGATGGAGATTGAAGAAGAATGATGAAGATTATGTGTTTAGTTTGAATTTAGTTCAGGGATTTATTTAGATTAGAGATTTTATTAAGTTTTTTAATTTTTTTTCTGCTTATATAATTGAGTTGGATTTTAAAATAATTTTTCTAATTAAAAAAAAATAAAAAAGTCACGTGGTAAAGGTGACTAGGACAAAATTGAGCTGTGACAATATTTGGTCTTAATTGAATTAAAAATTTTTTTAGGGACCCAATTTGATGAAATAATTTTCTAGGTTCTGGATTTGATTTCCTTTGTACCCTTTAAGCCCAAAAACAACAATTATCATGTAACCATTATTTCCTATTATTAAATAGATAACTCTTATTTAGTATCGTGTTAAAATTGTGTTACATAAAACGAACTATTAATGCAACCATATGCATAAGCTGATTCTTAATGTACCATTTTAGACAACAATTTTTGCTCATTGCCATGTTGATAAAAGAAAAAATGGCTAGCGGTGTTTTTACATTACAGATTATAACTTTAACGAATCATTCAAGAGTCATGATCTTTTATAGGATTTGTCAGCTAAGAGTCATTTCACAAAACTCATTACTATCTTTCAGTTAAATTTCAGTTCTCCAACATTCTTTTATCACTGAAAATCACGTTTTCCGAGCTCATGTGCACTTACTATCCGCGGGAAGCAATAGTAGGAACAGAATGAAATATTGAATCCAGCACAGATCCACACTATTCGTTCACATTGTCCACTAATTAGCTTAATTGCTTCTGCGCGCATTCACGTTACACCTCTTTGTGCCTAGTTGAAACTTAAAATAAGACTCTATAAATTAAATAATCTATCACATGATAACCAAAAAAAATAAAAATCTATCACATGTAATGTACTACTATTAAATTTAATTAGGTAATTAAATATCCAACTTATAATTCTTCTTTTAATGCTTGCGTCATATACTTCACAGTTGTAAGTTGTAACTTGTAAGCATAACTTTTCATATGTCCCTGCACTTTGGTTCACATATTAAAATAGTTTAATTAAAAGAAATTTTAACATATAAAGAACATAGGGTGACTATTGCAACAAATAAAACATGATTGATGGGTAAACTAGTTTTTAACATCGTGGGGCTTAAAGTTATTCTAACTTTTAAAATTATTATAGGTTCTAATTTTTTTTAGAAATTATATATATATATATATATATATATATATATATATATATATTGGACTGATATGGGCGGATCGAATCATTTTACTTTGGGCTTATCATTATCATGTAACAAATGGGCCGGGTAACCCATGGTCCAGCCGGACCAAAACCCAAGCTATAAATAAAAGAGGACCGCCCAAGCGGCAGGGACCTATCATTTTATGCAATTTTCTTAGTTTTTCATTTACTTCGTTTGCTCTCAGTTTGTTTAGCCCACGTGAAGGTTCTATACCGGAACATTGGCGCCCATCGTGGGGCCGAAGGATACTTTCCTAGGCTTCGTTTTTCACCGTGATGGTGACTCGATCCGGGGCGAACGGAGAGAGGAATCATGTTCAACAAAATGATGTTCCTCCCGATGTTCTTCAGCGGATCATGGACGATCTCAATGAACTTCGTCAACATAATCAGCAGTTACAAAATCAACTTACTGATCTCAATCAGACTCAAGGTTTACGAGAGGGCGATCGAAGAATGGTTGAGACGGTGGTGGACTTTCAACCTTTCACAGAGGAAATAGCGAACACCGCCGTCCCAGACAATTTGAAGACGTTGAAGCTTGACTCTTACTATGGCGATTCAGATCCAAAGGACCATTTAGTGTATTTCAACACGAAAATGGTCATTGTAGGCGCATCAGACGCGTTGAAGTGCAAAATGTTACCATCAACTTTTAAGAAATCGGCGATGATTTGGTTTACAACTCTACCGTCAAGGTCAATTGTCAATTTCACGGAATTATCTACAAAATTCTTGTCTCAGTTTTCTACCAGTCGTGCACAAAAAGTAACTCCGGCGACATTATTCAATGTTCGTCAAGGACCAAATGAGACTTTGCAGTCTTACATGGGGCGTTTCAATCAATTATCTGTTCATTTGGAGGATAAAATGTCGGAAATTTGCATTGCAGCTTTTGAATTGGGTTTGAAGCCGGGTGGTTTGAACAGTAATTTGAGTAGAAAACCTGTGGAGACAATGGCGCATTTACGCGAAAGAGTACAAGGATACATCAGAGAGGAGCAGAGCGATCAGATCAAGAACAACCGCCCAAATGCAGTGGTTCCAGGGCAGAAGCAGCAGTTTGAGGCGAAGAAGGGAGCGGTTACAGATCAATATTCGAAGGGATGGACTGAACGTGGCAACGCAGGGTATAACAATCGTAACCGTTATGACGGCCGATTTGATAACCGTTCTAATTTCAAAAATCGTGCTCAACCGTATGGAGTGCGTGGGCCAGGACATTCGATGACGTGGACTCGGAACCAAAATGATCGTGCAGTACCTTTGGCGGTTAATTTAACTGAAGCTTTACACACGTGTTTAGAGGCGAACGTCATCCGTTTTCCGCGGCAGCCAAAGCCGTCAACGGGTTATGTGGATAAGAAGAAGTGGTGTGAATATCATAGGATCTCGGGACATAATACTGATGATTGTTTTACTTTGAAGAAGGAGATCGATAAATTGATAAAGGCTGGGTATATGAAGCAGCTTGAAGGGCGAAGCAATTCAGATGAAGCAGGAATTTCAACAAGACGAACCGAAGATGGAAAAGAGATTGAGAGTGAAGGACAAAACAGACATTCCGAAGGGAAAGTGAAGGGGCGGATTCACTCCATTTTTGGTGGATTCCGCGGTGGAGGAATTACTAACTCAGCTCGTAAGAGGTACGTCCATTCCATTAATGCTGTTTATTCTAACGATTGGGGAAGTTGGGCAACCAATCAACCCGATATAACTTTTACTGTGCGAGATTTTGAGGGAGTTCAACCTCATGAAGACGATCCAATTGTTGTAATGCTGAGAATTGTTGATTACGAAATTGAGAGGGTACTTCTGGATCAAGGAAGCTCGGCGGATCTGATTTATGGTGATGCTTTTGAGAAGTTGGGGTTAACTGAATCTGATTTGTTACCTTATGATGGCTCTTTGGTGGGTTTTTCTGGAGAAAAAGTATTTGTTCGGGGTTATGTGGAGCTGAAGACTGTCTTTGGAGAAGGGAAAAATGCGGTGCTATTAAGTTTTTGGTAGTAAAGTGTACTTCGCCTTATAATGTACTCATTGGAAGGCCTTCATTAAACAGATTGGGGGCGATCATTTCCACACGACACTTAACAGCTAAGTATCCGTTGAGCAAAGGAGGAGTTGGAGTTCTAAAGGCTGATCAAATAGTTGCCAGGAAGTGTTATTCAGAAAGCTTCAAGCAGTATGGTCACATGGGAAAGAAGGCAGTGAAAGAGGGGCATCGAGTCTATGAGGTGGATATAGAACAGTCAGACATTAGTTTGGATCCTCGAGATGGATTCATTGAGCACAAGATGACATCAGAAGAGGAAACTAAGGCGGTCCAGATTGGTGAGCGAAGCTTGAAAGTTGGTGTCAATCTAACTACAAGTCAAGAGGACAGGTTGGTAAAGTTGTTATCTGAGAATATGGATTTATTCGCATGGAGTGCAAAGGATCTTCCAGGTATCGATCCGGAGTTTATTTGTCACAAATTGGCTTTAAATCCCGGGGCGAAACCTGTTGTTCAATTCAAAAGAAAGATGGGCGAAGAAAAAGCAGAGGCTGTAAAGGTGGAAACAAACAAATTACTGGAAGCTGGATTCATTAGGGAGGTTAAGTATCCAACTTGGTTGGCGAATGTAGTAATGGTGAAGAAGGCTAATGGAAAGTGGCGAATGTGCACTGATTATACAGATTTGAACAAGCATTGTCCTAAGGATTCTTATCCTTTACCGAATATTGATAAGCTTGTGGATAGGGCGTCTGGATTCGGAATGCTTAGCCTTATGGATGCATATTCAGGATATCATCAAATAAGAATGTATCAGCCCGACGAAGAGAAGACAACTTTTATGACAAATCAGGCGAATTATTGCTATCAGACTATGCCGTTTGGGCTGAAGAATGCGGGAGCAACATACCAAAGGCTGATGGATAAGGTGTTTGACAAGCAGGTGGGGCGGAACATGGAGATTTATGTAGACGACATGGTGGTCAAGTCAGAGGAAATGATGGCACACTGTTCTGATCTCGAAGAGGCGTTTGGCGAGCTAAGAAAGCATAACATGAGACTTAACCCTGAAAAATGTTCGTTTGGAATTCAAAGTGGAAAATTTTTGGGTTTTATGATCACAAGGAGAGGAATTGAGGTGAATCCTGATAAGTGTAAGGCGATACTTGATATGCAGAGTCCAACCTCAGTTAAAGATGTGCAGAAATTAACAGGAAGGATAGCAGCTTTATCCAGGTTTCTTCCATGTTCTGGGGAAAAATCAGCACCATTCTTTCAATGCTTAAGGAAGAACAAAACTTTTCAGTGGACTGAAGAATGTGAAAGGGCATTCAAAAGTTTGAAGGATCATTTGTCCAGCCCACCCATTTTAGCCAAACCAATTCCAGGTATTTCATTGTCAATGTTTATTTCCATATCTGATAATGCAGTTAGTTCAGTCTTGTTGCAAGAGAATAAAGATGATATGAGGATCATATATTTTGTGAGTCATGCTCTTCAAGGAGCCGAGGTTAGATACCAGAAAATTGAAAAGGCTGCACTAGCTTTAATTATATCCGCCAGGAAATTAAGACCTTATTTTCAAGGCTTTCCAATTGTGGTAAAAACTGATTTGCCACTTCGCCAAGTTTTGCAAAAGCCTGATTTGGCTGGAAGAATGGTTTCCTGGGCTGTTGAGTTGTCAGAATTTGAAATTACTTTTGATAGGAAAGGTCTGGTTAAAGCACAGGTATTGGTGGATTTTGTCAATGAAATGTCTTCCAGTGAGAAAACAATGGAAATTGGAGAATGGAGTTTGTCTGTAGACGGTTCATCTAATGTCAAGGGAAGTGGAGCCGGAATAATCCTAGAAGGACCAGGAGGCGTGACAGTTGAGCAGTCACTCAAGTTTGACTTCAAAGCAAGTAATAATCAGGCAGAGTACGAAGCTATAATTGCAGGTTTAAAATTGGCGATCGAGATGGGGGTCAAGAGTATAATGATTAAAACAGATTCTCAAATAGTTTCCAGGAAAATTCAGGGTGAATATCAGGCGAGGGATGCACAGCTGGCTAAGTATTTACTGAAAGCTCAAGGATTGATAAAGCAGATAGGCACAGTGCAGGTCAATTATGTCCCGAGGGAGGAAAATACAAGGGCGGATATTCTGTCAAAGTTAGCAAGCACCAAGAAGCCAGAGAACAATAAGTCAGTCATTCAGGAAGTTTTACGAGACAATGATGGTGTTGACTTTAGCAGATTCAGATTGGATGGGGCATATCAAAAAGTGTTTGGAGGCGGAAGGTTCTGATGTGCTGACATTTTCTAAGGATCAAGTTCGCGAGGCAAGTCGTTACACATTGTTGGGCGAACAATTGTACAGAAGAGGGATTGGAGTACCTTTATTGAGATGTGTCTCTAAAGAGGAGGCGGAAAGAATCATGTTTGAAGTTCACGAAGGTGTGTGTGCAAGTCATGTGGGGGGCAGATCTTTGGCGGCAAAAGTGCTCAGAGCAGGGTTCTATTGGCCAACTTTACGAGGGGACTGTATGGAATATGTGAAGAAGTGTGATAAATGTCAAATTTATGCAGATTTACATAGGGCGCCACCTGAAACTCTTAGTTCAATGAGTTCATCGTGGCCATTTGCAATGTGGGGAGTTGATATTCTGGGACCGTTCACTCCAGCAGGTTCTCAGATCAGATTTATTTTGGTTGCGGTAGACTACTTTACTAAGTGGATTGAGGCGGAATCAATGGCGAAAATAACAGCAGAAAGAGTCAGAAAGTTTTATTGGAGAAAATTGGTTTGCAGGTTTGGCGTTCCAGCAACTATCGTCTCGGACAATGGAACACAGTTTACTAGCAGAAGTGTGAAGAATTTTTGCGCAGAATTGGGAATTGAAATGCGCTTCGCCTCAGTTGAACACCCACAGACAAATGGTCAAGTAGAGTCAGCGAATAAAGTCATTCTCAATGGAATTAGGAAACGTCTAGGCGAAGCTAAAGGATTGTGGGCTGAAGAGTTGATCACGGTAATTTGGGCGTACAATACTACTCCTCAATCAACGACTGGCGAATCACCTTTTAAGTTGACTTACGGGGTAGATGCTATGATCCCTGCAGAATTGCAAGATGTAACTTTCAAGGTGGCGACTTATAATGAAGAGCAGAACGACATGAATAGATTGGTTGATCTCAATTTAGCGAAGGAAACGCAGGCAGAAGTTCGCCTAAGGCAAGCAATGGTAAAACAGAGGTCGGAAAGGCGATACAATTCCAGAGTGGTTCCGAGGCAAATGAAAGTTGGTGATTTGGTGCTGCGTAGAAAGGCAAAGGGACCTGATGATTCGAAGTTATCACCTAATTGGGAAGGACCTTACAGGATTCTGCGAGAGCTTGATCAAGGGGCGTATCATTTGGAGGAATTATCTGGGCGAAGAGTCCCAAGGGCTTGCAATGCACAGCATCTTCGTTACTATTACAGTTGAAGTGCAGGGTGGTTGTCCAGTTTGTTTTGTGTTGTACAGTTTATGTTTGTCTAAGACTATGTTTCGTTGTTTCAGTTTGTGTGTCTTGAAGTCTGTGTTTGTTGGTTGTACCGTTTGAGACTATGTTTGTTATGTAAGACTAAATTTGATGCACTCTTTTCTCTACCCCAGGCGGGAGAGTTTTTAACGAGGCATCACTATTAATGAATAACAGGTATGCACTCTTTTCTCTACCCCAGGCGGGAGAGTTTTTAACGAGGCATAACCTTTTTAAAATGATCAGGGGCGTATCATTTTACTTATTTCTTTTACCCATAGCGGAAACTTATCAACTAAGGTCTATCAATTGGGCGACGTCAGACAATTGAGAAAAGAGTAAGTCTCTTAAAACAAGAGCATTCGACCACGAATTCATAAGCACAGCCTTAAATTGGATTTAAGCTTTTCCAAAATAAGCACAAGTCTCCACGCGAGCATATTAATGAAATCAAATATTGTGACTTTGATTTCCATGAGTAACAATGTCGAATGATGAAAAATTCGACTAAGTTATATACACTAAAGCCTTATGATTCCAAAGTAGTTGAATAAGTTTAAAACTTATAAAATTTTGGAGATTTACCAAAGGGAATTCGTGCAGTAAAACAAGAAAATGATGTGCATGGATAATGAGGAGGCGGATCAATTCTGATGAAAGGATTCTTTGTGTTAACGAGGAAGTTGTTTTAGTTGCTATACACAGTAACAATTACGGCGAATCATTTGGCAATAACTTACCAGTTGAAAGGTTAGTAAAGCACAGTATCATTAATTATATTGATTGACTACATAATATAGTTGTTATTAAATAGATCATGTTATTGAAGTAGAAGGAATAACTTAGTAATTTTTATGTTAAGTTAGGATTTGATGTCTTCATAGAGTATGGATAGAAACGGAGTTATATTAAGTGTCGAAATTATGAAAGAATTTTTAAGTGTTGAAGTTACTTAAGCAAGATGCAGAGCCATTAAAATTATGCAATTTGCGGATAATGATATAAAGAAAACATATCACATTAATAGTACTTGATAAACATTACATAATACCTTAGGACAAACTATGGAGCTAATCGCTCAACACTTACAAATATAAAGACAAAACATAGGCAAGTTTAAACTAACTTAGGAAATAACAGAGAACTACAAGATGGATTAATGCAGTAACCATGCTTAAACAGAGCCAGGACTAGTGATTTTCCCCTTTGCCTTCCTTGTTGTTGGCGTTTCCATCTTCTTCATTTTTATCTCCTTCATCTTCTTCTTCTTCTTTCTCATCGCCAGTATCTGGGCTGATCAACTTGCCATCAACAATCCTAGCATAAGGATCGGAACCGGCAAGGTTGATGGAAACTTGAGGATTTAGGAAAAGAATCTGTTCTTTGGCTTTTGCAAATCCAGCTTCAAATTGATCAAGGACGGAATTCTTCAGTTCAGAAATTTCTGAATGCAACTTAGAATTTTCATTCTTCAATTCAGAGTTGGCGGAATTAAGGTGAGTGACTTCCGCTTTGGATTTCACAAGTTCTTCTTCCTTGGCTTTCTGGGTGACATTCAAATCTTCAACATGTTTCTTCAAGCGTTCATTTTCCAGGGCCAAATCTGCGGCCTTCTTCTCATTCACTTTGTTGGCAGAATCCAACAATTTCATAGTAGCCTTCATCTTTAGGATTTCTCTTTCTTTCTCTTCTAGTTGTTTGGCGGAATTAATCCCGTCAAAGCTGGCGGTCTCCAGGTCAACCATTTTGGAAATAGCCGCAATTTCAAGTCCTTTCGTCATGATGGCTTGACAAGCTTCCCTTAATCCGATCTTTTTGATTTTTTCCCGATCCGCCTCGAACACCAAATTTGTTTCCACCAGTGAATTAAAATCAATCTTGGAGTCCCATAGTGAGGTCACCTCTTCAGATGTGAGTTCTTCAAATTCCTTCAGCAAGCCTTTCCATGAAGGGGGCGGAGCACTTGAAGACCCACCTTTGTGTGTTGTATGTTGAGGATTACCCTTCACCATGAATTTTTCCATTGAGGGCTGAGAAGAGTTTTTTCCTTTGGCCGATTCAGGTGTTTCATTCTTTCTCTTCTTCTTTTGCGGGCGATTCGATTCGGTGCCTGAATGACTAGCATCGGCATCTATCAGAGTTTTCGCTGGGTTTCTTTTTTCCCTTGCAGCCTGTTGTTCCCGACGGAAGCGGAGGATATCATCATCAGAGAGGCGAGTCATTTTTGCTGAAACAGAATGGTAATGTTAGAAATAAAATAAACACTCGAAATACAAAGATGTTGAAATTAAAGAGTCTTACCCACATATTCACCCAATCTGTTTTCATAATGGGCATCTAGAAATTCAGTGAGATTCAAATCAATGCTAGATAAAAAAGTGCAATCCACCATTTCCTCAGGGGTGAGGGAATCATTAGGTAGTTTGATGATAGCCTCATAACGGGCGGTCCAGTAGAAAGGGAACTTTGGGCTTCCATCGTCGAAATAAAATACATCCTTGCACTTCTCGGTTTCGTTTAGCCTAAAGAATTTCCCTTTGAACTGTTTGTAGTGGCTTCTAAACAAGGTAAATAGGCCTTTTCCCCTAGCGGCGGCTAAAGAAAGATATTCGCCTTTTATGCTTCTACCGCTAGTTTCAAAGAAGTAGAAAAACCTATTGCTAGTGGGTTCGATACCTAACACTTGACACAGAAGTTCGAACGCCCTGAGGTATGCCCAACTATTACAATGGAGTTGTGTCGGGGCGACATTCAATAAAGTTAAAACGGAGCAAGTGAAATCTGAGAGAGGGAGTTTATATTTTAGGTCAGAGAAGATATTTTCAAAGAAATAGGTGTGGTTTTTGCCGTTAAGGTCAGGAGCCCCAAAACAACAAGGTTCAGTAGGTAAACAGGGGACTATGTCAAGGTACACATCTTGGCCATCAGAACGAAAAGTATTTTCAGTGATTAAATCCATTACGGTTTTAACATTGCAGAATTTAGTAAACCTAGTTTTAACTTTGCTAGTAACCCATGTATCGACTGCAATGGTAGAAGTTTTAGAAGCTTTAGAGACTCTACGGGTGTGTTTTGCATCCATTTTGAAAAGAATTCCTGAAATTATAAAGGATCCAGGGTTATGAAATATAAAGGGGTAAAATTTAAGTTGAAATTGTGGGGGAGAATAGATTTTAAGTAAAGATTGGTTTGGATAAACAAGAAGATGAAGAAGGTAAAGTCTCTAGATGAGATATTTAGTATTGAAAGAAGTAAAATTTCACGAATAGACTGAGTGAGGAGTGCTTACCAGTGAAAAAGGATGTGATGAACTTGATTAATCTGAACGAATTCTGGTAATGCGGAAGAACACTTGTAGGTAAATGCAAGAGATTTTGTAATTGCAGAGGAATAGTAGAAATTTTGAAATGCAAGAGTGAAATGGTTTGGGGGTAGGAAGGACTGCTATATATAGTGAAAAGGTAGAAGATGAAGAGGTGCGTTGAAAGGGTGTGGTTAAAAGTATTTAAGGAAAATGGTGAGCATGCGTGTGGTTTGCGTGAATCCACGCGTTCATTCAGGCCACACATTTGAATTCATTGAGGCGGTGAACCAGCGCGCCATTAAGAGGCGACGCTTGGTAAAAGGTAACGCTTGAGCAGAGAGTGATGTCAGTTGGCAGGTAAAAACGTCGTTTCGAAGGGGTAGAGTCGTTTCAGAGAAAAGCTACCCTATGAGTGGGTTTTAAATACACATCTCAATTAATGCGAGTAGCATAGCTTAGGTAGACTTTATGCATTGCAAGTTTCAAGATATCTGTAGTATATTTGTGATGATTGCAGCAGGTACAAAATCCGGAAGGGGATTGATTTGGTGCACAGTGATTGAGGTGATGGGCAAAGTGTCATCTAGACACCACGTATCACACATAAAGAATTATTCTTAAAATGATTAGCCTAATATACTTTTGCTTTGTGGTTAGCCTTATTCCGTTGAAGCCTACGTGCTCACAAATTTGTTCACATTGTACACGGGTGCACCAGAAGTTGTGGGCCTGAGTAAGACACTATCGTTTTAATTCTAAAACGTCAGTGTCTTGTGGGCCTGTGGACTGATATGAGCGGATCGAATCATTTTACTTTGGGCTTATCATTATCATGTAACAAATGGGCCGGGTAACCCATGGTCCAGCCGGACCAAAACCCAAGCTATAAATAAAAGAGGACCGCCCAAGCGGCAGGGACCTATCATTTTACGCAATTTTCTTAGTTTTTCATTTACTTCGTTTGCTCTCAGTTTGTTTAACCCACGTGAAGGTTCTATACCGGAATATATATATATATATATATATATATATATATATATATATATATATATATATAAAATCATGGAGAGATGCATGTTGGACCCAGATCTAGGTTTTGTTGTGGAGGGAGAAGTGGCCGCCGGCCAAGGCTCCTGAAAAGCCTTAAAAAAACCAGAGGAAGGAAGGAAGACATGGAAAGGAGGATGTCAGAGAAAAGGAGAAGCTCATAAAAGGTGGGTAGCCGCCAGGTAGAGACGAAGCGGTGCAGCAACCATTTTATACAAAGGTAGGAAAGTTTTTATTACATAATTTATTTAATGCAAAATTTCAAAAGAACCTTACATATAAATATATATGTATATAAATATATTTATATAATATGTGATATTAGATAAATACTAAACATTATTTAAAACAATATATACATACATACTTTATAGTTTTTTTTTTTTAAATTCACATACATTTTATAGTTAATAGTAACTAATAACTATCATGGTAAAATCTTTCAAAAAAAAAAAAAACTATCATAGTAAAATTTGAAAAGTTTAAAATTTCTTTTGTGTAAAATACTTATTAATAAAAAAAATATGTTTTTAATTCTTAATATAATTTTTATTTTTTAGACATCAATCAGAAGAAAATAAATTTGAGCATGACAATACAACAATTTCAAAATTATAGATATCAGTGGCATCAATTATTAAGCAAACCATATGTAGTTATGTACTCAATAATTCAGTCCTAAACTACAGCAAGGCATGCAGATCATATGCCATATTTTCCTTTCAAGGGAAACCGCTACAGAACCCAGAACAATGCCCATCAGTTACTGCGCTAACAATTTTTAGCTATAATTTTTATATAAAACTATTACATAGTTTGAAATTAATTTATAGTTAATAAATTAATTATTTGTATAGAAAATTTATCAAAAATATATATTAGGAAAAGAAGAACTTCTATCATGCTGATTTGGTGAGGTGACAACTCCTAGTTCAATCTGCTCCACGTGTCAATTTGTTAGATAGCAAATTCCACGTGTCAATTTGTTAGATATTTAACAAAATAAAATATATATTAAGAATGATTAACCAAAAAAAAATTCATATCAGGAATTATTCTCATCATCTTTAATTAAATAATATATCAAATTTATTTTATTGGATTTGAGAAAATATTAATTATATTATATATAATTATGTGTGTTCGAATAATTGTCCTCATGTTTCCCTTCACTCGCGTTCAACTTCCTTGGCCTTTGGATGCTTCTCGGCGGCATCTTTTAAAAGATTGGTTTCATGTATTCATATTTTGAAGTTTCAATTATCTAAGATTTACCTATATTACTTCTTACTAAATTTATAATGATGGCTTCTACTCCCCTCTTTGTCACGTTTGATGACTCAATTGGAGAGCTGGATGGAAAAAGTGGTGAGCATTCTCCCTCTTCCTCTTCAAATTCCCTCTTTGCATAGTTTTATTTCTGTCTTATCTTATTTTAACTTGGGTTATAGGTGATGTTTCTGCTCATCTACCTACGCGTGTTGCTCAAAAATCAGTTTTGTGTCTTATTTTATTTTAATTTGATGTATATTAGTTTCAGCTTTGGTAGATTGCATAGGCTGAACCCAATGTTCGCATGCTATATAAGATATGTTAGTTTGAATTGTGAGGAGGTTTATCACTAATTTTGATTTTGAATATTACATAGTTTTTTTTTTAAAAGGAATATTACATTTTTTTTTGATAAACAAAAGGGAATATTACATAGTTTGAATTGTAGCGCTTGACAGTACTATAGTGGTACAATCTACAACGCTTCGTAAGTGTTGTAAAACTGAAAAAATAAGCGCTGTAAAATGCAATTTCTGGCGTAGTGTTTGTCTCTGATATAAAGAAATGGATTAAATAGATTAGACCTGTGTTACTCCCTACCTTTTATTTGATCAATTCGCTTTTAGTTGAATAAAGGTGGTGGAAATAAAAGGTTATAATGATTGTAATCATCTTGCATGGTGATGTGGAGCATTATGAGGTTCAGCTTTTTGCTTAAATCTTGCAAGCAAATATGGCTTTCATCTATCGTTATAAGAATCCTTTAATTTCTCCTTTTATTCTTTCTCATGATCTATAATATAAAAATAAAATATGTAGTGCTGAGATTATAAAACATTAAAATTTTAAGAGATTTTCCTTAATTATCTAAGATACTGCATTAACCATCTCATCCCCTATATATAACCGCCAAACCCTCATCCTTCTCTAATCACTTGATAATTTTTCTGAACGTGATAATTAAATCAATCTTGATTTAAATGTTATAAATATGTTTAATTATTTTTGGGAATTAAAGCATGTTATTATTTGATGGATACGGGGAAGATTACAATATTTGATTTGATTAGTTTTCAAGTATTTAAGAAAATGAAAGGTTTTAAAAATCATTCCATAAATAAGAAATTATTATAGAAAAAAATGGGGAAAGAGGAATTTGAAAGAAGAGATGAGGGGAGATAGAGAAAGCAGCGAATGGGGGGGGGGGAGAAGAACAATTAATGGGGAAAGAGAAAAAATATATAGGGAATCTGAAAATTTAAAATATCAGATGAGAGAAAAGAAAGAGAAACAAAATTGGGGAGAAAAATAGATAATTAAGGGAGAATTAATTAATGGGAAAAGATGAGAGCACATATTGGGAACACAACTTAAAAACAAAAGCAGAAATTAGGAGAAAAAGACATGTGGATCAATTTGGAGGGAATGAATATGAGGCTTCCACCTAGGATTTTCACTTAACATATGAACCAATAAAAAATCAGATTTATCAAGAACTCACACATAAGCAATTGGGTCTTATAACCCATCTTGCGATGGTTAATTCTCTTGCACTAAGTTTCAAAAATGATGATATTTCAGAAATCAACGCTTCCAAAGATACATGGGCAGTTGTTGCTATGCCCATCCGGTTGTGGGTAATCCCAAGCTTATCTGGGAAGAAATTGCCCTACTCCATGGAATTAGTGCTGATGGATGCAAAGGTATCAATAAGTCGTGATTTCTGTTTATTTTATTGAATCTTCACTATCCATTCAAATCCTAATATTTTCTTAAATTAATATCAGGGCTGTAAGATCCACGCTTCTGTAAGGTAGTCTCTGATTTACAAGTTCCAGCCTTTACTTAACGAGGGACACATTTATCACATTTTCTTCTTTTGAGTGGGAGAAAGCGAAGGAGATTTCAGAACAACCTCTCATGCATACACAATCAATTTTCAGTATAATACATATGTGCGGTTGGTTACAGACGTGTCAATCAACATGAGCCCTTATTCTTTGATACATTTATCTAATGTGGCGTTCAGCGACCCTGATTCATCATATTTAATAGGTATCTGTAGTCACTTTTTTTAAAATTTATTTTAATCGTAAAAGATTAATCAGATGTTGACTTATTTTAATTAAAATTTGTTTTTATTCCAGATGTGATTGGTATTTTAATTGAAGCCAGCGAAGAACAAGAATTCAAAAAGGATGGCAGAAAAATAAGAAGATGACCATTGAGATTGAACAGGATGGGTATGACACTATGTGTTTTTAGCTTTTCACCTTGATTCCCAAATGATTTAATGTTTCTGGATTAATGATTACTATTCTGGGTTAAAATGGAAGTTGCTTTTTTCGGCAACTATGTCACAGAGGTGTTGGGACAGTTGGCTGCTGGAGACAAGACCAATGTTGTTGTTGTTGTCATTCAGTTTGCAAAAATTATGCCCTTCAAAGGTAGTTTTTCCCTTCTTTTTTAGTTTCTTTTTCAAATGACAAGCAAAGATTATGCTAAAACTATTTATTCTTTTATTAGACATATGCCTTTATAATCAATCAATGGTTATTAAAATAGGATTTGATTTTTGAATTGGATTGCAGATATTCTTGACCTCGGCGATCCAACATGTATATGTTTTTACTGCAATCCTTTAACATGGGCTCATGTATATGATCTCGATCAGGCTTAGAAGAGAAGTCTTTTTGTCCTCTTTGCTTAGCATTTCAGACTCTTCTATTTCATCTATTGTTTAATATATTTTTAATAATCAAGGAAATGATTGATGTATCAAATACAATAGACATTCCCCGTGCAACGCACGAGTAAAAAGACACTAGTAAGTTCATAATTAATAGTTAATGAAAAGGTCCATTAAATACTTTATAAAAGTTATTGATGTATGTATATATTATATTCATATTTTTTAAACATTAAATTAATTTTAAATATGTTAACTGATAACTTCAATATTAAAAAAATGGTTATTTATTAGTTTTGATTTAATTCATGAATAATTATTTTGTTGCTGCTTTGTTAAGTTTTAAGATAAATTTATTGATATCAAAAGAAACTTATTAAATTTTTTTGATATGTTTATATTTTGTACTAATACATATTATTATTATTTTAACAGCAAAAAAGAGTAATACATATTATTAAATTTTATAAATTGAAATTTTTGACTAATATGCTTAAAAAAATAAATAAAATATATTTCATTAGTTTTAATACTTAATATATTTTTTATTTTTTTTAAAGCAATACTTAATATATTTTCATATAAAATATGAATTAGATTTATTTTATAATTCTTGATTTTATTATGGTTAATATTTTTTTTAAGTGATATGCACAGTCAGTGTAAAACAGTTTTACACTGACAACCAATCAAAGTATACCACGTAGGTGGAATAATAACTTTCACCTTAAATTTTAATTAAAACAAGAATATATTTGTTAATATGGCGGAATTCAATTGGGTTCATGTGTAAATAAAATTTACACTAATAGTGAACACACATTAAATTCATTTTTAATTATATATGATTAACTAATTAAAAGTTATGCGACTAATATTTAATCCAATTGATCTGGTAAAAACTAAAAAGTCATTAATAACTATTTTCTTTACGTTCAAAAAAACTATTTTACTCAGTGTAATCTTTTAACTATTTTTCACCTAGGATGGGTAGAGAGAGAGAGAGAGACAGAGAGAGAGAGGGGGAGCAACATGAGGGTGGATGGGTAGAGGTGAGGAGAGCTCGACGAGCTGACCACTCAAAGGTGGTGAGGAACCATGCTACTCACATTGGCGATGGGGTTAGGAAGGGGGAGACGAGTAGACATCAGTTTAATGGGAGGATCACTTCGTTTTTCTTCACGCATTTCCCTGAAAGTTTTGGGGAGAAGGAGATGTGGGGGGTATTTCAAAGGTATGGTAGGGTGTGGGAGGTCTTCATTCCAAAAAAAAGGGATAAGGGGGGACGAAGGTTTGGATTTGTGAGGTTCCTTGATGTGAGGAATGCGGAGGGTCTGGAATGGGATTTAGGAGGCATCCTCATCGGCGCCATGCGGATTCAGGTGAATAGGCCACGCTACCCGGCGCTGCAGACGAATGCCACGAGACCAAGTCAAGAAAGGGTTGTGTCGAGAAAGCCAACGCCCGAGGTGGTGAGCCATGTGACTCCTGTGGTTCGAGCAAAGGGTCATGCCAAACAGACGTACGCACAAGTCCTGGCAAAAGCTCCGGAGTACAGGGAAGCGAGGAAGATTAAGAGGGAGAGACAGGGGTGGAGGGAGGTACGACGTGATGCAGGGCATGCACCCGGGGGGAACACTGTCCCAGAATGGGTGGATCCTAACGGCGAGGAGGGGTCAGATAAGAATACTTGGCTCCGGAAAAGCTTGGTAGGCAAGCTAAGGGACTTCAACTCTCTTCATGATATCCAAGAGGCATTCTTTTTGCATGGATTCAGTAGTATCAAAGCTAAACACATGGGTGACAATTTGATTCTGATGTCTTGAGAAGGTGATGAGGATTTGGAAGAAACTCTAAGGGGTGATGAGGAGTGGGTATGCGACGTGTTTGAATCAGTACATAGATGGAGCCATACATTTATTCCCAGTCACAGATTGACCTGGGTTCGCTGCTATGGGCTTCCGTTAAATCTCTGGGGGCTGAAATGCTTCAATCATATTGTGCTCCAGGCGGGGGAGGTAGTGGCCATTGACAGAAGGACTGAAGCATTTGAAAAACTTGACTATGCTCGTTTTCAAGTAAGGACATGTGCTCTAGATCCGCTGGCGATTTTCAAGAAGGTAAGAATCAATGGGCTCGAATATGGGGTGCGGTTAGTGGAGGAGATTGGAGTTGAACTTCCAGAAAACATATGGGAACCAGAACCTCCATCATCTGATGAAGAGGAGCTATTAGATGAGCTGGAGGGGTGGTCCGGTGATGAGGAGGTAGTGGCGGCGGAGGATCGGTGGAAGATCGCTGAAAGTCCCATTAATGGCGGCGGCGAACTAGGGGGAGTCGTTTCGTCAAAGGATGTTAATGCGACGTTAATACAAAACGTAAGGGAAAGGAATGATTTTGAAATCAATGGAGGCAATCATGGGCAATCATTGGATGGGGCCCAATATTCGAGCCATGTGCGCACGAGTGTGGGTAATGCTGGAGACTTAAATTTGGTGCACGTGATGGGTCAACGTTCCGCATGTGATGAGGCTGAAAGGGGGGGTGATAGGGATTTAACAAATATTAATGAACCCAGGTTGCGTGAGCAACATCGGGCTCAAAATGGTGTTGGATCTTTAGGCCCAACTACAAGTGGAATCGCTGGTGGGCCGTTGGGGCTTGGGGTTGCTCTTCAGTTTGATGGAGCAAGCAGAGCGGAGCCCAGTTTAACATTAGTGCAAACACAGAACCAAGCAGCACTAGTTTTGCAAAATCAAACAGAGAGAGCCTATCCTTATCAGGAAGAGGTGGTTCCACCAACACATGACCAGAGTGGCGGGGAACCTGAATTAGAAGGCCAAGGTTGCAATCCAATGAATTGGAAAGTTGCGGATGAAGAATCCTCAAATTCAGGTAGCCGAGTTTCATCATCTCAAGCACCTCCCGCTGCTGTGGTTCGACGGAGGGTGCGGCAACAAATTCATTCCCTAAGTAATCCGATCGTGGTCCCTAATGGCGTTGGTATAGACAGTTCCGAATGGGTACAAAAATTACAGGATGAGGCAGCAAGTATTTGGCAGCTTGGTAAGGCTCTGGGCACGACATTTGCAGGACCAGACATAGAGATGATTGAGAGGCTAGTTGAGCTTGAAAAAAGGGACAATAGAGGCTGGAACATTCATGTGAATCCAGCTTCCCATGGGGCAGAAAGCAGTCATCAATGAAGATCATATGCTTCAATGCTAGGGGGATCGCCAGTAGAGTGAAATGGCGAGCGATTAAAGAACTGGTTTGTCGGGAGAAGGCAGATATGTTGTTAGTTCAGGAAACAAAATTGCAAGATGTGGACAACAGGCTGTGTACCTCAATTTGGGGGGATGCTAATTGTGAGTGGAGATTTATTCCAGCTTCCAATAGGGCTGGCGGTATACTCAGTATATGGAGAAGTGGGGCGTTTCATCCTGAGGAGGTTCATGAGGGAGGTGGGTTTCTGGGCTTAGTGGGAGTGTGGGAGAATCAGGCAGAGCGGTGTGCTATTGTAAATGTATATTCACCATGTTCTATTGAGGGAAAGCGTGTTTTGTGGAGGGAGTTGCTGGCGTGGAAAGCTGGCAGTAATGTTAGAGCTTGGTGTGTCGCCGGGGACTTCAATGCTGTTACATGTGTGGAGGAAAGGAAAGGCATAGGTTTTGACTCTGCAGGTGGGAGGAGGGAAATGGTGGAATTTAATGAGTTTATTGAGGGAATGGAGGTTGTGGATATTCCCCTAAATGGCCGCAAATATACATGGTATAGGCCGAATGGATCCGCAATGAGTCGATTGGATCGGTTTTTGCTGAGTCATGATTGGGTGGAATTGTGGCCTCACTGTACACAAGTGGCCCTGAACAGAAGTATTTCAGATCATTGCCCTCTGGTTATGAGAAATACCAGCCAAAACTGGGGCCCAAAACCATTTAGGGTCCTTAATTGTTGGATGCAGCACCCAAAGTTTGTGGATTTTGTTACAGGTACATGGAAGGAGCAACACTTTCAGGGAAGGGCAGCATATGTACTGAAGGAAAGACTGAAAGCGTTGAGGGGGAGCTTGAAGAGATGGAACTTGGAGGTGTTTGGCAATGTCAGCGAAAAGCAAAAAGAGCTGGTAAATTTGTTCAATGAGCTCGACTTGAGAGCGGAAGATGAGGATCTTTCTGCAGCAGAGGTTAGACAACGGCAGACATTGTTGGCAGAGTTCTGGAAAATCTCTAAGATGAATGAGTCTCTTCTACAGCAAAAGTCCAGAACCCGATGGATTAGGGAGGGTGACTCAAACTCAAAGTACTTCCACGCCTTGGTGAACTGGAGGAGGAAAACTAATAGCATTGTTGGCCTCACCATCGACGGTAATTGGTCTGAGGATCCGATTCGGATTAAGAAAGGTGTAAAAGATTTTTTTGAGGCCAGATTTAGAGGCTCACAAGCAGCAAGGCCGCAGCTGGATGGGGTGAACTTTGGGGTGTTGTCAGAGGATGATAATATGATGCTTTGTGACACATTTGACATAGCTGAAATAAAAAAAGCAGTATGGGCGTGTGACAGTGATAAGAGTCCGGGGCCAGATGGATTCAATTTTCGATTCATAAAGAAGTTCTGGGATATTTTGAAGATGGATATTCAGATGATGGTAGATGAATTCCATAAATTTGGGTCATGGCCTAAGGGTTGTAATGCATCTTTCATTACCTTAATTCCAAAGGTAAACACTCCATGTGGGTTGAATGACTTTAGGCCAATCTCCCTGATTGGTTGTGCTTACAAGATTATAACCAAGATGATGGCTAACCGGCTGAAAAGGGTTCTGTCCAAGCATATTGACTGCAACCAATCTGCGTTTTTGGGGGGTAGAAACATGCTGGACAGCGTTGTGGTGGCAAATGAGGTGATTCACGACGCTAGGCGCAAGAAGAGGGCTACTCTAGTCTTCAAGGTGGATTTTGAAAAGGCATATGACTCAATTGATTGGGGATTTTTGGAATATATGATGAGAAGGATGATGTTCTGTGACCAGTGGATTAAATGGGTTAAGGGGTGTTTGTGCTCTGCTACTGTATCAATTTTGGTGAATGGCAGCCCAAGTGAGGAGTTTATTCCGGAGAAAGGTATTCGTCAGGGTGACACTCTTGCACCATTCCTATTTTTAATTGTCGCAGAAGGTTTGAACGGCTTGGTAAAGAGGGCTGTGAGTGAGGGCAAGTTTCATGGAGTGAAAGTTGGAGAAAATCAGGAGGTGGACATCTCAATCCTTCAGTTCGCTGACGACACTCTATTGATGGGAGAGGCAACGGTTGGGAATCTGGTCACTCTGAAATGTATACTACGTTGCTTCGAATTAGTCTCTGGGCTGAAGATCAACTTTAAGAAGAGCAGTTGTGGAGGGATAGCGGTGGACAGCAATTTGTTGGCAAGTTTTGTTAATATGCTGAATTGCAGGCTCATGGACTTGCCGTTTACATATCTAGGTGTCCCAATTGGGGGAAATCCACGCAAAATTGCATTTTGGAATCCTGTTGTTTCTAAGATCAGGAGTAGGCTCGCTTCTTGGAAGCGGAAATCCCTATCATTCGGTGGACGAATCTGTCTGATCAAAAGCGTGTTGTCCGCCCTTCCATTATTCTATCTGTCTTTCTTCAGGATGCCTAAGGGAGTCGCAAGGTGTATCAAAAGAATCATGCGGAACTTTCTCTGGAGCGGCGTTGAGAACGGGTCCAAGGTAGCGTGGGTGGGTTGGGAAAGAATGTGTCTTCCTAAGGAGCTGGGTGGATTGGGGTTGAAGGAGTTGGAGAAATTCAATGTGGCATTGCTTGGGAAGTGGCGGTGGAGGCTGAATCAGGAGGGGGGAGCTTATGGTGTAGGCTTATCCATGCTAAGTATAGTGATAGGTCCCGTGGTGGATCCCTTAGGTGTCCAACAACAGCTTCTGCCTGGTGGAAAGACCTTTGGTCGGTGTGTTTTGACACCCAAGAAACCTGCTGGTTTGATGAAGGAGCGCGGTTGAGGGTTGGGGATGGAGGAGCGTGTTTGTTTTGGAAGGACAGGTGGGTAGGGAATGCATCGTTGAGGCTGCAATTTCCTAAGTTGTTTCATTTATCAAAACAGAAAAACGGTAAAATATGTGACATGGGCCGGTGGCTTAATGGAAGGTGGGGTTGGTAGTTCATGTGGAGAAGAGGATTAAGTGGCAGGGAACAGGACCAGGTTCATGCTTTGCAACAGATGCTGATACCTATTAGTTTGCAGCAGGGTACTGGGGACAAGTGGAGATGGATTCATGAGGCTGATGGGGTTTATACGGTCAGCTCTGCATATGCGTACTTACTGGACCCAATTGCTGATATGGAAGAGTTGGTTTTCAAAAACGCGTGGTCAGGAATTGCTCCGTCAAATGTGAGCGCCTTTGTGTGGAGGGTGTTACTTGACAGAGTGCAAACCAAGGTCAATCTTCAACGAAGGAATATAATTAGTGGTGAGGAGGCTGTGAGATGTGTGCTGTGTCATGCTGCAGAGGAAAGTACACGTCATTTGTTTTTCTCTTGTAACCGTGTGGCACCTTTATGGAACTCGTGTTATAGGTGGATTGGCTTGGTGACAGTTTTACCTGAAGATAGACTCACACATATTATGCAGCATGATATTCCATTCCTTTCACAGAAGCAAAATGATTGCTGGAGGGCGGTTTGGAATTCTATAATTTGGTCAATTTGGATTGCTAGGAATGGTGTGTTGTTTCGTGATGAACAGTTCGATGATGCTTCTTTGTTTGAACTGATTCAGGTCAGGGCATGGAAATGGCTATCCTCAAAGGTGAGTGAATTTAGCTTTTCATTTTTTGAATGGTGTTTGAATCCGTTACTATGTTTGAAGGCTATTCATTAGTAGACAGGTGACAGGTGATGGTCTGGTTGGGTTTGCTGGTATCTTCGATGGTTGGAATAATGGGGCAGCGTAGAGTAGTGTTTGATTGGAATGATATAGTGTAATTGATGCTCCTGGCGGTTTTGTGGGGGATTTGTGTGGGAGAAGAATTGGGTTTATGACATTGGTTATGGCTTTGTCCTTGTAATTTCACATTACTTGTATATTGGGAAGAAGTACCCCTTGTGCTTCACATCAATATATATATTACATGGCTTATCAAAAAAAAAACTCAGTGTAATCTTTTGCTAATATATTATGAGGGGCCCATTTGAGTGGTTGATAAATGGAGAGAGTGACTACTTGTGTTTTTTTTTTTGATAAGCCAAACTTTGCATTAAAGGGAGTACAAGGGGTACTCAACCCAAATACAAAAAACAAGAGCAAAGAAAAAGCAAAGAACAAAAACAAAAAACAATAAGCACCAAATCCTAAAACCACCCCAATATAGGACCAAAAGAACACCCTCCAAAAGCACTAGAAGCTCACAGCCCACAACTAATCAGCACACGTAGGCGAGAATGAGACCAGAATTGAAACCAACCTTGACACCGTTAAACTTCCCTGCTTTTACTGCGTTAAGAAATAATCCATTGAGCCCTTCTGCCACAATCAAAAATAGGAAAGGAGCTAAAGGGTCCCCTTGACGAAGCCCCTTCTCCATCCTAAATTCGCCCCCTGGACTACCATTCACCAACACAGAAACAAAAGCAGAACGAAGACAGCTCATAATCCAACCAATCCATTTAGAACAAAAATTCATCCTTCCCATCATGTACTCCAGGAAGTCCTACTCAACTGAATCATAAGCTTTCTCATAGTCAACTTTGAAAAAAATAGTAGGCCGCTTCTTAAGTTTTACCTCATGAACCACCTCATTCACAACCACCACATTATCCAACATATGTCGGTTACCCACAAAAGCAAACTGACGCTCATCAATAACCTTACCAATAACCTCCCTTAATCTGATAGCTAAAAGCTTTGAGATCACCTTATAAATACAACCAATAAGAGAAATTGGTCGAAAATCACTGAGAGCTTGAGGCGTCTTCACCTTCGGAATCAGAACAATAAAAGAAGCATTGCTCCCCCTTGGCCAAGCCCCCTTCTCCAAAACTCCTGAACCACCTTAAGCAGATCCCCCTTCAACACCTCCCAAAACTGCTGGACAAATCTGAAATTAAACCCATCTGGACCCGGGCTTTTGTTTCCACCACACTCCCACACTGCTGTTTTCAACTCTCCCTCAGCAATAGGACAAACCAGGGACGCATTATCCCTGTCCGATAAAGAATTGAACTCGACACCATCTAACTTAGGCCTCCCCCAAACTTCATATTTGAATTTGCCCTCAAAAAACGCCTGAACTGCAGCCTTCACCCTAGTAGGTTCTTCCTCCCACACCCCATCCACCATAAGGCATACCAGAGAGTTCACACTACGCTTCCAATTAATAGTAGCGTGAAAAAAACCAGAATTTTGATCTCCCTCTGAAACCCACCGCAATCGAGCCTTCTGGCACAATAATGATTCATGATGGCGCAGCACAGCCCAAAAATCAGACAAATAACCCCTCCTGGTCTCCTCCTCCTCAAGCGTCAACCCGACCTCCTCCTCCTTCGCATCTAAAGAATTCAACTTTTGGACAGCTGTTTCACGACGAGCCTTCAAATCACCAAAGACCTCCTTGTTCCAGGTCTTTAACTTCCCTCGAAGCCCTTTTAGCTTCTCCTTAAACACATAAGCAGCCCACCCAACAAACGGTGACAGCCGCGGATCATCTAACCAGGTTTTAGATACAAACGGTGACAGCCGCGGATCATCTAACCAACAATTCAACACCCGGAAAGGCTTTGGACCCCAATCCTGGGAAGATTGCCTCAACAGTAACAGAAAATGGTTAGAGATATCTCGGTTCAACACCAGTTGAGAGCAGTTAGGCCATACCTGACACCAGTCGTTTGACACCAGAAATCTATCAATTCTGCTCCGTGCTTGGTTGTTAGGCCTTCTCCAAGTAAACTTCCTCCCAGCTAGAGGAATATCCAACAGTTCCATGTTCACAATAAAAGAATTGAACTCATGCATCTCCCTCCTTTGAGAAGAAAGAACCCCTGCAATACCCCTTCGTTCCTCAGCATAGCGAACTGCATTAAAATCACCAGCAAGGCACCACGCCCCAACCTGGCTAGAAGTTCGCCAAGAAAGTAGATCCCACCAAATGGCTCTTTTCCCCTCCAAATCGCAAGGAGAGTAAATATTAACTATCACACATTTTTGTTGGAAGCCCTCCCACGAGCCAATCAACCCCAATAAGCCTTGACCCTCTACAGTTTCGTCTAAAACGAATTTCTTTGAATTCTAAATGCACAGCAAGCCTCCACTGCGATTTACAGCAGGAGAAGCACACCACCCAAACTCTGAATCCCCCCACAACCTAGAACACAACCTTCTGTCCACCCTTTCGAGCTTAGTTTCCTGAACACACAAAACCTCCACATGATTCTGAACAACCACCTCCCTCACCACTGTTCTCTTCACCCCATCCCCCAACCCCCTGACATTGAAAGAAATCATCCTCATTGGATAGCTTCTTCTGTTCCCGACCAACAGCAACACTGCTATTAGTTCTACTGCACACCCCATTCCTTTTCTCCAATTGCAGCAACCTACTAATAATCTCATCATCATCCCCTTCGTAGGAAACGCCAAACTACTTTCCCATGGACCACATCCTCTGCGCCTCAACCCCCCCTCCACGAAGCCAAGACGCTTGGGAATGACAAGCTAGTCCTGGACTAAGCGTTGACGAAGCAAGGAGCTCTCTAACACGGCGTCGACACTCCGCTGCAGAAAGGGTAACTCGTGTTGTGGTCTGATCAGCAGAGACCGCACCACCTTGAGAACAAGCTCCACGCCGCCTCCGGAGCATATCGAAAGGATTATGTGACAAGTCGAAACCCACCGGAGCTGAAGCTGCTCCCTTTTCCCGTCGCCGTTGAGGAGGAACCGCTAAACTCTGCATAGCGTGCTCTACAAGAGAAGCTGACCCAGGAACAGACCCGTTTACGATGTTAATTGACTTGGTCGGATCTTGGGTCGACCCAATAGTCAATTCGGGGGCCTCAAATTCCGCCCCATTCAAATTGGGCCTAGCGTTAGAGCCCGAGTCATTAAGATGGAGTGCACATTGCTGCTCAATTTGGTCAACAACTTCCCTTGTGGGCTCCACATCCACACTCTCACAAAAACAAAGGATTTATCCCCATCCCCCTGCACAAATCCCATGGAATGATTCTCCTCATGATTAGCCGCCACCGATGACTCCCCATGAGTGGGTAACTGTTTCATACAATTAACCCTCGTGCTGTGATTCATTGCACAGTTACCATCTCCTGCGTAAAAATTGTTGTCGCCAACAGAAACGTTTAACGCTTCTTCCGTGAACACCGCTTCAGCACCTGAATTCAAAATTTGAGTCGGCGGCAGCGACACATCCTCAGCCTCCCAACTGTCGCCGTCAAACGGCTGATCCGACTCGAAAGAGTCATCTCTAGAAGACCAATCCTCTGAGACCTCATCCTCCACCTTTTCCCGAAGGCCTAAGCAACGACAAGCCCAGGGAAAGACCCCACTAGGCTCTTCATGTAGCCTAACAGTATGGACTACCCGATTGATGTTGATCCGTCGAACACAAGAGATAACCTCAGTCTCCTTCGTTTTGATCTGCAGCCGAGCAAACTCCAAGATAGACATGTCTGCCGTACTTACGTCGATGGAAATCAACTCGCCGATCGGCTTGACTAATTCCTCAAAGCAATCTTTGCGCCACATATGAATTGGAAAGCCAGTGCAAGCAATCCACACAATCCGATGTTCAGGGACCACAGTCGGCGACCATGGAACAATCTTGTGGAAAACCGCATCAGGATCCTCTTGCATATCCTGAAGAGCATCAAGCAGGTCGAAGCCCTCAGGCCCTGTTAGCAAAACCTGATCATCCCCCAAGTACCGGACCTTAATATAATTCAAACCCTCCATGAGGCCAGCGCTTCGGAGGGTAGGCACCAACTCCATATCCTTGATCACACCCACCAAGCTCCTTGACAACCACGGTTCTCCCTACAGAATCAGAGGCCCTTTCCACACTTCCTCAGTCTCCACCATTACGGCCTCTGGTTGTATAGCCTGCTTTGGGGGCAACTTAACAGGTTCTGTTCTAGCCTTCAAAACCTGAACATAAGTCTGTTTAGTCATTGTAGGCCGATGCTCTGATCCAGAAGCCAATGTCCTCCCATAAGATTGCACTTGCCGCGTCAGAACCTCTGAAGGCCTGCTACATGATTTCTCAAACCTGGGGAAGTTCACGTGCAGCTTTACATTCCCGATCAGAATATTATCAAGTTCCCTTTCCAGACGAATAGGGTTCTTAACACCAATAAAGCGCACGAAACCAAATCTTTTCCCAGCCTTATTCCGCCTTGCAGCTATGAAAACTTCCCACACTCTGTCATAACGCTGGAAGACTGGCCATAATTCCTTCTCCGAATAGTTATCCGGAAAGTTTGTAAAGAAGTAGTGGGTAATTTCACCGCCGCTTGGTGACGGTTTCGACCCCCACCGCTTCTTCTCACCCCCATGGTACCTCCGGCCACCACCATGCCCCCAGACTCCAAGCTCCCCACTGTTTCGCCCTCCTCCCTCTTTCTCTCTCCACTTCTCTCTCATCTCGTTAGGTATAATATGACACATGTCCTACTTGTGTTTTGTTTGTGCTTTTCACTTTAGAATTCATATATTTAAGTTTTGCACAAAGAGCTGTTATTTTGTTTATATTGATAGCATATGTTCCCGGAATTCATAATCATGAAGTGGAGACACACGCATTTCATGTAGTTTGGGAATTCATCGTCCAAATAAATAATACTCGATCTGACTTGGGACTCATTGCTGCAGAAAGTATTGATTTATGACATTTAAAATTTATTTTTTTGGGACACATTGGAGTAAACTAATAAACAAACATATCTACTAATCCAATTTGATTCTCTGTTTTTATGTTTTGTTTCTTAAGCTCTCGACCTTTAAACATTGAATACTATCTGATTCTCATCTTTTGTTTGTACGATACACAAGGATGGCTATCTGATTTTTAGCCGCTCCTTAAAAAAAACTAGAACAAAATTTGCTGTGGTGATGCTGAAAACTTAAATTGTCTGCCAATACAATCCAGCATAATTGCATTTGCTTCTCCAATTTATCTCAAATTTCATTTTTTTACCATGAAAAGATAACTACTGCAGTAGCGAAATTAATGTTCACAACTTGGGGTCCGGGCAAGAATATTTCTATTCTCTGTTGCTTAGAATATCTCTTCTTTTGAACCAAAAAAGAAGAATGTCTCTTCTTTTTGTAAATTTAAATCAATAATTAATATATTTTGATCCACTTTTATTAGCATTTCAGATTCTTTTATTTCATATGTTGTTTAATATATTTTTAATAATCAAGATATTGATAGACGTATCAAATACGAAATACATATTTCCCGTGCAAAGCGCAGGTAAAATAACACTAGTTTTAATTAAAACAAGAATATATTTGTTAATATGGCGGAATTCAATTTGGTGCATGTGTAAATAAAATTTACACTAACAATGCACACACATTAAATTCATTTTTAAATATATATGATTAACTAATTAAAAGTTATGCGACTAATATTTAATCGAATTGATCTGGTAAAAACTAAAAAGTCATTAATAACTATTTTCTTTACGTTCAAAAAAACTATTTTCTTTTGATGTACATTAATAACTAATTAGTATTTGTCTACTTATATACATATAGCTAGACATTAATAATGTTATAGAATGGATATAGGGTCGTAAAAATTACTTCAATGATTGGTATCTAATTAATGAGGATCCGATATCGCCTGCGCCGCAACCGGTTTTTGCAGATCTCAAACTCTTTCTCTTCAGCCACCACACCACCGACTGAAACCAACTCATTTTGGTTCACATTTTCACGACGAAACCATTTGAATATACAAATAAGCTTCCTAAAATCAAAAGCAATCTGATAAAAAGATGTAGCCATTAATGAATGGCACTTTTTTTTTTTTTTTTCCATATGACTAACGCGGTGGTCTTGCTTATTTCAAGAAATTCTATTCAACTTAATTCTAAACATTGACTTAAAAAAAAAAATTATAAACAAACATTATAGATGAGTTGTGCAACATGTATATGATAGTATTTTGTGTACGCATCCATTTGTCATGTGTGTACTCCATCCTTATATATAGACAGTGTCAATCAGTGTATACTTCATCCTTAAATCACTTCTCCATCTCAATTTCCTCTAAGAGGAAATTGGATTTCTGGTACGTTTTCTATGTTCCTCCTTGTGTAACTCTTAAAGCATGCATTGCTTTCATTTTGTTTGGTAGTGGTACTTTCTAGATAAAAAAAAAAATCCCAATACTCACATAGTATATATTTCCCGATGTACCGTGAGTTATAAGATAATTGTCATATTATGAGAGAGATGTACTGAGTCTTCAATACTACAAAATTCGAGATTTGCTCTACTTTTTACTCTTAAGCAATTCAAATTAAAAAGGTTCATGTTTTTAAATTTTCAGCATCGAACCAATGCATGAATTGTTGTAGATATAATTTTTTTTCATTTCAATTTTTCATGAATTGACTTGAAATTTACAATTTGTTCAAAATGTAGAAAGAATTTTCAAAATTGAAGGGTGTCATCAGACAAGATGAAGCAGATCACCCTTTTTCCTCTAGTTTTTCTTGGAATTTTGGCTTGCTGGAATGCACTCTCAGTTATTGCAGAAGATCCCTATATGTTTTTCACATGGGAAATTACTTATGGAACAATTTCTCCTCTTGGTGTTCCTCAACAGGTTTGCCTATTTTCCTTTCCCTTTAAAATGTCATTCTTTTAAGACTTGAAATATGCTGTTTGGGTTTTTAATGGAAAACCCCAAAATCAATTCTGGTAAAGTGAAACCAATTTTAGATAAAAATATTGATATTTGGGAGCTTGGAGAATTGATTTCACAGTTCACACTCAAAATCAATTATGGTAGAAGTCACAAAGAGATTTTATGACTAAATTAATTTTATTATAAGTTCTGCATTAAACATAATCAATTTTGAGATTTTTTTAACTGAATTGCACGGCATTTCTAAAAAAAATCTTACTTTTTCAAAAGTGCATTTAAACATAAATCTTTCGTCCCCAAATGATAGCTTATGTGATAAGAGTTGAGGACATATGAGTTGTAGAGGGGAAGGTTCAGGGTTCAATCCTATTAGAGTGTAATTTAACTTTTCGATGTACCAAAAAAAAATCATTCACTTTTAACTCACTTTTATTATAATCAATTTTATCAAAATCAATTCTAATAAACGTTATCCAAACATATATATTTACTTACTTTCTTGGCATGCAGGGGATTCTTATCAATGGTCAATTTCCAGGCCCTACAATTGAAGCCGTCACTAATGACAATATCGTTATCAATGTCACCAACAAGCTGGATGAAAAATTCCTCATAACATGGTTAGTGGTTCTTTTCCACTATTACAAACTAGGATTTAGTAGGACAGTGCAGGTGTTGATAAATCTAGTTATTAATCATTTGCTTCTGTTCTGTGGTGTAATAATAATATAAAATAGGAGTGGTATAAAACAGAGAAAGACATCATGGCAAGATGGAGTTATGGGAACAAATTGTCCAATCCCTCCAAATACCAACTGGACATACAAGTTCCAAGTTAAAGATCAAATTGGAACCTTCCAATATTTCCCATCATACAAAATTCACAAAGCTGCTGGTGCTTTTGGGGGTTTCAACATTAACCAAAGGTCTGTGATTTCCATCCCATATCCTATTCCTGATGGAGATTTCACCCTGCTTATTGGTGATTGGTACAAGACTGACCACAAGGTTTGCAAACAAATCACTCTCCCTCAATTATTTTCTCCATATTGCCTAATTACCTTTAAAATTTGGCTGTCCAGCCATCCTGAAACTTAAGATTATTCTCTTTATTTTATTTGAGTTTCCCTTATAGTATAAATGCTCATGCAAGTATTTGAGAGAATTTTTATAAATAGTTTATAATCTACGTATAAGCTGTTTTAAACTTCTTTTCCTAAATTTCTCACACTTACTTATTGATAAACAGTCCCCTCCCTCTAATCTAACCCTTCCCCGCTCCCCATACGAATTTGAACTACGATCCACTGTAGCAATTCCTACTAATTGTTAAATTTAGAAACGCTTGTCAAAATGTATGTAGGTTGAGCTGAGTGTGGACTAAATGGGGTGTGGTCTAATAGCCTAGACCTAGAACAAATGTTATTCATATACTCTCATTGTCATGTGACATGATGGCATCATAATTCATCCAATGCAAAACTTTTTCTTTTAGTTCAAGTTTTAAGAAAATGACTTGTTCACACATCTCGACCTTCACCTGATGGAGAGAGATAAGAAGAGAAGAGAGAGAATCAAGAGATGTGATATGTGATGTGATATGAAAAAAAGTAATAAATATGAAGAAAAACTAGTATATAGGAGATGCAAGAGAATGCGAAGTGTGAACATATCATTGTCGATGTGAATGTGGTGTGTAGTTAAAAAAAATAACTTAAGGTAAATGCACATAAAACATGTGAGACTTTTTCTTGTAGTTTCAACCCTACTTATATCCAAGTGTACCCTAAGTATACTATGATACAATCCATCTTAGACACATGGTAGCAATCATCAAATTCAAAAGCTACTAAGGAAAGAACTAAATTAACACATTGTGCAATATTTATTTGCAGGTACTGAGGAGACTATTGGATATTGGCAGGAGTCTTCCTTTTCCTGATGCTCTTCTCATAAATGGCCTTAGAGATGGTGCTGTATTTACAGGGGAAGCAGGTAACCAATTCTATCCATATTCATTCAGCATGTTATTCCCTACAGTTTCCAATTTTCATTGTAATCACCATAAATCTAACTTGGTTAAAAATGAACTTTCTTTTTTTTTCAGGTAAAACATACAAGTTCAGGGTTTCCAATGTTGGGCTAGCAACCTCAATTAACTTCAGGATTCAGGGCCATTCTTTGACACTCATTGAAGTTGAAGGTGCTCACACATTACAGCAATCATATGAGTCTCTCGACGTCCATGTGGGCCAATCAGTGACAGTTTTGGTCACACTAAGTGGGTCAGTCAGTGACTATTATATTGTTGCATCTACTCGTTTCACAGACCCTATTCTCAGTATCACAGGAACCCTTCGATATGTGGGCTCCAACAGTAAGGCCTCAGGCCCATTACCCATTGGCCCAGCTGATGGCATAGAATGGTCCATGAAGCAAGCCAGGAGTATCAGGTAGAGTATGCTGCTTTGTTTCCAATTTCCATTGATAAAATTAGGATTTTCATTTTTGCTGTTGATGAAAGTTTTATGAGCTTAATTACTATACACGTAAAAATGTTTTACACAACCATCTAATTAGATTCTATCAATTTGTCATGTCGCAACTAAAATTGAATTTAAAAAATATTTAAATTGTAAAAATTTAAAGATTTAATTAGATACATAAGTTAAACTTTTTACATTGTTAGTGAAATTAAATTTAAGTTGAGGAGTGCTAACAACACACTTTACATACGGATCGTAATTGGTTTATTTTTTCAATTTTTGTGTTTTGTTGTTCAATTTTCGAATGAATGGTTAAATTGATCTCTGAAAGTTTTGGAGGCCGACAAGTTAATTCTTAAAAGAAGAATGTACCTCGGTCCTTAATTACGTAAAATGTCAGCCTTAAATTCTTAACCAATGTTTTATATAACTATATAGACTAACTTGACCGAGATTTTAGAGAATTAAAGACTTTTTGGATATAAGAATGAACTTACCAACACCAAACAATTTTAAGGACAAATTTCACAATTCACTCACAAATTTCTGATCATTGCTTCTGACTCTGTTTCATTTGTTGTTTTTTACAGACTGAATTTGACAGCAAATGCAGCTCGTCCAAACCCTCAGGGATCCTTCCACTACGGAACCATCCCTATTACAAGGACACTTGTATTGGCCAATTCTAAAACCTTATTGAATGGAAAGGTACGATATGCAGTGAACGGAATTTCATACGTCAATCCAAGCACCCCATTGAAGCTTGCTGATTGGTTCAACATTTCCGGCGTGTTCGATTTCAGCACAATCACAGATGTTCCTCCTCCTCCCGGCACCCCTGCCAAACTCGGCACCTCCGTCGTGGCTATCAACCTCCATGACTTTGTAGAGATCATTTTCCAGAACAATGAAAACACTATCCAGTCATGGCACATGGATGGATCTAGCTTCTATGTTGTTGGGTAAGATAATATAATTTTTTTTTTTTGCTTATTGGGTTTAATTATTTAATTTATGATTCTCAAAGTTGACTAATCATGTGTTTAACAAATCCATGTGTATTTAGATATGACATTGGCATCTGGACACCTGATTTGAGAAAGAATTACAACTTGGCTGATGCTGTTTCACGACACACTGTCCAGGTGAGTCAACTAAAAGTTTCAGCATCACAGTTATTAATTTTAGCGCATAAGAAACATATTGTAAATAATATGTAATGTATTTGCTACCAAAAAAACACATTTCATGCGCTTCAATTTTTATAGGGAGTTATTATTTTTTTCAACACTCATATTCATTGTAAATCATTTCAATTTTTCTTATAATATCTAGAAACTTTTTGGATGTGGGACTAACTACAGTTAATATTGCATGCTTACAATGAACAGGTGTATCCAAACTCTTGGAGTGCCATATTGGTGTCTTTGGACAACAAGGGTATGTGGAATTTGAGGTCTGCAATATGGGAAAACAGATATTTGGGACAAGAGTTGTATCTTAGGGTCTGGAATGATGAACGCAGCCTATTCACTGAGAATAGTATCCCTCTCAATGCTCTGATGTGCGGCAGGGCTAAACATGTGCCCAGGTTGAAGCCATAAGAATCATAAGGGATTATTATATCTGATTATTGACACAAGTTGTGACTCTGCATTTTCTCCCCTTTTTTTTTACCATTCTTATCATTATTTTAGTTTGGAAGTTCAGTTACGAGGGTGTGACTGGCTAGCAAAGTTTACACACACAGCAGATTTGTTCCCATAATAAGGGTCATTAAGGAAAGTTGCTAATTAATTTGCAGTTGTAATGTTATTATATCTTGTGATCATAATGAAACAATAGTTTTTGTCACCCTCATTCCTTTGTATACCACGTTCTCTTATCCTTGCTAATTCAACAATCACATTATTATTGAGAAGTTCAACTTTGACTAGAAATCTATTTAAGATAACTCCTATCCTATATATGAGAATGTAATTTTCACATCTAAACTAGCTTTTGGGGTAGAATTTTGAGGTTCCATACTTAGATAGGATTATAGAAAAACATCAGAAATTAAACCCATCATCAGACATATAAAAGCATTAGTAACATTTTTTTTTTGATAGGCCAAATAATATATTAAAATGAAGTATGAGGGTACTTCAACCCAGAGAGTAAAAGCATTAGTAACATCAATTCTGGTATCATAGCTTTACAGAGTTGACAGCACCTATGCAAGAAAGATCAATTCAAAGATGCTTCAAGCTTCTCATGAGTAGTTAAACTATGACAAGTGATATAATAACCTGCTGAATAGTTGCATCCACCTCATGCTACAGTACTTGTTTTGCCAAAGAGAGGCATAAGCCTTGTGCACTCAACAATTAGAAGATGACTCAATCTGATAAAGACATAAGGACTTGTGAAATACTTAATTAGGTGAGCTTTATGGGGTCATATAAGCACTTTACATATCAAAGTCCATCTTAAGAGGTTAATTTCATGTTTACGATGCATGATAGAAGGACATCAATTGCTATTGTAATTAATACTGTGTGAAAATGGCAGGTAAATATGAAGTGGAATCTGACAAGGACCTCTCTATGTAAGGGCTACAATATCTAGTTTAGTTGGCCCATTTGGACTCGTTCAGCCAGGCCCACACGGCCCATTAAGGACACTAGCCAGTAGGGTTGGGCCTCGTTCAGCAAGGCCCACACGGCCCATTAAGGACACTAGCATATGGGGGCCCAACACTACCTCTATAAATAGGTAGCAGATACCAATTGTAAGGGACTTTTGCTCATTTTATGAATACACACATGAAATTCAGTTATTCTCTCTCTAGATCTCTCTCTTAAGTGCAATCACTTCTCTCTCTAGGGATTACACCCTTTCTCAATGTTCTTACCCGGAACATTTGGCACCGTCTGTGGGAACCGATAAACTTTTGATTCCCGGATCACGTGGATTGATTGCACCACTGATTTTGCTTGAGATTTTCGTTGTTTTTCGTGGATTTCGCGGGACGGATTTTGATGACGGAAAGGGATCTTGGATGATCATTTTGGGCTCTGGATTGGAAAAGGAATACAAGGCACCTTGGCCTTCAAGAATCCGTGTCACCACAGGTCTCCCGGCAGCATCTCCTTCCACAAGGTTCGCCAACGATGGCGGCGGAAGTTCGGGAATAAAAGCATCGAAGACAAGCCACGCATTCTGGGGCCCGAACCCACGACCACAAGGGAATCGATGAAACTCAGTGGCTATAGTGGACGGGAGAATGACGGATCAAGAAAGCTGATCAGGTTTCGAAACGGGAGAAAAAGCAGCGATAAAAGGAGAAGTTTCAGATCGGTGGCAATGCGGAGGGGAAGGAACAGGGTGCGTTCACGAGAGAATGACAGATCGAGATTCAGCGTGTAGAAGTGTGTTAGTTCTTCAAGGCGCATTCAACGATGGCAGATCGAAGCAACACGGTTCAGACCGACAATGAAGAGCGTCAACAGAGGTGAAGCTTCAGATCGAGGAAGCATGTAGGCACGGGAGAGCAGATCGGTAATGACGAAGAAAAGAACAAAGGCGAGGAATCTGTCCAGAGCACAATACATGAGGAGCAGAGCCAATCCCGAGACGTTGGAATTCTGGCGGGCACGCTTTTGCTTTGGCGGTTGAAGTTCGGAGAGCAAGTGTCGGCGGCGTTGAAGTTAGGCGGTGAGCAAATTCTGGCAAGCACGTTTGCTTTGGCGAGCACGTGTTGGCTTTGGCGGGCACGTTTTGAAGGTAGGCGGCGAGCAAGTGTTGTTGGCGATGGAGTTCGGCGGCGAGAGAATGTCGTTGGCGTTGGAATCTGGCAAGCACGTTTTACTCCGGCGGCGGAATTCTGGTGGGCACGCTTTGTTTTGGCCATGGAAGTTTGGCGAGTAAAGCGTTGCTATGGTTAAGATCGCTGGCCAACAAATTTTCCAATTCCTTCAAACTTTTCCTCCATCTTTCATTTGATTCCCTTCTCAGTTGTTGTATTTCCTAATTTTCTTATTTTGAAGTTGATATTAGAAGTTATATTGTCTTCACTGGTTTTGATTCAGACAGAGAGGAGCAAATCGGATCAAAGAGAAGGAGTGGGTGAATTGAGGCACACCATTAAAGTTTTGTGAAACTTGGAAGACTCTTCCATAAGCGGTTTGTTATTGGGTGGGACAAGCTCCTGATGGCGCGATTTAGTTACAAAGTGAAACAAGTTTCACGATGAACTAAATTAGCCCCGGAAAAGCCCACGTAACAACCGGATTCATTGGCGATGTGTGGGGTACAAATTGCCCATTCTACTGAGCACCGCTTTGGTAATCCAACTGGCCATTGGAACCCAAAGCACTTTGAGTCCCGAAATGGGACGATCACACCAAGGGTGGCGACCTACCGCTAGGGTGGTGACCTCATGCCAAAGGGTGGCGACCAAACGCTATGGGTGGCGACCTGTAAGACTCAGTTTTTAGACACACAAAAGTCGCCAAAAGGGTGGCGACCTCACGCAAGAGGGTCGCGACCTACCGCAAGAGGATGGCGACCTACCGCTAAAGGGTCGCGACCTACCGCAAAAAATGAGGGTAGCGACCTACCGCAAAATGGTGGCGACCTACCGCAAGAGGGTCGCGACCTACCGCAAGAGGGTCGCGACCTACCGCCAAAAATGAGGGTAGCGACCTACCGCAAAATGGTGGCGGCCTTACGCTGAGAGTGGCGAGCAAGTCAAACTAATTTCTTATAAGGCACAAAATTCTTTGACAAAATTGGTTTTAACTTAGATTTATAAGAGCACATATTTGGTGGTTGATTTTTCTTTGATGATTAGGTAATTGCATGCTTATAACTGAATTGTATGATTTGATAAACCTGCTGGAAATGATGAAATTTGAATTATGATCCCTGAGGCAACTGATGAGTATTTGTAGTTGAGAAATGTTCTAAACAGGAAACAGGCTAAAGCAAGATGGTGATGGCGATGCGGCGAGTGAGGACACTCCTACTCCTCATGACTTGGACGGAGTCTGGTGGACTTGTGGACTCTGGCGAGAGAAGGAGCATGCGTGTTGGGCGGATCTTCTCCTAAGGACGATGCGGCGGCGACTTCGGCTTGAAGACACATTATGCTCTCATGCTTCAAGCTCGGTGTCTTGTGGACTGGTTGAGTCCTTTCACCATATTAAGGGACTCGCCCCCGGAAGCAACTTGATCCGTGAAGATGCTACGAGGGGCGGATGCGGGAGAGATTGGCGGGAGACCACGTCACCAGGCGAGCCAGCTTCTATTCAGCGAGTCACGTCATATGTGGCGGGCCACCACGACTCCTTAATCTTGTAGGCGTTTGTACACCATCTTTCTAGGTCCCGCGTCAATCGGAGATTCATGTATTTGTGTATTTCCTTGCGCCTATTAGCGGTTTGTGTTTCATTTGCGCCATGTCGGCGACCTACACGCTTTATATATTCTTTGTTGATCCCGCCAAGTAGCGTGGTTAGGTGATCTTCTAGGCAGGGAAGCTATTGCAACTAGAAGCTTGGGAATAGTTCCTGCGCGTTGGTCGAAACCGCCAGCCGAGGAACGCCGTACCAAGTGGAAAGTGGCAACGGGCGACCTGCTAGGGGAATCACAAGGGGACAGAGATTGGCGGTCACATTTTGAAGACACACTTCGCTCTCCTGCTTCGAGCTATGGACTTGCGGACCAAGAGCGCTCGCCCTTCATCTTTTCACGCCATGTTGGCGACTTGGATTTTTTGCATACACGATGGATAAGCATTAGGCAGTTATAGTTTTCTTAAAGACACACTTAGCTCTCATGCTTCGAGCTCGGTGTCTTGTGGACTGGGCGAGCCCCTAGAGGGGCAACGCCCAGGGTTCACACCGCCCCGTGGCGGGTCCCCAAGCCAGTAGGGTTGGGCCTCGTTCAGCCAGGCCCACACGGCCCATTAAGGACACTAGCATATGGGGCCCAACACTACCTCTATAAATAGGTAGCAGATACCAATTGTAAGGGACTTTTGCTCATTTTATGAATACACACATGAAATTCAGTTATTCTCTCTCTAGATCTCTCTCTTAAGTGCAATCACTTCTCTCTCTAGGGATTACACCCTCTCAATGTTCTTACCCGGAACACCATTAATATTTGATTATTTGTAGAAGCGTTTAACTAATGGTACATGTAAAAATATTTTTGAACCACCTAAAACTAAAGTAAGTTTACTCACCATTTACCTTTGAGTAATTTAGGCAACCTACAACTACATACATTATAATAAAAGTTAATGTTAGTTGTTTTGTATAAATGGAAAAATGGCATAAATTAAAAGGGAACAATATGTATACACCGTAGTCGTTTGACCCCTCTTTATTTAGCATTTGTTTGGTTTGAGAAAGTATTTTCTGTTTTTCTTTCTCACTTTTTAATAATAGTTTTCATTTTCACATTAAAAAAATATTTATTTTGACGTTTTATTTTCATTTTTATCAACATCGTCGCCGTCGCTGATAACTCTTAGGCAAGTGTACTTATTCATTACGTAGTAATAAAAACATTGAACATGAGGATTGCGGTTGTCTAGTACCAATTTCGACAAATTTCGTTACTGAAAGAACAAGTAATAAAGGGTTTGTTTGTTTAACTTCTAAAGAGAAAAGAATGTAAAAAAACACGTAAAAAAACCAATAAGGAGAGAGTAGCCGAGGTGTAACTCCATCAATTATGAGTTTACGAGTTACTTTCTTTTACTCACTTTGGGTGTATAATCTTGACACCACCATGATTTGTGTTAGTTGGTTCCTCCATGTTAAATAATTCCTGAAAAACTCTTAATCCTAGCAAAATGAGCAAATGTATTAAGTACCACAAATAACTCTCTCAAACAACTCATGAATATACTATGACTCAACATATAAAAAAACTAAAACAAAAAGAAGAAAAAACTTTTCACTTGGGTTGTCTCCCAAGAAACGTACAATGTTATAGTCCTGATTAGACTCCCCTAAACTCAAAATATCATTCGGGGTTTATCACAAATTGCATTAAATTCTTTAGATCATGCAAATTATTACACAACCGCATCAGGGCATTGCATTTTCAGATATCATGACAACATAAATCAAATTAATAGTAACAGGGTTAAGGAAATTCTCATTGATTCACTTCCATAGTGTGTTCAGATAATTTCATCATCTTGCTTGTTCCTTTCCATGCTCTCCTTTGTTCCATAAATCCATGAGATAGATGTTGAGGCGTGGAGGTTTTTCTTCTTTCATCTTCAATTTGTCCCCCAAATACAAGATCTACTATGGAGGTTTCTTCAAACTCTTCACATTAAACCATTTATCCTTCATGTTCACCCCTTATGTTGTCACTTTCTAGCTCAAGACCATATGGAGACTTTCTTTGGGGGATTCTTCTTCTTCCTCGCCCAAAGCTTGTGGGAAGAATTTTTCTTCAAACCTTTCACAATCCCCTTTTCTTCAATTTGAAGTACTTCACATTGCTCTGATCCATCGGACTAATGAATATCACTTGGGAAAGAACATTAAGACTACTCCTCACTGATTTCCATTGAGATTGTTTTCCATTTGAATCTCCAAGTTTTTGATTGAAGCTTCTTGATTCCGGAAATTGTTTCTTGATTCAATTATGAATTTTCCCAAAATATTTTTCAGACTCTGTCTGCCACTCCCTTGGTCTTGATAGGGTTTCTCTTGGTCAAATGGTTGAATCTAATACTCTTCATAGTATTGATAAATTGGTGGATTCCATTGATTAAAATTTTCCTCGCCTTCCCAAAATACGTTGAGTTGACTTTCTCACCCTTGGTCATTGTATTGTCATTTTCTATATTCATGGTAACCGCTATAGGTAGTACACCTCGAGTTGAAAGCATCCATTTCACTTTGTAAAAATCACTAGGACACAAGGCTCAGTAGCGATTCTACTAAACAAGGAATAAGAACAAAATAAAAATAAAATGTTCTAGGTAGCACTAATTGCCTTCAATAGATATAGACAAAAACACAACCCTCGGCATTAGCGCCAAAACTTAATACTCCCTCCGTTCCTAATTATAAGACTTAGTTTCAAAATTTTCATGTTCCTAAATATAAGACCTCTTATAATAATCTAGCAAAAGGTTTTGTACTCTTCCATATTCACCCCTCACATTAATTGTATGTTTTCAATTCCAAAGTTACCACCTACCATTAATTACTACTAAGCCAACTAACTATGAATGCAATGATTATTAGTGAGAGAAAATGACAAAGGCTAAATAGGGAAGAATGTATGCATTTTTAAAAAGTCAATACACTAATTAGTCACATTAAGTGTTTTCTTAATAAGCGCAATTTTTTGGAATAAGTCTTATATTTAGGAATGGAGGGAGTAACTCCTAGGCAATTGTACATTTTTGTTACTTAGTAATAAAAAGATCGAACACGAGAATTGTGGTTGTCTAGTACCAATTTCAACTAATTAGTTATTGAAATGTCAAGCAATAAAGGTTTTGTTAGCTTGATTTCCAAAGAGAACTGAAAGAAAGAAAAAACGTAAAGAAATCAATAAGGAAAGAGTACCCGGGATGTAACTTCATCAATTCATGATTTTGCCTCATAGAATTTCACTTTACTTATGAACCCGTTCATTCTCTATATGATGTTTTACCTATGTTTTTACTTGTTAATGTGTTAGGTAAGAAAAATTTCTTATTAAATAGTGATAGCTAATGTCTTAGTGCGTAATCCTATTTAATCAAAGATGAAGTTCCTAATTTCATGCCAACAAGATCAAGATTTACCTTTTAAGGCAAAAACCTAACAAATTTCTTCCACAAATCCTTATTTCTAACCAACTCGTCAATTGTGCGAGAAATTATGAAATACTTGTGTGTTGTCACGACCCAAAATCTTAAGTCAGAACCGACGCACATACTATCAACTTAGCCTGGCAAGCCTATTTAACCAAAACCACTTCCCAAAACAAATTTCCAAAATTATGCATGTTTCCTAAAATTTATAAAAAATCCAAAAGAATCTTTCCAGTAAAATCAATATCTCTAAAATAATAAAATCTGTCAATTGAGATTCATCATAACATCATACCAAGAATTCAAAGAACACATAAATTATAAATCCAGCACTAAAGTGCTAATTCTAAAATAAAAAACATAAATAAAAATTCAAACTGAATTCCCCCGAGACTCCCCTATAGTTGCAGAATAACAAGGGACCAACAAAAGAAGACATAAATATGACCACCTGCCAAATGAGGCCTATAAACGAAATAAACCGAATGATATGAATCTGACAACAGTCTTCTACTTAGTTGCCTGAAAATCAGTGGATAAAAATAATGAATGGGTAAGTCACAAAGACTTAGTGAGGATTTAACAATCCATCATGAATAAGAAGGGGAAGCATTAGAGGGACGAGTTTTTCTCTCTCAACTCAGATAATTTCTACCATCAACAATATCAGTTCAAACCATTTCAGTGATAACAATGCTAAAACTCATAAAGTTCATAAATAATCATTTAAAATAAATAAGTTCAAATCATGTCAATAAATGAAGACATTTAAAATCTGGAATTCAATATAGTAGGGTTCCACATGTAGAGCCGTTAGACGACTCCATCTCGCTGATAACTTTCTTCTCCTAAGGGATTACCTCTCCGATGGGGGCGTCTCCATCTAACGTATAGTCATTTCCTTTCTCATATTGTATGTCGTATCGTATCAACGGGGGAAACTACATCTCGTTGATAGCCCTCTCCGTGCATTGGCGGCTCCATCTAACAGATAATCGTCTCCTCTCGGAATCAAACTAGCTAGGTGCACCTAGGCAATACCTCCTCTAACGGCTACGAGATTCTATAAGGATCCCAAAACCATTTTCTCAAACCAATTCAAGATTCGTCAACGATCTCAACATCAACGTTCCAATACTCATCAATACTCTTCAAATAGCATTCTCAACATCACATTATTCAAAAATCAAACTAATATAAATTCTCTGCTCATATCAATTCATAGAGCATTCTCGAATCAACTTAATAAAACTCAACTTTGAAAGAACTCATGAACTTTAAAAGCATGTTTCCCCAATTTTCAAATGAATAGGTAATGTATTAAAGCTAGCAGTTATAGAGTAATAAAATTATGCCACAGTAATTGAAAATATGAATCAACTGAACCGCTCTCAACAGCTCCACGCTAACCGATTGAACCAATAGTCGATAAATCTGAACACCAAAATTTAACTTCAAACCTTCAGCATTAATTACCTTATGTCATACTACCCGTGAGCAATTACGAAATCCTCAATTATGTACCTAAAGCTGTAAAATAATCCTACTCCAGTGTAACATATACTATAATATCATTCTTTAAATCTATAAGTGATAGATATACCTCAATAACCCGACTGAGTAATCGTGAAGGGGTGGGTACTCTTCTCTTTCCTTAGCACAAACCCTATCTCCCAAATCTATGCCAACAGCCTTTCCATTTGCAAGATATTTTTGTCCTTTAATAGCATGAATTTCATGGTGTGATTTGGTGTAATTTTTATGGTGAGAAAAAAAGTGATGATGGAGCGTTGCACTCTTGTCACAGTGCGGAACAAAATGTTGAGAGAGAAGAGAGATGACTTTTTAGGAATAGATACTGGGCATCGTGGGTTTTAAAAAGACCAGGTTAGTTTTTAATAGGTTTTCAATTTAGAATTGGGAGAAGAAATTCATAGATTAACTAAAAGGGTCATAAACAAACCAAAACGTTAAAGCATACATAATAAAAAAAAACTGAATTCGTAAACACCAAGTATCGTGAAGAGATTAGCCAAATATGGATAACAAGATTGCAAGGATGAAAAGATTCAATTCAAAACCTCCATAAAAAGCACTAGAAATGTCCCTTATTGATCTCTCATCTGATCTCTAGAGAAACGATTCCTAAAACGGCTTCTGGTCGCAAAAGTTATGATAAAAATCGCAAAACATGATTTTACTCTGATGTCTAGTGCAACCGCGCTACAATTACACTAGAGTCGTGTGAGAAGCGACGCAAAATTTTCCATAGAACTAATCATGTGTTGCAGTTCATACATCTTTTCTCAACACATTAGTCTACAATGTGATTGGTCGGATCATCAAAAAATCATTTGTCCTATGAGAACCATCCCACGCAAGATGTGGCATCATTGCTTAAGTTAAATCTGCAGACTAAAATTAAATGCGCATAAAAATACATAATATAAGAAGAAAAAAATTCTTAAATGAACTAAGAATACAAAAAATGCATGATCTAAGACTAAAGTATCCTAAAACGACAAAAAAACCCTAATTCATCAATGAAATAACATGCAAAATAACTAGAATAATAACCGTAAATTCGGGTCATCAGTCATCGTTGTGGCGCCACCATCTCCAATACCACCACTATCACCACCACCTTCACCTCCTCTTCCTCCGCCACCGTCCCCACCTCCACCAAAACTGTTGCGACTACCGTCGACCCCGCTATCACAACCACCAATCTCCACCATCTCTCTTGTTGGTGGTGGCAATTGAGCCGATTGTACTGGTGATACTTGATATGATAAATCATCCTGCAAAAAATCATATATTGTATACATCTTTATCCCATTCAAACAAATTTCTCCCACATTTATACTCTCACACCTACACCTAAACTTTCTTTATGCTCTAAGGTATCGAACAATCTTGTACATTTTTGTGCCAACTGTACAGGTCTTCCTCACCCAATTCTCCAAACAAAACCTCACTTTTTTTCCATCCCCCGACCACCACCCTCATATTATTTGTCCCAAACCACTCTCTCTCTCCGAGCTTCCCAAGTACACTTTCCTAATTTCCATCCCCCATATTGACCCTTATTAAAACACTCATCCTCTCCCCTCTTACGCTTACCAAAAAAAATTATCTCCCCTCTTACGTACACCTTCCCATATTTTGCACACAACACTCTCCCATACATATTGTCCTTTTCACTTTCCTAAAAGTGCTTTATTGAATTTTGTTATGTCCTAAATCCCTAGCCCCCTCCTCTTCCTCTTTGGATTTGCACACTGTTTCTCAATTTGCCCAAGTTTTTTTTTTGGAAAGCCAAATTCAATAAATTGATTAGCACTAGGGGTGCTAATTACAAACAAGAAAAAGAGCCACAGCTAAAGAACAGAGAAACAATAGGGGAAGGGGGAACAAGAAACACACCACCCACGAACAAAAACAAGCCAGCTCAAGAAAACAACCCCTCAAGGAACTTGCCAAAAGAGGAAACAATAGAACCAAGAGGGCAAAAGCTCAAACGGTAATCTGCGAGCAAACCAGGGGTAGAGACTAATCTAGTGCAGAACCCAGGCACTGAATCACGCACTCAACCTTGCTACAGCCAGAGAAAAGGGCCTGAAAGCTAAAGCCGCAGAGAAGAAATTCTCCCCAGGCATTGAATCAGATTCAAGGACCAATCATAGAAGGAGGTGTTGAACTCTTTATTCCTACACTTTAACCATTTTCATGACCGGAATTTAGTTAAGTTCACCACTTTTTCTGCTTTTAGAGTCCCAGCCTTAAAGATAACTTCATTTCTTTGTTGCCAAATGGACCAAATGCAAGCTACCCAAGTTGTCCTCCAGCCTAGTTCTTGACCCGTGGAAAGAAAATTCCCATGTTGTAGGAAATGAGCATTGGGGTTCTCTTCCAACACAATCCTAATTCCAAGCCATTGGTAGCAACCCATCCAAATACTCCACGTAAACTTACAGGAGAAGAGTAAATGTTCAGACTTTCCTCCTCTACCGAACATAGCACACAAGAGGTATTTGGGCCAGATTGAATAACATTCCTCTTGAGCAAATTCTCCTTTGTTTGAATTCTGTCCAGAAGACTCTCCATGTAAAAGCTTGCATGTTTGAGGGTGTTGCCAACGACCATATGCGTTTAAACAGGTCTCCTTTCACCTCTGGATTGTGAGAAGACTGAATAGCATATGTTGTTTTCACTGAGAAGATTCCCCACACCCAAGAGTCCAGCTTCCCTGGGGTGGGTTTGAAAGAGCCCAAGATCCTGACCATTTCCCCTAGGAGCTGGTGTTCCCATTCGAATAAACGCCTTCTCCAAGCAAAATTCCACTTACAGGATGTACCCTTCTGCCCATTCACCCATGTCCTTGACCTGAGACTGTTGTTGTTCAGAGACATCATAAAGCCTTCCAAACCTTGTTCTCAAAGACCCCTCAGCCGATGTCCACCTATCATGCCAAAAGGAAGTATTGTCACCCTCACCCACTCTAATGGAAACATGATCTACAAACTGATCCATACCACCCTCCTCTAACTTCCAAAGATCCCTCCACCACCAAGACCCCTTTGTTCCCAATCTCAAATCGTTAGTCCGATTCCCCACCCCATATTTAGCATGAAGGATTTTGCCCCAAAGACTATTTTATTCTTTTAAAAGCCTTCACCTCAATTTCATCAAGAGAGCTTTATTAAAGCGCTCTAGGTCCTTAACACCTAACTCTCCTTCCTCCTTAGGTACACACACCTTCTCCCACTTGATTCACGCTATCTTCCTCTCCCCCCTCCATTGCCTCAAAGAAACTGTTTTTGAATCCTCTTGCAAATAGTTAAAATGCCTAATTTGTAAAAAGACAAGAATAACAAAGGAATAGAAGATAACACGCTCATTCTCCTCCCCCTAGAAATCTCCTTTCCAAGCCTTTTATTTTATTAGCCACAGATAATCATATCATTTAACAATTAACACTATGTTTTCATGTGACATAGTGATTTGTTGTACGCAGTGATAATTAGATCATATCAATAGACAGTTAATTAGTTTCTGGAAGGAAATAAACTTAGGATAATACCAGAGAAACAGAAGTCACAGGGTGCAGCCTCAGGTATAGCTAGTTCTTCAGTGTAAGGATACAAGTGGATTCTTTTCATCACTACCAAACAACAAGAATCTCTATAATATGCCGTTTGAGGAAACTCTTTCAAAAGGCTGGTGTTGCAATAGGCTCGTCCATTTCTCGTAACAAAACAAATTAAGTCTTGCATTTGCATATGCATATGCTACCCACTAGAGGGCCACCACGCATCCACCACTTAACACACAGAAAAACAAAAACCCTAAGCTTTGAGCATACCAAGATGATGTATTCTTGTACAAGGAATTGCAGCTTTACTCTTTTCATTCTTTTTGCTTTAAATTATATATTAATTAACACCAACAATATCAATCCTACTCTCAAACGCTGTGTTCTCGAGCTTGCAATCATAGATACTGTCGTTGATGAGAATCAAAACCTCTAATATACTGAAGCTAGCTATAACAATAATTTTTAATTAGGAAAATGATTTATAGACATCTGTATATATAGTGAGAAATGAAGAGAAGAGAGACAAAAATTGATGTGTTAATATAAGAAAAGTGAGATAGAGAAAAATAAGATGGTTATTGAATGACTAAAATATTTGGATGTTCATGTATCATTATTCAAATTTTAATTAGAAATTAGACTGGGAAAAATTGAAAATAAGCAAATTAAAACTACAGTACTAATAAAATGAAGAGACCATCTAATATGAACATTCAAAATACACTGCATTTTTCCTGAAATTTTAAACTCGATCTCTGGTCCTCTAATTAACCATGGATAACATAGCCAAACACACCATTAACCAACTTACACCGAAAACAGAAAATTATAGAAGAAGAGAGTAGGAAGGGGGGAAAAAACAACAGCTTGTGCTAGATCCATATCCATATACCACCCAAAAACAAACCAACAACAAGGGAAGCAAACTAAGTACCTCTATGCTACTATCTAATGGAAATTAGAAAAAGAAGAAATTGGAGAGAAAAGTAGTTTAACATTAATGTCACTGATATGCACCATTTGTGGTTGGAAGATCAGACCACGAAAGCGTTGGAGGATTCCAGTACCCCAATTCACCTCCTCCTGCAACTGAATTTGGCTCCAAAATGTTGGACATGGAAGAGGAATAACTAGAAGCCGCCACGTTCCCGAGAAATACCGGCGAGGCATCGCCGCAGTAGTTATTAGCTGAAGCTGAAGATCTCAGCTTCTGGTAAAGCTCTTGGATTCCACTGTTGTGGTTATGTAATCCAAGCACAAAGCCTCCATTGTGTTGTTGCTGTTGAGCTTGGTCTTGAATATTGGTCCTAAAAAATGAACTGCATAACCCAAGTGTAGGAGCATGGCCAGCAACACTAGCATGAGCATCATAGCCTAGGCTTCTGTATTGATGATTCAGAAGACCATTTGAAACCAAAGGGTCAGTCACCAAGTGGCCCATGAAGTTGTTGTTACCTTCTTCCTTCACTGCAATAGGGTTAGGGTTAGGGCTTTGATTTTGGTTTTGGGCTTGGCTAGCTCTTAGCAAAGCCAAGAGATGAGAGTTCTGGGGAGAGCCCCACAGGATTTGGCCATGAGTCGGAGGCGGCAGCACATGTTCGCCTTCGAATGACCCATGGCCAAGCCCTGATGGCGGTGATCTTCCGAGCTCCGACGCAACCGTTTTCATCCTGGTTGCGCTGGTGGTTGTCTTGGCCGCCACAGAGTTTGCTACTCCGATGGTCTTGTTTTTCCGGCAGCCGCCACCGATGGGGACATTCCGGAGAGCGCCGCCTTTGGTCCAGTACCGGCGGCATGTCTTGCAGAAGTGGCGAGGCTGAGTGAGGTTGTAGTTGTTGTAGTAGCAGAACTTGGTGTTCGAGGAGTCGCATCGAGGGCACCGCAGGTTTTGGTTCTCTGATGCAGTGGTGGTGGCGGTGACGGTGGTGGTTGTAGGTGTAGATGTGGTGGTGTGAGTGGTTGTTGTGGAAGAAGGGGTTTGAGATGGTGGTGATGGTAGCAAAACTCCTCCTACTGGATTATTGGAGGATTTTCTTTCTCCAGCTATGAGGCTTGCACCACCATCCAACAGTTCTTGGATCATCTTGTTTAATTTTGTGGATCTACAACAATCCAAAAACGCCAAAAGCAAAAGGGGTGGTGAGTCTTTTTGTGTTGTGTTAGTGGAGAAAAGCGAAAGAGGTAAAGTGGGTGAGAGAGAGAGAGAGTAGAATTGTATGATGAGACTCGCCTTTGGGAATTCAATTTTGCTGTTTTATGCTGCTAGTAGGACAGCTTCGTTGGCAGTCTCCTAGTTGTTCCAAAAGAATATATAGAATTGGGGGCTAGCTACCTACAATATACTACATATATTTTATTTTATTATTACACACTGTATGAGAAAGATAGCATTCAGTTTCAACATTCCAATTAGGTCACCCCACTAATAAACAACTCTTTAATGCAGGAATTAGTATATGAGCACGGGAAATAACTATTTATTCACATATGCTCGAACTAAGTGATGATACTGATAGTCTATCTGACTTTTTGGCTCCCCTTAATTACCTTGCTACTGGCCGTGTTTGCTACTGGTTTGCCTCAGAGGATTGGTAGGGACGTGACTCAATTAGCATCTGAGTGATTTTGAATCAATTATGAGCTCAGGGTTTTAGTTTTATTTGGGTTAGTAGTGACATAGCTAGGAATGGATTTATGCTATATACTTCCTCCGTTCCTAATCTTTTGTTGTTTTAACTTTTGGCCTAAATTCCAAAACTTTTGTTGTTTTACAAATCCAATGCATTTTTTCTCAATTTATTCCATATATACCCTCATTTAATACTATACCTCTCACCTACCACCTCTTATTTTCACCAATCAAAATCACAACAAATTTCTTAACCAATAACTATAATTCTCTCTCTTCACTATAAGAGAACATTAAATAGGGGTGCTTATGTCAACAAATATATCAATGATTGCACTCTTAAACAATGTGCATAACCTTAAACAACAAAAGATCAGGAACGGAGGGAGTATGTTTTGCTGTCTGTTTTCTTTTCTTTCTGTATCTGTTCTTTAATTTGTCATTTCTTTTTCTTTTTCTTTTTCTTGCTTTTTTTTTTAATCATCTTGGGTTGTGGTACCCCTAGTACCTCCTTAATACAATTTTGCATACAAAAAAAAAGTGATACAAATAGTTGCAAAATTTGTTTCATTCTTTTGAGTGAGGATCAAGTCTTCGCCTTATAGTTAGTTATAAGCAATAAATAATGAGGTGATGAACAACAATTATGTTACATGTTACTCGTGATTTTCATACTGGTTTTTTTTTTTCTTTACCATAGTATTACCATAGATAATGGTCATTTATTTTGCAATCAACACATTAAGCGCAGTAGAGAATTTTAAAGAGTTTTTTTTTTGTCTATAAGAATTGAGAATAGAAGTGTTAAAACTTAAACGTACATCAACACTAACCCAACTAATTTTAATGCTGGAATTTGGCAAGTGGGAATTATGATTAGAATATAAATATTATTTTTTTGTTAAGCCCATTATTGATGTCGATCATAATTATGAATCCAACTTCAGTTAAAAGAGGTATATTAATGCATTGATCATTACATATTCTATCATACGTGCGGTCTTTGGGGGAACTAATTATGAATTAGGTGACGGAAATGTATCATTTTGCATGACCCACTCAAGACTAATTAGTGTCAATAAAGACACTTCGTTATTTTCTATGCAGTCAAACTGTTTGTTTTCCCTTTTCCCTTTTTGTTTCCATAGCAACAGAATTCAGACAAGGATTATTTGAATTCATCTTCATCCGATCACAAAGGATTCAAATCCCACCTCATTATTTTCTTTACTTAAAGTAAATATGAAATATTATCCAAAATTAATCTATAGGCATAGGCACATATAACAAAAACAGATCAATAAAATAGAAGAAGTGGGGGAGTAGATCAGGAAGCTGGATATATAATGATATATAGGGAAATTTACTAGCAATCAAGATTTATAAAATATTAGTCCTTGTTATGGTTAGTGGAGGATGACATTAATATTCAGGGTTTTCTGTAGGTGAAGATTCGCCTCTTCAAAAACCATCATTACAAGTTCAAGGAGAGGGCTAATCACATGGAAGTACGTGTAAAGCTGATTGTCCCTACTGTTTGATTAGTTTACAAACTACTTGAAAGAAAAAGGCATTACGCGCCCGATACTCTTGGTTTCAATTACACTGGCTCTCCTATAGCTAGAAGAAAAACATGTCCCATTTTCCGGGGTGATGGAGTACACAATCACCAGGGACACATATTGAACCTAAAACAGCCACAAAAACAGCTGATCGCAAAACAGAGAGAGAGAGAGAGAATAAATGATCAGTTGTCAATTTATCCATGCATTTGCATAAGCAATTTTCTTATCATGACTTATTGGAAATATGTACTTGCTTTGGGGTTGGGGATGCTTGAGATGAGTGCATTATGATCATTTAATCTGTTTTCATGATCTTAAGATTGAATGATTGATGAAGAAGATCTGAATAATCAGAGTAGATGTAGGGGTTCAGTGATAAGTGCTATATTTTATTAGTTTCTATATATTTAAGCACTTACTATATATTTACCCAAGTTTGGAGTAGAATTTGTTAGTATGTTGAAACATGTGCTTAAAGATTGATTTTTACTTCAAATTTGATGAATATAACGTTACTTTTATGAAAATTTAAAATTTTGGGTCAAACAAGCCGCTCAACGGATGTCAGAGGCCACTTAGCGCCTAAGGAAGTTGAAGAAACCCCATTTGAAGAAACTAGTCGCTCAACAGCCGACCGCTTAGCAGCCAAACACGTCACAAATTATGATAAAAACTTCCTTTTTCAGATCTGCACAACAACAACTTTGAATTTAGAGAAAGGTTTTGACATAGAAGAGAGAGTAAAGGAACTTGAGGTTTGGTGAGCTTCCGTCTAGCTAAGAACATGTCGGCGGCGTCGACATGGATCATCTTCATCTTCATAGTTTCTCTTTGTAAGCTATCTAGCATCCATGTTTATGGATAGATAAGTTTTTATTGTTGGGATTGCCTGTAGCCTAGCCTTTTTGCTTTTTGAAATGATGTATTAACTTTAATCTTTATATATAAATCTTAATTTCTATGCATGGTTTATCTTGTGCTTAATGCTTGGTTTAGTTTGATCACCTAGAACATGAGTTTGGATTTGATAGTATAGTGAGCACTGCTATTTGAATTTGATCTAGGTTATATCATCTAATGAATCTAAGATCTAGAGATAGGGTTGGATCATCATTTGTCAAACCAACATCCATGTTTAATGCTTCTTGCTTTGTTAATTAATCAAGAGGTTGGTGGTTAATTAGTAAGACAATAATCTTCACATTGGGAGACTGTGTAGTAAGATAATTAGATGTGATTTAACGAAACCAATGATAGGACAAGGTTTATATATGAAATTTTAAAATGCATTCGAGTTAATCGTTGAACACCAATTCCAACAACTTTCTCTATATGTTGTAATTTGTTTTTACTTTTGCTTATTTTACTTTTTTTTCCATGTGTTATTAAGAATCAAACAAAACAATCTTCAAAAAAACCTGAAATTCATTGCTTGAATAGTTCAACTAGATAACGATATTTGTGTTAGCAATTTCCTGCGGATATGACAAAACTATTTACTACACTACAATTGAGTCTTAAGAGATTTCAGAGTAGAGTGGTACAAATTCATTCATCGTTCAACACTTCATCCCTTAAGCAAGGATTGTGGATTCGATTCTCAACTCTTGCGAATGAAAAAAATTTGATCAATCTCCTACCATTTAGAGCGTTGATCATGAGGTGATGAATTAGTTGTGACTTTTAATTTAGAGCTTCATTCTAGGTAAGGGTTGTCTAGAAAATGAAAGTTTTTTTTACAATCAAAATGGAATTTCATTAAATTTGGAAATCAACGAATAAAATAGGGTAAGGGTATTTCATCAACCCACGCAAAAATTGCGGGCAAGATTGGGTGACATCCCAATGCAAAACGAGTTGATAGTACATGCATAAGGCTCCTGGTTTGGGTTTGGGTGCGGATTTAACTAATCCCACACCCGAACCCAAACAAGTTTTAAAATTTGGGTGAAACCCAAACCCGAACCCAAAGAATTCGGGTTGGATTTGAGTAGGGCCCCACGGGTTTGGGTTTTCCTGCCATCTCTACCTCTCAACCATTTCCATGCTCTTAATCGAGCAAGCTCCCATACCCTGTCAGGATCTATTACTCCACCTCTGAAAATTACATCGTTTCTGGCTGTCCACAGTGACTAAATAACTGCAACCCAGATTTTTTTCGCTCCCCTACGCTGCTTATATGTACCCAACTCGCCACCATGTTGCAGAAAATGCGATTGGAAATCCAAAGGAAGGGTCGTTGAAATATTCATCCACCTGTAGCATGAATCCCAGACCTTGGAAGAGAAGGGGCAATTGAAGAGTAAGTGCTTTGTAGACTCTTCTTGCAACAGACACATAACACATGTCAGAGGAACTTCTGCTGTGACAATTCCCCTCCGACGTAGGTTTGTCTTTGATGGTACCCTCCCCCACAAAGCTTTCCAAACGAAAGCAAGGGTATTTGAAGGAGCAGAGATTTTCCACAGAAGTTCAAAAGAAGGTACCTGTACCACCATATCCAAATCTTGGAACATAGTAAAAGCTGATTTCACAATAAAACAACCATCCTCTTCCCCCAACCGAAGCCATTTATCCTTCCTCCCTTCCACTAAAATAGCTTGTTGCAGTCTATTTACTAGGCCCTCCATCCTTACTTCATCTCCGGGCAAAAGTGGCCTTCTCCATTGGAAAAACCACCTTCAAATACCTTCATCCCAATGTCCCATCTCTGAGATATGCAAGAACTTCTGATTTGACGGTAAATAAAAGTCTGCTGAAACTGCCTCTCAAACTGTTTTGGTCCAGCCAAATGTCTTGCCAAATGTCAAGCCCTAGTCGAACCACCCTTCTCCTCCCCCCTCACAGCAAGTATGCAGAATATCTTTCCACCATCTAGAAGCATTTTCCCCTGTCTCCACTCCTCTACCATGGAAAGGAATAATATACTTAGCTTGGATTACACGGTTCCACTAGTGTTGGTAAATTCGCAAGTGTACGAATCCACCCAATTTTAAATATCAAACCACAGGGATTGTGAGTGAATAAATTCAGCTTTATTTTATTGAGATAAACATATGTCGAAGTAGTATTAAGGAAAAAAGAAAATAAAAAGACAATTCAGAAAATAACATGCTTTGGGTTCTTGTTCAACTAGTCAATTCAAGCACATTATTCTAAGCACATGAACTTATGAATCTCTCCTTGATGTTATAGCCTAAGCAACTACCTATCGATGCCTCGCATAAATAATTCTTTCAAACCAAAAGATAAGCCCAATTCATTGTGTACTTGAACATTTGTTTGAAGCATAAAGATTACAAAGATCAGGTCAACAAACCCCAACTCTTGCTCTATTCCTAGTAGCCAAGATAGAAGGGGTAATCCCAAATCGGTTCCCTAATACAAACTTCAGTTCTGATTATAGAAAAGCATAAAGCAAGCATGCATTCAAGCTTAGATTGAAATTCAGAAAATGGGATTCTAGGAAAGAAGGAGAACATGTGGGAAAGAACTTAAGATTATAACTTAAAGATGAAAAGTCTTACAAGAAAACCAAAGCAATATAAGAGAGATTAGCCAAGCTAAGAACTTGAATTACAAGCTTGGAAGCCCTATCTCAATCACCTAGACGCTCCTCTACCTCTGAACTTAAGTAAAAATGGAATTGATACAAAAGAAAACAACTAAACACCTATTTATAGGCAAAATGGGCGAATCTGGGCGCTAAAGCACTGACAAAGCATGCTTGAGCGCCCTCAAAACATAAACTATCTGCCAAAGGAGCGCTCAAGCGCTAGACTAGGGCGCTCAAGCACCAGCTTCAAATCTGGCTTCTGCCTAACTGGCGCTCAGGCGCCAGACAGGGGCGCCTGAGCGCCCTTGCTCGCCCAAAAACCCCTTGAACTTCACTTTAACTCCACTTTAATGCCTTCTTCATGTCTCCAAGCCTCTAGACCTTCCCTCTTCAGCTGTTACAACCTGAAAACTTGATGACAAAGCTAGAGGAAAATATCTAGAAACTCAAAGGTTAGTTTTGCACAAAGGCTCCTAAACAAGTGGAAATTACCTAAGACTCCTAAACTCTAATAAAATGCAACTAAAACCCTTATAAAACTACAAAATTACTAAACCAAGGCAAATGCACAAATAAAAGTAAAAATATATGAGAATGCATGAAACACTACATGAGACTCAACAAAAAAAACTCAAAAGAAGTAAGGAAAAACCCTAAAAACTAGGACAAAAACCCGGTCATCAACAAGCTATCCCCTTCTTGGAGGATCCTCCATCGTCATTTCCCTAGGAGCGCCTTGTTAAAGATACCCCAGTCTCTAAGTCCTAGTCCACCCAATTCCTTTGGTTTACATATGTTCTCCCATTCTATCCAGGCTACTTTTTTGGTGTCCTCCGTTCCATCTCATAGGAAATTCCTCATTATCTTCTTGCAATGTGCTATAACTCCTTGTGACATTTTGAAAAAAGAAAGATAGAACAACGGTATAGATGACAAGACACCTGCAATCAATGTTATCCTTCCCCCAAAAGAAGTTACTCTTTGTCTCCAACCGAGAGAGTCTTCCCTTCAGTTTATTCACCACGGGGTCCCAAAAAGCAATCCTCCTAGGGTTTCCCCCCACAGGGAGGCCAAGATAGGTGCAAGGAGTCTTCATGACTCTACAATTTAGAAGGCTAGCATATCTCCACGTTTCTCTTTCATCAAGAGCAAGCCCCACAAGCATCTTCAATCCCGACACCATCTCAAAACATCTTAGCACACTCTTAATCGTCCAAGTGTTTTGCACCGACGCTTTTCCCAAGAATAACGTATCATCCGCAAATTGCAACATTGAGACATCCACCTTGTTTTTCAAGCCAAAGGTGTACCCTTAAAACTTCCCAATATGCATTGCTTGTTTGAATAAACCGTTCATAAAGTAGTTATAGATGATTTTTTTATTCACATATTAAAATTTCAGTTCAATCCAACGGTTGATAAGTTTAGTGTAACAATTTTACAGTAAGCTAAGTGCTCAAAGTTATCAACTTACAAATTTGGCCAAACACTCATTGTTTCCATTTTCCATGTTTTTCTTTTTTTTTTTCCATTTTTTCATTTTAACCTACCCATCGCACATTTATAATAGAGCAGTGCTATATGACACGACAGATTTTGTCGTATCATGCACGAAACGCATTTCCTTGCGGTTTGAAACCGCCAGAAACGCATAAGTGTCACAAATTGCAAAAACCCGACACGCATTTCTGGCGGTTTTAACATTACAAGGGGTTTTTAACCGCTACAAAAGGACAACGTGCATTATACGACAGGTCTGTCTCGTGCACTATAGAATTTTCCTTTATAATAAAACAGGGAGTTCTGTAAAATTAATGTAATAAATGAACACCATGTAGAAAAACTCGCTAAAAAAAATGCTGACCAAATATGGTGTCATAATTTCATTTTTATCGTAGATATGAACACACATTAGTGTCCATGGAAGCAAAAAGCTCTGTTAACACAAATTCGGTGCACCTATATTCCCTTGGAATTCAGGGTCTCGTTCTGATATGACTACTTGAATATAGATTATATATGGGTGTGTTTAATGGGCACCACTCGATTAGGTGGTGGATTCATACACCACCAAAGTTAACCATAGGATATAATATTAAAAAAATTAACGGTAGAGATCAAAACTAGATAGGCGATTTAAATTACATTCACATGCTTTAGACAGAGGTAATGGCTTATGAGCTCTTCATCAGTTGGATGAAATCGAAATCCAGGAGGAAAATCCATCTGATCCTCTGCCTTAGACAGGACTGAAATATTTTCCATTGATTCAAACTACCCTTCAAAAACCCTCATCTTTCTTCCTTATCAGAATTCAAAGTTTTGAACTTTGATCAAGAAGCTGAGATGGGTCAATCTCAATTTTCAATATCAAGGCCTTTCAGAAGAGGTTTGTAGCTATCACTAAGAGGTGTAGGCGAGGGATGGAAAACCTGCAATTGGAACTCAGAATTTGAATCAAGATATCATCTAACATGGCAACTAGCAAGTGACAAATGGCATTGAGAATCAATCATATATTAGAAACTAAACAGAGATCCTTCATCACTAACCAAAAGTACACAACACCCCCAACAACACTAGAAAAAGAAACTCCAAAAAGATTTGAATCTTGATCAATGCCCAGATCCAATTTACAATACCCAGATTCGCCAGAATTGCAAAAAAACACAGGCAATCCATAAAAACACAAAATACAGATCAGTGTATTGTATGATAACAGAGGAACCCAGATGGGAAAATGCAGCAAAACGAAAACATAGAAGAAGGGTAGAGATAGAGCACTTACCACCCTGTTTCGATGATTCTAGAGAGACCAAGCTACCGCAATCTCAGACACCTTGCGGATGCGAACTCCACCGCTCCTCCCCAGAAGCCCAGTCGCCGTTGCAATCACCAGTCAGGGCCACCACCGCGGCTGACGTCGCCATCCACTCCACCCACCGCGTGACTTCACCTTGGTCCTGCTCCCTAAAGCCACGCAGTTATGGGTCGATCTACCTCCCTCGCTGCTGCGAATCACGCCAACAGCAGCCAAGGGGCCACCACCGCGAACTCCACCGCCTTGACCTCGCCGCGAACGGCACACTGGCTGGCGGCGCTCAAGTTGCCATAGGTTTAAAGGTGAGGAGCTGTGAGAGCAGTGGAGGCTGATTGGGTGGAGGCGAAGATGAGATTTGGCATGATGTGACGACGGGAGAGAGCGGTGGTGCAAAACTAGGGTTGGAAGGTAGAAGACAGGGACAACCTGGTAATTTCCCACAGAAATTTGATGGTGTATGAATGCACCACCTAATTGACTGGTGCATGTATATATTGTATGTTACAAAATTTCAATTTACACCAACAATAATATATATATATATATAAATGTAGTTCTTTTTGAGTAATGATATATACACACCTCATTTTTTAAACACTTAATTTCCACCTCTTTTTATTTCTATCTCTCTCATCTTATCATCTATCACATCTCATATTTTCTCTCTCTTACTTTTTCTTTTCTTTCTATCTCTTTCACCATTCCACCTCTCCACCTCAAAAGAGAGGTGTGGATGAAACATTACTCGTTCTTTTTTCAAAAAAAAAATTAAGCTAGCCTGCTTTCAGTCAAAGTCCCTACGTTTATCTTGTGGTTCATGCAGTTCATGCCCATGTAGCAGCCATGTTTCTTGAATTGCTCAAAAGTTATATACAAGAAATTCTTCACTAACTACCAAAAATGTCCTAATCGCAATGACTAATTAAAATTAAGGTGGACTGACTAATTAAGTGTTCATATACAAAACTTTATACTGTTTTACTTTTTATCTAATAACTAGAGGATAACAAATTGAACATCAACACCTATCAACTTATCTTTCACGACATCACTTGTCAGCATAAATTATTGAACGATTAAAGACAAACGCGACAGTAATCATTATTAGTTACGTGTTAAACTTTTTTTTTTTACCAAAAAAAAGTTACGTGATTATATGTGAATGGCTCCTGTAAAGTCTACGGTCATGTTAACAACCATTTAACCACACTTTCATTTACTCCTACATCCCTAGAAATCGCTTTAAATATATAAGCAAGCAATTGATGAAAAGGGAAAATGTTACACACCTCAAAAAGAGGTGGAATGAGGAGAGAGATAGGAAGAAATGAAAAAGTATGAGAGAAAGTATGATATGTGATAGATGACAAGAGGATAGAGATATAAACAAAAGACTTAATTGCACTTTTGATCCTCCAACTATTGTCTTCTTGCGAAAATCGTCCCGAAACTTCAAAATTAGCAAAAAAAACGTCCTCCAACTATACATGTCGTTGCACTTTTGGTCTACCGTTTGCCTTCCGTGAGAAAACTAACGTGAGAAACTAATGTGGCTCTCTCACGCGTGTCTCACGTGACTTTCTTCAGAGAGCTTGATGACTGGACTAGTCACATGCTTCTCACGTGACTCTAAAAGGGTTCCATGGTGAAGAAGACGATGGAGGAGGGAGATGACCGTTGGAGCCTTTCAGAGTCACGTGAGAAGCATGTGACTTGTCCAGTCATCAAGCTCTCTAAAGAAAGTCATGTGAGACACGAGTGAGGGAGCCACATCAGCTTCTCACGTTAGTTTTCTCACGGAAGGCAAACGGAAGACCAAAAGTGCAACGGCATGTATAGTTGGAGGACGTTTTTTTGCTAATTTTGATGTTTGAGAACGATTTTCACAAGAAGGCAATAGTTGGGGGACCAAATATGTAATTAAGCTTAAATAAAAATAGGTAAAAATGAAGTGTTTAATAAATAATATGTGTATATATTATTGTTGGATGAAAAGTCAAGATTAATTTGTTAAGAGAAACAAAAAATGTGCGATCCAATAAAGAGAGGGCCCGAGGAGATTCTAGGAAAAGGAGGGGTCTAAATGTTTCCCATAGGAAGAACCATTTGTCCATAAAAATTTTGATTGATTGAGAGACGGCGTTGATCATGAAGGACAAATTGATCTTATCACTTTAGTTACAAGATAGCATAATCAACCATGGTGATTTGTTTTATCAGTTTATTTCAAAAAAAAGAACCATGGTGATTTGTCATCTCTAAATATTAATCGAAAGAAAATATATTTTATTATATATATATATATATATATATATTGTTCTGACCGACTTGAACTAGAAAATCATATGAAAAAACACTCGTCTTAATTAAGGTCGGGTTGATTGACTCCAAAAAAGAAACATCTCGGACGGTCAGTGTTTGCTCGGTCATCACCTGAAGACTAGTATACAATAAACTAAGGTAGGACGATCAAAGTTAATATGTCCGCTCGAAACTTCAACAAATCAACTGAGTCTCTCTCGCACTTGCCTTACATCTACTATGAGCTCCGAGTTTATACAATTTCTATGATTCATTTACATAACATGTTATTTATTTTTATCATTTACACTGGAGTTTTAACTCAGTTTCTGAGATTCTTTCCCAACACTTGCAAAGACATCCATGATGAACTTATATATACGAGTTCTATTTTTCATTTACATAACATGTTATTCATATTCATAGTATTTATAGTAAAGTTTTAACTGAGTCTCTCGAAACACACACTGAGTTGAGGATCATAGTGTCTTGGTACCCCTCGCCATAAGGATCTCGAGCTCCATTGTGACCTTAATTAGGGATAACAATTGTCTCACTTTGCAGGCTGTGATCCATTGTCGCGGCCGTCATCCATAATTGCTTTAAAAATGACAATTGTAAGCTATAATAATTGCAGTGACTTGTAGGGATTTTAGACATGAAAAAATCCAAATCATTTGTTTTAGGCTTAATAACATTTTTTTGTCTCTCACTGATCACGATTTGACAGTTCTAGTCCCTCAAGGAATTTATTAGCATACAACGTCCCTCAAGTTTACTAATTGCTGCAGTTTTGGTTTTCCTTCAACTTTCATCCAATATTTAACGGTTGTTTTTTTAACAAAAAAAACAACTAAAAAAAATTCAGAAACCTTAAAATTGTTAGTTAGAAAACATAAAATTGTTCTTGAAGCCTTATTTTTAATTAATTTTTTAATTACAAACAGTTAAATATTGGATGAAATTTGACGAAATACCAAAACTGCAACGGTTAGTAAACGTAAGAGACATTGTAGGCTAATAAATTCCTAAAGGGACCAAAACTGTCAAATCGTGATAATTGAGGGGCCAAAAATGCATATGCTATTAAGCCTTTGTTTTATATCTAAATTTTCTACCGTTAAAATTTTGAAAATTCTAATCTGAATCCAAAATTTTGACAGCGGGAAATCAAAATCCGTTAGTTTTAGGCTATATTTGACATGTCATTTCAGCTAGCTTATCGATTATTTGACTAGCTTAAAGCTTATTTGACTAGCTTAAAAGCTCTATAAAAGTGTTTGGTGAAGGAGCTTATTTCAGTAGCTTTAAGCTTTAAGCTATCTCAGGTAACTTAAAGTTTATCCTTATTATTTTATTAAAATTCCCTTTACCCTTATATGTAAACCTATTTACTTATCAGTTATCACACTTGTCTCGTATGCACACCGTTCCCACACACAACTAATTACTATTTAATTTAATAAAAATATAGAAAATTAAATTAGTAAAAATTAATATTATATTTTTAACATGATAAATAACTTGAGTGAAATTAAAATATTTATAATAATTTTAATATTAATATCATATGTGTATTAATGTGAAAATAAAAAAAAGTAATGTTAAATATAAAAGAATTATACAAGTATGTCCTTTTATGTCATTTTATAATTTCAACTTGTTTATCAGCTAGTTTTACCAAACACTTTTGTTCAAATTACGTAGCTTTTCAGCTTTCAGCTTTCAGCTAGCTTTTCAGCTACCAGTTAGCTTTTCAGCTTTCAACTAGCTTATTGGCTAAACGTGCCTTAGGTTATGTTTGGCATGCCATTTCTGTTAGCTTATAACTTATTTGACTAGCTTAAAAGCTCTTCAAAAGTGTTTGGTGAAAGAGCTTATTTCAGTAGCTTAAAGCTTTAAGCTATAAGCTATCTCAGGTAGCTTATAACTTAAAGCTTATAACTTATTAAATTTATTCTCATTTTTATCCTTATTATTTTATTAAATTTCACCATTACCCTTATATATTTATAAAAACACTAAACTCATTTTTCCCTCACACTAACGTATGCAGTTACCGCCACCATTTCCGTCACACCGCTGCGCACCACAAGTATTAAAAATATTATATTAATAAAAACAAGTAAAATTTAATATTATATTTTTAAGATGATAAATAGCTTGAGTTAATAAAAATATTTAAAGTGATAATAATTTTAATTTTAATATTATATAGGTATTAATGTAAAAATAAAGTAATGTTAAATATAAAAATAATTATACAAGTATGTCCTTTTATGTCCTTTTACAATTTCAGTTTGTTTAACACCTAGTTTTACCAAACACTTTTGTTTCAACCACGTAGCTTTTCAGTTTTCAGCTAGCTTATCAGCTTTCAGCTATCAGCTAGCTTATAAGCTTTCAGCTAGTTTTTCAGCTTTCAGCTAGCTTATCAGCTAAACATGTCAAACATAGTCTTAGACTATGTTTGACATGTTTAGCTGATAAGCTAGCTGAAAGCTGAAAAGCTAGCTGAAAGCTTATAAGCTAACTGATAGCTGAAAGCTGATAAGCTAGCTGAAAGCTGATAGCTGAAAGCTGAAAAGCTACATGATTAAAACAAAAATGTTTGGAAAAACTAGCTGTTAAACAAGCTGAAATTGTAAAATGAAATAAAAGGACATACTTATACTTGTATAGTTATTTTTATATTTAACATTACTTTATTTTCACATTAATATCTATATGATATTAATATTAAAATTAATATCACTTTAAATATTTTTATTAACTCAAGTTATTTATCATCTTAATATAATATTTTTAATACTTGTGGTGCGCAGCGGTGTGGCGGGAACTACATACGTAAGTGTGATGAAAAATAGGTTTAGTGTTTTTATAAATATATAAGGGTAATGGTAGAATTTTAATAAATTAATAAGGATAAAAATGAGAATAAATTTAATAAGCTATAAGCTTTAAGCTATAAGCTACCTGAGATAGCTTATAGCTTAAAGCTTTAAGCTACTGAAATAAGCTCCTTCACCAAACACTTTTGAAGAGCTTTTAAGCTAGTCAAATAAGCTTTAAGCTAGTCAAATAAGCTATAAGCTAGCTGAAATTGCATGCCAAACATAGCCTTAGTCTATAAGCTTGTTATGGAATTAATGTTTCTATCACCCAAGATTCTAATTCTAATTTCTAACTAACAAAAACGTGGAACACACAAATATGCTAAAATCAAAACAAGACATTCTAACAATTAATGTGTGAATCTAGCTAACTAGCATGTGTGAATCTAACTAGTGAAATAAAGAAACTAATAGTCAGACAGCACAAATACAGTCACTTTGAAAGGGTCTAAGTACGTGTTTGGATAAGTTAATATGAAAGCAAATTGATCTTCATCAATAAGATGAGTTCTATTTATTTATTTTTTACCGCAAATGCTAACGTCTGTTGACACCGATCAGAGTATCTAAACCTAAGAAAAAAATGGAGAAAAGGAAAGATGCAACAGCTATCTAGCTGAAAAACAAAAATTGGGAATGTCAATTATTGGGATAGAAATACTGAAATGAGATAGTGATGTGGTGTGGGGCAGTACTATAGTGTATTTACAGAATGAATGAATGTAACGAAGTCGATTAAAATGGAATACCCTGAGCGCGCGTGCCATCCGGAGAGTGAAATGAGCAGAGACTGAGTGATGAAAATTCAGAACTCAGAAGATGAAATGACCCACATGGCTTTTAGTTGTGAGAGTACAACTATTATACAAACATAGTAGTAGATGATACATTACAGATCATGCATAGCTAGGCTGTGTTTGGTTTAGTGTGCAAATTACTTTATTCTCTCAGAAAAAGAGAGAGTAGAAAATGATGGGAGCATTTAACACACACATGATGTTGGGCTACGAACGCGGGCGGGCACACAGACATTGATACTATAACCTCTGGTCGCCGTCAAGGGCCCTGGACCCTGACTCTGACCACCATCACCATTCTCTCTCTCTGTTCCATTATCAGTTTCCATCTCTCTCTCTCAAATTGGTTTCACAATTGCATGCTGCCTAATAATGTTCAACTTTTCCCCTTCAATCTTCTTCACTAGTCATTCTTTCACAACAAACAAATGGTAGATGCCTTAACTAATTCGATCTGTTCTTTTCCCTCATTCTTTCAATCAATTTCATGACTTTGCTTAATATAAAGTGATTTATGCAATTTCTTCTTATTTTTGAGATATAATGATATCATATCTTTTTAAAGTAGATTTTTTTATGAGATGAATTAGGGGTGGCAATATGGGTTGACGGGCCGGGCTGGGCCCAACCCGCCACTAACCCGCCGAAATGCGGGTTGGGTTGGGCTAGCCCACTTTTGGTATTTGGGTTCAAAGTCTCAACCCAACCCATATTTTGGCGGGAAAACGGGTTGGCGGGCTAGCCCACTTAGAAAATTTGGTGAAATAAAAAAAGATGTGCAATGAGAAATTTTAAGCAATCTTTCACATTTTATATGTTGACACATGAAAAAAGTAGAATTATACTTGTTCTTTATCTTTAAATGTTATGAGTTCAACTAGAAAGTCTCACCAATAGCAATACCAAAAAAATATTTACCATGTGTGGTTAGTAAAAGTTGTAAAACTATAACCTCACTAGCAACTATCAAGTGTAAGTTTCAATAACCTTCATCAAATCATTGATAAATGTCATTTTTCTTTGATACACACTCATTTAATATTACTTAACATCACTAAATGTGTTTTACAATCATCAACAAGAGTTTACTTTAGCCAATAATAGTCGACCAACAATTATAAAATATAATGTCGAGTAGGCATGGAAGTTTTAGACAAAATATAACCTACGAATAAGAGCTGCAACTTATATAGGTGAATCCATAGAAGGTCATTGAATAGTTTTCAAAACAGTTTTTTTTTTTAGTTTAGGTTTGTCATATTATATGCGCACGTTACAATAATCTACTGAAAGAATAAAAATAGAAAAAAATTTCAAAAATTTCAAAAAAAAAAGTGAAAAATGGGTTGGCGGGCTAACCCAACCCAACCCGTCATTAACCCGCCAAAATACGGGTTGGGTTGGGTTGACCCACTTTTAAATTTGGGTTCAAAATCCCAACCCAACCCGTCAAAAAAGGTGGGCCAAACGGGCTGGCCAAACGGGCCTAGCCCATTTTGTCACCCCTAAGATGAATGGTCATTAATACAAATAACACTCAATAAACTTAAAATTAAAAAAAAAATTAGGATGATGAGCTAAATTGTTACCTGACGATCTATTAGGCAAAAGACCTTGGAACTAAATTGCTTTGGTTTTTTTTTATCAACAACTAAATTGCTTTGGTGCACCCACAGGTAAAACTTTTGAAACACAACTCTTAATAAACATCCGCACAAATTACACGATAAACCCTAAGCAACATCAACAAGAATCCTAACTTAGGTCAAACACTAAACAATCAAAATGAGAACGAGCAATTGTTAGGGACCGAGATGCAGCGAAGAACAAGCCACATATCCCAACAAAAATAGAGCCCTTCTCACCACTGAAGGGCACACAAATCAGGACGAGACATCGGCCAAAAAGCGAAAGCATAAAAACTTGCCCAAGAGATCAGGTGAGCTGCTAATTCAGTCGGACTAGCATATACTAGACGAGATCAAAGAGAAGTCACAACCGCCTAAACCCAAAAACCCATAACTTTCGCCACCGACCTCAAATTGCACACTGCCAACTTAGATCTGCAACTGTTGACCCACGGCAATAAACCTCCTCAAGCAAGATCTTCACCCAGCAAACAGAACGCTTGCAAACCCAACACAATCAGAAACCGACACATAGGACACTACCATGAACCATCACCAAAGGCAAGGGCGGAGAGAGCACGTCGCCAACACAGAGAAGCCAAAACCACAAGGGAAAAACTATGATGAGAAATGAGAGATTGTCCATGCTCTGGACGGCGCCAAAAACATATTGCAATAAAGTGATTTAGAATTTAATAATTATTAATTATTTTTATTCTAGCATAAGGTATAATTGACTTCTGTATTATTTATGCTTCAAACTCGATAAATTGTTGCATAAGAAGTCTTCTTGAATATTTTCTTTTTATTAGCCTTTTCGTGACAATATGTTTCTCATTAATTAAAACATTTACAATTAGAAAGTATGAAAACAGAAAAATAACACATGCATTTTTTTTATCGTAAAGTGACATGAAATCTCATTAAAAATGTCTTAGATGCTTTTCTTTTTTCATTTTCATACTTCATAACCGGATATTAACGTGAAAAATGTTTCGTCCAATTTTAATTAGTTATTAGTTAAGGATCAATTGGATTGACATAGAAATTCAACACTTGATCATAATCTTTTAAGCAACTGGTTAATTAGAAATTTGTTCTAAACTCTTATATACGAGCGGAAAAAAAATTCATCGGTCAACACCTAACTGCTTAGTTCATTGATAGTGGGATGATGAGTTCATTTCACAACTATCGATTGTGTATTAAAACCGGAAAAAAAATTAGTTATTAGCAAGATGTTAATTAGTACTGTGTTTTTTTTAAGGGAAAAGAGGTTAGTATGTACTATGTAGGAATGTTTGCGGGGATACATGAAACGAAACGTAGGTAGCTAGGTAGGATTAGGAATGTGAAAGGACATGACTACAATGCATGGATGGGATGGCATATAATCCCACATTCCTATGGATGGGTCCCTACTAATGTCCCCCCTTATCCAACACCACAGCTTTCCCAGGGCTCCTCTTATTTCGTCTTTTTCTTGTGTTTTCCTCTGTCACTCTTTTTTTAACCTCCATGAGCGATAGCTACGTTTCTAATCCTTAAGTTATTAGCACTGATGCAATGACTTATCCACTGATCGCGCGCTCACCCTCCCACCTATGACGCGTGAACCTAATGATCTATAAATCTCACAACTCCATAGTGGTTTTTCTTTAATACGTACGAAATCCAATGCGTATCCACCCTTTCATAAAAAAAAGATACGTTTGTATAATTATTGCATATTGTATCATTGTATGTTTGATCAAAGTGGTTGTCTCTGCTGTATGTGTGTTGCCCATGCTCCATGCATGGTCCATATCGATCTAAATCAAATACTTGAATCTCTGTCCCTTCCCACTTTTAATTTATCACTTCAAAATCACGCATAATCGATGCAGGGTACTTAATGATTAATGATCAGTATTCAGTTAACAGGAAAATGTTTCATAGACATGTGTTTATATTGAATAATGTTTTTTTCACACCTTTAAGGTGGAAAAATGTGGAATGAAGAGAAAAATAGGAAAAAATAACAAGTAAGAGAGAGAAAGTATAAAATGTGATAAATGATAAGATAAGAGAAATATAAATAAAAATATGGAAATAGAGTGTTTGAAAAATGAGGAGTGTATATATCATATATTATTGGTTTATATTTTACAGTGCACACATCTAATAAATGCACAGAATAATAAAAAAATTATAAATGTAATTAGTGTATGATATATAATAAACATGTTTGATAAGAAGAGGAAGATAGAGAAAAAAATAAATATTTTAATGGTGTTGGCATTATTTGAATATCTAAATATAATCTCAATCAGTAAATCTCAGGCATTTTGACATTCGAGAGACATGCACTTTTTTGCGTATTATCCTTCTGATATTTCATTCTAATTTACATTCAAAATTTTCTAGCGTGCTTGTCTGCGATCAGTCAACTGATAAATATTTTTATGTATAAAAAATTCCTACAATCAATTTTTCGCTTTCAATTGTGGCGGTTATATGGCTTCAAACGAGTCCACAAATATAATATTACCTTGAAGGTATATTTGTAGGAATTCGCTCTTTGAATGTTGTGATGGTTTTGACCGCTGTAATTCACGTATTATTATTGTCTGTAAGCATTGTTGTTACTAAACAGTAAACTATGTTTATTTTTATTTCAATTGAGTACAATGTAAATAGACTTTAATCTTAATTAACAAAAAGGATTTTATTTCATTTGTATTTCGAAATCAATGCTAAGTGTTTTTATAATACTAGAGCTAATAGATATCTAATCATAGCCTATAGACAGGGTTTAAGTTTGAGTTGTAAACGTTGGCGCAATGACCCAAAATTATGATGTAGGTTCAGGATCAGAGTGACAATCGATTATGAATGAAAGTATGATATAGTCCAAAAGTATGATATAGTCCAAAATACCATAAAGAAAATGGACTTTCCACACTCATACATATAACCTTGCTCCTTCAAATTATCTTTATGATGTAAAAAAAAACTAAATTTCTTAAAAGTGTGCGCAGTCGTTGGTTCTTATAAGAGTATTAAGGAATAGATGATGAATCAAATCATAAACATTCATGGTTCAAAACGGATGAGTGGATGGTTCTTAGTTGTAGCTTTCGTTCCCCATATGGGTTGGTCCCCACCTTAAAAGCAGCAAAACAAAACTAAATTAATGTATATAGAATAGGTAGGCGCATCCACATTCCACAATGAGATTGATTGAGGAGTGAGAGCCCCAACGAAGGAGGCCGGGGTTCCCACCTGACAAAAGATATGGTTGGACAAAGATTCTTTGGGAGATAGAGAAGCACATACATAGATCACCTCGTCACTGTGGGAATATGGAGACAGAGGAACCATGAGGAATGAATTTCTGACAACTGAATTAGAGCCCACAAAAAACCATGGCAACCGTAGGTGACTGTTTGAGAGAATTTTCTGTTACCAAGGCTATAGCTATCTATGTGTTGATTTGATCCTTCTTGAATTTTGAATTTCTTGTCAGCTTTAAGCACCCCATCTTAGTTTTTTAATATCAAAGATTAATTTAATTCATTTCTAGCTTCTTTGCAATTCCCATGTGATTATACACAGCAGATCCCCAGAGAAAGATATGGTATATCTAGATATATAGTTATATATCTTAATTGACAGTACTTATATCTCAGTTATTCGAAATTTGTGAGCATGTGTAAGCTTGATGCATAAATATATATAACTTATGTAGATTCCAGAATCAATGTTGGACCCTCTTTCACCATCGATCCAATGACAGAGTTCAAAGATATCGACCCTCTAGCTAGCATTTCAATAATCTTCTACATAAAGGTATAACTACATTCCATATACACATCACAGGAACATAAAGTTACACAGGCCGAGCATATAATAATGTCAAGCTATACAATAAAACTTATAATGCAGGCTTTTATTTTGTTACAATAATGCAGGCTTTGGAAGCATAATATGCAAAAGATAATCTAAATGGAAAAACAAAAATGAAAAACCTTCTATCATAGTAGGGAGGAGTGTGTGTCGTCGACATAGCTGGGCCATTAAAGTTTAATTTGCTGGCGGAGAGTTGCATTGTGATCTTCATGAATGAGACATATATAATTAGAGCTTGATTTGAGCATGGCTAACGATCATGAATAATTTGGGCAGTTCATGAATGATGATGAATCTTTCGGCATAGTCAATTCTTTTTTTCAAAGCAACAACATGTATTGGGCATATCTAAGGAGGGATATGCATCTCCTCATGTGTTAATCTCACATAACCATGTCATGTGTTAATCTCACATGACCATGTCATTTGGGCCTTTAATGAATGTATGGAGATAGAAAATTAAAATTGTAAGGGAAATAATATTAGCCATCAAATTTCATTAAAATTAATAATTAAAGGTTTAGATCTTTCACATGACATGATCATGTGAAATTCACACATGAGAGAATTCAAATCCAGGACATCTATGGAGGCTACATGGATCACATCCTACTAAAAATGTTAATTTAATATGGTCTCGTTTGGCATGTTGTATATATTTATTAAGTTTGATAGTACGAAGCCTTATAGAATAAGGTTTGATAAAAAATTAATGTTATATATTGTTAGGTTATACATTATATAACTTATCATACCGTTTTATTTGGTATAATCATGTATATTTGTGGACAGTAATCACTACTACAGAAAAGGCTTTTCGCCACGGTTCCGCACGCCCTTTTGCCACGGTTCAACCGTGGCGATAGCCTGCGTGGCAATTGCTCAATTGCCACGGTTCAAGGGCAAACCGTGGCAATTGCTTCGCCTGTTGCCACGGTGAAAAAAGGAAACCGTGGCAATATGTGGCCTCTATTGCCACGGTCAAGCATGGACCCGTGGCAATATGTTGCATCTATTGCCACGGTCAAGTGGGGAACCGTGGCAATAAGTATCTTGTAATGTCACAGTCAATTGGGGAATCGTGGCATATTTTAGAGCAGAATTTCTCAGTTTCAACTGCTTGCATATCAACAATAATTAATTGACGGGAGAGACAAAGGGTATTCCAACCATTAGAAAGGGAAATTTAAAATATATATAAAATATCATATTATCCTCATAGTCAGCACATACATACAAAATATTATACTACAACATTTAGTATAATCAACACTGGCACCAAATCCTAAACCAGAAAATTGAACAATGCATAGATGACAAGCAACAAGGAGGGCGATCCAACAAGAGCAAGAAGACGTGGCCCTGCAACAACTTGCAAAAAATCTTCCTATTGTGCATCACTTCATGGAGATAGCTCCCCTTGTCATCTTTGTTCCCTGCAATTCAGAATGCAAATAACAGTCCCAAGAAGCAGTTTAAATAGCTCAATTTCAGCAGCAATTTCAACAGCTTTGTCATCACACATAATTAAATCACACACAATTTCAATTCAGAATAATTCTTTCTCTTTTAACAGTTAGATAACAATGCAAGTCTTTGTATGTAAAGAAAAGATGAAAGAATAGTTTTGTATTTAAAAAGCAAGTTTCATGATCTTTTGGCATCAAAGAATATGTATATGGAAAACAGATAGAACATCCAAATTCCAGATTACTGTTTTAAATTAAAAGAGTAATAAAATGAAAGTTAAATTAGAAAATAAAACATACACAATATATTATATATATATATAACATCCCCAACAGCTACCTGCACATTGTACATAAATCCTAACGCCCTGCCCCAACTAACTTCAAGAGAGTATAGGTGCATACCAGAAATTAAATACTAGCCATCTACAAGCCTAGTTTCTTTCCACCCAAAGTAAAGCTAATTAAAAGTCCATTTACCTATAGGAAGCAACTTTTCACTCCAAAACTCTATCTTCAATTCAGCAACTCTTTTCCCAGAACATCAGCTGCAACCTTCTCCCTTCTCATGGGAGCGTCCTGAAAATATTTCATTTATTGCTCTTGATATCACTATGTAAAAAGATTAGCCATTGTTTGTACAAAATTTTGAAGGACTGAGATTAGGAACCCTAAGATTGATGCTTAGCTAGTTAGCTTAGTTTCTATAATATTGATGAGTGAATATCTTGTGGTCCTGGAACCGTGTAATGGAAATGATACTGCTAGTAAAACTATAAATCAAATACTAAAAATCAAATTAGGCACAACATGCTGACCTGAAAAATGAACCAAATCTGAAACTCAGCTGTAACAGGAGAGAGCAACTCATCATTCTGTTCACACTCTTAGGAATTAGCTGCAAGTATTTATCATTCCAGCCCCAAAAATCCCCAAAAAGGAACCCTAATCTCATATTTAAACAATTATCAAAATAAATCAGCGATTGGGGAATCCGAAATTGCACACAATAACATGAAAGGGAAATTGCAATCGATACCTGCTTATAGGCTTTGAGCTACAACAAAAGCGAAAATCAAAGTGGATAATTACAACCAGAATCAGCATTGCAATTCGAGCTTGAACAAAACCTGCTCCATCGTTTTCAGAGGTAGAAGAAAAGGATTTGGAATGCGATTAGAGAGGATATATATTAACTGGGTATATATATTAAACTACACATGAGTATGTATAATTGATAAAGTCCAGTCTACATCAACAATAAGTCCCCATGACAGCATAATGGAGATGTTGATGGGGATCAAATCTGACCGAGTTCATTTCAGTTAAATACTATATAAATACTATTGATTTATTACCTGTAGAAAGAAGGAAGAGAACAATTGACCTGAAACCAGTAATATTAAATTATTAACTTTGTTTACACAAAGAAAATTACAAAACACAAACACAGCCACATTGAAGAGCATTTATTTAAGAGCTCATCAAGATATAATCTTCCAAACAGGTATATACAAATCTAGCAGGAAATAAGTGTTATCTACTGAAGGACTTCATCAATTCCCTCTGACTTAGATACCACATCAACATTCCACATTAGAGTATATTTAAATTGAATCAATTTATAAAAGAGAATGGAGAAAACACCCCAAGAAAAAGGTGATGCTTCCTATAAACCTCTGAAATTATACCATCTTTAATCATTTCAAGAATATGAAAAGGGATATTATGCAAACCAGGCATGTTATCCTGTTTCCAGATTCCAAGCATTCTTCGAATGGGGCATGCTTCTTGATGTTCATCTTAAATTCAGCAGAAACATGAAGAAAAAGAGAAGTATTCAGTCAGTCACTTCTCCTATAAAATTATGGCCTATTTGAATGATCTGAACAAGAAAAATTGCTCATTTTACACATTCTGTCAGACATATGAAATGCAAGATGACTTCACCCTCTTAAAGACCACAAAGCATATATCATATATTCAGATTACCGACTTTAATAAAATATTCCAGATTTAATCAGTACAAGCATAGGAGAAATTTACAGGTATGATTTGGAAAATCAGTTTTCAAGAACTAGGTAGATGTCCATCTTTTGCATTGATTAGTAAATCACAAACCAACGTTGATAACATGAATATTCATTTAATCATGTGTCAGACAGGTGAAATGCTTAGAAGCAAGTACTCAGTTATATCTTCAATCAGTTTCTAGTCATTAAATAACGTGAAGCCAGCAAGTGAGGTTCGAATAAAACATAGCACTATCCCATCACTTCTTACATTCAACACTAATACTTTCAATCATGCAATCCTGACTAAGATTAAAACTATCTGTTGAGAACCCAAACTGAATCTGAGAATTGAACTGAAAATAATATTCATTGAAAGGTGAAGATTACAAGAGTGTATCTCAGTATTTATATTGTGAGAGAGACTTACATAGCAAGCTAACTAAACTGACTATAGTTAACAGTTAGGCTAACCATAGTTAGCAACTAACCGTAACTGACTTATAACAAACTCAACTGACTAACAAACTTAACCAGCTTGTAACTAACAGTTCAATGTATATAGCAAAGCATAATTGCCTTATACTCTAATACTATCCAAGAGAAATTTCAGAGTCGAAGATTTCTAAATTTCATGAAATGCTTTGGAAAGCAATCAGCAATTCTAACAGAAAAGATTGTAAGGAACTATGAAGCTAAATTAGGAAACACCAACAAAGAGGGGAATGATACTGCCCTGATTCATGATGATAAAGGTTATCAAACCACTTTGTTCAGCATTTTTCTCTCTTCTCCCCTTCTTTTTCACATACACAGGCTAGCTCTGAAATTTTGACCTGCAAATAAGTAATGTCTCGCTGCACTTCATGGAGCAATTGGTAAGCCAAATCATCTGCTACTTCCTCTTGATCTGTCATGTTCCTTCTTTGGCTCGCATAGTCACAGTGAAGAGAATGATAACATTAGTCTCAGAAGAAAAACTAATAGTGTTAAAAGGAACAGATTCATAAATCAGCATATAAAAGTAACATTTGAATAGACTTTTCACCTTGGTTCATGAATAACGCATAGAATCAATTGAATAGGCTTCCCTGATGTTCAAACCCAATGAAAGAAACTATCAAACTAAATACATCTGAATAGGCACAATCTAAAAACAGATTAAATCTCGCGAATTTTAAACCTGAGTGAGTTTGAACCTAAAATTGGAAAGAAATGGCAGCAAATAAGAAAGAGATACAAACCTTGACACCTGAAGATGAAGCAGCAGAAATAGAGCGCCTGAGATAGAGCTCAATCGGTGAAGAACTATGGCTCGTGGGCGAGTATAGAGAGGGAAGGGGAATCGCGAGAAGTGAAGAACTTTACAAGCGGATGGAACTTAGTGACCTCCAGGACCGGTCCACCGATCTTCTCTGAAGCCGCGGAAACCCTAGCCACATACTATCCCATCAGGTCGTCGAAGGCAATAATGGACGGATCCGTGGCCGCATCAGCGACTTCGCCACCTCCTCCTCCTCCCTGGAATCCGATGGATAGCGCCTCCAAACGCGCCACTGCCGATTCCAACCTCCCTATCAGCTTCTCTTCCAACCTCTCTCTCCCGCGCTCTATTTCTGCTGAATGAACAATGCGATGAAACCGAATAGATCTGGTGCAAGCTGAAAGAACGAGAGGGAGAGGAGGAGTGATTGCAGCGAATAGAGAGGGAAGGGAGAACGGAGAGAACAAATCGAGCAGGAGAGAGGAACAGAGGGAACAGAGAGAAAGGTTAGGGTTTTTCTTTTCAGAAAAAATTGGAGAGTGGGAGGGCAAAAACGAGCGTACTAGGCTAAATCTATAGCCACGGTTCCTAAAAAAATTAATAAAATATTATCCTTTTTTGCCACGGTTCCGTTTATAACCGTGGCAACTGACCTTTTGCCACGGTTCCGCCTATAACCGTGGCAATTGAAGCGTGGTAAAAAGTGATTTCTGTAGTAGTGAATGGTGGTTGTGGTGGTAGGGATGACAGTGATGATAGGGACGATGAAACTTGTAGTTATGGTCGTACTGGTGGTGGCGGCAGTGGCGGCGATAGAGTGGTGGTGGTGTAAATGGCGACGATAGTGGTGGAGGAAATTGTGAGACGGTGGTGTAATGAGTTGTCGTTGTGGTGGTGGTGGTGGTGGGGGATATGCTAGCGACAACAATGGTGATAGTGGTGGAGGGTGGTGCTAGTGGATGGTGGCAGTAGAGTGGTGGTGGTGCAAGTGGCGATGGTGGTATGGCAGTGGTGAAGGCGGTGGTGGCCGAAGTATTAGGGCGACAGTGGCGATGGCGAAGGGTGGTGGTGATGACAGTTGTGGAGTCGGTGGTGGTGGTGGCGGCGATGATGACAGCGACAATGATAGCAATCGTGGCAAGGGTAAGGTAATTTAATTATGTTCCATAATTTTAGAACGGAACTCGGATTTTCCATAATTTTACTTTCTCTTCTAAAAATATGTTACCATTGCTCATAACTTTTCTCCGAACCCATAATGAGTCAAATTGACTCACTTTGACATATCTATCGATAATTGTTCCGTTTTGTTTGAATTACATGACGTATGAGTGAGTCATTGCTCTTGCCACCACGAAAAATCTCACCCCACAGTAATAACTAGCTTCTAGAAATAAATTTTTGAAAGCTATCACGTGGTGTATGGAGAGTTTTTCACCATGTTAAGAGCAACACCTAATGAGTGAGCTAGTGTTTTTTTTATATTAATAGTTTTTTTGTCAATGGTCTAAGTTCTCATGATGGAATTATATGGGCTTATTGGGCCCAACAGTCTAGCTATATAGTCAGGTCTACCTAAATTGCACAAAGAAATTTGGGCTTGAAATAGCCTTTTTTTTGTTACATTAGAAAGAAAAAAACCACCATCTCTTTCGTCTCAACTCCTCTACTCTCTCTGATTCTAATTGCGAAGACTCGTGCCAGTAAAGTAATCTCAACTTGGCTTTCAGTTCCAAGCAAACTTGAATCACCGTTCCCCTTCGTTCTCCGATCCACGCTGTTTCCTTCTCCTCTTCCGAAACAACCTAGGGTTCGTTCATTCGTTCCTCCCAATCATGAACTGTGAAGTTTGCCAGCTCAAGGAACTGGTAATTCCTCTTCTTCTCTTCTTCAAATTCTCTTGTTTTTCCCAATTTCTCATGATTAGGTTTTCCATTTCTCGCTGCAGGAAGTGGAGCACTTTGAGATACGCGAAATCCTGCGATGTAATCACGCTAACTCGATTCTCTGCTCTTCTTTGGTGTGCTCAGTGTGCTTATTGTTGTTGTGTTTGGAAATTTCGTGTTGAATTGTTACGTTTTTGCAGGCATATTGCACACGGTCGTGTTTCATCGCGCGTTGGGTCTCGTTCGTCCCAAAGATGTTGACATGGAACTATTTGATGTCACCTACGTATGTTTTGAATATCAATTTGTATTGTTATCATTGTAACAAATGCGTTATTGTTATAGAAACGCTACTTAATTGTGTTTTTTCTTCATTAGTTTCTATATATGCTGTATATTTGTAGATTACATGCTTTTTAGTGTGAGTGAAACATTGGAAATTTTCGAGTTTTGTTTAATTGTGTTGTGTTTTTTTAATGTGAGGGCGTGTAGGTGCAATGCGGAGAGTTGGAGCTTGAGAAGAAAATAGAAGAGAAGATTGAGCAGTTCATTTGTTGGGTGGAGAAGCATCCTAACAAAAAGAGTCAGGTTAGTGCTTTGCTTGTGGATTACCATGTCCCATGTGTGAATGCTGCTGCTTGGGGGAAAAAGCTGTTGATTTTAGTTTCAAGGTTCTGTAGTGATGAGCTTTACTTGTTTGCATGCTCTATTTTTAGTCAGAATACATGATTTGCTTTTGCTACTCCTAGTGGTTGCTGTGTGACTAGGAGCTCATAGTTTAAATCAGTCTCTAGAAAATGCAAGGTAGATAGTAGTACAATAGACCTTTGTGGATTTTTTTCATCCTTCGATTGGATCATGTCATAGCGGAGGCTTTACATTATCTTGTTGTCCTTTTAAATGCAATCCTGTTTTCAAGTTTCGACTACTTGGGAACTTTCTTTTGTTGGTTTTATTTTGTGGTTCAAAGCAATTTTCTTTTGCTTACAATTTGTTTCAATATGTAATCCCTTTCTGCAAATTTTGGTAGGCTGGAAATGGTTATGTCCAGACAGGGTGCATTAGTTAATCCCTTCTGAATTCAATGATGCAGATATGCTTATCATTCTATGAGGTGAAAAATAAGCAGGTATCTTGGTTCAGTAACAAAATTGAACGCTTGTATTGGGAACAGTGGTATATTAATCTGAATGTGGCCCAGCATCAGAAGGCACACTCTAGCAAGTCTCATCTTTCCAAAGTTGTTGATCCCGGAGGTGCAGTTGCTGGCTCTGTTTGCTAAACTAAATCTCGTTCATGTTTCACTCTTACTGTGCAGTTAGTTCCATCAGATCTTCTCTCTAATTTATTTTTTTCCATATTTCTTTGCTTGTTTTGCCATGTTTCTCATGAGTAGAGGGAGCACTGGAAGATAGAAATGCTCGAAGTGCAACACTTGAAGCATCGCTGCGTGAGGTTTTATTTCAAATAATAAAATTTGTGAACGAGAAGAAGGACCATGTTCCGCCAATACCAAATCTTGAGGGCGCTATTTCATTTCCCTATGAAATTACAATACCTAGGTGTGCTGTTTTTTTACTCTGTTTGACCGTATCCATTGTGATTATGCTTCTCATGTGCTTTCTGAATTGATATCTTTGATCACAATACCTATTAAATTTGATATCTTTGATTCTGAATGAGTGTTCTTGGCTGATTGTGTTGATGATGTGATGTCTTTGAAGTTTTTACCCTGTTAGAAATAATAATATAAAACCATTCATATGACCCCTACCCAATAGCTTAAGCATTTGGGTCTTGGGATAATTGGTTGCTTGACATGGTATCAGAGCCATCATTCATATGGCCCTTACCCAATAGCTTAAGCTTTTGGGATAATTGGTTGCTTGACATACCCCATAATGGTTTTTAGAAAATCTTTGGAGCTTTTGGAGTCACTTGAGGATAGTATCATACCAAAAGCTTTAAGTTTAGGTGTCTTGGATCCATCTCAGGAGAGATCAAACTTCATGTTCAATTTTCCCTCTCACCGCACAGATCCCTTCTTCAACGACCATCCTTCACAAGCAACCACCCTTCTGTGCTTGAAGATGATAATGAATGATTTCTTATGTAGCTAGGAGCCTAGGAACTCTTATTTCAATGTTCATGTTCATGTTTTATTACTTTTAAGCCTTAGAGGCTTGGACTTGTTTTTAGTTTTTACCTTTGCTTTTGAGTGGTTTTTGGTTAGTAATTCGAAACAATTTTTTTGAGAATATCTGTATTGGATGAAGATTTGTGCCCCTGAGATCTTGCTTGATGAGTGTAGTTTATTGTACTTTTCATATAATTTATTTTGCTGAATCGACCAAGTTAACATCTATCATTGACCAGTTCGTCGGATTCTGCATTTGGGATGGACATGATCAAGAGAATGCTCCAGACTGGGCATCCAACAATGCTAAGTTGATTGTTAGAGTCAGTAGAGTGGTGGTGTTTGAAGTTAAATGGAGATTCTTGTTCATATGTATAAGCTTGAAATCTGGTGCTGAAGAAAGCTGGTAAGGAAGGCAATGTTCAACCTCTTTGTAAATAAAGCTGAATCTATAGTATAGTTGCAATCCAAAAAAAAAAATCTTTTGCAAATATTTCCTCTTTTTAATCTGTCTTTCATATCTTGTATTTCTTCTATCCATCTTCTCTCTTAAGCTTGCACTTTGGTCAAGCACTTCATAAGAGACGCAGGTAAGTATATAAGTAGTTTATGATTTGAAGTAGCTTCCATTTTTTTGTGTGTCAACAAGTAGCTTCCATTTTAACTGAGGTGATTATCTATCTGCAGCAAGATTTAGCCGACCTTAGCTTCGGGTGGCTAATGATTTGATGAATTTTGGACTAGATCATAAGTAAGAGGTGGTTTAAAATATGGATCAAACATTGTTCCCAAATAGAAAACGATTGAGCGGCGAAACAAATTCTTCATGACCCCACGCGTTTCTCCATCATTTTTGCGACCATTTAGATCAATTTTAACTTGATCTTGAATCCTTTGATGATTGGGGATTAAAAGGGAGATTTTATACCCAAAACCATATTTCAAAATGGAGAAAACTAGCACCCCAAAATTGAAAAAAATAGTCCCGTAACACAAGTTTAGGCTCTTCAGGAATCATGATTAACTTCTATTTTATTATTTCAAGAAATGTGAAATATCTTGAAGACATGGTGTTTATTCCTTGCTTAGAATACATAAGATGTCTTCTTGTTTTGTCAAACTTAAGATGTCTTTTTGTTTTTGGACAACTTGAGATGTCTTTTTTTTTTTGGTCAATTCTTGAGATGTCTATGAATTACTTTAATTTACAAAGGAAATTGAAGACAAAAAGGCATATTATTTGAAACAAAAACATTGATCTAAGCCCAAAGGCCTAAATGCCCTCCTCCAACCAGATTTTGGTCATGAAAATTAAAAAGCAAACATATGCAAAAAATCTGCTACCGCACTCCCGTTTAATTTGACCAAAGTAAACCATGCATATTTTCGTTCTATATATTTATTTTTTAATGAAATTTATCTGTTAAATGTATAATATATTTTTAAAAAACAATCGAAAAGTATTTTTTTCATAGAAAAATTACAATTAAGCAATATTGTAGTTGCAATGTTCCAAACCACTCAATTACCTTGCTAAAAGTTAACAACACACCACTCCTGTCCTTGTCCAGTTATCAATCCAATTAACGGGTATTTCACCATTTCACTGTGTATTTTTTTTATTTTATTGTTTTTGAAATTCATTTCACTGTCTATATATAGTGGGAAGGATAATGAAATAAGCACTCCAGAAAAATGAAACAATATTATGGATAGAGAAAATTGTAGGGATCGGAAGCATTATGTGCTCGTGCATGGTGCTTGCCATGGTGCTTGGTGTTGGTACAAGGTTAAGCCACTCCTTGAATCTGCAGGGCACCAGATCACAGTGCTTGATCTTGCAGCTTCTGGAATCAACATGAAGAAAATTGAAGAGGTTGACACTGTTTCAGAGTACTCTGAGCCTCTTTTAAAGCTCATGGCTTCAATTCCCCCATACGAAAAGGTAGTTCTCGTGGGTCACAGCCTTGGAGGTATCAACATAGCACTTGCCATGGACAAATTTCCAGAAAAGGTAGCAGTTGGTGTTTTCTTGACAGCTTTTATGCCGGACACTCAGCACAAACCTTCTTATGTCATGGAAAAGGTTTGCTTAATTTTTAGCCCTATTTTTCGACACACAAATTGTATGGCTCACGGACTTACCTCTAAATCCATTAGAGATGATGTCAATGACATGCGTTAGTGATTTCCATAAGTTGAAAATCAACACTCTATAACATAGTTAGAATATTCTTCTTGAAAATTGAAGTTATTGTGAGTTCTACTCTCTCAATGAGGTTATCTTCTTGTTGATACCAAAATTTTGCCAGAACCTTATAATTTCTAGTCGAAATATGGTGCTGGTTTTGGTGTCGAAATTATATGTTGATGGAGCATTGTTCATGGTATTGGTTATCAATTCAACTATTTTTTAATGTGTCCAAGTTGTCTAATTGATTGGTGAAGTTCTCGACTAAAGACAAGGAAAAAGATGGCAACTGTCAAAGAAAGTGGAACGTGGCAATTATGGAGGTGGAAGTGGTGCAAGGAGTTACCTGAAGTATAGCTACGGGAAGTTGACACAAGTTGTTGCAAGTTATTTTATTTGTAATTATGCCAAGTATGTGGCTATAATGTAGGGAGTTATTTTCTAAGATTTAATCTCCACCGTAGGATTAGAGTAGCAGTTTCCTCTTAAGCTCTATAAATATCAGTTTGTAATATGAACAAGGGGTTGGATTCCTAAATGACTGCAAAGCTCTAAAAAAGCCTTCAAGCCCACGGTTATGGCAAACGGCTTCAACGAGTGTGCAGTAGACGGATTCCTTCCACCATTTACCATTCCAGTAATGAATTTGCTTCGTTCTTATTTGTTTTCTCTTTGATTACCTTTTGATTCCTTGCGATCTTTTTTATCTTCTTTTAAATTTCTACTTGTTTCTACATCTATTGCAATACTCACCGGAGTGTTGTTTCTTTCAAGTTGTCACCGGACAACTTCTTCACTTTTGTTTTCACTCCTGAAAACACACATAAATTGCCTGTAAGCCGTCGGACTTGGAGAGCCCATGAAATAGGATCTGATCCTTGAAATAATTAATTTACATGTGATTTTACGAAAAATCAGTGTAAACAAATTGGCGCTAGAAGGAGGGTCATTTCAAGTTTGAAGCAGGGCATGTGTGTTCGAAAATTTTGGTTTTTATGGATGTTCATGCTTCAAGTTTTGGAATTACAAGTCTGAAAATTCCATACATGATACATTCAGTATCACTTCCACGAAAGGGAATTGGATGAAGTAATTTCAAGCACTTAGTTCGAATTTCGGCTCACATAGCCGAAAATGAAATTAAACGGTTTTTCAAAGCCGCAGAAAAAATTGGCTGCGTTTTAAAGCTAATGAACATATTGTTGTGGAAGGCTTAATGGCATCACCAAGTTCGAATTGGCCTCATGATTTCCAATTTGGCCAAGTTAAAGTTCAAGAAGAGTCTTTTGAAGTCTCAAAATGACGTTGAAAATATTCATAGTTGAAAGAATATGGTGTTGTCCACAGAATCTGAATTGGAACTGTACAAGGAGAACTCAAAGAATATTCAAATGGGAAATGGCTAAATAATCATGGAAGGCCATGAAGTGTTTGTTCAAATTTTGGTATTGCAATTCAAATGTTATTCCTCTCACTTCCTTCGAGCAACAACATTTGGGGGGCCTCTGTTGATACCAAAATTTTATATATATCATGTGCCAGAACCTTATAATTTCTAGTCGAAATATGGTGCTGGTTTTGGTGTCGAAATTATATGTTGATGGAGCATTGTTCATGGTATTGGTTATCAATTCAACTATTTTTTAATGTGTCCAAGTTGTCTAATTGATTGGTGAAGTTCTCGACTAAAGACAAGGAAAAAGATGGCAACTGTCAAAGAAAGTGGAACGTGGCAATTATGGAGGTGGAAGTGGTGCAAGGAGTTACCTGAAGTATAGCTACGGGAAGTTGACACAAGTTGTTGCAAGTTATTTTATTTGTAATTATGCCAAGTATGTGGCTATAATGTAGGGAGTTATTTTCTAAGATTTAATCTCCACCGTAGGATTAGAGTAGCAGTTTCCTCTTAAGCTCTATAAATATCAGTTTGTAATATGAACAAGGGGTTGGATTCCTAAATGACTGCAAAGCTCTAAAAAAGCCTTCAAGCCCACGGTTATGGCAAACGGCTTCAACGAGTGTGCAGTAGACGGATTCCTTCCACCATTTACCATTCCAGTAATGAATTTGCTTCGTTCTTATTTGTTTTCTCTTTGATTACCTTTTGATTCCTTGCGATCTTTTTTATCTTCTTTTAAATTTCTACTTGTTTCTACATCTATTGCAATACTCACCGGAGTGTTGTTTCTTTCAAGTTGTCACCGGACAACTTCTTCACTTTTGTTTTCACTCTTGAAAACACACATAAATTGCCTGTAAGCCGTCGGACTTGGAGAGCCCATGAAATAGGATCTGATCCTTGAAATAATTAATTTACATGTGATTTTACGAAAAATCAGTGTAACACGGATTTTTGGTAAACAAATATCCTCTTAGTTCGACTAAAGGAAGTTTAGATTCGGGGTCCTTTTGAGAAAACGCTTTGCCAAAGTGTAGTGTGTGAACGAGTGTATTCTCGACAACAATAAACAACTCAAACGAAACTGGACTTTATTGAATATGAGTCGATTACAAAACAGTCAAGCAAACTAAAATAGCATGAAAGCAAATTTCGACAAAACAAGCTACACACAAGAACTGGAAATCAACAAACTGAAATGCAGGGAAACTAAAGCTTTGTTTACACGGATTTTTGGTAAACAAATATCCTCTTAGTTCGACTAAAGGAAGTTTAGATTCGGGGTCCTTTTGAGAAAACGCTTTGCCAAAGTGTAGTGTGTGAACGAGTGTATTCTCGACAACAATAAACAACTCAAACGAAACTGGACTTTATTGAATATGAGTCGATTACAAAACAGTCAAGCAAACTAAAATAGCATGAAAGCAAATTTCGACAAAACAAGCTACACACAAGAACTGGAAATCAACAAACTGAAATGCAGGGAAACTAAAGCGTTGGTTCTGCAACATACTCCTCCATCATCACGTTCTGCTCTCGAAGTCTCATTGATGCGGACGTTTAGAGCTTTTGGTGAATTTTCAGAGTTTTTAGTTGGGAACCTCTTCTTCTGCTGCTGCTTCCTCTATTTATATTGTTCTTTCTGCCCATGTTCTTGGCGGTTTTCCTTGGATGCACGATGGCTTCGTGGGTTTTGAATTTTGGCGCCATACCCCACGTTTAGCCGATGGTCTTCGCGCACGTGACTCTATTGCCACGTGGATGGTTCTGAGTCGTGGGCAACCGTTGCTATTCGTGGCATCGTGGGTGTACGCACGTGCTTGTAGTTGCTTGTTATTCGGTAACTGCCTCTTCCATTAAGATGATCGAGATTTCTTCATCTTCTGAGTGTGTCGAGTTATGGCTTTTACTAACTTGTCTTTGAGGGACATCGTGTGCTGAGTTGCCGGCTTCGCCCAACCCTTTCTGTCGAGAAACCACTTTTGCACCATGGTGTCGAGAATTGTAGTACTTGTAATTTTGGCTTAACAATTGCCCCCCAAAAATGTTGGTTGTCGACTGCTTTAGCTCAAAGACACCAAGCATTTTTTTTTTTATATCGCAGCCGTTCGATTCCAACGATTCAAATGCTTTGTGCTCTCGACCATTCGATCTTCAAGTCCAATCGGCAGCCATAACGTCTGATGACTTCTCCACTAGCTGACAGTTATAGCCTTTTTAGGGCCATGATTTCACCTATGCCAAAAAGCTGAGAGGTGACATGAATTAACTAATAAAATAATCGCTTGGACCCCAAATTTTTATAAATTGCTGCTCAATGCGGCTTGGGTTAATTTCGCCAATTAGGTCTAAAGCCCAACCCCTGAATGGCCAAGGCTTAATGATCGAGTGTAATTCACTTGCTGGCACATGTTGTATCCCCGCGTGTCTCTGACAATCTTGGCACCTCTTGGCATACTCCATACAATCTTTCATAATAGTAGGCCAATACATCCCTTGTCGAAATAGGATCCATTTCATCTTGATTCCTGCCTGGTGGGCACCACATAGCCCGTCGTGAACGGCCGAGATCGCTATGAACGCGTCGTCTTCACTTAAACACTTCAGTAGTGTTCCGTCGACGTTTTTCTTGAATAGCTCGTTTCCCATGATGACATAGCTCATTGCCCTGTATTTTGTCTTTCTATCTGTAGTACCCACAAGATTTTGCAAGTAATCGACAATTGGCTTTCTCCAATCATTAGGTGCCATATTGTCAATGACTAGGATGTCGAGGTTAGAGGGGTTTAGTTTTTCTTTGACCTCGATAAGCTCTTTTAACCTACATTTATCGACCATATATCCTGACGCGATTTGTGCCAATTCATTGGCTTCTTGATTGTCCACTCTGGAAACGTGACCTAGCCTAGCTTCGTCGAATTTGGCCAACAAATTGCTAGCTTTCGTGTAATACCTAGCTAGATTTTCACTAATGCACTTGTATTCCTTGGTAAGTTGCTTTATTACCAACTCAGAGTCCCCTTTTACGACGACATTCTTTGCCCCAAGGGCTATCAGGATCTTGAGGCCTGATGTTAATGCCTCGTACTCAGCCTCATTGTTTGAGCAGTTACTCTTAATCCTAAACTTGAATTTCGTGGGGATGCCCCTTGGGGATACTATGAACATCCCGATCCCAGTACCATTCTTATGGCTAGAACCGTCGAAAAATAGCTTCCAAGGTTGGATGCCTACGTAAGTTATGATTTCTTGAGGCAAAGTATGGTCTGCCAGGAAGTCAGCAATTGCTTGTCCCTTAACTGCCTTTAGTGGGGCATAAGTTAGTGAATACTCGGTTAGGGCTAAAGCCCATTTACCAATTCGACTATGCAAGATAGGTTTGGATAACATGTGCTTTATTATATCATAATGAGAAAAAACCATTACATCGATTGGCTTTATATAATATTTCAGCTTTACGCAAGAGAAGTACAAGCATAAACACAATTTTTCGATCATGGTGTATCGAGTTTCTGCATCATTTAACACCCTGCTTAAGTAAAATATGGCTCTTTCTTTGCTATCTTCATCTTCTTGAGCCAACATGCTTCCGATGGTTCCATCCGTGGCAGAGATGTACAGCTTCATTGGCTTTCCTCTTATAGGTGGTGCCATTATAGGTGGGCTAGACAAGTACGCTTTGAGTTCATCGAACGCTTTTTGATGCTCTGCTTCCCAGCGGAACGCATCTTCCTTTTTAAGTCGAAGAAGTGGGGAAAATGACTTGGTCTTCTCACTGAGGTTAGCAATGAATCTCCTTAGGAAGTTAATCTTTCCCAATAGTGATTGCAGTTGTTTCTTGCTGGTTGGTGGACTAGTGTCGAGAATGGCTTTAGCTTTGTTCTTGTTGATCTCGATGCCCTTTTTATGCACCACAAAACCCAAAAAATCACCTGCAATAACACCAAAGGCACATTTAAGGGGATTCATCTTCAAGCCATATTTTCTCATCCTCTCAAAGGATTTCCTTAGATGCAACAAATGGTCATCCCTTGATGGGGATTTCACCACAATGTCATCAATATAAACCTGCATGAAGGTTTCTATAAAATCATGAAAAATGGTATTCATTACCCTTTGGTAGGTCGCGCCAGCGTTTTTCAACCCAAATGGCATGACCACCCACTCGTATGTCCCCAAGGCACCAGGACATCGAAAAGCTGTTTTCGACACGTCCTCTTCTGCTATGAAGATTTGGTTGTAGCCTGAGTAACCATCCAACAAGCTTAAGTATTCGTGACCAGCAGCTGAATCCACCATCATCTCAGCAATATGCATGTGATACTCGTCTTTTGGAGTGGCAGCGTTAAGATCTCGGAAATCTATGCAAACTCTCATCTTTCCATTCTTCTTGATTACTGGAACCACGTTGGCTAACCAGTCCACATATCGAGCTGTTCTGATAAATTTACACCTGAGGAGTCTTTCGATTTCTTCCTTGATTTTCACCAACACATCTGGATGGAACCTCCTGGGCAATTGCTTGACTGGTTTCTTGTCTTCTTTGATGGGTAACTTCAATTCCACCACTTCTCGACTGAGGCCAGGCATTTCATCGTAATCCCAAGCGAAACAGTCTTTGAATTCCTTGAGTAATTTCACCATCCTGTCTTTTAGCTCCGGGTCAATGAGAGCACTGATGTACGTTGGCCTCTTTTCTAAGCCATCACCCAGGTCCACTTCTTCTAAAGGGTCTTGCGCTTCCATTTTCTTGGAAACATCGACCACTGGCTTCTCGAAGCCCAATGGGTCGTCATCATAGATGCAATCTAGCCTCAGATTGCAAAGGTCCTCGAATCCGCATTCCTCGGCACTCTGCTCGTTTTCTTCTATGCACGTGTCATCCTTATTTGTTGTTGCCTCCTCCTGGGGTGTCAATTCGACGGGCAGGATTGAGACACTAGCTTCATCTATAGCCATTTCTTTGGCCATCCTCTCGGCCTCCAAGGCCGTTCTTATTTTGTTTTCGGCTGCGTAAGCCGAAATTCGAGCCATGCTCGAATTAATCATCTTTATCATTGGCTTGCCACCCAACAGTGGCATCTTTCTCTTCATCACTGTGTCATCCACTCATGGCATCAGGTTTGCATGCTTCATTGAGGTTTAGGCCCCGGATGGGATCCAACGTTACTGAGTACTCTGAGTAGGGGTTGAAGTATTGGCTAGCCACTGTGTCTAAAGGAACAATTGTGGCTAAACTCTTCTCGAAATTCTTCTTACCAACGTAGCTTGTTTCTGCTAAATAGTAGCTTTGATCTGCTTGTACATTTTCGACAACTCCGTCAGCTTTCCAAATGGATATACGTTGGTGTAAGGTCGAAGGCACTGCCCCCACGCCATGAATCCATTCTCTTCCCAGCAGCAAATTGTAATTGGCCTTTGAAGGGACCACAATGAACAATGTGGAACGGGCTACTGTTCCTACGGTTATGTTCAACATAATTGCCCCTAGGGAAGAACCTGTCTTTCCTTCATAATCAGAAAGCACCATGTCATGTGAGATTAGATCCGCTTCAGTTTTACCTAACTTCTTGAGCATAAATCCGGGCATGAGGTTGATCGCAGCTCCCCCGTCGACAAGGACTTTGTTAACACCCTTCTCCTCGACTCTGGCCCAAACAAATAGCGGTTTCAAATGGCTCTTCATTTGCTCGGTTGGCCTTTGGAAGATAGCTCTTTCATCTTCGACAGATCCTCTCTGCATCACATAATAACACAAAGGATTGTCATCTGGTTCGTCGTCGACATAGTAGTCTTCCTCGCTTTCAGTGACCTCTGAGATTCTATCGAATTCTGCAGGTAGGATGGACACGATGCAGATGATGTTAAGCTCTTCTCCATCACTGTCGTCGAAATCTTCGAGCATGTCTTCATCCTCATCTTCGACAACATCCTTCCCTTTTTCCTTAGCTGGATTTGGTGGTACGGTTGTTCCTTGTTTGATGGCGTGGTCCAGCTGGTTGATAATCGACGCCACACTAGGTTCATTGCGAGAGTTGTCTTCTGGCTTTATGTCCCATAGTGAACGGAACTTGCCACCTCTTTCCCTCTCAGCTTTCCTTTTCCTCAAAAAACGCCTGAACTGAGTCCTGGTCATTTGTTCAGGAGCATAGTAGTTCCCAGAGCCATAGGAGTAGCTTCGTGACACACGGGAATTGTTGATGTAAGAGGATCCCTGGCCTAAGTCGATTTTCTGCCACTTAGGGTATGGTTTTGGCCTTGGAGGCGCTGGCCCGAACCATTGGTTTCTTGGCAATCCAGCATTGGGGAGGTAAGTTTTGTCTTTATTGCTTGCTTTCTGGCCTTTATGGCCATCGAGTTCCTGGTCTCTCTCGACCCACTCCTCGTGAGGGTACTTCAGTCTCCTGGATACAGGAGCCTTCCTCTGATAATGCCTTTTCATTTCTGAATCTTGATAGGCCTTGGCTGCGGATTTGTCGAAAACAGCGCTGCATCGAGGGCACAGCATAACTTCTTTCTCGCCATTTTTGCTGCGGGATAGAAACTCGACAAGGGTTTCTCCAGCCTTGGGGTAAACCTCTTCCAAGTTCACTTCTTTCTCAACCTCTGGTTCTTCGACAGCTATGTTTTCTTCTCTTACTTCTCCCAGCGTCAAACCCAGACTCAGCTTTTCGGAAATGTCGACCATGCCAATGTAGAAAGGCTCTACATAGTTGGCCTCAGCTATCTGCAGTGGATCAGAGTCGATCTTCATTTGACCTTTGGCTTTTTCATCATACTTGAGTCTTCCTGAGTCCAATGCTCCCTGCACAAGGTCCCTGAAACGAACACATTGTGAGGTCCAATGACCAAAAAAGTTGTGATATTTGCAATATTTCTTCCCTTTCCTTTGTTCAGGAGAAGGAAGTTTTTGGTCTTTAGGGACCACAAGCAAACCATCAGACACAAGTATATCATAGATTGCATCGCATTTGGCCACATCAAAAGTATAAGTTTTCACAGCAGGAATCGTGTTCTTGGGGTTTTCCTCCCCAAGTTTGTTTTCACGTGGTTTCAATGCTTTACAAACATAAGGATCCCCTGGCTGAAGTTCAGCCAGATTGACGTCATTCAAATCGACGTCCGCCGGGACTTCTCGATAGACACATGGACTCTGACCTACTGAATCCGCATCTATGTACGCTACCTTCTCCTTCTTTGGCCACTTAGTAGTCTTGGCCCTTTCCTCTGACTTTTCGGCCTTTAGCAATTCGATGTGCCTCACTCTATCTGCGAGTAAAGACATATCTCGAATATACTGAGTGTCGATTTTCTTTCTAATGGAATATTCTAGACCACCAGCGGCTAAGACAACTAGCTCGTGTTCAGGGACATGGGTGAAACATCGGGATTTAAGCATCCTAAACCTGTTTAGGTAATCATCAATAGACTCTGCTGGCTTTCTTTTAACACTAGCCAGATCCTTCAAACTTACTTTGCACTCTCCCCTAAAGAACTGTTCATGGAAAATTCTTTCCAACTGAGCCCATGTATGGACTGACCTAGGAGCGAGGGTGGTGAACCAGGTAAATGCATTTTTGGTTAAAGAACTCGGGAAGTACTTCATTTTTAAATTTTCATTGATGGCTAAGTCTCCTGCTTCGATTTGGTACCTGGCTATGTGTTCTACCGTGGACTCTCCTGAATCCCCCGAGAACTTAGTGAATTTGGGGACCTTCCAGCCTCGAGGAAGTTCTGATTCGAGAACCTCCTCTGTAAAGGCTGACACAAAATGGGGTCTATTCGCGAAACCCACGTTGAAACCATGTTGGTTCAACAATTGCTCCACCACAGCAGCAACATTTTGTTGCCCCCCAGCGTTCTGGTGTCGAATTCTTTCTAGCACACCATCAGCGTGTTCTTCCCTGTTTACCATATACACATTTTGCAATGGTGGCTGCACTGCCTCGTACAAAGGGTTTGCCCTCATCTCTTGGTGTTGCGGCGCCTGATAGCGCACCGGGGCAGGGACATGGTTAGGCAACGGGATTTGGTTAATCCCTGGTGCCGGTTGGATTTCGACTGGTGCCCCCAGGGCTGTCGCCAAACGATCCATCTGTCGTGCCAAATGCTGATTATTGGCATTATTATTTTGGAGCACAGGGTTGATTAGCTCACCTATCTGTCGAGATAGCATGTTAACCATTTCATGGTTACTATCATCTACTTGCTGCCTAATGGCTTGAAGTGAACCATTATTCATACCTGTAGATAAATAAATTTGTGAACTAGATCCAGGAATAGGGGGACTAACTCGACTTCCCAAGTTTAACATTGTTCCATTTGCCCCAAAAGGGGGTATGCTGAATGGGGGAACATTTTCAGGGAACGTCGAATACGTGCCTTGTATGCCTTACATCATAGATGTAGGCATACCATAAGACATGTCCCTCGTAATCGTTGGAACAATTTGTGCCTGTACTGATGTAGATACAGGCATTTCGGCAACTGCAGAAATTGCCACGTTCTGGGTTGGCATACTGGTGCCATGCCCCATTCCAGTAGAAACTTCTTCATTATTGTGACCGCTACTTCCCCCAGGGCTACTCTGATTACCCACGTTAGATCCTTGAGGAGAGGTTCTTCCTCGATTACTTGCCATACTCAAAGTCTTACCACTTCTCAGGTGCATATAAATCACAATCAAGACAAGTAGCAAATACCAAATAGCATGCAATAAACCCAAACACACAAAATGCTTCTGTAAAACTTAGTTTTCACAAAAACGGTCCCACTGGGCGTGCCAATTTGTTTACACGGATTTTTGGTAAACAAATATCCTCTTAGTTCGACTAAAGGAAGTTTAGATTCGGGGTCCTTTTGAGAAAACGCTTTGCCAAAGTGTAGTGTGTGAACGAGTGTATTCTCGACAACAATAAACAACTCAAACGAAACTGGACTTTATTGAATATGAGTCGATTACAAAACAGTCAAGCAAACTAAAATAGCATGAAAGCAAATTTCGACAAAACAAGCTACACACAAGAACTGGAAATCAACAAACTGAAATGCAGGGAAACTAAAGCGTTGGTTCTGCAACATACTCCTCCATCATCACGTTCTGCTCTCGAAGTCTCATTGATGCGGACGTTTAGAGCTTTTGGTGAATTTTCAGAGTTTTTAGTTGGGAACCTCTTCTTCTGCTGCTGCTTCCTCTATTTATATTGTTCTTTCTGCCCATGTTCTTGGCGGTTTTCCTTGGATGCACGATGGCTTCGTGGGTTTTGAATTTTGGCGCCATACCCCACGTTTAGCCGATGGTCTTCGCGCACGTGACTCTATTGCCACGTGGATGGTTCTGAGTCGTGGGCAACCGTTGCTATTCGTGGCATCGTGGGTGTACGCACGTGCTTGTAGTTGCTTGTTATTCGGTAACTGCCTCTTCCATTAAGATGATCGAGATTTCTTCATCTTCTGAGTGTGTCGAGTTATGGCTTTTACTAACTTGTCTTTGAGGGACATCGTGTGCTGAGTTGCCGGCTTCGCCCAACCCTTTCTGTCGAGAAACCACTTTTGCACCATGGTGTCGAGAATTGTAGTACTTGTAATTTTGGCTTAACACTTCTCTAATAATTTCTCTTTCCTCTTAATGGATAGTGAGTATGGTACATTTTTTTTTGAAATCGAGTATGGTACATTACTTACGACTATGTGTGGCCTATCCAAAAAAAAACGACTATGTGTGCTTCTTCTAAGTTAAATTAATTATTTGAATTCAAATAGATTTTGAATTTTAAGATTTAACCTTTTCTTTCGACGCTCAAATTTAAAACCTTTTACATGTTTTTTACATTGGAAAGATAAATTACACTATTTGAAAAAAAAAATTAAATTTCTTTTTAATCATTTACTTTTTTAGAATATACTGAATATCAAAATTTATTATTTAAATCAAATAATTATTCTACATTATCTCAAAAAATTATTTTAATTCAATTTGTACTATTTATCCATTTTTTAATGAAATTTTTCATCACCATTTTTTTTCTCTTTCGATCCTTAATTATTTTTTAATACATACTATATTTTCTATGATGACTTTCTTTCGGTATGTATACATATAAAAAGAAAGAGAATTGTTATTCAAACCCGTCGATATTTATTTAGACCCCTCAAAAAGTGCAAAAATTCTAAACTAACCCTTAATGAAAAAAATATAAAAAAAATCCTCACCCCTCTAATTTTTCCCCACAACTTCAACAGTTCAATGACAGTATCCCAGCGGCTGAATGGTTGGACATTGTTTTCTTGCCATGTGGAAACAAGACATCAATGTTCTTTGGTCCTAAATTCTTGTCCACGAAGCTCTATCAACTCTCCCCTGCTGAGGTAACCACATGACACCTACATCCTTATTTCATCTCATATAAACTATAGCATCTCATATTAACTACAGTCTACAGCATACAGAGAAAAGAGGTTTTCTAAATCAGTTATCCTAATTTTAGGTTAGGTATACATATACGTACTATTTTGACGAGTATCATGAGAGTTTGAATTTCATAAAATACATGTTTAAATATTAATTGTCCACCTAAAATTAGCGTAATGTCACCTCATCTACTTTAATTTAGTATGATTTAGATCACAAACATATAACATGTTTTGGATGGATTAAAATCTTTTTTCAAACAGTTTGTCATTTTCTGCTGATTAAAAAAAATATCAATTATTAAAAAGGGTGAGAGAGTGTGTGCTAAAAAATATATCAATAGCACTCCTCTAATCAAAATTTATGACCGCTTCATTCATACCTTTATTTAATTGACATAACAAGATTTCATATCAGAATAAATGATTGAGACACGTTGTGATAAGTATATCACACTACAACATTTATTATTTTTTGGAACAGTTGAAAAGTGTAGTCATAAACACAAAAGGTAACAATTTTTGTTTTTTACAACTTCACGCAACACTTCTTAGTTGTCTCATATTTTGTCGTTACCTATTCCTTTAATTTGGAGACAGTTTTTGTGTTCTCTAGTAACACTGTGAGAAAATTTAACCTATTGTAGAGAAAAAACAACAGTTGTCTCGTAATAATTGTTCCCTATTATTATATAGAGAACACTTATTTAGTGTTGTTATAAAATGTGTTGTCTAAAATGCACCATTTATGGCAACATACACAAACTAATTCTTGAGACACTTTTAGCAACACTTTTAGCTCATATTTTTATCTGTTTTAGATCCTGGTTTTCTACAATAAGAACAATAATAATTGGATTTGGTAGGATCTAGAACTGGCCAAGACTTTATTGAGGCCATCGTCCCTCTTTATGGAAGACTTGTCAAAGCAAAAGAGCTTCTCAAAACATGGTTTTGGATCAGTTCCACGTGCTTTTATAACTTGCACCGAGGACCTTGGAATCCCATTGAAATTTCAGCTCTGGATGATTCAAAATGCTGGGATCAAAGACGTCCAAGAGATCATAGGCGCAGATCATATGGTCATGCTTTGCAAGCCACAAGAAGTATGCGATTTTCTCTTGGAGATAGCTATTAAATACGCATAATTGAAGTTATGAGCCAAACTTTGTTTTGTTAATGGTTGTGTTCAAATTTGACTTGTGTGATCAAATTAGAAGACTCTCTCGTTTGAAACCACGACATATTGTGCGTTTTCATAAATTTTATTTAAAGAAGTTCGAATAACAACTTGTATTCTTGTTCTTTTTTGAGTTCATCGTGTTCTATTCTTGTTTAATTTCATGATGAATCAATAATGAATCAATGAAACTTATGAAGTGTTATCAAGAGTACTTTGAGGTGCTTTGAGCTTATGTCGGGCTTAAGGTGAACTTCTCTAAAAGTAAGTTCGCCGGAATCTCTATAGGGTAGGGTCGTAGGGGTGATCTCAAGAGACTTGTGTTAATGTTAAGCTGCATGACTATGCAAGTTCCCTTTGTCTACTGGGTATTCCAGTGGGTGCTAATCCTAGAATACAGACCACGTGGGAACCGGTGATCCAGACATTAAGGAAAAGATTGTCTGCATCGTCGCTATCTTTAGGGGGGAAGTGTGCCCCTGAGGAGCGTGCTCTCATCTATCCCTCTTTTTTATAATGTCCTTTGTACTGATATTGGGCTTATCAGCTTTGTAACTTAGTGGGCTTAGAAGCTTCTGTAATATTGGGTCAAGCGACCCATGATCCAAACGGATCAGAACCAATGTATAAATAACGGACACTGCCCATGCGGTGGGGTATCCAACACATTTTTACTACTATGTCTTGTATTACTTTTGCTCTCTACTTGCTTAGCCCTAACCGAAAAGTTCTAGACCGGAACATTGGCGCCCATCGTGGGGCCTCGGAGATCAATCCTAGACTTCTAGTTCACTGAAAATGGTGAATCGATCTGGGGCGAATGGAGGGGGAAATCATGTTATTCCTGATAAAGTTCCTCCTGACATTCTACAGCGGATCTAACTAACCTCCGCCAACACTATCAACAACTTCAAACTCAACTTGCTGAAATTAATCAAGTGATGGGCTTGCAAGAGGGCGATCGTGGAATGGCAGAAACGGTGCTAGATTTCCAACCGTTCACGGATGAAATTGGAAATACCATCGTCCCAGATAATTTGAAAACGTTTGTTCTTGACTCATACTTTGGAGATTCTGGCCCAAAGGATCATTTGGTGTACTTTAACACCAAGATGGTTATTATGGGTGCTTCGGATGCTTTGAAATGCAAAATTCTTCCTTCAACTTTCAAGAAGTCAGCAATGACTTAGTTCTCAACATTACCGCCGCGTTCAATTGTTGGATTCATGGATTTATCTGCTAAGTTTTTATCTCAGTTTTCAACTAGAAGTGCCTAGAAAGTGACACCAGCGGCTTTATTTAACGTTCAACAAAGGCCTAATGAGAGCCCTCAATCCTTTATGGGGCGTTTCAATCAATTTTCGGTTCATTTGGAAGATAAAATGCCGAAAATTTGCATCACCGCTTTTGAGCTTGGTCTCTACTCAAGGAGTTTGAATAGTAATTTAAGTCGTAAGCCGGTGACGACGATGGCATAGTTGCGTAGTAGGGTGCAAGGTTTCATTCGTGAAGAGCAAAGCGATCGCATAAAGAGGAACTGCAAGAATGCAGCAGCTACGAGCCAGCAGCAACAATTGGATTCAAAGAAGGCGACTGTTAGCGACCAGCGTTCTGGAGGAGCAGTTGCAAAGGGCGAAAGAAGTTACAATAATGCAAATCGTTTTGATAACCGTCCCAATTTTCGCAATCGTGTTCAACCGTATGGAAATCGTGGTTATGGGAAGTCAATGACGTGGACCAGAAACCAACAAGACAAGTCGGTCTCACTTGCAGTTAATATGACAGAGGCTTTGCACATGTGTTTAGAGGCGAACGCAATTCGTTTTTCGAAACAACCGAAACGCCCACCTGGAAATGTGGATAGGAATAAGTGGTGTGAATACCATTGGATTGCAGGACACAATACTGACGATTGCTTTACACTAAGAAAGGAAATTGGAGCTTTAATAAAAGTTGGTTGTATGAGGCATCTTGAAGGGCGAAAAGAATCTGATGGAGCAGGAACTTCAGCAAAACGTGATGAAGCGGGGAATGAAATGGAAGAGGCAGAACCAAAGAAACAAGCTGGAGGCGAAACAAAGGGGTGTATTCATTCTATATTTGAAGGATTTAGGGGCGGAAGCATGACCAATTCTTCAAGGAAGCGGTATGTTCATTCCATAAATGTCGTATATGCTAATGATTTGGGAAGCTGGGGAATCAACCAACCCGATATCACTTTCACTGTTAGAGATTTTGCGGAGTTCAGCCTCACGAAGATGATCCGATTGTGATAATGTTAAAGATTGCTGATTTTGAAATTGAAAGAGTACTTTTAAATTAAGGGAGTTCTGCGGATTTGATTTATGGTGATGCTTATGAGAAACTTGGGCTTACAAAAGGTGATTTGTTACTATATGATGCCAAAAGGCCCTCCTCCAACCAGATTTGGTCATGAAAATTAAAAAGCAAACTTTTGCAAGAAATCTGCAACCGCGTTTAATTTGACTAAAGTAAACCATGCAGGATTTAGTGTGTACCTTTACACTTTGTTTGTTTGTGCAGAGTTAGGCAAGAGAGAGTTGCAATAGATGGAGTTAGGCAAGAGAGAGGTATGCCACCCTCGTTTGGTTTGCTTGGGGAGAGGGGGAACTTTGTGAAAAATGTGGTCCCTACACACTTTTTCAGGTCTCCTTCTTTTGCGAAGAGAGTGAGAGGAGTATGCATACATTTTGTTATCTACCATTTATGCCCTTTAGCTTTTATTTATTCCAATATTATAGCTGGAGTCACCGCCTCAATTTTGCAATTCATTCACTCCTGTGCTGTGCAATCATCCATTGCATTATTTCATTTATTTTCCTCCATTTTATTAAATTAAATGGTGTAGTGAAAAAAATATATAAAAACTGTATTGATTAGTTTACTTTGAAATTGTTTTTTTCATATAATCAATTTATATAAACTATTTTCATATAATCAATTTATAATAAGTATTTTCATATAAAGTATATATACAGTTTTAGATTTATATAAAATGTATATTTTATATATTTATAAACGATATGTATTTACATATTTATTTAATATTTAATATAACTTTGTAATTAATGTGTAATATTATATATTTTGGGTAAAAATGTTATTGTGCACAAAAAGCAACATTCTCTCTTCTCTATCTCTCTTCTCTTTTTATCATACCAAACAACCTTTAAATCTACTCTATCTCTCACCTATTTCTCTCTACTCAACTTCTCTCTTTTCTACTATCTCTTCTTTATCTCTCTCAATTCTACCAAATATATTGTTAATGCTTGTAACGAATTTCTGTTTAAGTCCTGACATTGCCTGGCCCCTTTTACCACTAGTATGCCCCACATGTTTGTTTTTTTCTAGTGGAAAGGGTTCATCTTACTAGGCCTATGCCTTGTATTCTCTATTGGGCTTTTGTCCCACCTTGAAATGATAACCCGAACCCGTCGACCAAAATCTGTTAATGAAAATTTTCATTCTATATATTTATCTTTTAATGAAAATTATCTGTTAAGTGTATAATATATTTTTAAAAAACAATTGAAAAGTAATTTTTTCATAGAAAAATTACAATTAAGCAATATTGTAGTTACAATGTTCCAAATCTTGCTACTAGTATTGATCTCGCGTCATGCACAAATAGAATAAGAGTACTTTGTCGACATACATCATACTTTTTCATATATTCTCTTTCATTTTTCTTTTTTAAATATGTATATCACATACTTATAAGTATTTTTTTCTAATCCTAGTTACATTCTAATTCCATTTTTTTTAATTTGTTGTGCTTTGAATAAATATACCAAAACTATTTTAATCTTTCAGATGTATATATATATATATTTTTTTTGGTAAATCGGAAAGATAAATTACACCCATCAAGGATTGATCCCTAGACCTTCCCCACCTAACCCCTATGTCTCATATCTCTTACCACTTGAGCTATCATACAGAGACCTATTAGATGTATATACGAACACATACAATACAATTTTTTTTAGTTAATTTCCAAATCAATCATTTAAAACTATTTGATATCAATTTTTTGCTGACATATTTGATAACATTTTGAACGTAAGATAGTACATTCATTTTTTTAATAGTACTTTTAATCTCGCACTTATCACGATTTGGCAGTTCTGGTCCCTCACTGAATTTATTAGCCTACAACGTCCTTCACGTTTACTAATTGTTGTAGTTTTGGTTTTCCATCAATTTCCTTCAAATTTTTGACGGTTTTTTGTTTAAAAATCAATTAAAAAAAACTAGAAACTATAAAATTATTAATTAGAAAACATAAAATTGTTCTTAAAAACTTATTTTGAATTAATTTTTTAATTAAAAACCGTTAAATATTAAATGAAAGTTGACAAAAAAATCAAAACTACAACAGTTAGTAAACGTGAGAGACGTTGTAGGCTAATACTCCCTCCGGTCCTTTTTATAATAAACACTTTGGTAATTTTTTTTGGTCATTTTTATAAGAAACACTCTTATAAAATTAAGTCAAATAATTCACTCCAATGCAAAGAGACCTATTCCCCATGCAAAAATTTGGATGGAAATTGCAAGCACCCAATAGGTATTGTCAACATTTATGGTAATTAGTATGATTGTTCTTGTGAAAAGGAAAAGACATCATTGAAATTAAGCATAATAGTTTATTTTATAAAAAATATTAGTTTCCTTGGTTTGTGTGATTTTGTCAAAATTTTCTTATAAAAATGACCAGAGGGAGTAAAGTCCTTAAGGGAGCATAACTGTCAAATCGTGATAAGTGAGAGACAAAAAATGTTATTAAGTCTAAAAAATAACTAAGTCATTAAAAAAAGACTTTGTTAGTAAATATCACAATTGACTTTTATTAATTATTATAATGCATTAAAAACCATTAAATGTCAAATGAATATCGTAGTTATTTTTGAAATAGGCACAATTGACTTTTGATAATTATTCCAATGTCATTAATAATTATTAAATGAAATACTTTTGAAAATATGAAATTATTTAATATTTAAACTACTAAAAACTCAGAAAATATAAATATGACATCATTGACCTACTAATTATGGTATTAGAGAGAAAGCTATTTAAGAGAGTGAAAGAATGAAGGGATGACACTTGTCGGAGTTGCCACTTTTTATTTCGAATAATATTTAGTATAGGATATATAAGTTAACAACACGCCAAAACCCTAATCCTTGTCTAGTTATCAATCCAATTAACGGGTATTTCACCATTTCACTGTCTATATATAGTGGGAAGGATAATGAAATAAGCACTCCAGAAAGAAAAGAAAAAAATTATGGATACAGAAAATTGTAGGGATCGGAAGCATTATGTGCTCGTGCATGGTGCTTGCCATGGTGCTTGGGGTTGGTACAAGGTTAAGCCACTCCTTGAATCTGCTGGGCACATGGTCACAGTGATTGATCTTGCAGCTTCTGGAATCAATATGGAGAAAATTGAAGAGGTTGATACTATTTCACAATACTCTGAGCCTTTGATGCATCTCATGGCCTCAATTCCCCCAAATGAAAATGTAATTCTCGTGGGTCACAGCCTTGGAGGTCTCAACATAGCACTTGCCATGGACAAATTTCCAGAAAAGGTAGCAGTTGGTGTTTTCTTGACAGCTTTTGTGCCGGACACTCAGCACAAACCTTCTTATGTCATGGAAAAGGTTTGCTTAATTCGTAGCCCTTTTTTTCGACACACAATGTATGGCTCACAGTGGCACCTCTAAATCCATCGAACATGATGTCAATGACATGCGTTAAGGATTTCCATAACTAGAAAATCAACACTTTATAACATACTTCCTATATTTCCTATTATAAGACATTTTATTGTGAGACAATAAAGAGCCTTATAATAAGAGACGGAGGGAGTAATGAGTTAAAATATTCTTGCTGAAAATTGAAATTATTTTGAACTCTACTTTATATCAATGAGGTTATCTCTAATAATTTTTCTTTCCTCTTAACGGATAATGAGAATGGTACATCACCTGTCACTATAAAAGTGTGGTTGTTCTAAGTCAAATTAATTATTTAAATTCAAATAGATTTTGAATTTTAAGATTTAACATTTTCTTTTGAAACTCAAATTGAAAACCATTTATTTTAGTATTTTTTTACATAGGAAAAATAAATTACACCATTTGAAAACAAATTTAAATTCTTTTTATTGGGTTGGAAATATAAATTACTCACTCCAATGATTGATCATTGAACCTTCCCTTCAGCAGCCCATATATCCTTCAGTTCTTACCACTTGAGCTATTATTTGGAGACAAATTTAAATTCATTTTTAATCATTTTACATTTTTAGAATAAACTTAATATGAAAGTTTATTAGATACATAATCAAACTCATAACAATTATTATTAAAGATTAAATTTTTAAACTTATAATATTTCATATTCATACATTATATTCAAAAAATTATACATTAATTGTATCTAAATATGAAATTTATCGATTTCATTTTTAATCTATAATCTAAATTACTTTTACAACAATTATTATGAAATTATATTTTAATTATTTTCCTCGTGCATTACACGAACTAAAAACTAATATAGTACTAAAATTGTTTGAAAAAAGAGAAATGTTATTTTCCCGCTCTCTGCAATGTTCCTTCCTATGTAATTCTTTTTTTATTAGAATTCACTAGTATTGTTCTCGTGCTATGCAAGGATGAAATAAGAGTAATTTGTCGACATACACCAGACATTTTTTTCATACTTCCACTCTCTTTTTTCTTTTATAAATACGTATATCACATATTTAAGTTTTTTTTTTCCTAATCCTAATTACATTTTAATTCCATACTTTTTCTAATTTGTTATGCTTTGAATCAATATACCGAAATCATTTAATCTTCTAGATGTATTTTTTTTTTTGGGTATACGATAACATAAAATACAAATTTTTTGAGTTAATTTCCAAATCAATCATTTAAAACTATATAATATCATTTTTGAGCTAATTTCCAAATCAATCATTTACATTCATTTTTTTGCAATATAAAAAATAACTAAATCATTAAAAAAAAGACTTTCTCATCATATATTTTAATGGTAGAAAAATTACAATTGACTTTATTTAATTATTTAATATCATTATAAACTATTAAATGTTAAATTAATATCGTAGTTATTTTTGAAAAAAGTCACAATTGACTTTTGTATTTATTTTAATGTCATTAATATCGTAACTATTAAATGAAGTATTAGTAAATTAATTATTTTCGAAAATATAGAATTATTTAATATATAAATTATTAAAAAATCAGAAAATATCAATATGACATCATCTACCTACTAATTATAGTATGAGAGAGTTAACTTATAAAGAAAAACATAGAATGAGTGAGTAACACTTATCGGAATCGCCACTTTTTAATTAGTTTCAGAAATAATATATAGTATAAGATATAAAAGATGTGAAACATTCACTCAATTTCATGAATTTTATAACTTAGTTGGTTGAGTCACGAGTTTGATAGTTAATTAGTATTTACCTATCCATTAAAAAAAATTACTTACCAATAATTTTTTTTTTCCCCGAATGATAGCTCAAGTGGTAAGAGCTAGGGACATAAGGGTTGGGTGACTTAAAGGGTAAAGAGTCCCGAGTTCCAATCCGGAGGAGGGACTAATTTACTAACATTTCTAACAACTAACATTTGCTTATAAAAAAAAACTTACCAATAATTTTTTACATGATACTGAATTTTTTGATGTCTAAGCTGTTGCAATCACACTACCCAACAAATACACATTTAAATCAAAATATGGGGTCCATGAAAATGGATCCAGTACAAATCCGTCAACTACGTTTAAACAAACTTTCAAAAAAAACTTTGTATTTACATTAGTCTTCCATATTTTTCATTTATCACATGTGTCGGCGGAAAATATTAGGATGGCTTTTTTTTTAATAATAAACTTGGCTATTGTTTACCGTGATATTTGGTAAACAAACATCTTCCGAGTTCGACTGGAAAAAGTTTAAGAGTTTTGCGAATTAAGGGTTCTTTTGGGAAAACGTCTTGCCAAAGCGCGTGTGAAATTGGGGTTTTCGACAACCGTGTGTCAAAGTATAAAAAGAGATAAAAATTCGAAGACAAAACACAAAACAATCAAAAATGCTTAAAGGTAAAATTCATTAATTGAAAAGCTTCACACAAAGTCAAACTGGTAAACTCGACTACAAATCCAACAAAAGCAGTAACAACAACAAATTAAATTCGAAAATCTAGGTGCAGGAATCGTAAATGGCTGGTTCGTCAACATACTTCTCCATGATCACGTTAGGCTCGTGGAGTCTCTTTGATGCGGACATGAGAGCTTTTTAGTGATTTTTAGAGCTGAGTTGGGAACCTCTTTTCTGACTTGGATTCTCCTATTTATAGAGCTTCATGTCCCGCGTGCCCTTGGCGGTTTTCTTCCTCGATGGATGGGTTAGTGGGTCTGGTTTCCCCCACGATCTGATGCTTGTCCCGGAAGTTCCACGCGTGGTGGTGGAGATCGTGTTTTTCAACAGCTTCAACTGTTTATTGGCCACGTACTCGATCATCGTGGTGAGGGACTGACTTAGTCAATGCTGCACGTGTTAAATGTGCCCATGTTTGTAGCAACGGTTGCCAATGTCCTTTTGTCGAATTCGACTACTCCTCTAACTTGGCGTTTCTTCGTAATTCCCTTGCTCCATACTCGACTGCCTTATGCGCTTTGGGCCAAAGTTATTGTGTTTTGGGCCAAACATTTTTTGGGCCAACAGATGCCCCCCAAAAATGTTGATTCTCGACTACAAGGCCTTGGAGGGATCAAGCATTTTTTGATTGTGAATTTCGAACGAAACTGACGGTTGCTCGCCATCCCTGCCTTTCTGACTTCATGTCCAATCAGTAATCTTAGCGTCTGACTCTTACTCCAATCAGAAGCTTTAGCGTATGACTTCGTCTGTCCAATCCGGCGTCTCTACCCTAGGGTAATCATTGCTCCTTTTTAGCCTTCATGCTAGGGTTCTGCAGTTATATAATAAAATAACAGTTGGATTTCAAATTTTTATGCACCGTTACGTAATTCGGCTTCGCGCCCGTCTCTTCATTTGCCTATAAATACGCCATTGTTGCTTCTTTGCAAGCTTTACGTCTTCTGAATCATTTAAGTTCCATCTGGTTTTGCCTGCGGTTGTCTTCAATCAACTGATTCCGGCTTCTTCCCTTTTCTCTCTGGTGCATTTTCTGACTGCTTCCATGGCTTCCGATTCTGACAATGTCATTCCCTTGGCCGCTGCTTTCGAGATGAACGAAGCCAAGCGGGTTCCTATTCCGGACCCACCGTATGAGACGGAGAAGAGGGCTATCTGGAAGTCTCAGGTACTTATCCCTATCTCTGTTAATGGCGTCCTGCGTGCCATTTTAGGCCCTTTGAAAAAGGCGAAAAAGGATAGGCCTACTAGTCTCCCTGAAGGTTACGAACAATTTCACCCTAGTATTCGTGGGGAAGAATTGATTCTTGCATTTCGACCTTCCTACCGTTTGCCCTTTCTGAAGGATCCCAAGAGGGCTTTTCGGTCTGCCCCGCCTAATCCAACTGCTGGTGATGGAGCCTATTTGAAATGGCTCGACCGGGTGGAAGCCAGTAAGGCTGGGCACTGGAAAATCACTGGGATTTTCGACCTCATTCAGTTGTCGAGGTCGCCGATTTCTTATAATCCTGCCATGCTCTTGAGTTCACTTTTCTTTTGGGAAATGTCCACCAACAGCTTTCATGTTCCTTTTGGCATGATCACTCCCACTCTTCTTGGCGTTGCTGCTATTACTGGCTTGTGGGTTGTGGGTGATGATTATCATTCCTCCGCTGCCCCAACAAAACCCATCGCCATTTCGACAGACAACGTAGCTTTCAGTAAATTCATTAAGGACCACTACGTCGAAGATGGTGAAGTTTCTGATGCTGAGCATGTCGCGTTTCTCTTGAATTGGCTTTCTGCCTACGTATTCTGTACCAAGTCTCTGAGGATTCCAGCCAAACTTCTCCCTTTGGCCAACTTGTTGCATGAGGGTCGAAAAATTGCCATGGCCAGACTTGTGCTTGGTAATCTTTATCAGATGATAAATGAAGCGATAGCCGATATTCGAGATCCTAAAATTGCGTCTTTGAACGCGGCTGGTCCATTATGGTTGCTTCAGCTTTGGATGAATGCGGTTTTCGATTCGTTTCTTCTAGCCAAGAAATCTCCCTCCGTGGTGTCCAACACAAGGATCGACGCTCACCGGCTTGAAACCCTAACTCCTCCTTATGATGCTTCTACTTTTGAAGCTGATTTCAAGAAGTACTTCACCATGTTCTTTGAAATGAAGCGCTTTCGTTCTGGTTTTGCACCATATTGCAAACCTTCCTATGGCCCTCGGTGGCTAAAGAATTCTTACCCCAATCTTCCTGGCTCAAAGAACCTCTCTCAACACCAAATCGAACTCTGGCAGACCATACTGTCTCCTAGGGTGTTGACTATAAATTTTGCCAGCAATGACTTCACTCTGTGTGGCTACAATCCTCAGCTTATTTCTCGACAATTTGGGCTGGGTCAGGATTTGCCCAACACATTGTTTGACCAATCTCTTATCCTTTATCCTGGCGCCATCACCAGACGGAGTGCTTTCGACACTACTATTAACTACTACAATGAGGAGTTGATCGGCCTCAGTCCTTTTAACTTTGCTTCATCTTTTTATATCACCAAGGCGTTTAAAGCTTGGTGGTCTGCTTATTGGAGCGACATTTCGATGCCGATTGAAGATTGTTTCCAGCGCATAACGAATGTTTTTCTTTTGCAGAAACAAGCTCCTAAGAAGACCAAAGGTATGCATACGTCTGAGATCAACGCCTTCCATCAATTTTTCGGTGTAGTATACTTTCCGGGTCCTCGACTTCAAGAGACTGTTGCCAAAGCAGCTCAAGTTCTAAGGCAAATGTGGGAATCTAAAGCCAAGAAAACTCGATTGATTATTCCTTCTGGTGAGGATGGTCTTTCTTTCATTATTCGAAAAACAGGCTTTAAATTCCCACCGTTGCCTACTTGTAAGTATGATTTGGCCTTTCCAGTGGTCCTTCCTAAGTGGGTTGACCACGTGAGTATCAAGAACTTTTATCATAGCGCATTACCTCCTCGGAAGCGGGTGACCTGGACTAGGTGTTACTTATGGAATTTTCCTTTCCATGTGCCGGTCGAAATCTTCAACCACATATCGATAAGAACGTTTATTGGTCAAGGTAATCATTTCGACCTGGCATCTTTGCGATATTTATGGCTTAACTTCTCTTTGCTTTTCTTTTTCAGCTGAGCCAATTACTCGACCAACTCCTCAAGCTTCTCCCCGAGTGACTTTTGCTACTGTCGAGATTGAGGATGATGATGATGATGTTAGTCTGGCTGATAAGCTCAAAATTCCCAAGGTAATATCTAACTGTGGAGCTTCAATCTCTCTTTGATATACTCTTTGTGAAATTTGCCTTTTATTTCAGAGTCGAAAGCGAGGGACCACGCCCACCACTTCTGCAAGTCAGAAAAGGGCCAAAGGTGCTGGAGGGTCTGCTGTGAGCAATCCTTCCCCGGCCAAGTCAGCTAGCCAACACGAAGAGATCCAGCAAGGCGGTGAACAAGGTGGTGATCAACAGGCTTCCATCCCTCTTCTTCAAGATACTACACTTATTCCTGTCGAGATGGCTTCGGCCAAGAAGACCTCCAGGAAGAAGTCTAGTCATAAGTCTGGCAGCTCCTCTTCTCGCCACTCCAAGAGCTCGACGAGTTCCAGTCCTCTCAAAGAATCTGCTCTTAAGGTAAATCATTGTGATTCACATCTTATCTTGATTTGTTTTCTTGTCTTCCCTCTCATCTATTTCCACTTTTATTCTTCAGAGGGTTGGCATGTCTAAAATGGCTGTGCCTCGAGCCACATGGTTTTCTTCTAATCCCCCACCAGTTGTTCTGTCTAGCTCTTTGAGCAGTTTGGACTCTTCGAGCTCAAGTTTAGACTCTAATGAGTCAGACCATGTGTGGGACAAATTGACATTCTATTTTAACTCGAAGCCAATCGCTTGGCAGCACCCTGGTTGCGAACCTTATTGTACCAAAGAATGTCGAGATAATCTTTCTAATTTTCCTCCGCAGGATACTCAGAACATGTCTTCCCCTGCTCGTGAAGAAAGTGCGCCACATGTCGAGGTTCAGAGTGGCGAGGGTCAAGTGACCTCAGTCGAGGTTCAGAGTGGCGAGGGTCAAGTAACCCCAATCATTCAGCCTGACCAAGTGATTGGTGCTACGCCTCCTCCAAAGGATGATGTTCTGGCCTCAACACAATCTGAACCTTCTTCCCAGCAGCTTCAATGGGATGCTAGGGTTACTTTGCTTTCTCCTCATGCCAAAGGAGGCTCAGTTTCTTCCAAGACAGCCGCTTCTTCCCACACTTCCGGTGAGAGGCTTAATGCCCTTTTTGGTCGAAGATCCACTCACCATTTTTCAGAGCTTCTTTGATGGCACCTTGGATCTCGATTCCCCGCCACGTCAACCTGAAACTACTGAGACTGCTCAGTCTAGCGGAGTGGTTAATGCTGGCCAGATCGAAGAAGCTTTGAGTAAACTGAAAGGGTTGATCTTCGACAAAGGCTTCATTGACAGTGTCCGGGCCGACCCTCAACCAGGCTATGATGTCAAAGAGCTGCTCACTTTCCTGTTGAGCCAACGGCTTGACCCAGTTCAGGCAGATGCTCTTGTCGAGCTTCAGACCTTCTTGGTTGACCTCTTGGCCACACTTGACAAAGCTAATATTGTGGAGCAGCTCATCAAGACCAAAAAAGAACAAGTGGCTTCTAACACAAACGGGCTCTTGCCTGCAAAAGATGAGATTCTCAAGCTGACTGCTAGGAAAACTCTTATAGCGGCTTAGTTGTCAAGTGTTGATGCTCGAATGGATGAGCTTCAAAGAGAAATGGCAATGCTCGAGAAAGAGAAGGCAATGCTGATCGAAGAGGGTCCCGTTGTGAATTCCCGGCTGAACACTCTAGTTGCTGAGTGTGCAAATGTGATGTTGTCGACATCTCAACTCTCCAAGGAGGTTGCAGCGGAGCAAAATGTGAAGCAAAGCTTGGATGCTAGGATTGCTGCTGCCGGGGCTCAACTGGAAGCTTTCAAGTCAAGGATGAAGGTATGAGAAACGGTAGAAAGGGGGGGTTTGAATAACGTTTTCAGTATAAAACTTCCACCTTAAAGATTTTGACAAATCTTTCGAGAACTTAAGTGCTAAAGATAAGAGATAGAAAAGCACACAAGGATTTTATCCTGGTTCACTTGATAAATCACTCAAGCTACTCCAGTCCACCCGTTAAGGTGATTTCTTCCTTCTTAGAATGAAGGCAATCCACTAATCAGGTAAGAGTTACAACTGCACTTGAAACCTACAAGTGACTAACAATTACACTGACTTAGCTCACACTAAGATTCACTCTCTTAGTCTTCTCTAGGATCCGATCAACCTTGATCTCCTAAAGGAACTAAACAAACTGTTTATCAAAGAATTGTTTACAAGAGATTTGCTTCTAAAAAGCTAATAGTAAACTCAATGAATTTCAGATGAAAGAAAACTTAGAAGATTTTTGAATATGTCTTGCGTATGTGAATGCTTCTTCTAGCCGTTTCTTTCAGTCTTCAGCCTCTTTATATACTCCAAGGATTAGGGTTGAGCGATGCATGGGAAATGCTACCGTTGGAGGGCAGTTCTGGAAAATCCAGCTTCTGCTGTGGCTGAGAACGTTAGGTAGGTCGTCAGGAAGGTACAATAGCTTTTGTACTTGGATAGCGACGCGACCTTTAAACCTAGGAGACTTCTGATCAGGGGAATGCTTCATATTGGAACTTGTGAAGCCGGTTGATCAGAGTCAGAGGGAAAGCACAGATCCTCTGACCATTGTATCTTCTGATTCTGAACTCAGAGGGAAGAACATGGCCTTCAGAGTTTCTTGCTTCTGGACTTCAGAGTTTCCACTATTCAGCTTCTGGATCTTCAGAGTCTTCTACACCATCAGAACATCTGAACCTTCAGTGTTTCTTGGTTATCAGAACTTCTGGATCTTCAGAGCTTCTAGTGACTGAGTCCACATCAGAGTTTGTATAACTTCAGAACTTCTGAAGCTTTTCCACTGTTCATACTGAACATGGTGAATGCGAAAGCGTTGCTTGGGTCACTCTTTATACACAGTGCTTCTGATTTGTGTGAGATTGAGTTGAGGTCAGAGCCTGTAAATAGCACACTCAGAAAACACGTTAGAGTACCACAATTGTTCATATCAAAAGGTTAACTTGTAATCATCAAAACATAGAGTTGTACTACTAGATCAAAACTTGATCTTACAAAGGATTTAGGACTCACATTTCTTATTCATTGTTTTAGTAATGACCATGTGTTTGTATGGCCTTTGCTGTCGATATTGTAACGTCTGACCCTTATGACTTCGTTTGACAATGGATTTCGTATCAATGATATCGACATGATATACTTTCTGATTGAATTTTTGTCGTCGATTACTCATTTGCTTGTTAAAATATTTCCTGCATAGTATTTTTGAATTTCGTACCATTTAGCTTGGCATGCAATCTAACTTTCCATCTTCCAAACCATTAATCAACTTCTTGGAAAATAGGGTAATTTGTGACGCTCTTTTACCAAGTTTTCATTCAACGACTGAAGAACTTCCTCCACTCACGGTAGTGGCCGACGTGGCTTACCGTGTTTGGTTAACGCTTTGGCAACTGCATGCCATGCATAAATGCGGCTGTTTGTTACATTCCTATTATAAATAAAGCTGTTTTTTACCTTTTCTCATCAGTAACTTCTTCTTTCTCCATTCTCATCTTCTTCCTGCTACTACCATCTTCATTTCTGATTATAGCTAGCAAACTTATCCTCCAACGTATCAGAGACCTGGCCTTTCATCATAACCTCTTTCAAAGTCTGTATGAGTCTTCTTCCCACCTTGATGAACTTTTAGGGCTCATTGATCAACTGCTCTAAAGGCCTATCGTTGCACGCGGTAGAATCCCTCTTCAGGAGTTCCGGGGGTTACTCTTGGAGGCTAAGCCTCTGTTTGAAAAATTCAGGGAGCTTTCAGTGATGGTGTTCTTCCAGGAGCATCAGATAGATGAGTTGAAGGAGAAATTCGATTTTCTCCAAGCCTCCTTGGGCCAGCAAGACCCGGAAGGTCTCGTTCGACTATCCGTCGAGATATCTGCGGTCTCTTTTGAAGACCTAGCTGCTCGTCAAAAGAAGGCTCGACTTGAGGGTCAGATGGTGGCGCTAGTGGATCGACTGGAACCCATGCAAGCAAGATATGACAGATATAAAGCTAGCCTTCCGTTCTAGACTTTTTAATTCTTTTTGTATCTTGCCATATCTGTAATGTTCCTCTTGATTAATGAAACATTTCCAATTTGGCAATTTTGACATTTATCTTTTATTCGATTTTGATTTCATGCAGCATTGGCTTATACGCTTTTAAGTACTTGCCATTTATTGTAACGCATTGACGTTGATTGCTTAATTCTTTAATCACGTAGGCATTATTAGGTAGCGTTTTCTCGACTTTGAATGGCCCTTCCCAGTTGGGGGCCCATTTTCCGTAGGCCCTATCGTTCTTATCCATTGGGAGAATAACCTTCCATACGTAGTCTCCTGTGACAAAAGATTGATTCCTAACCTTCTTGTTGTATGCTTTAGCTATGCGATCCTTTTGCCTCGTTAAGACGTCTAGTGCCAAGATCCTTTCTTCGTCGAGATTTACTAATTCGTCTAGCATCATGTTCAAGTAAACTTCACTTGGAATTTCTTCTTGTCTTTGTATTCTACACGATTGCAAATAAACTTCTGCGGGTAGCACGGCTTCTTGGCCATAGGCCAGACGGAAAGGTGTTGTTCTCGTTGCCTCCCTTGGTGAATTCCTGTAAGCCCAAAGGATTTGGCTTAAAGACTCGTGCCAGCTTTTTAGCTTTCGACCCACGTGCTTTTTAATCAAGCTTATTAGAGTTTTATTGGCAGCCTCTACTTGGTCGTTTGCCTGAGCATAGTAGGGGGTCGAGGTTAGAAGTTTTATGCCCCAAGACTCTGCGAAGGCTGCCACTTTTCGTCCTACGAACACTGTACCTTGGTCAGTTGTAAGTGACTCCGGCAATCCAAAACGATACACAATGTGATTCTGTATGAATTCGATCACCGTTTCTTGTCTCACGTTCTGTAGTGGAATGGCTTCGACCCACTTAGTGAAATAGTCAATTGCTACAATGATATACCTGTGCTGCCTTGATGAAGCCGGGTGAACCTTGCCAATTAAATCTATTGCCCATCCCCTAAAGGGCCATGGCTTGATAATAGAATGTAATTCGTTGGCTGGCACATGTTGGATTCCTGAATGTTTCTGACAATCTTGGCAGCCTCTTGCATATTCGATGCAATCCTTCATGATAGTTGGCCAGTACATTCCTTGCCTAAATAGCATCCATTTCATCTTTGCCCCTACTTGGTGAGCGCCGCACAGGCCGTCGTGAGCGGCTGATACTGCTATGAACGCATCGTCCTCGCTCAAGCATTTCAACAATGTGTCGTCGACATTCTTTTTGAACAATTCATTGCCTATGATGGTATAACTTAGAGCCCTATACTTGACTTTCCTGTCAGTTGACCCTACAGGATTCTGCAAGTATTCGACTATTGGCTTTCTCCAATCATTAGGAGTAAGGTTATCGATGGCCATAACGTCGAGATCCAAATGGCTAAATTTTTCCTTGATCCTAATTAAATCTTGCATTTTAATTTATCTATCATGTACCCAGAAGCAATTTGTGCTAACTCATTAGCTTCTTGATTGCTTACTCTGGGTATGTAGCTAATTCATGCTTGGTCGAAATTGGCTAGTAAACTCATGGCCTTTACGTAGTATTTCGCCAAATTCTCACTTACGCACTTATATTCTTTGGTAAGTTGCTTTACAACCAACTCCGAATCACCTTTAATTTCGACGTTCTTTGCTCCCAAGGCCAACAATACTTCGAGGCCTGAGACTAAAGCCTCATATTCAGCTTCGTTATTAGAGCAGCTTTCCCGAATCCGAAACATGAGCTTAGTTGGGATGCCTTGCGGAGACACTATAAACATACCAATTCTTGATCCTTCCCTATGGCTTGAGCCGTCGAAGAACAACTTCCATGGTTGTAATCCTACATAAGCTATCTCTTCGGGCAAAGTGTGATCTGCCAGGAAATCAGCTATTGCTTGCCCCTTAATTGCCTTTAAAGGGGCGTAAGTAAGTGAATATTCGGTTAATGCTAAAGACCATTTACCAATTCGACTATGTAAAATAGGTTTGGATAACATGTGCTTTATTATATCAAAGTGAGAAAAAACCATTACATCAATTGGCTTTATATAATATTTCAGCTTGGTACAAGAAAAGTACAAACACAAACACAACTTCTCGATCATAGTGTATCGAGTTTCAGCATCGTTTAACACACGACTTAAATAAAATATAGCTCTTTCGATGCCATCTCCGTCTTCTTGTGCCAACATGCTGCCAATGGTTTCATCTGTAGCTGAAATATATAACCTCATTGGCTTCCCTTTTATGGGAGGAATCATCACAGAGGGTTTGCCAAATAGGTTTTTAATTCATCAAATGCTTTTTGGTGCTCTGCTTCCCAGCGAAAAGTGTCTTCTCTCTTTAGTCGAAGAAGGGATGAGAACGACTTAGTTTTATTACTAAGGTTAGCAATAAACCTTCTGAGGAAATTGACTTTGCCCAAAAGCGACTGCATCTGCTTCTTGCTAGTTGGTGGACTTGCGTCGAGAATAGCTTTGGCCTTGTTCTTGTTGATTTCGATGCCTTTCTTGTGCACCACAAAACCCAAAAAGTCACCTGCAATTACACCAAATGCACATTTAAGAGGGTACATTTTTAGGCCATGTATCCTCATTCTTTCGAATGACTTCCTTAAATGCGACAAATGTTCGTCCCTAGAGGGGGGACTTGACCACTATGTCATCAATGTAAACCTGCATAAAAGTTTCAATAAAGTCATGGAAAATAGTGTTCATTACCTTCTGGTAGGTCGCGCCAGCGTTTTTCAAACCAAATGACATGACCACCCACTCATATGTCCCTGAGGCACCAGGACATCGAAATGCTGTTTTCGACACATCCTCCTTGGCAATAAAACTTTGGTTGTAGCCAGAATATCCATCTAGAAGGCTTAAGTACTCATGGCCTGCTGCTGAATCTACCATCATTTCGGCTATGGGCATGTGATAGTCATCCTTGGGTGTGACAGCATTCAGATCTCGAAAGTCTATGCAGACCCTTATCTTACCATTCTTCTTGATTACTGAGACTACATTGGCTAACCATTCAACACATTTGGCTGCTCTGATAAACTTGCACCGCAGCAATCTTTCTATCTCCTCCTTGATCTTTGCTAGAACGTCTGGATGGAATCTCCTGGGCAGCTGCTTTACTGGCTTTCTGTCCTCTTTGATTGACAGTTGTAATTCCACCAAGTTTCGACTCAAACCGGGCATCTCATCGTAGTCCCAGGCAAAACAATCTCTGAATTCTTTTAGCAACTCGATCATCCTGCATTTAAGCTCTGGGTCGATTAAGGAACTTATATAGGTTGGCCTTTTCTTCGAGCCATCTCCAAAATCTACTTCCTCCAAAGGGTCCTGAGCCTCCATTTTCGTGGCGTCCACTAAAGGTTTTTCGAACCCCAACAGGCCATCATCATAAATGCAATCCAACCTCGAGTCGCACATGTCTTCTTTAGCCTCTTTGCCTAGCTCGTTTCTACATGCGTTGTCTTCTTCATTCCGAGACAGGATCTCGACGGGTGAAACTCTAACTTGAAACTTTCCTTCTTTAACGACCATACTTTTAGCCATTTCTTCGGCCTCTAGAGCCGTTTTCATCCTATTTTCGGCCGCATAGGCCGAAATTCGAGCCAAGCTCGAATGAATCATCATTGTGCTGTTTTGCCACATTGGTGGCAGCCTCATCACTTGCCACTTCTTTAGTAGCAACTTCTTCCTCGTCACTGTGCCATCCACTCATAGCATCCACCTTGCATGATTCATTGAGGTGCAATCCTCAAATTGGATCTAGCGTCACTGATTACTCTGAGTAAGGGTTGAAATACTGATTGGCCACTGTGTCAAGTGGAGCAATTGTAGCCAAACTTTTCTCAAAATTCTTCTTGTCGACATAGCCTGCTTCCGCCAAATAGTAACTTTGGTCAGCTTGCACATTCTCGACAACTCCATCTGCTTTCCATATGGAGATTCTCTGATGTAGGGTAGAAGGCACTGCCCCTACTCCATGGATCAATTCTCTGCCCAATAAAAGGTTGTAGTTGGCCTTTGAAGGCACCACAATGAACAAGATCGATCTACTCACTGTTCCTACTGTTATATTCAGCATGATCGCACCCATGGAAGTGTTGGTTTTGCCTTCATAGTCTGATAAAACCATGTCGTGGGGAATCAAATATGTCTCTGTCTTGCCCAACTTCTTCATCATGAACCTGGGCATCAGGTTGATCGCAGCACCACCGTCGACAAGTATCTTATTGACTCCTTTGTCTTCCACTTTGGCCCACACAAACAGTGGCTTCAAGTGACTCTTCATGTGTTCTGAAGGCCTTTGGAAAATAGCCTGTCGTCTTCAACAGCTCCCCTCTGCATGACATAATAACATAAGGGGTTATCATCGGCCTCTTCCTCGACATAGTAATCCTCATCGCCTTCAATGACCTCGGATACTCGGTCGAAATCAGCCGGGAGTATAGACACTATGCAAATGATATTAAGGTCTTCCCCATCACTTTTGTCGAAGTCTTCTAGCATGTCTTCATCTTCATCTTCATCCCCAGCAACCACCTTGGCCTTCTCTTGAATGGGGTTCGGCAGGGTCATCCCTTTCTTGATGGCTTGGTCCAGATGATTGATGATAGATGCCACGCTTGACTTGTTTTCGGAGGCATCTGCAGGCTTGATTTCCCACAGGGATCGAAATTTACCACCCCTTTCTCGCTCCGCCTTCCTTTTCCTTAAAAAGCGTCGGAATTGGGTCCTGGTCATCTGTTCTGGCCCATAGTAGTTCCTCGAGCCATAGGAGTAGTTTCTTGACACCTGAGAATTGTTAACGTATGAAGACCCTTGGCCCAAATCGATTTTCTGTCATTTCTGCCTTGGCTTTGGTTTAGGTGGTGCTGACCGGAACCATTGGTTTTTTGGCACCTCAGCATTGGGGAGATACGTTTTGCTCTTCCCTTTTCGATCTTGATCCATATGGGTGGCAACCTCTTCATGGGGGAAAGTCAATCTTCTGGCCACATGTGCTTTTTGTTGTTGATAATGTCTCTTCATTTCAGAGTCTTGGTAAGCCTTGGCTGCTGACTTGACGAAAACAGCGCTATATCTAGGGCACAGCATGACTTCCTTTTCTCCATCTTGGCATCGGGACAAAACTCGACAAGAATTTCTCCAGCTTTGGGGTACACCTCTTCTACGCTAACTTCTTCAACTGGTGCTTCAACTGCCACTTCTTTTGTCTCTGTTTCTTCCAGAATCAAGCCTAAGTTGAGCTTCTCAGCGATATCTACCATGCAAATGTGGAAGGGCTCCACATAGTTGGCTTCAGCTTTCTGGAGCGGATCTGAGTCGACTTTCGCTTGGCCTTTAGTCTTCTCGCCATACTTGAGCCTGCCAGAATCCAGTGCTCCTTGAACAAGGTCCCTGAAACGAACACACTGTGAGGTCCAATGGCCAAAAAAGTTATGATACTTACAGTATTTTTTGCCCTTCTTCTGTTCAGGAGAAGGCAATTTTTGGTCTTTAGGGACCACAATTAAACCATCAGAAACAAGTATGTCGTAAATTGCATCACATTTGGTGACATCAAAGGTATAAGTTTTGACAGTGGGAATACTGTCTATAGGAGATTCTTCTCCCAACTTGTTTTGATAAGGCTTTAATGCCTTGCACACACAAGGATCTCCTGGCTGGAGCTCAGCCAGATTGATATCATTAATGTCGACTTCAGGGGTGACCTCGTGGCAATTGTACTGTGTTGGACACACCAGCTCTGTATCTATGTAGGTCACTTTCTCTTTTTTAGGCCATTTGTGAGTTGTCTTAGCTCTTTCATCGTTTTTCTCCGCTTTGAGTAATTCGACATGCCTTACTCTACCAGCGAGCTGAGACATATCTCGAATATACTGCGTGTCGAGTTTCTTTCTAATCGAATACTCTAAACCACCTGCAGCCAAAACAACCAACTCGTGTTCTGGGACATGAGTAAAACATCGAGATTTCAACATCCTGAACCTATTCAGATAGTCATCAATAGATTCGGCATTCTTTCTTTTGACGCTGGCCAGATCCTTTAGGCTCACTTTGCACTCCCCTTTGAAGAACTGCTCATGGAAAATCCTTTCCAATTGTGTCCAAGTGTGGACTGACCTAGGAGCAAGGGTTGTGAACGCGTTCTTAGTTAAAGAACTTGGAAAGTACTTCATTTTCAAATTTTCGTTAATGGCCAGGTCTCCAGCCTCGATCTGGTGTCTCGCCACGTGTTCCACAGTAGACTCCCCTGAGTCCCTAGAGAACTTAGTGAACTTTGGGACTTTCCAACCTCTAGGGAGCTCCACATCGAGAACCTCTTCAGTGAAGGCTGAAATAAAATGGGGTCTGTTAGAAAAACCTACATTAAAACCGTGCTGATTTAGCAATTGTTCGACCACAGCAGCAACGTTTTGTTGCCCCCCAGCATTTTGGTGTCGAATTCTTTCCAACACTCCATCAGCGTGCTCACCCTTATTTACCATGTATACATTCTGCGGCCCTAGTGGTCCCCCTTCATTTTCTTCGAATAAAGGGTTTTGTCCTACGTGTTGGTAGGGTTGTACGGGCTTGCGAGCTGGGATTGCGACTGGTGGAATTGGTTCAATTCTCGGCAAAGGTGCTGTCTCATTTTGTGCTCCTAACGCTGTCGCCAAACGCCCCATCTGATGGGCTAACTCTTGGTTATTGGCATTTGTGTTCTGGATCAAAGGGTTGAAGATCTCCCCCATCTGCCGAGATAACATGTTAACCATCTCGTGCTGGCTATCGTCGAACTGCTGCCTGATTGCCTGAAGTGACCCCGAGTTCATACCCGTGGGCATGTACATTTGCGAACTTTGCCCCGTGGCAAAGCCAGGAGGGCTCACTTGATTTCCTAAATTCATCATTGTGTCATTTGCCCCGAATGGAGGCATCCCAAAAGGTGGTACATTCTCTGAGAACGTCGAATAATTGCCCTGCAAGCCATGCATCAATGATGTAGGCATGCCAAAGGGCATATCCCTCGCAGGCGGAGGAAGGTTTGGCATAAAGGATGCTTGGGCCACGTTGGCCACTCCTCTCGCACAGTTGGCATAGTGACGGCCTGAGCCACGGTAGAGATAGGTATCTCAGCCACGGATGACATCATTACACCCTGAGGTGGTGATGTGAGGCCAAGATTCGTCCCAGGAGGCAAATCCTCTTCATTATTACTACTGCTCCCACCAGGGCTATTCTGATTCACCACATTGGATCCCTGTGGGGAGGTCCTACCTCGATTGTTCACCATACTTACTGTCCTGCCGCTTCTCAAGTGCATAAACTAACTCACGCAAGTAAACAAGCAGCAAAAACAATGAAACTTCACACTAGAACTTCACACAAAACGCTTCTGTAAAACTTGGTTTTCACAAAAACGGTCCCACCGGGCGTGCCAATTTGTTTACCGTGATATTTGGTAAACAAACATCTTCCGAGTTCGACTGGAAAAAGTTTAAGAATTTTGCGAATTAAGGGTTCTTTTGGGAAAACGTCTTGCCAAAGCGCGTGTGAAATTGGGGTTTTCGACAACCGTGTGTCAAAGTATAAAAAGAGATAAAAATTCGAAGACAAAACACAAAACAATAAAAAATGCTTAAAGGTAAAATTCATTAATTGAAAAGCTTTACACAAAGTCAAACTGGTAAACTCGACTACAAATCCAACAAAAGCAGTAACAACAACAAATTCGAAATTCTAGGTGCAGGAATCGTAAATGGCTGCTTCGTCAACATACTTCTCCATGATCACGTTAGGCTCGTTGAGTCTCTTTGATGCGGACATGAGAGCTTTTTAGTGATTTTTAGAGCTGAGTTAGGAACCTCTTTTCTGACTTGGATTCTCCTATTTATAGAGCTTCATGTCCCGCGTGCCCTTGGCGGTTTTCTTCCTCGATGGATGGGTTAGTGTGTCTGGTTTCCCCCACGATCTGATGCTTGTCCCGGAAGTTCCACGCGTGGTGGTGGAGATCGTGTTTTTCAAATGCTTCAACTGTTTATTGGCCACGTACTCGATCATCGTGGTGAGGGACTGACTTAGTCAATGCTGCACGTGTTAAATGTACCCCTGTCTGTAGCAACGGTTGCAAAAGTCCTTTTGTTGAATTCGACTACTCCTCTAACTTGGCGTTTCTTCGTAATTCCCTTGCTCCATACTCGACTGCCTTATGCGCTTTGGGCCAAAGTTATTGTGTTTAGGGCCAAACATTTTTTCGGGCCAACAGCTATATAAGGATGACTTTACATATAAAAGTTAAAACACTATAAGATCAAGTTTTGATCTAGTAGTACAACTCTATGTTTTGATGATTACAAGTTAACCTTTTGATATGAACAATTGTGGTACTCTAACGTGTTTTTCTGAGTGTGCTATTTACAGGCTCTGCCCTCTATTCAATCTCACACAAATCAGAAGCACTGTGCTTAAAGAGTGTCCCAAGCAACGCTTTCGCATTCACCATGTTCAGTATGAACAGTGGAAAAGCTTCAGAAGTTCTGAAGTTATACAAACTCTGATGTGGACTCAGTCACTAGAAGTTCTGAAGATCCAGAAAGTCTGATAACCAAGAAACACTGAAGGCTCAGATATTCTGATTGCGTAGAAGACTCTGAAGATCTAGAAGCTGAATAGTGGAAACTCTGATGTCCAGAAGCAAGATACTCTGAAGACCATGTACTTCCCTCTGAGTTCAGAATCAGAAGATACAATGGTCAGAGGATCTGGGCTTTCCCTCTGACTCTGATCAACCGGCTTCACAAGTTCCAACATGAAGCTTTCCCCTGATCAGAAGTCTCCTAGGTTTAAAGGTCAAGTCACTATCCAAGTACAAAAGCAACTGTACCTTCCTGACGACCTACCTAACAGTCTCAGACATAGCAGAAGCTGGATTTTCCAGAACTGCCCTCCAACGGTAGCATTTCCCATGCAACGCTCAACCCTAATCCTTGGAGTATAAAAAGAAGCTGAAGACTGAAAGAAGCGGCTAGAAGCATTCACATACGCGCAAGACAAATTCAAATTCTTCTAAGCTTTCTTTCATCTGAAATTCATTGAGTTTACTATTAGCTTTTTAGAAGCAAATCTCTTGTAAACAATTCTTTGATAAACAGTTTGTTTAGTTCCTTTAGGAGATCAAGGTTGATCGGATCCTAGAGAAGACTAAGAGAGTGAATCTTAGTGTGAGCTAAGTCAGTGTAATTGTTAGTCACTTGTAGGTTTCAAGTGCAGTTGTAACTCTTACCTGATTAGTGGATTGCCTTCATTCTAAGAAGGAAGAAATCACCTTAACGGGTGGACTGGAGTAGCTTGAGTGATTTATCAAGTGAACCAGGATAAAATTCTTGTGTGCTTTTCTATCTCTTATCTTTGGCACTTAAGTTCTCGAAAGATTTGTCAAAATCTTTAAAGTGGAAGCTTTATCTTGAAAACGTTATTCAAACCCCCCCCCCTTTCTACCGTTTTTCATACCTTCAATTGGTATCAGAGCGCAAGTTCTGATTACCACACCTAACAGTGTTCAGTGATCCGAGCCGGTGTGAAAAACAATGGCTGCCACCACCAGTGAAACTCAAAGAGATGGTTACAATGCAAAGCCTCCTATGTTCGACGGTCAAAGGTTCGAATATTGGAAAGATAGACTGGAAAGTTTCTTTCTAGGTTTCGATGCAGATCTCTGGGATATTATTGTGGATGGCTACGAGCGTCCAGTTGATGCAGATGGTGTAACACCCCGATTTCGGTGGCGTCACTTTAGTAACCAAAGAAATAACTTAAGCGGAAAAACGTGAATTATTTTTTTTCGATAATGTAAGTAAAGACAGAAAGAGATGAAACTCTAAAACGAAGATAACAGAACTAATATACAATATGATTACAGCCCCCACTGTAAGTTGTAAACCACGTCACGAGTAAACCTCCAGTGACGGAAAGTAAAAGAGAGTAACGCCCGTAGGCAAAAGTACAAACCAAGGTAAAAATACTGTGTCCGCAACACTAAACCTCAAAATCTGAGAACAAGTTGGCCCAGCGGCCTAGGAAAAGACCCCCTAAATCCAACCAGCTCTCTGTGATCTCCATAGGAAACCACACAAAAAGCTACCGATAGGAAACTACCCTGTCCCCAAAACTGAAGCATGACGGTCAGAGCATCGACACTACTCCTACACTAATCCCATCTCGAGTAAGTCGCTCGGTGGCCAGCGGTGTCGACCACCCCTGAACCGTAGTCCTCCTGATCAAGCTTCTTCAACCTAGTTTCCCCTGAAGGGTGAACCATCGTGAACCGGTCCGCCATACTCAACTGACAATGGCGTAGTCCGCCCAAACACACACAGAAGACGCGAGGGTCAACTCCAAAGAATTATATAAATAATAAAACCAGATATATAGGGTAATAATTATTTAGCCTCTCAGGCTTATACGTTTAGGGATAACATCCTAGGGTTGCATATATCACAATGAATATAAAGATCATAATAACAATTAGCATGCCTCAAGTAGGATAAACAGGTACCAATCACACTCAGCAACTAAGTCAGCATGTATGTTGCATGAAATGCAATGCTGGGTAACAAAATGCATTCCGGAAGAAGGATGGACACCATCGAGTCAGCCCTAACACCGGCCAAAGTGGGACCATTCCGCTCGGGCGCCTCTTACACCACACAAAAGTAGTCAGATCAGCAGTGAACCCGTAGGTCTGCCATTCCGTCTGCTACTAAGGACCACCGTAGTGTCCTAAATATGGAAATCCGGGTCTTATGACCATTTTGGAATCCACCGAGGTCCGGTATCACGCCGTGTATTAACCTCAAAATGAGTGCATGAATGCAAGTGATTAGCCAAACAACGTCTCCGACCTCACTCGACACGTCGTCACGTGTTCTAGCTAACTTATTGTCTCTAAAAAGCCTACCCTAAGGCAAACGTCGATTCTGCGACAAAATGAATTAATCAAAAGAAGAAGAAGATACTTTGGAACTCATGGTTCCCGGCTAAACTTTAGATAGCCAATCAATAAACTGCTCATCGAGCGAAAAGGTACCGAAGTACTTGGAAACTTATAGTCTCCGGCTAAACTTTAGATAGCCAAACAATAAACTGCTCATCGAGCGAAAAGAGTATCAACATACTCGAAAACTTGTAAGTTCCTCAAAACTTGGACTCGACGACACTTATCATATCTTCAAGACTAATATTCAGGCTCTAAGCTCTTATCTAAAGTTGTTATCATTGTTCAAGGGGTTTAGAGATTGATTAATGTCTTATGAATTTTCTTTGAGAAAATAGATTTCGTTTAGTCTTATGATACTTCCTATGAGTTTCAGGGATCCCATAATCCCAATTAATTTCTGAGAAGGTCTCGATCCATTAAAATATAACAAGGTCCGAACTTCGTTCGTCCTTTCAAACTCTCTCAAAATCTCATAAAAATTCGGCATGACTTGCCCGTAATCCTCACTTTCCAGAAACATAGGCACGAGTGGAATAGCATCAATTAAACAGCTCAACCAATAGGCATAAACAGCATATTCCAACACATCCTAAGTTAACCATGTAGCACATAGCATGTGAATCATTTAGCACACAATATCATGGCATCAAGTACTCAACAAGTTCGGCCGAAGCCTCATAAATCATTTCAGACATTTAGCAATTAGGTGCATAACACATAAATCAAGTCGAATTTCATCGACACCTAAAGCATTATCTAGTAATTCAGAGAGTAGCCCTCACCTGTAACTCCTCCAGCGTTTTCCTCACAACCTCCTTCACGTTCCTCGCCTTGATCTCCAGGAAACTCCTCAAAAGAACCTTAAGCCAAAATCACAGAAATCAACACATTGAGTCAGAAACTCAGCAAGCAATAAGTCCTAGGGTTACACGGTACATTACAAACTCTGTGGTACGACAATCTAACGCGTTAAGACAAGTTTTCGAAAAAGTCGGATTTCCTCCCCCCTTGGTATAGCTCTCGGCCACTTTCCTTAATTGGGAGGGTCGATTTTTCTTCGATCAAACTTGGTTCCTAGGTTAACATACGCCGTAACTAAGACGGTTCTAAGCTCGGAAAAATTTTCGGATCGAAAACTGATATAGGGGTAGTTTGGTCATTATTTTTAGCTCAAAATTTCAAAATTGGATTTTTGAAAAACAGATTGGATGGAGACGTCCACAACGACGTTTATGACGACAAATCCTACTAGCACTAAGCCAAGTCGATAGATTAGAGCTTAAAGGTTGCGACTTTACCGAAAAATGGGTATTTAAGGTAGAAATTGATCCCGGCGGCATTTCGTCGACATTTGACAAAATCTAATCCGCAGAACACGCTCAGGAGCATGCAGGGAAGAAGTTTAGACACTGAAATCAAGCTATTTGGACAATTTTACAAAAAGCTCCAAACTTTGAGCTCAGAAAAACATAGAAAAAGTCGACAGATCTGACGATCAGAAGTGAGATATAGTTTACCTACCTCAAGGTCTTCGATTAGCAACGATCGGTGAAGAAAACGGGCAAAGATTCGCGAAAATCCGGATCCTCTCTTTCTCTCTAGCTGCTCACGGTTTTTGGGGGAGGGAATGGGTGATTTTTTGGCAAAAATCTAATTTTTGAGCTATTTATAGATTTTGGAAAATGCGGAAAAATGATTTTTTTTGCGATTCCGATTTTTCCTGCGCGTTCCTCTGCGCATTCTAAGATAGGTTCTGGCGACAGAATTCCAGAACTCAAAACAGGATTCTTGGAGTTAAACCAAAAGATCCAAAATCGGCATAAGTCGGTGTAAGTCGGATTATCCCGAAAAACTACTTTTTGCAGTGATCGTCGGATGAGAAAACTTCCTTCTGAAGAAAGATTAGGAATGATGAGAGAAATAGGAGAGCGCGGGTGGAATCTTCTTTTGCAGCTCCGAATAGAAAAAATCTTCATCGTCTGTCGATCTTAGGTTTTCTCGAACTATCAGGGATTCCGTTTCGGCAAACTTCCGAGAATTGGAATTTGACGTTCGTACTTTCCAGGATTTCGCATCGAAATAATTGTTTAAGGACGGAAAAGAGAAGTTCTAACATTTCTCTGAGGATTTTTTGGAATTAGTTTCCATCGTGTCCTAAAGCGTAAATTAACTATTCACTAATACCTTTGACCTAGGATTAAGCGTATGTTAGTCGTGCGATAACTCTTATCGGAGTTTTGATAAATTCTTGGACTTTTCCTGAACCTTTTTCCTTCACAAATTTATCTTAATCAAATAAACTCTTTTATTTTATTCACTTATCCAAAGCTTTAAAACTTGGGCCTTACAGATGGCAAGAAGATCCCAAGGTCAGAGATGACTGCAGATCAAAAGAAGCTGTACTCACAACATCACAAAGCAAGAGCAACTCTTCTAAGTGCTATTTCCTATGAAGAGTACCAGAAGATTACAGATCGTGAGTTTGCGAAAGGCATTTTCGAATCTCTGTAGATGTCTCATGAAGGAAACAAGAAAGTCAAAGAATCAAAGGCATTGTCTTTGATCCAAAAGTATGAATCCTTCATCATGGAGCCAAATGAGTCCATTGAAGAAATGTTCTCCAGATTTCAGTTGCTTGTAGCTGGCATACGACCTCTCAACAAGAGCTACACAACAAAAGATCATGTCATAAGGGTCATCAGGTGTCTTCCTGAAAGTTGGATGCCTTTAGTGACTTCAATAGAGCTCACGAGAGATGTTGAGAATATGAGTTTAGAAGAACTCATCAGCATTTTGAAATGCCATGAGCTGAAGCATTCAGAGATGCAAGATCTGAGGAAAAAGTCCATAGCCTTGAAATCTAAATCTGAAAAGGCTAAGGCTGAGAAGTCAAAAGCTCTTCAAGCTGAAGAAGAGGAATCTGAAGAAGCATCAGAAGATTCTGATGAAGATGAGCTGACTCTGATCTCCAAGAGACTCAATCGCATCTGGAAGCACAGGCAGAGCAAATACAAAGGCTCTGGAAAGGCAAAAGGAAAGTCTGAATCCTCAGGTCAGAAGAAGTCCTCACTTAAGGAAGTCACATGCTTTGAGTGCAAAGAATCAGGGCACTACAAAAGTGACTGTCCAAAGTTGAAGAAGGACAAGAAGCCAAAGAAGCACTTCAAGACAAAGAAGAGTCTGATGGTGACATTTGATGAATCAGAGTCAGAGGATGTTGACTCTGATGGTGAAGTCCAAGGACTCATGGCTATTGTCAAAGACAAAGAAGCAGAGTCAAAGGAAGCTGTTGACTCTGACTCAGAATCAGAAGGAGATCCTAACTCAGACGATGAAAATGAGGTATTCGCTTCTTTCTCTACCTCTGAACTGAAACATGCATTGTCTGACATTATGGATAAGTATAACTCCTTATTGTCTAAGCATAAGAAGCTGAAAAAGGACTTATCTGCTGTTTCCAAGACTCCTTCTGAACATGAGAAAATTATTTCTGATTTGAAAAATGATAATCATGCTTTGATCAATTCTAACTCTGTGCTTAAGAACCAGATTGCTAAGTTAGAAGAAATTGTTGCTTGTGATGCCTCTGATTGTAGAAATGAGTCTAAGTATGAAAAGTCTTTTCAAAGATTCCTAGCTAAAAGCGTGGATAGAAGCTTAATGGCTTCAATGATCTATGGCGTAAGCAGAAATGGAATGCATGGCATTGGCTATTCTAAACCAATTAGAAATGAGCCCTCTGTGTCTAAAGCTAAATCCTTGTATGAATGCTTTGTTCCCTCTGCTACCATATTGCCTGATCCTTTACCTGCTAAAGTTGCTAAAAACCCTCTTAAAAAGGGATCCTTCTCTATGTCTAGATATCATGCAAATATTCCTTTAAAATATCATGTTGAGACACCCAAGGTGATCAGAACCTCTGGGGTAACTAACAAGAAAGGACCCAGAAAGTGGGTACCTAAGGACAAGATTATCTATGTTGCAGATATCCTTGATAGCTCCACTGAAACACCAATCATGGTATCTGGACAGTGGATGCTCGCGTCACATGACGGGAGAAAGGCGTATGTTCCAAGAGCTAAAACTTAAACCTGGAGGCGAAGTTGGCTTTGGAGGAAATGAAAAGGGTAAAATTGTTGGTACTGGTACTATTTGTGTAGATAGTAGTCCATGCATTGATAATGTGTTATTGGTAGACGGCTTAACACATAACTTATTGTCTATAAGTCAATTAGCTGACAAGGGTTATGATGTTATATTCAATCAAAAGTCCTGCCGGGCTGTAAGTCAAATCGATGGCTCTGTTCTGTTTAACAGCAAGAGGAAGAACAACATTTATAAGATCAGATTATCTGAGTTGGAGGCTCAGAATGTGAAGTGTCTTCTGTCTGTTAATGAAGAGCAGTGGGTATGGCATAGACGGTTAGGGCATGCCAGTATGAGAAAGATTTCTCAGCTGAGCAAGCTAAACCTTGTCAGGGGCTTACCCAATCTGAAGTTCGCTTCAGACGCTCTTTGTGAAGCTTGTCAGAAAGGCAAATTCACAAAAGTCCCTTTCAAGGCAAAGAATGTTGTCTCAACCTCAAGGCCGTTGGAACTTCTGCATATCGACCTTTTTGGACCAGTGAAAACTGAGTCTATAGGTGGCAAGAGATATGGGATGGTTATCGTTGATGACTATAGTCGCTGGACATGGGTAAAGTTTCTAACCCGCAAGGATGAGTCTCATGCTGTATTCTCTACCTTCATTGCCCAAGTGCAAAACGAGAAGGCTTGTAGGATTGTGCGTGTCAGAAGTGACCATGGTGGAGAGTTTGAGAATGACAAGTTTGAGAGTCTGTTTGATTCCTATGGAATTGCACATGATTTCTCTTGTCCCAGAACTCCTCAACAAAATGGTGTTGTTGAGAGGAAGAACAGAACTCTTCAGGAGATGGCTAGAACCATGCTCCAAGAAACTGACATGGCTAAGCACTTTTTGGCAGAGGCAGTAAATACAGCATGTTACATTCAGAACAGAATCTCTGTGAGACCAATTCTGAATAAGACTCCCTATGAATTGTGGAAGAACATAAAACCCAACATTTCTTATTTTCATCCTTTTGGCTGTGTTTGTTATGTTCTCAATACTAAGGATAGATTGCATAAATTTGATGCTAAATCTTCTAAATGTCTATTACTTGGTTATTCTGAGAGATCTAAAGGTTTTAGATTTTATAATACTGATGCTAAGACTATTGAAGAATCTATTCATGTTAGATTTGACGATAAGCTTGACTCTGACCAGTCAAAGCTAGTTGAGAAGTTTGCAGATTTAAGCATTAATGTCTCTGACAAAGGCAAAGCTCCAGAGGAAGCTGAGCCAGAGGAAGATGAACCAGAGGAAGAGCAGAATCACTGCAGCTCACCCTAAGGAATTGATTCTGGGCAACAAAGACGAACCAGTCAGAACCAGATCAGCCTTCAGACCCTCTGAAGAGACCTTGCTCAGTCTGAAAGGATTGGTGTCCTTAATTGAACCCAAGTCCATAGATGAAGCTCTTCAGGACAAGGACTAGATTCTGGCCATGGAAGAAGAATTGAATCAATTCTCCAAGAACGATGTTTGGAGCTTACTGAAGAAGCCTGAGAGTGTCCATGTAATTGGAACAAAATGGGTGTTCAGAAACAAGCTAAATGAGAAAGGAGATGTAGTCAGAAACAAGGCAAGGCTAGTTGCTCAAGGCTACAGCCAGCAGGAAGGAATAGACTACACTGAAACATTTGCTCCAGTAGCAAGACTAGAGGCAATCAGACTGTTGATCTCTTTCTCAGTGAATCACAACATAGTTCTACATCAGATGGACGTGAAGAGTGCCTTCCTAAATGGTTATATTTCAGAGGAAGTCTATGTTCATCAACCCCCAGGTTTTGAAGATGAGAAGAAGCCAGACCATGTGTTCAAATTGAAGAAGTCACTCTATGGTCTGAAGCAAGCTCCCAGAGCATGGTATGAGAGACTCAGCTCATTCCTTCTGGAGAATGAGTTTGTAAGGGGTAAATTAGATACAACTCTTTTTTGCAAGACTTATAAAGATGATATCTTAATTGTGCAAATTTATGTTGATGATATTATATTTGGTTCTGCTAATCAATCTCTATGCAAAGAATTTTCTGAGATGATGCAGGCTGAATTTGAGATGAGTATGATGGGAGAATTAAAGTACTTTCTGGGAATACAAGTTGATCAAACACAAGAAGGAACATATATCCATCAGAGCAAGTACACTAAAGAACTTCTTAAGAAGTTCAATATGCTGGAATCTACAGTAGCCAAGACTCCAATGCATCCTACATGCATTCTGGAGAAAGAAGATACTAGTGGTAAAGTATGTCAGAAGCTCTATCGCGGTATGATAGGATCTCTTCTATACTTAACTGCTTCTAGGCCAGACATACTATTTAGTGTTCATTTATGTGCTCGTTTCCAATCAGATCCAAGGGAAACCCACTTAACTGCTGTTAAGAGGATCCTAAGGTATCTGAAAGGCACCACTAACCTTGGCTTGATGTATAAGAAAACATCAGAGTATAAGCTTTCAGGTTATTGTGATGCTGATTATGCTGGAGATAGAACAGAGAGAAAAAGCACTTCTGGAAACTGTCAATTTCTTGGAAGCAATTTAGTCTCATGGGCAAGCAAGAGGCAATCAACCATTGCATTATCCACTGCAGAGGCAGAATATATCTCAGCAGCAATTTGCAGCACTCAGATGCTCTGGATGAAACATCAGCTGGAGGATTATCAGATCCTTGAGAGCAATATCCCAATCTATTGTGATAACACTGCTGCAATCTCATTGAGTAAGAATCCTATCTTGCATTCAAGGGCAAAGCATATTGAGGTAAAGTATCACTTTATTAGAGATTATGTACAGAAGGGCGTACTTCTTCTGAAGTTTGTTGATACTGACCATCAATGGGCAGATATCTTTACAAAGCCCTTAGCAGAGGATAGATTTAATTTTATTCTGAAAAATCTGAACATGGACTTTTGTCCAGAGTGAAGATGGATCAGAACCTCTGACTATGATACTTCTTGATCAGAAGATGTCTAGTCCAGAAGGTAACTCAATCAGAGTGTGTGTACCCATTGGTACTGACTCTGAAGCTGAGACAGCAACACGTGTGTCAGTATTTCTGATGCATAGTTCCTTGTGCCCGTGTGACAGTCTGTCATGTTGCGTGTAGATGTGCTTCTCTCCTGTGTGTGATATGTGTATTTACTGTTACTATCTATCTTTAATTTTCAACCGTTGATTTTAAATTGCTTTTTGAATCAACAACGGTTATTTGTCAAAACCCACTATACACACACGATCTCCTTCACTTTCGGTTTTTGCTCTCTCTCTCTCTTCTGCAATTTCAAAACCGCTTACCCTCGATTTCTCTCTCGATCTCTCTTCATCTTTCAATCTTCATCTTCTACCTAAACCTTCAACCGCTCCAAAAAATGGTGAGTCAAACCAGAAGAGCTACTGCAGATGCAACCCAGTTCCCTCATATGGTAGTGGGTCTAGCAACAGGTCAAAGGAGTCCTGAGAATCCGAATCAAGATCAAGGTCAAGCTCAAGAACAGATCATTCCGATTGCAAAACGGGGCTGTGCCGTTCACTGCGTATATGCTCCTGAGGAACTTCAAGTCCTGGAAGAATGGAGATTCGACCTTGACAATCTTGCTACAAATGGGTATGATCTTCGTCCTGAAGTCCAAGCTCAAGGTTGGGAAAATTACTTCAACAGGCTTCGAGGACCGGTGTATGACAAACTGATCAAGGAATTCTGGAAGCACGCCGACTGCGATGATACTCAGGTGGTATCTCACATTCTTGGAAGGAAGATCATCACTACAGAGAAGTCTTTCGTGAATCTGCTGGGTGCAGAAACTGCTCGTGGGTATCGTTTCCAATTCACTGAATCGAAGCTGAAACCCAAGACGAAGGTTGAGACCAACAAGGCCCTGTACACCAATTACAAACCGGGCAAGACTAATTACAAAGTGATGGATCTTCATCCCAAGCTCAGGATCTGGCACAAGATTCTGCTGAACTGCATAAACCAGAGACCAAAGGGCAGTTCCCCAGACTACATCAACTTCAACCAGAAGGCGATGTTGTTTTTCATCCAAGACAAGAAGAAGATCTGCCTTCCCTACTTCCTGTTCTCCTACTTGAAGGAGTGTATCCGGAAGTCTAGGACTACTGCCTCCATCAAGTCAGCAATCAAGTATATCCCTTTTGGGAGACTGTTGTCTGATCTCTTCATTGAGAATGACCTCATTCAAGATCTGGTCAATGCTGGATGCACAGAGGATCTGACCACCATTGTCAGTGATGTCTTCACTGCAAATTCTCTAAAGAAAATGGGCCTAGTCAAGAAGAAGATTGTTCCTGCCCATGAAGACACATCTTCTGAAATCAGAAGTAGAAGGGTGCCTCTGAATGACTACCCTCTGTGGACACAGGCAGACAATCCTGAAGCCATTAGGTGCTATGTTGAAGACCTAAGGGCTCAAGGCTATGAAATTGATCTCGATGAATTCTTCAGCAGACTGCCGCCAGCTCCAGAGTTTCCTTCTCCTACCAAGAAGAAAGTTCAGAGGAAGATGATCCTAGAAGAATCTTCTGAGGAATCAGATGTCCCTCTGACCAAAGGGAAGAAGGCTGGTCAATCCAAGAGAAAACATGATGAAACCAGCAAGCCAGATGATGGTGATGATGGTGATAATGAGGATGGTCCTCCTTCTCCTAAGAAGAAGAAGAAGCAGGTCAGAATTGTGGTGAAGCCTACTCGGGTGGAACCAGCTGCTGAAGTGATCAGAAGGATTGAAACTCCTGCCATAGTGACAAGATCATCAGCACAATCAAGTAAGTCTGCAGTTGCTTCTGATGATGATTTGGATTTATTTGATGCACTCCCCATCTCAGCCATGCTCAAACAATCTTCAAATCCACTCACTCCCATTCCTGAGTCCCAACCAGCTGCACAAACCACCTCTCCACCACATTCCCCAAGGTCTTCATTTTTCCAACCTTCTCCAACTGAAGCACCTCTCTGGAATTTGCTCCAGAACCAACCATCTAGGCCAGATGAACCAACATCACCCACTACCATCCAGTACAACCCATTAACTTCTGAACCCATCATCCCTGAGCAACCAGAGCCCAATCAAACAGAACCTGGACCCAAAACCTCTGATCACTCTGTCCCAAGAGCATCAGAACGTCTGGCTCCCAAAACCACTGATACAGACTCTTCCACAGCCTATACACATGTATCCTTCCCAACCAATGTTGCTGACTCTTCTCCTTCCAACAACTCTGAATCCCTTCGAAAATTCATGGAAGTTAGAAAAGAAAAGGTGTCTGCCTTAGAAGAATATTATCTCACTTGTCCAAGCCCTAGGAGATATCCTGGCCCTAGACCTGAACGTCTAGTAAACCCAGATGAACCTATCTTGGCCAATCCTTTACATGAGGCAGACCCTTTGGCTCAACAAGCTCACCCTGCCCCTGACCAACAAGAGCCTGTTCAACCAGAACCTGAACCAGAACAATCTGTGTCTAACCACTCCTCAGTTAGATCACCCCATCCTCTGGTTGAAACTTCAGAACCTCACCTTGGAACCTCTGAACCAAATGCTCAAATGTTTAACATTGGCTCTCCACAAGGTGCCTCTGAAGCTCACAGCAGCAATCACCCAGCCTCTCCTGAAACCAACCTCTCCATGATTCCTTACACTCACCTCCGACCCACATCTCTCTCTGAGTGCATCAATATTTTCCATCATGAAGCTTCATTGATGCTACGCAATGTGCAAGGTCAGACTGACCTAAGCGAGAATGCTGAATATGTGGCTGAAGAGTGGAACAGTCTGAGCACTTGGCTAGTGGCTCAAGTTCCAGTTATGATGCAGCTCCTGAATGCAGAGGGAAGACAGAGGATCGAGGCTGCAAAGCAAAGGTTTGCTAGAAGGGTGGCTCTTCATGAACACGAACAGAGACATAAGCTACTTGAAGCTATTGAAGAAGCCAAAAGAAAGAAAGAACAAGCAGAAGAAGCTGCACGTCAAGCAGCAGCTCAAGCTGAACAAGCCAGATTAGAGACAGAACGACTTGAAGATGAGGCTGAAGCTCTTAGATGCCAAGCACTTGCACCCGTAGTTTTTACTCCTGCTGCTTCTGCTTCCACTCCAGCTCCTCACGCTGCTCAGAATGTTCCTTCTAGTTCTACACAGCCAAACTCGTCCAGACTCGACATTGTGGAACAACGTCTTGACACTCATGAGTCTCTGCTGATTGAAATGAAGCAAATGATGATGGAACTTCTGCGTCGATCTGATAAACCCTAGCTTTAGGATCTCTTCGTTTTGATTCTTTTTCTTTTTCTTTACCTGTGTTTTATTTCGTTAACCTCTGGTTCTTTCTTGTTAATCTTTACTTTGCTCGTTTGTGATTATCTATGCATATATATATATATATATATATATATATATATATATCTGACATTATGTTTGCAATTTTTTTTTTTTATTCATCATAAACTGCTTTTACATCATACATGTTTGTCTTTTCTCTAACAATCCTAGAATGGAGGATCCCTCCTCATTCTTCTGCATTCCTGGCGCTGCTCTGACCTCTCCTTCTCCAGACGCTCCAGTGCATACTGGATGTTGTTGAGCCTGTCTTTTAGCTCATTCCTCTCCAGAATCTCTTCTGCAGTCTTTAGCTTCTTTTCCAAGATCTCTTTTTCTTCCAGCAGCTTTAGTTCAAGCTGGCTGAGTTCTTGCACCTCCTCCACGAAGGCAAGAAATTCCCTCAAGTCTCTCTTCAACTCTGGACGCAGGTCCTCCTCCAGCAGTGTCCGTGTTAGCTCTGAGATGGTTGTTGTACCCTCTGGATGCCTAATGTTGAGAAACAAGTCCTCCTCAAAGGCTCTCTTTCTCAGCTCCTCTAATGCGATCATGTATGATGCCATTTGATGTTGTGAAGCTTAACCCTTTCTCCAACGCTTTATATAGGCTTCACTTTCTCTCTGAAAGTTAATGCTCCTACAGTTTCTCGAGGTTAAGTTCTTGGTAACTGATCCTTCTCTTTACTCTTTTGGCCGGTGGTAAACCGTTCCTCTTGTGCATTAACTCTTCTGTTTATTTTCGCCTAATCATGCATCGTTTTTTTTATTTTTTTTAACTTAGAGCTTCTCTAAGGGGGAGTACCTTGTACTTCAAGCTAAGTTTTTCACACCCCAAGCTTTTTGCTTATGACAAAAAGGGGGAGTACACCCATTTTTTGATGTGTAAGATGTGTTAGTGTGATTTATTTTTCTTTTGGAGAATTTAAGAGTTCCACCTTTATGACCATAGATGTGTCACTGAGCAAATACAAGGAATACATCTCACTTCTTCTGAAGTGATTTTAGTTTGACTCTGATACCCAAGACTCTGATACCTTGTCCGTGACTCTGATTACTTATGCGCTCTGATTACTCTATTTTCATCTATGTCATAAGTTTTTCACTCTGAACTCTTATATCATTTAGCTCAGAATCTAGACTTTACTAACGTTTTCATCAAGTATTAGATTCAGGGGGAGCTAAGCTCAGAATCAAGCAGTGACTTGAATTCAGAATGAGCAAGATAAACTATTCACATCAGGATAAGTTTTATTCTATATCCCTAAACTCTGAGTGAATTCAGTTTATTGTTTTAGAATTGTTCATCAAAAATCTTAGTTTTGTCGTCATCAAAAAGGGGAAGATTGTAAGATCAAGTTTTGATCTAGTAGTACAACTCTATGTTTTGATGATTACAAGTTAACCTTTTGATATGAACAATTGTGGTACTCTAACGTGTTTTTCTGAGTGTGCTATTTACAGGCTCTGCCCTCTATTCAATCTCACACAAATCAGAAGCACTGTGCTTAAAGAGTGTCCCAAGCAACGCTTTCGCATTCACCATGTTCAGTATGAACAGTGGAAAAACTTCAGAAGTTCTGAAGTTATACAAACTCTGATGTGGACTCAGTCACTAGAAGTTCTGAAGATCCAGAAAGTCTGATAACCAAGAAACACTGAAGGCTCAGATATTCTGATGGCGTAGAAGACTCTGAAGATCTAGAAGCTGAATAGTGGAAACTCTGATGTCCAGAAGCAAGATACTCTGAAGACCATGTACTTCCCTCTGAGTTCAGAATCAGAAGATACAATGGTCAGAGGATCTGGGCTTTCCCTCTGACTCTGATCAACCGGCTTCACAAGTTCCAACATGAAGCTTTCCCTTGATCAGAAGTCTCCTAGGTTTAAAGGTCAAGTCACTATCCAAGTACAAAAGCAACTGTACCTTCCTGATGACCTACCTAACAGTCTCAGACATAGCAGAAGCTGGATTTTCCAGAACTGCCCTCCAACGGTAGCATTTCCCATGCAACGCTCAACCCTAATCCTTGGAGTATAAAAAGAGGCTGAAGACTGAAAGAAGTGGCTAGAAGCATTCACATACGCGCAAGACAAATTCAAATTCTTCTAAGCTTTCTTTCATCTTAAATTCATTGAGTTTACTATTAGCTTTTTAGAAGCAAATCTCTTGTAAACAATTCTTTGATAAACAGTTTGTTTAGTTCCTTTAGGAGATCAAGGTTGATCGGATCCTAGAGAAGACTAAGAGAGTGAATCTTAGTGTGAGCTAAGTCAGTGTAATTGTTAGTCACTTGTAGGTTTCAAGTGCAGTTGTAACTCTTACCTGATTAGTGGATTGCCTTCATTCTAAGAAGGAAGAAATCACCTTAACGGGTGGACTGGAGTAGCTTGAGTGATTTATCAAGTGAACCAGGATAAAATTCTTGTGTGATTTTCTATCTCTTATCTTTGGCACTTAAGTTCTCGAAAGATTTGTCAAAATCTTTAAGGTGGAAGCTTTATCTTGAAAACGTTATTCAAACCCCCCCTTTCTACCGTTTTTCATACCTTCAAACACATCATATAAGTACATTTTGAGTGGCTTATATTTTTCAATTTTCATTAAGTGTATATTTAGTGTATGTTTTATATTTTCTTCGAGACTTAGCCTCGTACGTCATATGTTACCTATTATAAAATTCACCCTCGCAAATGCCCATCACACATTTTAAAAAAGGTAAGGAATTGACCACCTTAATTACATCTAACCAATGGATGATAAAGATGAGTTACCAAATGTTTTGTAAATTATTTAGGCTTAATCCTCAAATTAGTCCTTGTCTTTGTTTCGCCGTCTGAACCAGGTCCCTGACCGGAAAAATTTGTGGCATCAATCCCTCTTGTTCAAAAATGTTTGGAGCCAGTCCTCGCCGGAGCCCGGAGCTCCGGCGAGTGATGAAATGGCATGATGATTGTATTAATGAAGTTGATGTGACTTTAAAAAAATTAAAAAATTAAAAAATTAATCAACATAAATTAAGTACTTCTAATCCTAACCCTAAATTAATTAACCTAATCTAATTTCCCCCAATCTTTTCCTAATTCCCCCAAAATTACCCCAATTCCATCAATTGAAATTAGGGTTCATCACAGCTTCTCCTCTGCTGATCTTCTTCTTCCTCTCCCCTCTATTCCTCAATCGTGTTCATCTTCCTCTTCTCTTCTCTTCTATGTTCCTCTTCTCCTCACCCATTCCTCTTCTCTTCTCGCGTTCATCTTTCTCCTTGTCTTCCGAAACCCAGCAACCCCAAATCACGAAAAGAACCCAGATCCTTTGCAAATGGCGGTGCCTTTCTTGCGATCGGTTGCAGGTGGTGGTGGATTTGGGGTTCTGGGGTGCGAAAACGGTGTTCACAGATCCATCCTCTCTCTCACCCTCTTCTTCTCTTTCTCTCATAAACTCAGACTGAGGGGTTTGAGGTTAAGGGTGGCGGTGGGGAGTGGATGGGTGGTTTGGGTTTCAGTTGGGGTTAAGGGTGGTGGTGGGGAGTAGGTGGGTATGGTGGGAGAGTGAGGAAGATGAGAAGATGGAGACAATTTGTATCTCAGAAAAGAATCAATGAAGACTTGAAGAGGGTAGAAAAGTGATGATGATGATGGTGGGGTTGAGGTTGAGGGCTCCATGGGTTCTGTTCGCGCATTTTCTTCTGTTGATTTAGATGGGTTGCAGAGGAAAGGAATTGATGGGATGGTGGTATGCAACACCGTGAAAGGAATTGAAGATGGGTTGTAGAGGAAAGGAATTGATGATGGTATGCAACACCGTGATGATGAATGGGTTTAGTTGATGATAGAATGAGTTTAGTTGATTTGTGTCTGTGTTGCCATTTCCTTTGATTTTAATTTGTAAATAGTTGGAAGATGTTTTGATTTTCTGGAAATTGAAGAAATTTTAGGAAAAGATTGGGGGGAAATATGTTTAAGTGAATTAAGTTAGGGTTAGGATTATAACAACTTAATTTATATTAATTAAATGTTAATTTTTTTATTTTTTAAGTGCCACGTCACCTTTATTTAAACAGTCAGCATGCCACTTCATCCCTCGCCGGAGCTCGGAGCTCCGGCGAGGACTGGCTCCAAACATTTTTGAACAAGAGGGATTGATGCCACAAATTTTTCCGGTCAGGGACCTGGTTCAGACGGCGAAACAAAGACAGGGACTAATTTGAGGATTAAGCCAATTATTTATAAACACGGCACGACACAACACAACATGGCTATTCATATTGGTTATAAGGATAACTAGTGTCGTAACCCGTGCATAGCACGGAAATTTTATGTTGTAATATTTTAATAAATAAATAAGTTATTCGTGTATAAACCATCGGTGTAAAGATATATGAAAAGAAAAATGAAATAAATAATTGTAATTGTATTGTGTACATCAAACATTTCCAAAAACTCTCTTAAACACTACATTTACTGTACTGGTCTGTTGTTTACCCGCCTCATCCAATATGCAAAGTTTAAGACCCTTTCTTGAGCGTATTCTAGAGAGAGTTGTATATAACTGACCATGACTTAAGACGGGCCTGGGAAGGAAGAGCACAAATAGTGTTTGTCATTGACTTTTGTTTATGGTCATCATAAAACATACTGAAATTGAAAACTGTCTTCTTCTGAATTTAATTGGAAAATTGGAATCAGAAGGAACCAATTCTATTCTTAAAATGTGCACTTTGTAATTAGCATTTGTTCCCGTGATAACAGTTGCACCAATAACACATTCACCAAGGTCATCAACAATTAACCTGGTTCCATTGCATAAACCTGTTGTTTGGTCTATATTTCTCAAAAGCATGATTGGAGTACCAACTTTCAATAATAGTTTGTGGTTTGAGATTCCTGAACTTTCAGTTTCGTTCAAAATTTTGTGGTAAACCACTCACCTCAGATTTTAAAATCTTCAACAGATTGCAAGGTAGAGTTAGAGCTCAGATATTCATGTTCTGGTGCAGCTATCATGCCAAGCATGTAAGTGTTTATCATTTCAACAGCCTCCAGTGTAAGGGGTCAATATTGCTCTATCTTGAAAGAATTGCAGGTCTTTCATTTTTTGTGGAAGGTCAGGATATGCATATTTAATCAATTTGATTAATGGGTCATTACTAATTGGGATGAGCAGATCTAGCTGGATTCGAACATCATACTCTCTAGCTCCGAAATCAGGATTATTGTAATTTTCAATTTTAAGAATCCAATATGCAAACTCTTTGATTTCTTTAGCTTCATCAACCGTCTCAGTTGCGGTTAGCTACATGTTCTTAGATAATATTACCCACTTTGTAATTCTTCCACATTGATGAAGAGTTTACAGTAGCTTCCATAACTTCTTGTCTGCTTTCTCTAGTTATTACAGGAGCATTTGTCTAAAATCACCTCCAAGTATTACTACTTTTCCTCCAAAAGGTTTATGTACGTTTTCTTCATTTTTCAACCTCATTAAATCTCAGACTATTACGTTTAGAGCTTCGAAACAAAAAAAATCAACATTGGAGCTTCATCCCATATAATAAGGCTTGTTTCAAGCAGAAGCTTTGCTCGTAGACTTCCCTGCTTTATATTATATGTTGAGGTCTCTATAGCATCTGATGGAATGCAAAATTTAGAATTGAATGAGATGTTCTGCCTCCAAGTAAGAGTAATGATGCTATGCAACTGGAAGCAACATTAAGTACAATTAGTCCTCTTAATCTAAGTGACGTGGATAAAGTGTTCAAACAAAAGTATTTCTGGTTCCACCATAGCGATATAAAAAGTAGAAGCCTCTTGAGTTTGACAACACATATGTGACAACCCTCACATATACAAACTTTTGCTCAAGTGTAAGCATACTAAACAACTCTTCATATTGTATCTATAATACATCTTTGTTATAGTTTAGTTCATCGACAATAAATCTATTGTCAAATTGTAGGACTTCAACATATTCTGGAGATGACAAAGATGGGTAATCATTTAATGACCTACCATTTCTTTGGAGAAACTTCTCAATTTCAATGATACATAAATTTTTTAAATCAGGATCTACGATTTGTAGTCATGCAGGCGAGAAGGAAGATTGACTAATGATTTCTAACTGTATCGAATATAACTAATGTTGTTCAAACACTTTTCATAACTATCGAGCGCAACGTGATATTCTAAACTTTTGAATTTCATTTAAATTAAATTCAAGAAATAATTATGTTACCATAGAAACATTTCATGATCTTAATAATATAACTTGAAAATATACATACCTGGATTTTGAAATGTTTTTCTTTTAGGGTGTAGAATTCCTTCTGATAAGAGAAGTCATCATGCATCCCAAACATCATTAGGTTTTGAGATTGAATTCATCATTAACATTCTTACAAAGAGTTTTCGCATTTGTTCTCCGGAAGCTAAATAAGAGACTTCTTTAATTGCATCTATATATTCTTTGTCATCTGTTAGCAACTCCAATTGATCGCATGCTTCCTTAAAAGTACCATATGTTATTCCCTTCACCGTTCTTATACTTTTGTATGACTCTTTAATTCAGGAACGAAAGAGTGAAACCATAACAAATAGAGGAGTATCTGGTCCTTCAGATTCAAACCAATTAGTTATATAACCAAATCTCTATTTGATCGTAATTTGAAAAAATAAGTAAAAATTGCATAACAATATGAGAATAATACTTGACTTACTATCTTTTAAATGAAAAAATATATATATGTACTTTCCTTTAAACAACACACCAAATTCCTTGTCTCTCTACCCTAAAAATAATCCTTGTCTCTCTTTCAATTATCTTTAAATTCGTACTGTCTTGTAGTGGTCTTACAGTGGTATTTCTTTAGTAAAAAGATTACTCTAAGATCTCACGAGTGGAAATGAAGGTCATAATTCAAGACTATTGTTATTGATTAATGAAAGACACTGAATTATCTCATATTCTAATAATTGAAAAAGTTGAAGAAAAGTCAAATGAACAGAGTCAGAACCCTCTCCTCACAATGCAATTTTAAATCGTGAATGAGAGGAAAAAAAAGAGGATTGTTATATGCTCCGAAACAATGAGTTGTATAATCCTCCAAAAAACATTGATGAGCCTTGCAGAATTTTTTGTTCAAGATACAACCTAATATCAGTTAATTTCTTATTGATTTTTTTTCTTTTACCAAACTTACCCCTTGAATGTTTCAGTTAAAAAAAATCAAATGTCACTTTCTTTTCTTCTCTTAGTGTTGTTTCTTTTTTAGTAATTTAAATAATTATAATGTAAAAATATTGAAAATATTTGAATACTAATTTTTCATTTAATGAATAATTGATTAATTAGTTTAATTTTTATAGTGTAAAAATGTTTTACAGTAACACTCAATTTTTTCTCAAGGTATTTCTAAGATTCTGAGATTATGTTAAATGGGTGAGTCTCTTTCAATAAATCATTTTTCATACGCATTGTTTAGGGATCAAATTCTGAACTAAATGCTTAAGTAGTTTAGCTATTTATCAATTGTGCAAGATTTTGTCCGAACACTAAAACTCAATTATACTACCAAGATTACCTTCCATTTTAATTAAAATAAAAATATAGTTACTCATGTGGAAAAATCAATTAAATAATCTGTAGGTGGAATTTTTTAAAATTTGATTTTTTTTTTAAGAAAACACTAATTTCGTTCTTTCCAAAAAAGCTCAATTTTAAAATTTAAAATTTTTGGAAAAAGAATCTTAATAACATATGTTTCTTTTTGGTCCTCGAGGGTTAGCTCAAGTGGTAAGAGTTAGGAGACATAAGGGTGGGGAGGGGAAGGTCCAGGGTTCGAATCCTGGAAGGAAACTTTGAAGGGATTTTCTAACTTACTAACAATTAACCACACAAAAAAAAATATGCTTCTTTTTGAAATTTAAAATGTTTAATAAAACTAATTGTAAAATAGTTTTTAATAATTTGACATTATATATAGTATTTGACCACATTTTAGTCATCCTATTTAGAAGCACTGGTATTAGGCGGTATTTTTTAAAAAAATTAATTTTTTTCAAAAAAAGAAAAACTGATTTCGTTTTTTTCTTAAAAAACTCAATTTTAAATTTTGGAAAAGGCCATAAATATTTTGCCAAAATTACCAATTATGAAATTTTAAATTTTTCAAAAAATTAAACACTGATGTTTTTTTTTTCTGAAAAACCTCAATTCTAAACTTTAAAATATTGGCATTTCAAAAAAAAATTAAAATTTTGGAAAAGAGCAAAATGATTTTTTTTCAAAATTACCAATTATAAAATTTTACAAAAATTAAATACTGATTTCTTTTTTTTCTAAAAAGCTCAATAAATTTTGAAAAAGCTTAATGAATGTTCTAATTATGGCAAGATTATGATTTTTGATGGTTTATTTTTTAAAAAGCTCAATTTTAAATTTTGGAAAAGGCCACAAAGATTTTGTCAAAATTACCAATTATAAAATTTTAAATTTTTCATAAAATTAAACACTGATTTTTTTTTCTAAAAGAGCTCAATTTTAAATTGTAAATTTTGGCATTTCAAAACAAAAAAATTTAAATTTTGGAAAAGAGAAAAAAAAATTCAAAATTACCAATTATAAAAATTTTTAAAAAATAAACACCGATTTTTTCTTTTTCTAAAAAGGTCTATTTTAAATTTTAAAATTTTGAAAACTTTTAATGAATGTTCTAATTACGGTAAGATTGTGATTTTTTATGGTATCAACATTTATGGTGAATGAAATTAAACAAAATTTTTATGGAAATACTTGGAATGTCAACATTTATTGATTAATTTATTGACTCATTAAATTCGATCAATGAAAATTAAACAATGTGGACCAATTAGACAATGTCATTTGGAAATTCAATGACAATAACCAATAGAATGCAAACGTATAGAAATTATGTAGCAATGTGACCCACTTTGGTGGATGGGCTTTATATATTATTAAGATGTATTCATATGCCACACTTATGCACGTCTTGCCTATAAAAAAAACACTTATGCACGTCTTTACATTTTTGGAAAAGGAGTGAAAGGAAATTACTCTAATCTTCACTCTAATTTTTTCCCACAACTTCAACAGTACAATGACAGTATCCCAGCGGCTGAATGGTTGGACACTGAATTCTTGCCATGTGGAAACAAGATATCTATGCTCTTTGGTCCTAAATTGTTGTCCACTAAGCTCTACTAATTCTCCCCTCCTGAGGTAACCACATAACACCTACATCCTTATCTCATCTCATATGCTATAGCTATCTCATTTTAGCTACAGCATGTAGAGAAAAGAGGTTTTCTAAATCAGTTATCCTAATTTTAGGTTAGGTATACTTATACGTAATATTTTGACGGCAATCATGAGAGTTTGAATTTTACACAACACATTTAAAATATTAATTGACTGCATAAGATTAGTGTGATGTTACCTCATCTACTTTAATTTAGTGTGATTTAGATCACAAACCAATAACATGTTATTCATACCTTTATTTAATTGACATAACAAAATTTCACAGCAAAATAAGAGATTGAGACATGTTGTGATAAGTGTATATCATATTTTCATCTGTTTTAAGTCATGTTTTCTACAATAAGAAGTTAAGAACAATAATAATTGGATTTGGCAGGATCTTGAACTTGCCAAGACTTTATTGAGGCCATCGTCCCTCTTTATGGAAGACTTGTCAGAGCAGAAGAGCTTCTCGAAATATGGTTTTGGATCAGTTCCACGCGCTTTTATAACTTGCACCGAGGACCTTGGAATCCCACTGAAATTTCAGCTCTGGATGATTCAAAATGCTGGGATCAAAGACGTCCAAGAGATCATAGGCGCAGATCATATGGCCATGCTTTGCAAGCCAAGAGAAGTATGCGATTTTCTCTTGGAGATAGCTATTAAATACGCATAATTGAAGTTATGAACCAAACTTTGTTTTATTAATGGTTGTGTTCAAATTTGACTTGTGTGATCAAATTAGAAGACTCTCTCGTTTGAAACCACGACATATTGTGTGTTTTCATGAATTTTATTTAAAGAAGTTCGCATAACAACTTGTATTCTTGTTCTTTTAATTTTTTTGAGTGCATCATGTTCTATTCTTATTTACTTTCATGATGAATTGATGATGAATTAATGAAACTTATAAAGTGTTATGAAGAGTACTCTGAGGTGCTTTGAGCTTATGTCGGGGATTAAGGTGAACTTCTCTAAAAGTAAGTTCGTCGGAATCTCTATAGGGTAGGGTCGTAGGGGTGATCTCAAGAGACTCGCGTTAATGTTAAACTGCATGACTATGCAAGTTCCCTTTGTCTACTTGGTATTCCAGTGGGTGCTATTCCGAGAAAACAGGCCACGTGGGAACCGGTGATCCAGACATTAAGGAAAGATTCTCTGAATTATCACTATCTTTTGGGGGGAAGTGTGTCTTCTGAGGAGCGTGCTCTCATCTATCCCTCACTTTTTTAATGTCCTTCAAAATGCCCAAGTGTTTTTCCACGCTATGCAAGAAGATCTAAATGCAATTCCTATGGGGTAGTGGTGTTGGGGAGAGGAAGATAGCGTGACTGAAGTGGGAGAGAACGTGCCAACCGAAGGCAGAATAGGGCTAGGCGCTAAAGATGTAGAGGTGTTTAATAATGTTCTTCTGCTGTAGTGGAGGTGGACGATGCTGACAGAGCAAGGTAGCCTTTGGGGTAAAGTTATTCATGCTAAATATGGGGTAGGGGACTGGGCTAGTGAGGTTAGGATGGTAGAAAAGGAGTCTTGGTGGTGGAAAGATTTCAAGAAAGTTGGTGGGGGAAAGGTGGACTTGTTTGAAGGAAATGTGAGTATAAAAGTGGGAGAACATACTTTTTTTGGCATAATAGGTGGGTTAGGGATGTGAGGGGCCTCTAAAACTAATATATGGAAGATGCTTTTATATGTGGAAAAAACATGCTTGTCAAATTAAGGAAATGGGAGAGTGGGTGGGTGGGATTTGTAGGTGGAATTTTACTTGGAGGAGAATTATGTTTGATTGGAAAACCCAACTTCTGGAGAAGCTGATTCGGGATATTGGTACTTTCCAATCAAATCAGGGCAATATGTTGATCAATGTGGATCTAGGAGGCATCTCCAGATCGCTGGATGGTAAGTTTTATGTTAAATCAGCTTATGAGGCCCAGTTAGTGCAACACCCGCAAGAAAAATGCGTTTTGTTCAAAAAGATTTGATCTATAGCAGCTCCCTCCAACGTGCAAGCATTCAATTGGAAGGTCTTTTTCGATAGAATCCAAACAAAGGATAACCTCAAGGACAGGAGTATTATTCAGTTGGGGACTGGTTGTGTTTGTGTATTGTGCTCTGATCAAGATTAAAGTTTGAACCATCTCTTATTTTCCTGTAAATTTGCTTGGGATGTGTGGATGAGGTGCTATAAATGGCTCGGAGTCAATTCTGGAGGAGAACCCCAAGTCCCATTTTCTACAACATTGTCACAACCTGTTTTCAAGACCAGAGTTAGGATGGTGGTTAGTTTGGGTTGCAGACGTCTAATCCATTTGGTTACATAGAAATAATGTAACTGTCAATTGGAGTCAATTAGTGCTGAAAGGGTGGTAGACTTAATCAAATTTCGATCATGGATATGTTTAAAATGCAAAAAAAAAGGAGTTCAAAAGCTCTTCATATGAATGGTCAACAAACCCGAACCTTTGTTTGGGGGTGGGCTTCCCTTGGCAAGCTTAGCATCTGAAACCACAACGGTAGAATGATCTGTATAGCAAGTTGGCTAAGGCTTTGGTTGGGCTTAGTGATAATGCAGCTTTGCTCTACTAATTAAGGCCATTGCTTTTGCTACTTATGTGGATTTGATGTGGTTCATCTGCTTTTGATCTATTTAATTACTCTTTGCAGGCTTTATCTTATGAGCATGCCCTGACCAATATTTTGCTCCCTATGTGTGAAGCTCCGTTTTTGTCTACTTGAAAGCTACCTTGATGGGTGGTAAGGGAAACATATGACATTGATACTTCTCATGTATGTTGTTAGTAGTTTGGGAGTCGTTCTTCACCCCTCCCCCTTTTCTCTCTTACTTTATTTGTGTTGATCTGTGTTTGGCTCTAGCTCTAGCTCTAGTGTTGTGTTGTTTTGTTTTGCTCTTTCTCTCTTTGTATGCGGTAATACAGGGTTTTAGCACCCTTGTGCTATTTTTTTATTTTATTCTATTTGGTATTTAAAAAAAAAAAAGGTTTCATTGTTCTCAAATAAATTTACCAAAAGATTGTTGACTGAATCACTAAAAAAATTGTTGAATTGTGGTGGCTTTTGTGTAAATTACAATGGTATTAACCGCCTTATTATACTTTAGTGGCGGTTTAGGAAAACCGCCAAAATAAGCTCTGACATTATTATAAAATGACGATTTTCATCAAAACACTGATACAATCACTATTTTATAAATTGCATGAAGTGTCGTTTAACTCTTTTTTTTGTAACTAATGGTGGTGTTAACCACCACAATCTTAAAGTCAGCTTTAAATTTTAAAATCTCTAGGTATTTTAGGCCAAAATCTTTAGTTTATCCTAAAATGAAAAGCATAACATAAGAGTTATAGCCGCTAAAAGCCATTTGTTTGGAATAATGTTTCCTTCACACCTCTCTTTGAGGTAGAGAGTGGTGGAATGAAGAGAGAGATAGAAAGAAATGAAAAAGTAAAAAAGAGAAAGTATGAGATGTGATAGATGATAAGATGAGAGAGATAGAAATAAAAAGAGGTGGAAATGAAATGTTTAAAAATGAGATGTGTATATATCATTATTGCATTTGTTTGCCATAAAATGAGAAGCATAGCATATCCAAACATCCACGCACATTCCTCTAGAGTCTCTATGCTATGAAACAAAGAAGGTAGACATCTAGTTTTTTGAGAGAGAATCAGTTATCAATTAGATTATGTTTAAAAAGAAAGGGAAAAAAAACATAAGGAGTATGTTGAGATGAGTCGAAAGAGAAAAAAGTAAAAATTTACTAAATAAAATATAAAAGGAACATTTGCATTCTAGTTATCCCAAGTTATATGGCTGAGTTGAAGGTTGGCATATGGTTTGAGGATTTCTTTTTTGGAGACCTTGGGCCCTTAGTGTTCTGATATAGTTTTTGGGTTTTTTTTGTGCTCCTTCTTGCTCTTTAGGTGTTTGGTTATTGTGCTTAGTTTGTCTGTTTCTTTGTGTTTTGTGGAGGTTGTTGTTCCCAGCTTTTAGATGGGGTTTTCTCATTTTTATCTCTTTGTATAGGGTGTGCTTTGGCCCTCACTAAGGATATAATACATTTTTCTTTTCTAAAAAAATATATCAAAGAAATGACAACGTATAGTCTATCTTGATCATAATATTCCAACAATGAGGACATACACGGTTTTGATTGATGATAAGCTCTTTATTCATTGATGGAATATGAGGTCTGCATTCATTGTTGGTTATCAAGTCTTTGTCAACATTGACCTTTTCAGCGGCGTGAAAGAATTCAGTGTGCTGAAGAAGCACGTGACAAGGTCACTTGTTACTGTTCAGCAATCTAACGGTCTGTGCTGATCCTTTTATATATATAGAAGGATAGGCTATGAAACAAGCAAATCTCATCACAGAAAACATTATGGATCGGAAGCATTATGTGCTAGTGCATGGGGCTTGCCATGGCGCTTGGTGTTGGTACAAGGTTAAGCCACGCCTGGAATCTGCTGGGCACAAGGTCACAGTGATTGATCTTGCAGCTTCTGGCATCAATATGAAGAAAATTGAAGAGGTTGATACGATTTCACAGTATTCTGAACCTTTGTTGCAGTTAATGGCTTCAATTCCCTCGAATAAAAAGGTAATTCTGGTTGGTCACAGCCTTGGAGGACTGAACATATCACTTGCCATGGACAAATTTCCAGAAAAGGTAGAGGTTGGTGTTTTCTTGACAGCTTTTGCGCCAGATACGCACAAACCCTCTTATGTCTTGGAAAAGGTTTGCTTCTGAACCTTTACTACAACTCTATTTGCTCTAACATATGTTTACATTGGATGATAAAGATGAATTACCAAAAGTTTTGTAAATTTATAAACATGACATTGGAGTATATCTTTACATTTTATCCTATGGGGAAAATGAGTGAGAGAATTACACTTATCTTCTCTATTTCTTTTCAACTTCAACAGTTTAACAGTATCCCAGCAGCTGATTGGTTGGACACTGAATTCTTGCCATGTGGAAACAAAAAATCAATAGTCTTTGGTCCTAAATTCCTAGTCACCAAGCTCTACCAACTCTCCCCGGCTGAGGTAACTACATTAATTACATAGACCTTTGTCTCATGCTGACTAATGCTGGTTGAAAAATGACATGTTTGGACTCCATTTTCTGCAAGAAATAATAAGGCCTAGTATTTTTAGTCCCCAAATAATAATAATAATATAAGGATCGGATTTTGCAGGATCATGAATTGGCCAAGGCTTTAATGAGGACAGGGTCACTCTTTGTGGAAGACATGATTCAGCAAAAGAACATGTTCAAACAAGGATATGGATTAGTTCCACGTGTTTTTATTATCTGCACTGAGGACCTTACAATCACTTTGAAATTTCAACTCTGGATGATCCAAAATGCGGGAATCAATGAAGTGATAGAGATGAAAGGCGCAGATCATATGCCTATGCTCTGCAAGCCACAAGAACTAAGCGATTCTCTCCTGCAGATAGCTACTAAATATGCAAATTAAATTCATGAAGGAAGCTTGGTTTTATTGTTGTGTTTGAATTCGACTTGTGTGATCGAATTACAAGAATCTCTCCTTTTAAACCTGGAGACAGGACGCATTTTGAAAAGAAAAAAAAATTGTAAGAATTTGCATATCAGGTTGTATTCTTGTTTTTCTTGTTTAAATTCATGTAATGAATAAATGAAACTTATCGAATTCCGATGTGGGGGTCTTATTGTTATTAAGACGACAACTTGAAGGAGATTGGTACCTTTCACATGTGGTCTTGTACCGCACGACCTACTTATTTGGAGGAACAAGAATGCAAACTCCACCCACAAAGATAAAATCATCCACAAGAAAGACACCCTGCAATATGAGAATTGTTGGCATTATATTGCTAGGGGAAAATTATGTTGCTGGCAAAAAGTTTGGAGGGAATGGATTGGTACCTTTACAAGTTGAAGATAAAAGTGGTAGAAACCAAGCATGAAAGCTGTGAAATACACAGCAACTCTAGATCATCTGCATACTTTATCCACGCCATTCATCAGATTCTCCACCGAGATAGCATACAAGTATGGAACCACAAATCATAGAATACGAAAGATTGGGATGAACAACATGACAAGTTAGAACCCAGTAGCAGCTATTTCTTGAGCTGTGGCACCAAGGCCCCCCAATAACATTGAAGTAGCCATCTTATACCCGCAAGGCCACACCGCTCTGAGCCAGCATAAAATTTCTCTCCTTTCTGTCCATCTATGCCACCACCACCTGTTTTCAGCAAAGTATTCCATTCAATCAGCAAACTAACATTTAACCATGACAACAGGATTCTTGTATAACATTCTTAAAACACTCAAGAAGAAAAGGCCTAGTTTCCTGCCATAAGCATCCTACTCACCCAAATCTGCAGTTCAATAACCATCAGTAAACGCTAAATAGCAGAGCTTCCACAACGTTCATGCATTTTAGATAGTTACTCGGTTTTCTGCCCATGGAATCCCTTTTCCTGACAGCAGAACTCTTGAAATCTTCTTAGACTAAAACAAATAAGCTCATTAATATAGTTTTTTTTATGGGTGCACAGAATCAGTTGTAGGCATCTGTCCTGTCTGTTGAGCAAAAAAATTCACTGTTCAGCAACGTACCGTTTCAAAAGTGCTTCCGGATTATAAGGAAACAAGTTCTTTTGGTGAAGATTTACAATAGAATTGTTCAAAGATAGTAAGCACTCTGAAGCTTTGTTGAATGGTTTGATATCATAGTGCTTGAAGCCATATTCACCTTCTTCTGTAGAATTCTTCATATGCAATATGATACTTTCATTTTTGTCAACTGAAGAAGGCATTCCATCTGCCAGAAACTGCTGACCATCCCCTGGAACTTTTCTTCTCTTGCAAGATGATTGGTATAAAAATTCTTCAGAGAATGGAAATTCCACGAATAACTTCCATGAGTTGCATATCAAATTCATGCATCTAACAAGGTATGTGCAAACAGAAAAAGTAAGAGCCGATTTTAAAGTAACATCAATGTCAGGATAAGTGTCACGGCCAAATTCATAACTTCAGTGTAATTCTCTTTTTTTATTTGTTTCACCATGACATTAAACTAGCTGTGCACACAGTGGATTTTGAACTCAGCACATATCTTCCTCAATTGAATTAAGGAAAAAAAAAATCAGGGTTGCAAATTCTATAAAATGAGGGTGAATTGTAAGATGGTGAATTGTAATGTTGAAAACATCACAAATAAAACTATAAAGTAACCGAAAGATATAGCAGAAAACTAGTCACTGAAACTGGATCTGATTAAAGCTTTCCCTGTTTATTTATTTTAGAAATATAATATAAAACCATGAATGTATCCTCATCCAACAGATTAGAAGATACTTGGTTCATTAAACTACGAAAGAAAAAATTTGCAATCCAAAAAGGCTAGCATTACATACCTTAGAAGATACTTAGCACAGCATATTCCAATATCTTTTGAAATGAGGTAGTCAAGAAGCACTTGGTGATCGTAATGTATCTGCAGATCAGAAAGTAGATGACAAGATAGTCAATAAGATTAACTTTTGTTTATCAAATTAAAGTAAGTAATGAAGTGGATGGAGATGAGTTGTCCTATCTACAAGTGATAAGGTATATAATACTAGCCTCTGAAAGAAACAGGTGGAAAAGGCGCACAGGATTAAAAATGTCTGACAGATCAAAAGAAAAATCTTTCTTTACATCCAGATGTGCAGCATCCTTTCTTTCAGTCCTACATCCAAATTCCAAATCTCATGACAGTGGACTTTTCCATAAAGAGGTTAATAACAAAAGGAGAAGATTAAATACACTTGCTTACTCTTGCTGGAGACAAGATGATATGCTAATCAGTTCCAAAAGCACTTCAAACAACAGATCATCCTGCCATTCAAATGATGAGTAACACCAATCAAACTACAAGACATATTCAAAAGACTTTTTTGCTAAAGGAAAACTTGCAAGACTCCGGATTTCATTAATGCCTCAGTTTTACAAATATGTCCAATCTAGTAACTCAGCCTTCAAAATCATGGTCGTCATCTACATCAAACATTCCATATGGATCCGAGTTTAAAAACCATAAATTTCCCAAAATGAAAAACAATTTGAAGAAAATGTCCACATCATACTCATAAACTACTGTGCACAAGAAGCATGAAAAGGCGAGTAGACAAACCTCACGAAGGAATAGCTGGAGAAAAGATGACATGAAGTTCATACATATCTCCATGTACTTTCCATGCTGGATAGAGATCTCAGTTGGAAGATGTCCTTGAATCCACTTGTAAAGCTCCAGCAATCCCTTTTTTCGGCAGAAATCATCAAGCTCTGAATCTGGGCTTGTGGTAAAACGTGAGCACATAGTTGAACGATTACAGTTGTCTGCATTTAAGCCTCTTTGACTGATCAAACTGAAAGAACAAGCCAGTAAGAGGAAAATAGCTTGTCTTTGTAGGTGGCTGAAATGCATTCCACACGCCTGTCCATTCGACAAACTCAATAAAAATGGAGAGCCCTCCAGAACATCACCTTGATCAGACTGATATTGAGTTAAGGGTTCTCCCAGAAGCTCTTGAAAGTAGTTATGAAGAAGTTCAAACCAGGAAAGATGGACCAAACAGTTTACACAGGAGATTGAGCCAAGCCTGATCATCAGAATCTGCAAAAGAGCATTGTAATTGGCAGTAAGATTGCACTTCATGCAGGGTTTATTCATATTAATATATTATATAACTATGATCAGAATTACATACATAAACAAGAGTACCAATGTTTTCGAATCTGAAAAAAAAAATCAGGTAAAATTAACTTTGAGACATTGAAGGAAAGCAGGGGTTTTCAACATAAGTTTTATTATTTTAAACTTGCTTCCATACTAAGTTTGAAAACCCAAAAACAAGTGATTGAATAAAGTTGTAACTTTTGAAGTTGTTTCTCCTTTTTATTTACCTTCAAATTTTCCAATGACTATTCAACAACAAAAACAAAAGCCTTTTCTCATTAGATAGAGTCAACCACATGAACCAAATGAGGTCATAACTATAGTTTGGCCTATGGTCTCATTTTATTTTATTTTTTAGTCTCTCTATCTCTAACTATTGAACTGCCCTCTATTAACCTTCTCTCCTAACTGGGGCTGTAGAAGTCCTCTTCACATATGCCCAAATCACCTATGGCAATTCTCTACCATCCTTTTCACAATAGGCGTTATCCCAACTCTCTTTAACACATTCATTTTTAATCCTATCTTGCTCTTATGTAAGCTCATCTATAATATCATTCTTCTCTTTAAAAATTAAGCTTATTTACTTGATGGCTCTTTACTTCCCAGCATTTAGTTCTATATAAATATATCGTGAGGAGATGACAAAGGGATTACTTGCAATTTTTACAATGAAAGATTGGTAGTACTAATATAAAGGTCGAAAATATAATTCCCAATCCCAACTACCAAGAGCTAGAGTAAACATTATCGACTTGAACACTGCACAAAGAGCTGGAAACAAGTAAACCCTCAATAATTGGAAGCAAGATTGAATGAAAAAGATTGAAGTTTAATTTCCAATACCAGCTACACAAAGAAGTCATTAGATACTGATTTTGGCAAATATATGCTAAATTGCCAGGACACGCCAGGTCGCCAGCTATCCAAATGGAACAGCTATGGCAAAGAGTTTTTCCAACCTTTCTTCTAATTGTACAGATATTTCAATTGGCGCAACATACGTTTATGTCTACTATATCAAGGGAACAGCATGCAACTGTGCATTCTGCCAATGGTATATAGCTAAAGACTACATACACTGCAGAAAAATTAGTTTTTATATGGAAAATGGAAAAGAGACAATATATTTCCCTAGTGACTGAATAATTGTTTCATCTAACACAAGTACACAACACTGACCCTTATTTATAGACTATAGTAATAAAATAATGTAGGTAAAATACAATACAACCAGAGCAGGTCTAGCCTGATATTATCAACAATGTACAAACACCATATATCAACTCAAGTACTAAATGTTGGACTCAAAAAATTGAAATACTAAACAATATTCTTGAGCTGGTCCTGGCATCCTTTAAAGATTTTGATTTGAGATTCAGATGGAATATTTCTGTCAAGCTGCTAGTGTAGCAACTCAGAAACACAAACAAAGAAATCATACAAGAGATAAAAAGAAAAAGAACAAAACATTATTGATTATTGAATGCCAGTCAGAAAAGGAGAGAAATCTCTTCTGAGGGTTCCCGGTAGGCCCTTACAAGTTACAACTGAGCCACTGCCCCCATTTTCTCATTACTAACAATTCTCCATGCCCTCAAGCTAAATTGTGTCCTTCCAACCACTTTAATTAACTATTAATGCTCTACTGTAACTAACTGATGATATTTGGGAATCTTTAATAGTCAGCATACCATAAAAACATTTTTTATAATAATCATAACCTACTGTCCATAAAATTAAAATGGAAAAAATCATCAGTAACTGCATTCAATCCTACAAGTGATGAAATGTTCAGCTCTCAAGTTCATTGAACAAGTCGAAGAACCATACCAGTGACTTGTGTTTCAAGTAATGAATGATGCATGTCTCAGCTCCATCTTCTTGCTTGCTGAGACTCCACTTTACAAGTCTCGGTATAAGATTCATTATTGTGATAAAAAGCGGATGTTCGTCAGCAGAATCACAACCAGTTTCCACAAAATCATCCCGGTCAACCAAAGAACACAGTAACTGAAGCAAAGTCCCAAGAAACTTGATTCTAGGCTCCATACCACTGACATCCTTAAGGTTCAGTTGATTCATTGAAGAGCTTCTCTCCATGCTACCAATGTCACAACTCCAATACTCATCCAACAAATCCCAAGGCATTTTCAAAAGACAAGAATCGACAGAGTCATAGAACACTTTGACAACCTCATCATCATAGTCCTCCTTCAAATGCTTACATATAACACGCATCGCTTGAGTGATGCCAGTCACAGTAGACCAATCACAATTCGTCAACCCACATTGCATCAGAAAATCAAAGTCACTACTTTCCGCTGAAGACGATAGTATTCTAGCCAATACCATTTCCCAGGAACAACACAAAAAATTTATGAACTCATTCCAATTGTTCCCCTGCAGGTCATTACAGTGAATCATATAATAGGTCCCATTGACGAAAAGTCGAAAACTCATCAAGGAAACTACTACTGCATCGCTCGTACCGTGGTGAAAACAAACTGTGAAGTTAAAACAAGAGCTTTGACAGTAACATGTTGAACAAATTCACTCTTAACAGACAGCAAAATCACCTGCCATGAAAAAGCACAACACAATATTATTCACAAAAACCCTAAACCCATGAAGCATTTCAATTTTCAATCAAACACTCACCATTTCGGTTATGATTTTAGGAAGACATTGATGAACAGAACAGTGTTTCTCTGAACTGCATGATTCATCTTTGTTTGGAACAGAATCAAATTCACGAACCCGCAGCTGAATTTTATTCACGACCTAGGATGAAAAATGAAAATTGACCAAATAAATCAGGTACAGAGCATTGAATAGGGTTTTGGAGATAAAAGAGAGAATGTGAACCTCAGAAGAAGCTATCAGAATTTCGTTCTCCTTCTCTCTGGTAATCGAGACGCACGCTTGTGGTTTCTGAGGAACATGGAAAGCGCGTGAAATTTGAATGAGAAAGGGAACAATAGAGTTGGAGGTGGAAGAGAACAGTGAAGCATACCGTGGAGGGGCGGAGAGACTCGTCGACCAGGCGGCAGAGCCACCGCAGTTCAGCGGTCGGAGACATTTCCTGGCTCACAAATTAGTATATGAGTAGTCTTTGCCCATTAGAGAAAAACAGAAAAACGAAAAAATGCTGCTATTTATGATTTAAAAATATTAAAATGTTTAATTAGATTTAACATTATTTGCCGAAATTTTCCGATTTACCAAAAAAAACATTATTTGCCGAACATGGGTCGGAAGTCGGAACAATAGTCTGCGGATGCAAGGTTCTTAGTTCTTATTTTAGAGTTAAGAACTAAGAACTAAGAACTTTACCAATGGAGGTGCTGACATGGACTCCTTAGTTCTTAAAAATAAGAACTCAGTTCTTATATAAAGAGTTTTACTTTTTGAGTTCTTAGTTTAAAATATTAATTATTTCTCTCTCATTCAAATTACTTTATTACTTTATGAGTTTTGTTTTATTACTTTATGAAAATAAAAAGTATAAATAATGTGCTTGGTGAGACCAAATGAATAGTGGTAAGAACTAAGAACTAATAACTCATGGTTGGAGCAAAATTGCTTGAGAGTTGTTTAAACACATGTGACAATACAGACTCATATAAATAGTGTTAAGAACTAATAAATAAGAACTAGCATTAGAGATGCTCTTAGTAAAATTTCAATCAATGTGAAACCCTCTCTCGGAGGAGATCACCTAGTGTGTCCTCCGGTGGGCAAATGAGTTATATACTAGCGTTTTTACCCCGTGTGTTGCATGGTGAATATTAATCTCATTATTTAGGTACATATTAATGAATTAAGATATGAAAAAAAATGAGCATTCAACCAAACAAAATCAATCACGTTGAGTATCACACAACTTGCAAAATTTGACAAAAACTTCATATAAATTTAATCCTAAGTATTTTTAAAATTATGAAAAATATACTTAAATTTGATGAAAAATTGTTCCCGAGAATTAGCAAAAGTGGGAAAAGCCAATACTAATTATTTAAATATGTTTTCGAATTAAGTGTTGAAAATTGTCAATAATACATAATTAAATTAAGTGATGGTAATCAACGGTTATAATTAAACTGTTTAGAATTAATCAATGAAATTCGAAAAAGAATTTCCCTAAACAAATTGTCATTGCATTAGAATGTTATAAATTATTTCAAATGGGGTTTTTAAAATATTAAAACGAATATACCATTAAGTGGGTTATATGAGGAATTTTTTTTTTTGTTACAAATGGAAGATATATAAGGAATTTGAAGGAAATAAATAATTACTTTCGAATAGTAATTTCCTTAAATAGATAACTAATGAATTAATAAGTAATGTATTATTTAAAACGTTTTTTCTTCATTTTAAAAAAGGAAATTATTTCAAAACATATTTGCACTATTTTACGTCATTAATTAGTTTATATAAGGAAATTGAAGCAATTAATGAATTAATTTCGAATATTAATTTCCTAAAATAAATAATCAATACATTAAAATCTAATTAATTATTTTACATGGGTTTTTTTATAAAAAAACGTATATAGCAATAATTGACTGGAAAAACGAAATAATTCCTGCATTAAAATGTAATTATTTGTTTTAAATGGTTCGTTTTAAAAGAAAAACAAATAAAGCTTTTATTCCATATAGCATTTATTAGATCTTTTATGAGTTGACTATAAATTACTATAGTTAAGTTGTTGATGTAAGGAAATTGTAGGAAATTAAAAAGTAAATTCAAACAGTAATTTCCTTAAATACGTGGCTTTTGAATTTAATACGTGCATTCTTTGATCTTTGATCTTTGTACGATGTCTTCAATTTCTTTTAAAATTGACTAATAAAAAATGTTTGTAAGTATATAAAATTACACAACCTCAATATATATCTTGCATTTCAAAACAGAGGCTCGTTCATTGTAAGGAAAAATTGTAAACACATGTAGAATGAAAGATTTGAATCCATCTACAATAATAAACCTTGAATATAAAAAACCTTGAATACTATTAAAATAAACCTTGAACCGTAATATAATAAACCCTGTATATTATATTGAGGTTGTGTATATTAACTTAAAATATTACGTTATTAACATTTCCGGAGCCCTGTAAATTTTGATTTAAACAAACAAAATTTCAAACATTACGTTATTAACTTTATTTATAATTTCTTCATTTAATGTGAGACAAACAAACAAAATTATAGGGAATTTTGTGCAAATAATTAATTTGTGTGAGTTGCTCTGGCTGTGACTGTAACGCCCCGATTTCCAAGGGTTACTTAGTGATTCAAAAGTAAATTAATCATGCTAATGAACTTTCGAAATCATAATAATGAAGGTATATTTTTTTTTCCCCTTTGAAACATAATACTTTCCAAAACATGCTCTACGATGAGTAATAAATACCCAATAATAAGTACCCTTACATCAATGTATATAATTACAACATATACTCCAAAAGGAAAATAAACTAAAAGGCTCATGCCCACCGAGCTCCCCGTAATCTCCACACGACTAATCTCTGAATCGCTAGCTCGTCGTCACATCATTTCCTTGCGGCGTCTCCTCACATGCGTCCATCGGCCTCTTGCTCATCCTTTAGGGCGGCGTCGTCGAACATTTATAACAGAGAAAAGGTGCAAGGGTCAACTTCTTATACCACAAGGCCATAATTAGGATGTGCACACATACGAGCAAGTAAGAGCATGCATATTCACATATATAATCACCTATCAAGAATCTTACCAAACGGCATACTAATACATCCCTAAGGAATTCTAGATGTAGCATAAGATAAGGAAAACACTTCAACAAGAAGGGCACAAGGCCCACAACCACACGTTGCACCTTATAGGAAAATTCAATCGTCTAACACAAGCCACAAGACAACAACCAATGTTCTTACGTCAACGACGTTCAAGGGAACCTATGTGTCTCTATATTGTTAGCGTATGCAATATGCTTGATGCTCAATGCACACCATGATCCGGATAAACGCCAACTCCATACCAGACAGGCGGGACAAGGACCCTTCCCATGCAGTCACTTGCCACTTATCTAATGACCCTTCCCATGCAGTCATTAGCCAACACCTCGGTGTACCCTATCCAAGCGGTACCCTCGGTCAATGCAATGATATGCTCCATGAATTAGTCAAACAACGAAGTTATAATCTTCTGTCGATCGATGACGACTCCACCACACCTTAACATGAGTGATCGGGGTCACCAACTCATAGGTGTCACCAGCTATCCGTCGCCACGGTAGCCCAACCATCGTAGGTTCCACGTTCGATCTCATTCGATCAATATCGCCCATACAACGCTTATCATTCGATAAATATCAGGGCATACTATATCATGCATCATAGGAACATAATTCAAGACTTACATTCATCATGAACATCCTAAGAGAGTTCATCATGTCATATTCAACAAGTAGTCATGCATTCAACAAGTAAGCATGTTCTCAACAAGTAATCATGTTCTCAACATCAAGGCACTTAAGCATGTTATCATTCACCATGTTCATAAGCAATTTCTCATGTTAATCAAGCATTCTTAACTCATAAAATTCATGTATATCATGCATATAATTCAGGGCAACAAAACAGCAGAAAATGGTAGAATTAAAATTGAAAACTGTATTAAACTAGCAATCTAAAAATTATGAAACTTTCACAGATTTACGGAATTTAAGTTAGCTTTCAAATAAAATTGGTTTCACACCATTTGGACTCATATCCAAGGAGTTATGCCCAAAACATTACGAACTGTCCAGCTTACTCGGCAGCAGAAAAGGGGTGAGATAAAATTGCAAACTGTATTAATCCAGCAGTCCAAAAATTATGAAACTTTGACAGATTGAAGCCCTTTAAGTTAGCGTTCAAATAAAATTGGTTTCACCCGATTTGGACTCATATCCAAGGAGTTATGCCCAAAACAATACGAACTGTCCAGCTTACTCGGCAGCAGAAAAAGGGGTGAAATAAAATTAAAAACTGTATTGAAATAGCAATCCAAAAATTATGAAACTTTCACATACTTAAGAAATTTAAGTTATCTTTCAAATAAAAGTGGTTTGACACAATTTGGACTCGTATCCAAGGAGTTATGCCCAAAACAGTTCAGAGTAGCAAAAAAAAAAGTCACTTGGCGCTGGAGGGACAGAAGTCCCACGCATGTGCGTCGTCTATCCACGCACATGCGCCCATAGCTGCAGGTTCCCCACGCATGTGCGCCAGCTACCCACGCACATGCGTCGCGGTTCTGTACCTCTTCCGAGTTTCATACATTTTCTCACTTTTAACTTGATTTTTAGCCCAAGACTTAACCTTTAAGTTCCCATTCATGATTATAAGGATCATAGAACATACTAAGCTCATTTACATAAGTCTTCCAAGGTCTTAACATGTTCATAGTCATCAAACAAGTTCATGCAATCCTAACACACAATTCGTGCACGCTAAAGTCCAAGACCCGAAGTGCCCTTACCTCGATCGTTGGCTTTCTCCTTAACCTCTCTAGTCTGATTTCCTTCCTAGCCTTTAGCTCCTCGTAATGAAATGAACAAGGTGTTCTTCACCTTCACACAAGCACACAATGCACACAACCATCATTCAGCAAAATCAAATAGAAATCACACACACTCTTAACTAAGTCTAGCACTTCTCATGAATGAACTTAGTCTTAAGAGTTCATGGGTTTTGAGTTTGAAACAACACTTGGAATGATCTTTTAGGGTTAAAAACTGAACTTTTAGCCTCAAGGATTTTAAGAAACAAGCTTGGAAACCTACTCTTGAAGTCTTTACTTCATGAGAACATTAAAACATCAAGATTCAACCTTTTGAACAAGAAAAGGTTTTATGATGAGTAGTTTTCTTCCTTGGCTCTCCATTTTCGAAATCTAAGGTTCAGAACACAAGAGCATGAATCCCTAACATCAAGCTTCAACCTTTTTCCAAAACTCTTTTCACAAACAAGAAGTCAACAACACAAGCACACAACAACAACAACAACTCAGCTTTTAGAAAGGATGAAGAGAAAGATAGCTCCTTTTTGAATTTGGAAACCATCACCATGATCCTCACCTTGAATGCTAGCTCTTTTGTGAAGGAATGGAAGACAAAAGATGATTTCTTGGTGGTGTTTAGAGATGATGAAGATTTCAGTTTTTGGTAAGAAGGATGAAGATAAGATGAAGATGATATTCACTCTCTCTCACTTATCTCTCTAAAGTCCTCTCATTTCCTTTACTTTGGTTCAGAAATCTGATGGGAAGCTTCTATGATAAGGTGATGGATGTTTCCCTAGGTGAAATGTGGCTTGCACTTTTGGCTTTGGTTTATCTTCCTATGCACACTACTTATGGTAAAGCAATCATGATACTAACATTTTGACCTTGGTTCATGAGCCTACCCTAATAACCTTTCTCTCCACACTCAACATCTGAACACTCAACCCCAAGATCAGATATTTTCTGGCCAATTTCGTGATTGGCTCGTTTACGAGTCGAACTCGACTCGTTTTCGAGCCGAAAACACTACCGGGCGAGATTTTTGACCTTATATCGATATTATAGTCAAAATTCTCGAAATTACACGTAGATCATCGTAATGATAAGGAAAATATTTATTTCACATTCGAATAATAATTCGATGACAAAAGGGGGCTCTAGGCGAAACGCGTCGGTTCGATCGTTTTCCGTAGTGCAGCCGAATTCTCCGACGAACGAAGAATGAAACACTTGGAAAATAACTTCGATATTAATAATCAAAATACTACCTTCCTAAGATAAAATTCATCATACAAGGTCACACCCATAAACATCACATTAACCGAGCATTAAAGCACTAAACCGAGAAATTGACTGAGTTGATTTCTCTTAAACTTTCACGGGTCTTACAGTGACACTTGTCAGCCAGAGAGGGGGTGAGATAAAATTGATTCTTAGAATGTCATGTGTATAATTGTTTTGGATAATGTTGTTCTTTTTAATAGTATATAGATATAGATTTCTCTTCTTTTAATAAAAAATAATATTCATGTAGTGTGTGAATTTTTTTTTTCTTTTCTATATAGTTCATACTATATACGGTTGAAAATCATGATCAACTAGATAAATCAAATTCTCTTTGCTTTTCTCAAGTACGAGTTTGACTTAATTATAATTTTCTAACAAATATCCGGCCATAGACATAATATGTCAGATCTTAGTCCCTTTGTTTTGAGAAAAAAAAAATTAATTACTAAAAAGGGGTAAAAAAAATCGAATTTACAGGAATGGTGTGTTTTTTGCCAGCTGGGAGCTTGTGTGGCAAGGGGGTGGGATTCGCTCCACCCAACACGAATCCAAAGCACTCAATTCGCCCCACATAAAACGCATGCATATGGATTCGCCCTATATGAAACGAATTCCATGTGCCAGATTCAGTGAGATTCCTTCGTTTCCCAAGGTGGGATCTGATTCCTTGGCTTTGCAGTACATGACAGGGATGCGCTTGGTATGAGGCGAATCCTTTACAAACATCATTCGTTTTCTTTGAGGCGAATTTTCTCTGACGGATTGATGATGCCTTGCATGCGTTTTATGTGGGGCGAATTCAATGCTTTGGATGGGGCGAATTCAATGCTTTGGATTCGCGTTGGGTGGAGCGAATCTCACCCTCTTGCCACACAAGCTCTCAGCTGGCCAAAAACACACCATTCCTGTAAATACCATTTTTTTTTACCCCTTTTTAGTAATTTTTATTTTTTTTGCATTATTCATATTTTTTTTCTTGTTTTGAAATCTCATTTCCGCCACTATTAAAAGTATATTTCAAACTTAAAGTTGAGCTATAAAGTAAAGGAGCCACAAGCCTCCTCACAAAATCTATTAGGGGTTGGTTAGAAATGTCTCCTCGTTAACCGGTTTAGTGTGGATTGGGAAGGTACCTCCTGAAATTATTTATTTTATAATGATCGACATTGTAGTTTCTGTGCCGGTTTCAATTCAAATCAGTGACAGGTTTCTTTATAAAAAATTGAAATTGTCTAAAGTACACCTGTTCAAATGATGTACCGTATATATAATATTTATAACCATGTGAAATAAGCTTAAATTGAAAAATAATAATAATAATTTAAACAATAAATTAGTATTCAAATAGCTAAGACTACACTTGCGGCTATTTAGTAGAAGCATACCGATGCATGTGGTGTAATTTAGACAACCCCTAAAAATCTAGTCACATGTTAAATATGTCAGTGTCGGTTAACTGAGAAAGACAATAAGCAACTTGCTTGCAATAATCTAAACCACAATCGCTTTCCGATAAGGATCAATAAGACGCCAAAAACCAACCACCAGTCTTGACTATTCTGCTCGAGGATATTTAATTCACTTTCTATATATAGCAAGAAGAAAGGATCGTGTGAAGCAGACCGTCATACACCAAAAAGAAATTAAACCATATTATGGGCTCAGATAATATTTGTGAAGATAGGAACCATTATGTGCTAGTGCATGGGGCTTGCCATGGCGCTTGGTGCTGGTACAAGGTTAAGCCACGCCTGGAATCTGCTGGGCACAAGGTCACAGTGGTTGATCTTGCAGCTTCTGGGATCAATATGAAGAAAATTGAAGAGGTTGATACTATTTCACAATACTCTGAGCCTTTAATACAGTTCATGGCATCAATTCCCCCAAATGAAAAGGTAGTTCTCGTGGGTCACAGCCTTGGAGGTCTCAATATAGCATTTGCCATGGACAAATTTCCAGAAAAGGTAGCAGTTGGTGTTTTCTTGACAGCTTTTCTGCCGGACATTGAACACAAGCCTATATATGTCATGGATAAGGTTTGCTTCTAATTTCTTAAAGCTTGGTATAGTACTTTCTTGAAATTTCATCCATGGTTAAATATGTTGGAGATCTCCTCAGTCCTGACATATAGCGTTAGATCCAAATTGGTCTCTAGAAATATTTTGTATGTCTATTTGTCCTTTAACAGTTTTTTATAAATTCAAATTAGGACAAAGATACTTACATGTCTTTTCATGTGGACTTTTTACATCACTTTTGGTGATTCTAAAATTACTTTAATCCCTTTTGGTCCAAAAGGTTTTGGTGCTTCTACTCTTCCTCCTCAGTTTTTTCTACGGAAATCCCCTCCTCTGTTTTTCCTGGAAAATACCCTCCTCCTCACTTCCCTTTTTACTGTTGCTGCCCTTATCTTTTCTTTATGAAGACAAATCAAGTCCCTCTTCGAGTTGCCACCCTAAGCCCTGATTTGTTTGCAAGATTACATCATGTTATCTTGTGCCTTGTTTTATGCTTTTTTTTTTTTGAACTTTTGTTTTATGCTTATTCTGACCAATGTCTTTGAACTATAAAATCCCAAAGGAAATATGATTTAACAAAAAGCAATACATTATTGCGTAGAAAATCTATATATATATATATGTAAAGCTCACTTGAGCTATAAGTATTAAATACATTAAACAATGAAGTTAACCAAATTAAATTTCTATTTAACATTCAATATAATGTAACTTTTGAAACATGTCAATCTTTTTATTTTTTGACTTTACACATGCCAATATAATGTAACCTTTGAATTAAATTATGTAATAATTTTTTATTAAATAAATTAAATATAAAGATTAATTTAGCTACCTATACTAAATAATAAAATTATAAACTAAATTTTGAGTTTTTTTTTACATTACCCATTTATTATTTCTTTATTTCAAGAAAACAATCATCAACTATAAAAAAAACTACATTAAATCATATGGTTGTACTATATATTAAATAGTAAAAATAGAAAATATATTAAATAATAAAAAACTCCCATTTTTTAATTGTATTAACTATTAATTATACATTTCAGTTACTTATAAAAAAATATTTATAAGTATTAATTAAAAAATGTTAGAATATTAATTATCAATCATAAATTGAAGGGGAGAAAGTTAAAATAAAACTATGTAATATCTTGATACACAAAAAAATATTGAGAGTTAAAATTAAATATAATAAAATAATATTTATTAAAAAATAATTAAGAAAATGTTGTCTTTAAATAAAAAAGTGGTGCTCTATAGGTATTTACCATTAATTATAATATGTGTGTATTCGTTGAAAAAATTCTTTAAATATAATATTTGGTCTATTATATATTAGTAGAAATTACTTGAAAAAGAATAACGGAGTAAAATAACTATGACCAAAGTTTAATAAGTTTAAATTTAATAAATAATTCTTTACACTAATAAAATCATTTCTTATTATAATTTTAAAAGTTAAAATTAATTTATTGTGGATATAATGTGTAAAAATATGTCTTTATAACTTATTTAAGATATTAAAATTTATTACTTGATTTCATATCTTTCAAATTCACATAATGATTTTCTATATTTTTTAAATGAATAAAATTTTAAGTCTACTTCAGTGCTAATTATTTAATATCAATTACTACAAAGAAATGCATGCGTATTTAATAATAAAGTTGTTTTTGGCGTATTTAATGACGGAGGAGGCACGGGTGGACGTCAGCGGCGGTGGCTGCACTATGTGTGGGAGGCGGCTGCGGCTTGTGCACAGAGAAGGAGAAGAAAATAATATTAAAAAAAATAAAATAAAAGTAGGTCAGATAGGGATGGATCTGAACCTGCTCAATAATACCATGAAGGAAATATTTTCCGTGTCTATTATTGATAATAGATGAGGTATTTATACAAAATACAGTTGACTAAATAATAATGACTAAACCTAATTACCTACGTAATTACAGAAAATAGAATAAATAAATTATTCATATTGTTCTATTCTATCATCTTCTATGCAGTTTGCAACTTTTAATTTTGGAAAGCATTCTTTTTCCTCCACTGCAGCACTTAACAACCATGTTCTTTTACCTCGATGAGAAGATGATAAAAGGTTGCATAAATTATGAATGTTGATGTGCGACCTATCAAAAAAAAAATGAATGTTGATGTGCGGCTGTGTAGTCACTGGGATGAGTGAATACTAGGGTTTGTTTTCTAATTTCTAAATAATAACTACGTACCTGGGCTTTTTTTGCTTCAAACATCGTAGTGGGCTGGTTTGTGCCTTTAAGTTATTTTTTTTTATGCAACCTGTAAGTTATATGACGAAGTCTTTGGTGGGTCAGTTAAAAACTGACTCACCATGGTGCAATCACTATTTCACATGATAATTACAAAATTGTCCATTCTTTATTTTAACCTTCCATTCTTCTCCTTTTCTCTCACCACCTCTCCCCTCACCTGAAACAAATCAGACCCATATTCTGGAAGAACATCAGCAGAAAGGGAATTTTCAGAGTTTTCCACCCAATATGTCATATCTTTTTGGGAAAATTTTCAATATTTCTCCTTCTACCACTAATTCACCACTTTCTTCAACTCTTGCTCAATTTTTCAAGACCTTTTCTCGGCTATCAATTGCATATGAGGAAGAATACATACATCATCATCAAATACGATTTTGATCCAACCCCATCTACCCTTTACCCACCTTTACATGTATTCTCCATTGCCCATCTTCAATCACGTGGTTTTGGTTCTTAATTTGAGAATTAGGGTTGTATTGTTCTGCTTTGTTTATTCTGTCTTGGTTACAGCCTTACAGGGGATTGAGAGATCGAGGGATGAAGAAGAAGCAGCGCCCTCCACGCCCTTGAGCCGCTCCCTCCGTTCAACGCCCTTGCCGCCTACGACCTCTGCTCCCGCCGCCGCCTCTTCCTCTCCCACCTCCCCTCCGAACTAAAACGCCCCATCCCTTATCGCACTGAGACCTTTTTCTTGTTCATCTGCACTGCACTGGAAATTTTGATGGAGGAGATCTGGAAAGCTTAGATCTTGAACTAAAATTTGCTCATGTTCATAAGGCTCAGCAAAGAAAAAGAGGAACTCGTTGAAGGAATCTGGAATATCAGATGTGGAAGATTTTGTGGATACGAATCTATGAAGGAGGAGATCTGGTCCCGTTGTGCGGTGGTGGTGGTGGCCGGTCGGAGGTGAGGAGAGAGGGGCAGAGGAGTGAGAGATGTTGAGGATGGTGGTAGATTGAAATTGGGGTCAAGGACATTTTAGTAAATTTAACATTCAACCAAAATTAATCTCAACCATTTAATTTTAAACTATTATATCTGATGGATATCCTTTAACTGAACCACCATGAGACAGTTTTTAACTGTACCACCGAAGACAACACCAAGTTATATCTTCCATTCCACATACTTTTTTTTTTAAATGACTTGTGTTTGTGCGGTTGGTTATAAATCAATATCAATTTCATTTAAAAATTAATATACACAATAAAAGACCATGATGCGAGTATATTAGTTATTATATAAAAAAATACTAGTGTTTTTTACCCGCGCATTGCACGGGGAATTTGTTTATTGTATTTGATACATTGATTAATATTTTAAATTATAAAATATTTAAGATGCTAAGAATGTAAGAACAATCATAATAAAGATGTAGATATTTAAAGAACATAAATTCAGACACTTAATTTTAGTGTTTTGTAAGCATACACTGAATTAACTAATATAAAGATGGCAATCATGGCTTAATTACAACTTTGGTCCCCGACGTTTACCAATGCCACGATTTTGGTCCCCCACCTAATTTAATTACATGGATGGTCCCCGACGTTGTAGGTCGTGTGCAACATTAGTCCTACCGTTTATTTCTTAATGGAGGAGGTTTACGTGGACGTCTAGTTGGAGAGAAAAAGGAGATCTGAGGAGAGAGGAAGCACGTGAGTATCACGTGAACTCACGTGAACCTTATATGAACTCATTATAACCAAATCTGAAACCCTAGGGATCTAAATCGCGTTAACTTCTTCGTTCCAGGGAGATCAGGGGTTTGGGTATAATGGGTTCAGATAAGGGTCACATGATACTCACGTGCTTCCCTCTCTCATCATACCTCCTTTCTCTCTCCAACTGGAAGTCCACGTAAACCTCCTCCATTAAGAAATAAACGGTAGGACTAACGTTGCACACGGCCTACAACGTCAGGGACCATCCATGTAATTAAATTAGGTGGGGGACCAAAATCGTGACATTGGTAAACGTCGGGGACCAAAGTTGCAATTAAGCCTATAAAGATTTTGAAAAACACATAAGTTAATAAGTCAAAAGCTTTAAGTTTTGCATATGTGATGTATAACTGAATTTTGTTTGTGAAGATGTACTCGTGTTGCATAAAGGGTAATGTTTTTGTGTTTTAAATATGTTGTTATACATAAATATATAATTATTGTTTAAATTATTAAAAATACACTTAAGTTATAGAAAAAATGATTTTTTTTTTAACTCCTACAAATTTTCATTTTACATATAAAATGTTCCTCCCCGTGAGATCTCGTAACTCTAATTTGTTAGCACTAATAAATTTAGGTCATAATTTTATAGTACATATGTATTAATATTTTTTATTCCTCGTACTTTTCTTACTATCCAATTATTATAGTTATAAACATATATAAATATACACTCTTAAAATTTTGAAAACAATACTAAAATTAATTATATTAAATTTTTCTATTAAAATAATATCAATCAATTAGTTTAGAATATAATGATTGTATAAAAAAGTATAATGTTACTTTTTATATAAAATAAAATCTCACGTAGGTAGCATTTTAGTAGTTTAAAATTAAAACATATCAATTGAAAATTATACGCAAATACAAACAATAGCCGCTTTTAGGTGAGCAATAACAATGATCACAATTCAAATAACATATCAAAATCATAAAACACAAAACGGTTTCTATTTCTATGTTAGCTTACCTCTTCAATCAATTTATTCCTCATTCACGGTCTCTGAAACAGAGAGCTTGAAGGTCATCCTTGAGAAGGATCTGTGCGAACATAGCAATTTTAAAAATTCTCACATCGAACCTGAATCAAAACACGTTTACTCTTTGTCGGTCAGGAAAAAATTAAGTAAAAGTCAATCATTCAATCAAGAAGGTAGTCTCCATGGATTAAAGATAGCATAAAACTGCAGAAATAGAACAAAATATTGTCTATAAAAAGGGAACAAAGCAAGTTGTACGAATAGAGAAGATGAGGAAGAAGAAAGTCCTAAAAATGCAGAGAAGTCAAAGACATATAAGGACTCAGTTGAATATTTGTTAAGATTTAGTTTATTATTAATCTAACAAAGAGATAAAAAGAAACTAAATCTATCTAAACCTATCTCTATTTAACTATTTAAGTAGATACTAATCTAAAATAGAGTAACAAATCTAAACTATATCTCAATGAGATAAGACTAATAATAATTAATCTAACAAATAACAATAAAAACAAAACAAAATCTTAAAAAAATATTTTTTATGTAGATACTAATCTAAAATAGAGAAACAAATATAGATAAAAACTACCAAAATCTAGCAAATCACAATAAAAACTCATAAAATCCAGAATTAATTAAAAATCCGAAAATTCAATAAAAATACCATAAAAATTAATTAATACTCTAAAAATACCTGAGAATGACACGTGGAATTTTTTTTATGAGAATTAACGTGAGAATGACACGTCACTAAGAATTAATCTGGTGCTGACACGTCATGCTAAAAGTTGTTCTTTTCTAATATATATGATATTGATATTGATATTGATTGATTGATTGATTGATATTGATATTGATATTGATTATGAAGTAATGGATAATATATTTTAATTCAATATTTCTTTCTTATTATATATTGAAATCAATATTTTTTTACTTCATATATTCATATATTATGTATTTATTTTAAAATAATATTAATTAATTTATAGCAGTAATATCGGTCAGACCACAGTTCTAATACGGTTGAACCAATGAACCTTGAACCAGTGCTCTCACCGGTTTGATCACCGGTTCGGTTTTAATAACCTTCGGTGAGAATGTTTAGTTGATTCTTTTTAATTATTTTTGTGACAGAAAGGAACTGGTCACTTTACTCCTATTGGAGGCTATCATGCTGGAAGGGACATGGTGCTTATTTTGGATGTTGCACGTTTCAAGTATCCTCCCCATTGGGTCCCCCTTACGGTTCTTTGGGAAGGCATGAATTGTGTTGATGAGTCCACGGGAAAAACCAGGGGGTAAAGTTTATTTCATTTACCTTCTAGCTTGATTGATCCAACTGTTAGAATGTAATTGAGGTTAACTTTTGGATAAGTGATGAGAAAGTTTCATGGTTTCTCTTTTATTACATGGTTTAAACATTATTTGGTCATCTTTTTGATGTTAATTATATATGCAATTTGGCTTTATCCTCTTCAGGTTCATGCTTGTCTCAAAGCCTCACAGGGAAGCTGGCATGCTTTTTTTTTTTTTTTGATAATTGAAGCTGGCATGCTTTATACTATGGTATTTTTTATTCCTTTATAAAGTGAATCAGAATTAATTTGACACTTCAAGCATATTGTAAATGACATTGATGTTGCCTACTTTTGCTGATCTTGCAGAGCTGCAAACATGAAAGTTGGCATGGTATTGCAAAATTCCTAATCAATGATGTTCCTCTTCTACTGAAAGCAGAGGATGTGAAAGACATACGTAAGGTTCTTTCACTTATAGTCACATCGCTACCTAACTTCCAAGAAATCAGCAAATGGGTTGCGGAGGACAGGAGGCGAGAGGATGGTGGTCCAATCTTAAGTGAAGAAGAGGAGAAAACACGAGCTATTGTCAAGGTTTAATAGTCTCAAGTTTTAACATGCAAATCAACTACAGTTAGTTAGTTTATTTTACTTTTAATAGTCTCAAGTGTTAACTGATTTGTTATGCAGGAAGAGGTGTTGCAACAGGTGCAGAGGACAGAACTCTTCAAGCATGTGGCCCTGTTTTTGCCACATTTTAGCAGTGAACTTGATGTGTTGGTCACTGCAAATGTCTTAACAGTGCTTTTATTGGCCTTGCCTTGGCATATATGGTCGGCCATCAAAGAAGAGAAGTTGCGTGCCGAAGTTACTGGGCTAATAACTGAAAATCTTCCTCTCTTACTTCAGGAAGAGGTAATGTTTTCGTTAGAACCAGCTTTTTCAGTACTTTAAGAGTGAATTCATGATAACTAATTGAAGAGAAATGACTAGTTTTGAGGAAATTGTTATAATAATACTTACCGGCTAAGTTGATATCATTTATGAGTTGGTGATACTAATTAGCACTATTCATTAAACAGGTTTTATTCTTGCGAGTGCAACTTCTTGTAGACTTTCTCATGATCGATACGGGTCACTACCACAAAAATGCCTTTAGGTAGCGGTTCTATAACAAGTTAGGCAGCGGTTAAATGAGTGGTGCATAACTCAGCGGTGCTAAAGATAGGTAGCGGTTAATAACCGCTGCGCAAATTGATCTGGGGTAGCGGTTCATACCAATGGGAACCGCTACCAATACTGCCAGCCTTTTTTTTTTTTTTGCGTTAAACCTTGGGCAGAACCGCTACCTAACACGTTTTTATTTTTAAATATTTTTTGTAGAATAGTGGCGGTTTGTCACCCCCACAAGTATTTGTGGCAATATTTTGCCAATTCGCACCTTTATTTTGTAGCCAAACTATATTCAACCATATGAAACAAATATTTTTAGATTAAATAGAAACATCAACACACATATAAAACTCATACTGAATCCAAATTCCCTGGCCTCCAAAAACTCATAGACAAGAGAAGATTAAATCAAAAGATATACATGATGTTTCATTGCTAAACCCAATAAATATACTAGGACCTAGGACACACTCAAGTACCAACTTACTATACTAAAACTCTATGAAAAGGTATGAAATTATCACTAACTAGAAACATATTGATAACTAAAAGCTTTAAACTAGTTCAGAATATAGAGGGCTAACAAAAAATCAAAGAAAAATACTAGTTATACCAACATGTTTGGGGATTTGAGATCCCAAGGCACAATAAGAGGCTTCATGGAGATAATTAATCCCTTTTCCTGCAACCAAATCAATCATACACCATTCAGTAAATAATTTACTAATGTGATAAAACAACAATTCACTGAATAAACTTTCATGGCTAATCTTGCATCTTCGCACACATGCTACCAAACCAATCAGACACCATCCAGTAAATAATTCACTAATGTGATAAAACAATAATTCACTTAGTAAATAACAATAGAAAGCTAAAGCAAAATAGAAAACTCGTGAAAACTACACATGCTATTATGAATTGTTTGTGGTACCTTAGATCTTTGACATTCATTCCTTAGAAGATCAAAGACCTTGGTGTGAGGATAAGGAAGTCAGATGGTTGAAACTTGAAACTGCACTGAGAATCACCCCATTAGCCATTAGGCTGCCCAGGTTGTGGTTTTCCTAGATGTGATTCTAACTGTGTCTTCAGGGAAATCTGATATGGCAGTCCAAGATTGGCCACCAAAGGTGTTCATGTTAAGGCTAAATGTTTCTGTCATACCTTGAGCTAGTTTCATCTAGTTTTTCCTTGCTTCTGAAGAAGGTATCACTACAAAGCAGAGAAAATAAGTAAAATCAAAGTTATTATATCTGTTTTTTTAGTCTATTCTATTATTCTATAACTGAACTAGTTTCCCTAATTTTGTTATAGCTCAGTTCATGCACCATTTTTTACTAAGTTGGGAAAATTTATAACTTAATATACAATTATCATAAATTTGACAAAAGGTAGATAAGATTTTGAGAACCTCTAGGATCTGATATGTTTCTGGCCATGACCATGAGGCTAGCAACCCTTTCACACAGTCTCTGCAAAACTCATAACCAGCGTTGTGCTCCAACTGCCATTCTTACGGAATATCTGATGGTCAGGTTTCTCTTCTACTTTTCCATGCTCAACCCATGTTACCTACAAGGATAAACAAAAGGAAAAACATCCAACAACTTTCACACCAGAGATTTAGGAGAAACACCAACTTTGTATAAGTTTAAACACATAACAGTACATGATTAGAAACATGAGCGGATTAACCTTGAATACACACTTGGCACATCTTGAAGCACACAACCAGAGCACCTCCTGGAGTATCTAGAGCAAAAGACCATAAAATAACACAAATATGCACACATAAAGACATGAGTATTCAACTAGCTGAACCAACATAAAAATTCATTTAGACAAATAAATGGTTTGCTAATTTTTCAGGGAAAGATAATGCACATTTAGAGTACGAATACACATTCCAGAAAAACATAATAAAGGAATAAATGGATTTCCACTTCCTTTCTCTGTTTAGCTGTTATGTTCAAGATTAAATCAAGCCAATCTTCTAATAATACACAACCAGAAGAAATCCTTAAAAATCAATATAGTGAGGACCCAAGTCAATGAATTGGAGATACGTAGGTCCTAGTCACATAAACAAACCATAAGAACAAAATTTCTAGCAGCAAGAGGTAGCATATCAGCATAAGAAATGCAATCAAATTTTTTATTTCGATTTATCATGATGCAGAAATTGAGCTTCACCGAATTCAATTCAAAAGCCCAAACAACAAAATGAAAATGATACCTATTATTGGTGAAGCTGATTTGGCTATGGGGAATCAAGGTGCAGAAGAGAATTGAAGAGCGGCGAGATGTGTTGTGAGCCGGTGACGAAGCAGCAGAACGGAACCAAGGCTCGGTGAAGAGAGAGAGACAGCGCAGAACTAGGGCTCCTTGAGATGCGGCGCGGAACTACGACTCTCTAAGATGCAGAGACGGTGATGGCAACGAGGAAGGGTTGAGATCAGGATCGCGAAAGTAGGGAGACGCGTGAGTAACAGAAGCAGCAGTAAAAAAAGAAGGTAAGATGAAAGAAGGGAGATGTCACCTGTAGAGCTTGTGCCCCTGCCGAGCTTGTGTCGAGCACTGGTGGAAGGCAGCCAAGGCTTGTGGTTCAGATGCGAAGACGGTTACGACATCGAGCAAGGGTTATTGCGTTCACGAGAGAAGGAAAGGGAAAAGGATTTCGCAAGTAGGGTTTTGATAAATTTGGGGGAAAAGGGTTCAATTTGGGTAGCGGTTCCAGTAACCGCTACCTAGCACCGAGAAATTTTATTTGAGTAGCGGTTTCATTATAAAATTGATTTTTTCTGTTTTTTTAATGCTACAAGATAGCTTCTTTCCATATTTTTTTTTTTGCTATAAGACTTGGGCAGCGGTAAACAGTGAACCGCTACCCCATAGCCGCTGCCCAAAGCCATTTTTGTGGTAGTGGGTGCTCCTCCTCAGGGATGATGCTCTTGTTGCCATGTGTTGCAATATCTTTTTTTGGTTGCAAGCTTTGCTAACAATTCAGGTGTTCAAGCTTTGAGTAGATTTTTGTAACAGTCAATGAGCTTATCTTTTGGAAGAGCTTGATGTATGAATCTTATGCTTTGCCATGTAGACTGGGCAATTTTATTTTGTTCACTTGTTTTGCCTTGTGCTTCAACTAGGATTTGAACCATTTTGTAAGCTGCTTAGTAGGCTTTTTCTCATCATCATTCCTTTTTCTAAATCCAACGCCACCCTCGTTTCCTGATTTTGTTGGACTTTCAAGTAATTTAGCAGTTAGCACCATTATATCCTAATGTTTTAAAGAAACAATAATTAACCAGTGACAACTCCGGGATGGGATTGGGATTTTATTTCTTAAGACCTTAGCACAATGAGAGAATTGGTAAATAAAAACAGGAACTTTTGAAAGTTAGTTGCACCTTCAGCTGCGCTGTCACTTTTCCAGATAGAGCTGGTTCCCCTGACACAGATAGCCTAAAAGAGTATATAGCAGAACTGTATTTTATTGCCAATTCAACATTACATGTATCTCTATATATACACATAGTGACTAACAACTCAAGAGATATAAGCTCTACATTTAAATTTAAACTGGAGATAAAATAGCAACTTGATATAGATACATAATGTATTAATATACCAATTCACAACAGATACATAATGGCTTCTCTTCACGTGCTAACAGAAAATATTTGCTGCTCCTCTTCTTGTGGTAACTGATTATCTTTACGCCCCCGCAAGATGATGTCACCATCAATGACATGCATCTTGTCTCTAAATGTGCAGAACTTGGCAGCAGATAAAGGTTTAGTCAAGGCATCAGCTGGTTGGTCTTTAGTTGATATGTGAGAGACAGTGAGCTTACCTTGTTGAACTAGTTCCCTGACAAAGTGAAAATCAATGGCCAAGTGTTTCATTCTTGAGTGAAAAACTGGGTTTGCACATAGATACGTGGTCCCAATATTATCACAATGAATTCTAGGCATAGAGGGCAAAGGGTGACCAAGTTCTGAGAGAAGAGTGGTAAGCCAAGTTATCTTGCCTATGATGATGGGCTCTGCTACAACATTTTTGGGTTTTCACATCTTCTAAACCCAGAAAGGGGCAGAAGTTGAAGAAAGGGAAGAGGGGAAGAGATTGGCTTCTCAGAGATCTGGTGTTTCTTCATCGATGGTGGTCGGAGGGAGGCTCCGGGAGGAAAAGAGGGGCGAAGGGGTTAAGTGTGATAGACCACCTCCTATAGTAAAGGTCTTTATTGACAAAAGCAAAACAAATTAAAATAAGTTAAAAAAATCTATTAACAGAACCAATCAGTTTCCAATTCTCTACTCTGATAGGTGGTGTGATTCCATTGTTCCTAACATGTATGGCATGGGTGCAAGACCCACTCACTATTACATCTTAGACAACATCTTATTCCTACTATCAAATGTAAAGAATTCTTAATTTTCCTCTAAAATACCCAGTGGCGGAAGCACTGGGGTGACTAAGCACAGGGAAGTCACCCCTGGCTTCCTAACAATTCCAAAGAAATTTTTTTTGAGGCAGTCACCCCTAGTCTAGACATCACAGCACGTGAGGTAGCAAACTAGCAATGGGCAGCACGACACTTTTTTTTTATACGTTTATAGAGAACCTATTATTCTTCTTGTTTTTCTTTTAACACATGCTGTGGGTCCCACAAGATCTAGTATAATTTAAAAACTAAGAGGAAACTACAATTTAAAAACATAGAAACAGAAGCCGTGAAACAGAAGCACAAAGAAAGGAAAAATACAAGGCAAAGGCCAAAGAGAAGAAAATTTCATTGTCTAATAGAGATTTGTTTAATTAAAGAAACAACTCAAACAAAGCAAAGAGAAAGAACAATGATTTTGCTTAAGTGGTACAACATTTAGAACCTTTCTATTTTAATTTTCTCTCTTACTATTCACTTTCTCATGTATCACTTTTTATGGATATTTAAATTTTCCTGAATTCAAACTTGAATTTATTGTTTCAATTCTCTTGTTTGTTGCTTAATTTTCATGAATTCAATTTTCTTATCATTGGTGTATAAATAACCCTAGTGTATTAAAATGCGACCCTGGTTCTCAAACAAAGCCTCGTCATGGACGAATAAGAATTAAGGAGCTGCTTAGACGAAGGTACACCAAGATCCCCATCTACCTTACCTTCTTGACATCTCTTGAGTATGTGTAGCTGACGTCTTAAATGCAAAACCTGAAATGCAAAATTTCATAACAAGTTCAAGTTGACGAATGAAGATGAAGTAAAATTAGCAAAAGTTAAGTGTAGGGAAAGCCGTATGCAATGAAAAATGCAAGAACGGCTTGGGGAGGGTTTTTTTTCTTGTTTTATTGTTTAATTTCATTAAACAATACATTATTAGCACTTTTGGTCCCCTAGGTTTCACGATTGTGCAAATGAGGTCCCTTAAGTTTAAATATAGCATTTCAGTACCTCCACGTTTATCTCCGTCAACAGTTTTAGTCCCCCAGCGCCTTTCCATCCAAAAGTTAACGTTTTTGTCTGATTTGGCAGTTTTTTAATTGAGGTGGCATGAGAGTAGGAGAGAGAAAGGTTAATGGGATAAAAAAAAAACATCATGTGGCCCTCAGGTGACCCAATCTGAACCCAAAATATTCATAATCTTCATCTCCTTCTCTATCATCTTCTTCATCTTCCCTATCATAGCTGAAATCAAAACACAAAGTAAGTCACTTGCTTGTTACAGAGAAAGTATGAAAGAAAAAATCAACATTTTTTATTGTAATACATGTGAAAGGGTTACAGGGGATAGAGTTGTGGACGACATGGTTGATCGTGAAGAATTTATGAGATAGAGAATGAAAGGGGAGATATGTAATACGATGGTGTTGGGCTAACAAGCTTAATTGAATGTTCCAGACTTGCTAAATCCTCCAAATCCTCCACATTTTGAGAAAACAAACACCACCATGAGGATCGTTGCCACGAGCAGAGGAAGATCCAGTTGCTCTCGTCGTCCCCCGCCGTGCTCCACCGTAGAGGTGATTTCCGACGAGTTTCCCGGTGAAAACTCCGACGACGTTTTCCAGCGAACTCCCGTGTCCTTTCATCACGAGACCACCACCATTGAAACCACCATCCTGTCCGCAAAAAAACCCACTAACCAGTTTCCCCTTTGGCCACACCGCCGCTGCCACCGTCAACTCCGGCGACCTCTTTTTTCAGAAAGGAAGGAACTTTGAGGTAGATCTTGCTTTCCTCTCTTCGAATCCGATGCCATAAATAAGAAGGGAGGAACCTTTCCACATTGAAGAGGGAGATAGGTGGTGTGAAAAATGGAGAGGGAGAAAGGTCTGATGGTGGTGTGGAGAATGGAGAGGGAGAAAGGTTTGATTTTTAAGGGGATTTTTGCTCTTTCTTTCTCAAAGCACAAGAGACATGATTTCACGAGTTGATGGTGTCATCACATTCATGTTCCAATCTGATATCTCACTTTCAATTGTGATTGATAATTGATAATTGATTTTGCACTTCAAACCATAACAAAAACAGGACCCCAAACACAGCATCATCTTCCTCTCTTTCACTTTGAAGTTTGAACACACAAGAGAGAAGAGAAAAGAGGCATAAATCTGGGTTGATTTGCTTAGGTTGGGTTGAAGAAGATGATGTTTCTGGGTAGTGGTGAAGAAGAGGGAGCATGTGCACCTCACATGGTGTGTCTTATGAGTCCTCTCTCCTAATGGGTGTCCACATCAATTAAAAATTATACACGTCAGCAAAAAACGTTAACTTTTGGACGGAAATGCGCTGGGGGACTAAAACTGTTGACGGAGATAAACGTGGAGGTACTAAAACGCTATATTTAAACTTAAGGGACCTCGTTTGCACAAATGTGAAACCTGGGGGACCAAAAGTGCTAATAAGCCATAAAATATCTACTCCATCCGACTAGTTCCGGGTTCAAGTCCCGGGCAACCCATTCTAATACATTGAATTGAATATATCAAAGTTATATGTATATACTATAGTGAAGTCATATCTATAGAATATGGCAAACCCAAATTTTTTTATCTTTTTTTGAATGAATGATATGATGAAATGAGGTAAAAAAAATCGGATTAATCTAGATGAATAATAGCATACAATGGATATGGGTATTGGTTGACACCGGTACTCCTATGCAAGACCAAGAAAGCATTTTTTGTGGACCAGTTAATAACGCACTATAACACGCATATGCCAATCTAATAGCGTGCTTGGATGTGTTGGAATCACACTCGAAATCACATTAGCCAAGACACTCTATCTTGTAAATTATGGATGAACATAATTTTGGAATCCAAATGAAGATTTCACACGTGCAACCAAACATGCACTAAGTACATGTTCAGAAACCCAACATTGGTAGGAGAGGATTTCAACATATACCAAACATGTCGCAAGGCACATCAGATAAAGAATTTGAAGTTTGTCATGTCACAAGAAGCACTTTAACAGAGTCAAATGACCTCCATATTTGTTAAGAAGGTTTCTTATCAGATTAGGGTTAAAGAAAATTTAGGTTTCTTAGGGCCTGTTTGTTTTGGCGTTTCAGCCAGAAAATGGGCGTTGCGTTTAGATTTACGTGGTTCTTCAGATCTGCAACCCTGTTTGGATATGCGTTCTGCAAAACGCATCAACGCTCATCTACCCCAAAATAGCGTTTTTTTGGAACCGAAAAATTGGAGCTTTTGCGTCAGGCGTTGGGCGTTTGAGTGTTGAGAAATGATATTAAAAAAATAATTGTGGCTTTCACCAACCCTCTTCAAAGCTTTGACTCACTTCCCTCCACATAAGATCTGGAATTTATGTATCTTTTTTCAGATTTCTTTCCTCTTCTCACTCACCAATTTCATCGTTGCAGGAAATCTGAACATCCAGCGACCAAGACTTGTGTTTCTGTGGTTGCTTGGTGTTTGATTTTGCCTAGACAATTTGGGGATTCAGGAAAATTTAAGGAAAAAGGAGAAGAGGATGCAAGTTCATGTTTGGAAGGGACTGGGTGCTCTGTTCTTGGCCACTATTATTTGAATTTTTTGTTTGAAAAGTATTTTAATTTTTGTATACAGCTTGTTAATTTTGAGTTTTCTTCGGTTAATATTGGTTTTGATTAAGATAATGTCTTTTTTAATTATAATTCCAAACTTATTATCCGAAATCACGTTAGTTACAAATCATCCAAACAATATTCATTTTTTTAAAGTCGCGTTTGTAACAAATCATCCAAACATAAATTACGTTTACTCAAACACAATTTTACTCAAAATCATTTTAACAAAATCACGTTAATTCAAACACCACGTTTCTAACGGGATGCCAAACGGGCACTTAATGAATTTCATACTTTCAATATTAACAATATTGTGATTTGACTTCTTAAAGTATTTAAAACTTGAGACAGAAACATTTTGTCCTAAAGGAGCACTGCAGATACATCAAACGGTATCAAGAAAGTACCCCCTTCCAAGGGGTACAGTATTTTTGCTTTGAAGCATACCTGAGCATCATGATTAAATAATGAGAACGATTATGGCCACTCGCAGGCATCAAAAGATTATGTTTCCCAAGGGACATCCCAGGGCAAGGGGGAAGAAATTAAAGATAAAAATGAGTTATTATCTTATTTTATTTTAGAAAACAACAAATGAAAGATAAGTACCTCTTCTTGAAGCAAAGCCGCCGGAAGATTTTCAGTTGAAACTAGGCCATGAATTTCCCTCAAAAGCTTCTCATTTGTGATACCAGCCCAGGTTGTAGATGGTAAGGACAATAGAAGCACTGTTAACACATGAGTGCTAGCTGGGTGCATCCTTATGGACTCAGTGTTGCCATTTAGCACAGTGGCACAAACTTTTGTTATTGGCGTGTCATCATCAGCTTTCCCGCATTTCATGCAGGTTTCTCGACAGCAAAAAGAGGCCACATGTTTGAAAAGTCTCGTCCTCTCCACCTGTTTCAATACATCTTCCTGCATAACAAATCAGTTAACACATGAGACTATTACCAGTAAAATGAAATAACTGAAGGAGATTTGCATGTTTAGATTCACGTTCAAATTTTCCAGAATCAATTCTGCTAGCTAGCTACCACAAAAGCTACTAGTTAGGAGTAGCTTCTCTTTGAATCAATTGATCTCATGAAAAATAGTCGTGTATCCAAACGTGCTTAACAGTGTTGAAGAGAATTATGGTTGACTAGTTGAGATAAAATGTATTAAACCTTGACAACAGCTCGTGTTTTCTCCTCTTCACATAAGCTTGGACCACCATCCTCTTGCCTCCTAATCTCCGCAACCCATTTGATGAATTCTTCGAAGTTGGATGGTAGCGATGTGACTATAACTGAAAGAACCTTACAAATGTCTTTCACATCCTCTGATTTTAATAGAGAAGGAACATCATCGATTAGGAATTTTGCAATACTACTCCAGCTCTCGTGTTTGCAGCTCTGCAAGATCAGCAGAAGTAGGTGACCCATCCAACCCACACCAACATCAATGTTATTTACAGTATGCTTTTAAAAGTGTCAAATTCTAACTCACTATACAAAAGAAAGAAAAATACCAGAGTATAAAGCATGTCGGGTTCCCTATGAGGCCTTGATATAAGCATGAACCTGAAGATGTAAAGCCAGATTGCATATATATATATATATATTCTTCACACTAAAAAGATGGTCAAACAGTGTTTAAACCTTGTAACAAAAAGAGAAACCATAAAACTCTCATCACTTAAATTGGCCAGGTCCTTTCATAGATATTTAAATTCTTCTAAGAAAATAATTCATTTTATGTCACACTAGAATGACAAGATATGCAATGATCGTATAAGAGGAGATATTGATGTGACACGGACCTGAGAGGAAGATGAGGAAAATTAACTAAGGTGGTTCAAGCAAAGACCTTTGGAGGCATCAGTGAGAAAGGTTAACATGTTCTATGTCATTTGAAGAGGTGTGGAGGGAGGCTAAAAAGGTGGTTCTAAAATATTATTAAAGGGGACCTTATAGACAATGATATTCCACAAAATTTGGTTTTTGGACAAGCGTAATGACGTCAAATAATGCATATTGTTAGGGTTCTAAATTATGGTCAATAGGCCTCTTGTGTTTTCGTCTGAGTTTGATTTTATCCGTTTGCTTTTATTATTACTTGGGAATGAGTTGTTTTTGTTATTTGAGTTGGACCTACATTGGGCCAAAGTCATTTGCTTAGTAGGGTTAGTTCAACATAAATAGGAGTACTCTCCTTAGGATAGAGTATGATTTGAGTATTGGATTTGTAAAAGAGTTTTACCCTTGGAAGAGAACGAAGGGTTTTATTCTTGTGAATCCTTTAAGATTTTTTTTCTTATCCTTCTCTCTTTATCTCTTCTTGTTTAATTTCCAGTTTTAAATATTAAAAAATACCAAAATAATTTATTATCCCCACTACCTTATGGTTACTGCTAGGGTTACTAAATCCTAACACATATAACCTACCTCACCCAGTGGAATAAGTATTTTGTTTTTGATCGGGGGAAGCCAATTAAACCTACCCGGGACGGGGTAGCGAGAAGGGAGGGGACGGTAAAGGTCTGGGAGGCGAGGATGGAGCTTGAGGGGAGCGTTCCTTCGTTGTGATGTTGATCGGGTCCAAAGGGGGGGGGGGGCTGCAAGTCACTCTGAAGCTTAAGTTAGCCTAAGTGATTTAGAGGACCCCGGTTTTAAGTAGAAAAGAGTGGAAAGAGTAAATAAGAGAAGTTACCTTGGCCCCTAGTGGTGAGGGGCCTTTTTATATGGAAAGTTCTGTGACGTGGGCATAGTCTAAAAGGGTTATGAGAGGCTACTGACAAGTCACTCTGACGTTGGATCTGCCTGCAACCAAAGTCAACTCTAGCGATCCAACGGTTTGAAGATTCTGGTTGCTACTGACAAGGTCTTAAGCCTTGGTCCAATGTCTCACTCCCAGAAGACAGGTACCAGAGATGTGACAGTTGAGTTGAACCGCACCTTCCTCCTAGGGACGTTGGGAGGCGCGGAGAGAGCTGGTACTCGGACTGGACCCGGGGTCGTCCCGTTGGTCGGTCGGGAGATCCTTTTCGGGTCAGTTCGTGGTTCTCTTCCTTTGCACTCCTCGGTTGGATCCCTTCGTCGGTTTGTTCTGTTTTCACGTTGGTCGTTCAGCATGGGACGGGGACTCACCTTCTTGGTCGGGTACGTTGCTGAACGTCCTATGGGGGGGTTAAGTGTACTCGTCCTGTTGGGTGGTGGGGTCAGTCGTGCTTCTATCCTTTGGGGCGATCGTGCTTCTGGGAGAAGTTAGGGGGTTGGGAACCAAAGTTAGGGGGTCGGGAACCAGAACAGATGTCGTTGTTTTATTCATAAGCTGACCATGGGCCACAGGATTTGCAGTTATTGATCTCAACCTTAAATAACATTTTAACAATGGGACTAATCATACTACAAGGTCAATAAAATTAGCGTGAACAATAAACTTTACCCTCTGGATTTTCCAGTGAATTCATTAATATAACTCATGCCTTCCCAAAGATGCGTAAGTGGGACCCAATAGGGAGGATACTTGAAACGTGCAACATCCAAAACAAGCGCCATGTCCTTTCCAGCATGATAACCTCCAATAGGAGAATAGTGACCAGCTCCTGACTGTCATGAAAATAAATTCAACTGAACATTCTCACACACCAATTTTGCCAGAATAAAATACATGCACCAATATTGTCTATTAAAAGAAAATCATAGGAAGAAGTGGACTCAAGAATGGAGAATTATATGATATTATTAGAAAATGCTACAAATTTCTACATGGTCCTAGAAAATCATAGAAACAACTAATTACTAGCCTATGTCTAGATGTTTCATAATCTAGAAATAATTAATAAAAAAAAACTATCGACATTAACGGCGTGTTCGGTTTAGTGGAAAGGAAAGGGAAAGATTGATGATGAAAGAAAATCACCCCAAAACTTTTCTTTCCAATATTGATTGGTTGCAATTTAAAAGGGGAGGGAAAGAATAATTTTTGTGGGTCCTACCTGAAAAACTTTTCCCCTCTAAACTGGGCGAAAAACAGCAGGAGACTTGCAAATTTGATTTTAAAAGACTAATATGCCCTTATTTGAAAAAAAATCATTACCTCTCCCACACTAGTTTTTAGAACAGTATGAAGATATTATATTCTCCTTATAATTACGTGTGAGATTTGATATATTGGCTATCCAATCTATTATTATCTTTTACATATCTATGAATGACATGTTAATAATTTATCACATCTAAAGTATCGTATATAACGTTATAAGAGAATTCAATAATTTTTTCTTACAACTCTCAAATTATGTGCATAGTTTGAATTTTCACAAAATAACAAGGATTATAATGGTAAATAAATAATAATATTTTTCCTTTTTAATATTTTGTTATTTTTCTTTTCTATTGAAAGATAAAAATATAAAAGAATGTCATTTATTTAATAAAACTTTCTTTAAAATAATTTTATTTTATTAAGGGTATTTAAGTCATTTTACAATTATATCTTCTTTCTTTCCTCTTCCTATCTACCAAACATGAGAAAAGAAAACTTTTCACTTTCTTTTATTTCTTTTCTCTCAAACCAAACAACTTCAAAAATCATCTCCCTTTCCTTTCCCATTCTTTCCTTTCTCTTTCTTTCCTTCCACTTTTCTTCCCTCTCCATTTTTTCTCTAACCAAACATACCCTAAGAGTCAGTAATGTAAAGCCTATAAATAAGCATTAGATATGGCATTTGTAATGTGTGGAGAATCACTAATCCATCTCCGCCCAATGTAATGTACTTGTTACCATCAAGATTTAATGAGATCTACACGGTTCCTTGCAACGATCACTATCACACTTATCCTCAATTATTCTAAATTCTAACAAAGGTATCTAAAAGTAATTTGAAAATTTATTTGATATATATAGTGGAAGCTAGTGGTATAGTGAACCGTGTAATTCACTATTATTTCTCTGTTGTTTCAATATACTTCCCATAATCTTTCAACTATTTTAAATTCTAACAAAGATAGTCGTACTATTATTTTATGGTACTATTATGGAAACTTGAAAAAGCATAATGTTCTATATGATATTGCTTCTTTAATAAAGCATTTTATGTTTCTTCAAAAAAAAAAAATCACTAATCCATCTCCGCTCAATGTAATATACTTGTTACCATCAAGAATCAATGACGAACTACACGGTTCCTTGCAACTATTAGTGTCACACTTATCCTCAACTATTCTAAATTCTAACAGATATGAACTAATTAGTATGCATTTCCTATAGGTATAACATAATGATCAAACCTAGAAAGTTATTGCATTTCCTATGATGTCAAAGTTAGAAAAACCACACAAAAAAAGTTAAAAAAATCAAAACACATACTTGTTTGAGAGCAAAATCAAAAACGTGTTGCAAAAATCGAAATCGCGAAATATTCATTTTCCCGCGATTTCACTCTCCTATAAATAGGAAAAAAAGCAAAATATCTCCCATTCTTCACCATTGGGGCCGCGAGCAAGGAGGAGAGGAGAAGGAGGAAGAACTTCGTCGTTTCTTGACCGATCTTCGAGCTGTTTGTCTCTACTTCAAGACACAGAGGTAATCTACTTACTTCTTACCTCTGATCATCTTTTATATCGCGTTTCTTTATCTCTTTCTGAGCTCAAAGTTTCGAGCTTTACGTAAAATTATTCGATTTTCCCGATTTTTCTTTAGATCCATCTTCTATACTTACCCAACAACCTAGATCACTCGCCGTTGCGCGCCGATTTCGATCGAGTCGCCAAAGATCTGAAAAACTGTACAAAAACCCATTTATGCACATATTGAAACTTTATCTTCGAAAAGCCACAATCCGACTTAGTTCCTTTAGGATTAGTTGCTACAAATGCTGTTGTGAACATCCCCATCAAATTTTTTTTCCGAAGTTTCAACTTTGAGTTTTTGAGCTTTAATTTTGGACCAAAGTGCCCCTAACTAGTCGTAATTCCAACCGTTCATTCTAAAAATTTTCCGACAGTTTCTTTACCCTAGTTTTACCCTAAAACTACCTAGCAATTAAATTAGATCGAAGAAAAAGCGCCGGAACCCCTATTTCTAGAGAGTGGCCTGTAACACCCCGATTTCGGTGGCGTCACTTTAGTAACCAAAATAAACTTAATGCGGAAAAACGTAAATATTTTTTTTTTTGATAATAACTAAGACAAGACTGAAATAGATAAAATCCAAATGCGAAAGGTAACAGATCTAATATACAATATATATAACAACCCCCGCTGTAAGTAGCGACCTCGTCACGAGTAACCTCCAATGACGGAAAGTAGAAAAGTGTAACGCCCGTAGGCAAAATGTACAATCCCAAAATGTTAGGTCAAGTGTCAGCAACACAAGCCCTCAAAAATAAGAATAAGTCAGAGCTAGGACACTAACACCCAACCTTAATAGACTCTAATCACCCATCCCCCCATACTTCCATCATCGACTCCCATCTGGTCATGCATGAAGTCCGGGTCCACGTCGAAGGCTCAATAGTAGTCATTTCGCTCCGGGTTTTCCCCGAACGACGAGGAATCACGGAAGAATCCACCAACGACATCTGACAAAAAGGGCATACATAGCCCCCCAAACACAGGTAGCACGTGCAAGGGTCAACTTACGGAATATAGGATAGAGAATACAAGGCACCAGATAAAGTATAAGGGGTATATATATATATATATGTTGTCTACATACATATAAGTTCTGCATTGTCTACCCTAAGGTTTAAACATAGCATGTTATCAAATCTCTAGTACAATTCCATCATCAAAGCACATAACGATATCTATCAACATCTACTCATCAAAACACATAACGATGTTTATCAACATCAACTCATCAAAACACATAACGATACAATTAGAGTGCATGATATGTCAATGCAACGTCAATCTCGACGATTCCGGAAAGAGTAGGCTGGGCACGTTTGAGTCGGTCCTAACACTGGCATTGTGTCGACCTTAACTCCCGAGTGTCACTTACAACCTTGACATAGCCGGATCAGTCCTAACCCTGCGGGTCGACTTTTCCCTCCGCTATGCCCGACAATCAACAGGTCGATCCTGACCTCACGGTCGATCATATCCCCCGTCGATGTCCGAATTACCCGAAGAAAGAATAGGCTGGGCACGTTTGAGTCGGTCCTAACACTGGCATTGTGTCGACCATAACCCCCGAGTGTCACTTACAACCTTGACATAGCCGGATCAGTCCTAACCCTGCGGGTCGACTTTTCCCTCCGCTATGCCCGACAATCAACAGGTCGATCCTAACCTCACGGTCGATCATATCCCCCGTCGATGTCCGAATTACCCGAAGGTATAAACTGTACCCGAAGGTATAAACTGTACCCGAAGGCATAAACTGTACCCGAAGGTATAAACTGTACCCGAAGGTATAAACTGTACCCGAAGGCATAAACGGTACCCGAAGGTATAAACTGTACCCGAAGGTATAAACTGTACCCGAAGGCATAAACTGTACCCGAAGGCATAAACGGTACCCGAAGGTATAAACTGTACCCGAAGGCATAAACTGTACCCGAAGGCATAAACTGTACCCGAAGGTATAAACTGTACCCGAAGGCATAAACTGTACCCGAAGGCATAAACTGTACCCGAAGGCATAAACTGTACCCGAAGGTATAAACTGTACCCGAAGGTATAAACATTATCTCATGATGATCTCCAAATCATCCGACTCATCTCCATCCGATGGTCAAAACAGCTCAACGAGCAAAGAGCATCAACATGCTCGGAAACTACCCGGTTCCCGGCTTATCCCTCGGATAGCCCAACGACACAACTGCTCCCAGAGCACAAGAGTATCAACATACTCAAAACCTCTCAACTTCCTCAACGCTTGGATCCGACGACACTTCTCGTTTTCCAAAACTAAGATCTTCATCCTAAGCTTCCTTTCGAGTTTATTATCATTATTTGAAGATTTTAGAGGTTGTTTAATGTCTTATGAGTTTTCTTTACAAAATGATATCCTTTTTAATCTTATCGCGAATCTTATAAGTTCCCGGGATCTCCAAATCCCAAATGACTCCAGAGAATGTCTCGATCCATGAAAAACCATAACAAGGCCCGAATCTCATTCGTCCTATCGAACTTTCCCCAAAACTCTCAAAATAAAATCGGCATGACCTGCCCGCTATTCTCACTATTCATAAACTCAGATTTCATTGCTAAAGCATAAATAACTCAGCACCATCAATCAACATGTCATATATCAACATAATAAGCCATAACCACATAGCACTTAGCATATAAGGCATGCACCACACATCCTAGATTACCCACATAGCACATAGCATATAATTCAATCTCAAAAACAGTCAGTAGATGAATCATCTACATTGTCAGCCGAAGCCTCAGAAAACTTTTCCCAGTCAATCACAAACAAGTGCATAAACAATAAATCAAGTCGAATTCGTCGACACCTAAAGCATTAGCTAGTAAGGTAAGTTGCCCTTACCTCTAGTTATTCCAGCGTTCTCCTCAAACGTTCCTTCACAATGAGCTCCTTGATCTTCAGGAAATTCTTCAAAAGAACCTTTAAAGTAAAACCACAGAATTCTATCAAAATCTATCGGAAACTAAGCTATCAATGCTCACTAAGGTTACACGAAGTAGTTCATACTCCGAGGTACGATAATCTAGCGCGAAAGGACAAGTTTTCGGAAAAGGAATTTTCCCCCTCCTCCCCTATAGGGCTCGGCCACTTTTCACAATTGTGGGGCTCGATTTTTCTTCGATCAAACTTGGTTCCTATGCTTTCATTAGCCGTAACTAAGGGTATTCTGAACTCGGAAAAATTATCGGATCAAAAACTGTCGCAGGGCTATTTTGGTCATGATTTTTAACTTAGAAATTTCAAAACTGAAATCCCAAAAACCAAATTTTGCAGGGACGTTACTAACGACGTTTATGACAACTAATCCTACTAACACTAAGCTAAGGCGATAGTTTTTAGCCTAAAGGTTGAAGCTTTACCTCAAAAACTCCAAAAATGGGTATTTAAGGCTAAAATTGATTCCGGCGGAATTCCGGCGACATAACGGAAAATCTAACCCGGCAGAAGTGATCTTGGGCACATAAGGAAGAGGTTTAGAATCAGAAATGAAAGATTCAGGATAGATTTGCAAAAACCCATAAACTATCCACTCAGAAAAGTCTACAGAAAAGCTATGGAAAAAGCGATCAGAGGTAAGGATTAGCGACTATACCTCGAAGCCTTGAAGTAGCAACTGATTGATCGACGATCAAGCAAGAAATGAACAAAAGCTCTTCTTCGTTCTTCCTCTTAGCAAATTCGCAGGTTTTGGAGAGAAATGGTGGAAATTTGTGATATTTTCTCATTTCTTGGCTATATATAGAGGTTGGCAAAACGCGGTAAAATGAAAGTTTCGCGAATCTGATTTTTCCGGCGTCATTCTCCGTGAATTAATAAATATGTTTTGGCAAAAGAATTCCAAAACTATAAAGAGGTCTCCTTGTATTTTTGGCAACTAATGCATAGTCGGTATAAAACTATTTTACCCGATAAGTTGCTTTTTGCATCGGATGTCGGAATGAAAAACTTCCTTCTGAAGAAAGATTGAAATAATCAAGAGAAATGGGTGTACGCGTGTAGAATCTTCATTTGAAGCTCTGAATAGAAAAAGTCTTCATTGACGGTTGATTCTAGGGTTTTGAAAAACCAGGGATTCGGTTTCGGCAAACTTCCGATGATTGGAATCGGACGTTCGTAGATCCTAGAGTTTCGCCTCGAAATGATTGTGATATATGGAAAAAGAGAAGTTCTAATATTTATCTAAAGATTTTTGGACTAAATTCCTACAGTGTTCCAAAGCTGGAACTTTGTTGGAAATTATATTCCTATAGTGTTCCAAAGCTGGAACATAGTTTTGTTTCCTAAGGTTCTTGTCCTAGGTTTTAAATGCGAATATTAGTCGTGCTATAACTTAAATCGACTTCGATACAATCCTTTGACTTTTCCTGAACTTTCCCCTTCATAAATTTATTTCATTTAATAAACTTTCGTTCAGGTTTCCCTTCACATTACATCAACCCTAATCGTAAATGGAAATCTCTTCCACTGATCCTAAGCTTAAAATCTCGGGTCTTACATGGCCGAGAGCATGTTTAGGAGGGAGGAGAATTTCGTTTTCGCGATAACTCGTCCTCTCGTGCTCGTTTGTTGTACTCCGAAGCTTCATACGCTTTGTCTATCGTTAGTTAACTTCGTTATGTTCGAATTGATTGTGTTTGATTTGATTTTCGCTTTGTTTACTCCAAGGTTCAGTTGAAGGAACTTGGGGTGGTACCGAGCTAACTGGTGAGGAAAACCTACGCTGCGAGGCTGGAGCAACTCGAGGTTAGGGCAACTTACCTATTAGCTAAGATTGCATGATAGGCGTCGATAAATTCGACTTATATATTACTTTGATATTGGATATGATGATGAATTATTGCTATGTTGTTTTCATAACTTATGATGTTGATGTTGTATTAAATTGTGCGCCTTGACGCGATTTCGGAGCGAAGAATCACTGAACTGATTCCTTTTGATCTTTCGGGTTGGATGAACAACCCTAGGCAAGTCCAAACCCGAGGTTTGAGACCTAGCCATCGTTTGTATACTTAGACTTTCCCCGGGGTTACATTGGGTGGGATTTTTGGCAAACTTAGAATGAATAGAACCTTGGAACTAGAGACCTTAGAGAACTTAGTCTTCAAGAATTAAACTCATAACCTGACTAATTCGATTTGAAACGTTTTCATTAACAAATAAACCATAGGGAACCTAGAGGGGAAAATGATTACGAAAGACGGGGAAATGTCGACAAGTCTTGAAGTTACTGGGAATTGGCGGACGCCACGGAGGAGAGCCACGGCGACGAGAGGAGTTTGCCGAGTACATTGGTACTCTTGTTGTTGGAGTTTATGTCGTAGGGTCGACATTAAACCCTTGAGTTTTGAAATTGAGATTTAAGCTAAACATTTGCGTTGTGAGGACGATTCGATGTTTGGCTAACCATATTGCATCATGCATACATTCGGGGTTGAGACGGTCGAAAGATCGGGCCTCGGTGAAGTTGGGACGGCTTCACGATGGTTGGGACGGCCTTCATCGAAGAACACCTAGGCGTATCTTCGGCATAGCGGGCAGAGTGGTACAACCTAGGGTGGTTGTGACTGATCTGACTATGCATGGGTTTGTAAGCGACACCCGAGCAGAGTTGTCGACACTAGGCCGGTGTAGGGCAGACTCGATGGTGCCCATCCCAAACAACTATCCGGATCATTTTGAATTGCATTTCACGCATACATTCACCCTGACTGGAATTGTATGTTGTTTGCATTATCGAATTATTGTTAGAACCGATAACATGCTAAGAATATATTTATATATATATAAACATATATATCTTTACCCCCAATCACATGCTGTTTGTATAATTATTCTATTCCGTGAGTTGACCCTAGCGCCTTGGCTTTGGTTTCATGTTTGTGTTTGGGCGATCGGCCTGCTGCCAGATGTCGATGGCGGATTGGTTTTCGATGGTCTCTCCCTCGGGGGGATCAGGTTTGAGCTGGTTGACCGACGTACCCCCACCGCTTGGGTGATCGATCATGTGGATCATCGGGCGACGTACCGGGGAAGGGTCATGGAGGACCGTACTGACGAGCGTGGACGTCTGACGAAGGGAGTTCTACGACGCATGGAGCTGAGCTTCAACTTTCCGCCTTCAGTTCGCTGTGGACCGGGCACTGGCCGGAGACCACCTTCACCACCTTCATCTTCATCGGACGAGGAGGACCCATCCGAGATCGAGGCTGATAGGGATGCACCTGTCGCGCCACTTCCTGCTACTACTGTCGATCCTACCGACATTGCGTCGTCCTCGAGGCTCGTGGAGCCGAAGAGGGAGCCTGTTGTTCCATCTGCTTCTCGTCGTTTCCCGCCGACTCCATCACGCGGCTACCACGTGGGACCCTTGTTACGTGTGGTGGAGGAGGAGATCTTTTCTGAGGAGGTAGACGTTGAGATGGGCTCGACTAGGGTTGTTCGCAGGACAGTTAGGAAGGAGGTCGTGGACTTGGATACTGAGATAATCACGGTGTACTCGGACTCTGACTCCGACACCGAAGTTGACAGCTACTCGCCGAGCGACGAGGGGGAGGAGGAGGATATGTGAGCAGTTCTGGAGGGTAGGTTAGGTGGGCACCATATTTTTTATAGAGCTCTGATTCGTTTGTTTTGGGACAGGGTAGGTTCCCGACGCATGGCTTTTTGGTGTGGTTCTCTTGCTGGAGGATCACAGAGAGTCAGTCGGACTGTAGGGGTCTTTGCTTAGGTCATTTTGAGGCCGACTTTCTCCTAGTAGATTGTAATTATAACTTTCTCACTCACATTTCTAGATCTGTATATATTTGCCTACGGGCACACTACTTGGGAGTCACTGCGAGTGCGCGTGACACTGGAGTGCAGCTGAGGCTGTACCTGTTTATATGATGTACATCGGTTAGTTTTAGTTTGCTGGGTTTATGTCTTTATTTTCTGTCACTTTATCTAAAAAGAGAAAAAGAATCAAACGAAAAAAAAATACCTTCTTTTCCGCTTAAAGTTTATTTTGAGTTTCTAAAGTGACACCCGGAAACCTGGGTGTTACACGGTGGAAGCGGCGTTGGTCGGTGGATGTAGCGCTCAGAGAAGGGATGACAGTGGTGGCGGTGGATTGGTAGTTGGTTGGGATGGAGTAGAAGGGAGAGGGGTGGGACTCATAAAAAAGGGGTGAGAGAGAGAAATTACATAAATCATCATTGGTCAGCCGATGGACTAATTTTAAAAATGTCCACCCTAGTCTTCACTGATTTAAGGATTGACATTAGTAACTTATTGGGGTAATTTAATTACCTTGAGAAAGTTTATGTTATCAAAATAGCACAAAGTCCATATTGGAGGAAAAATAATTATTAAACCTATTTTTTGAATGACAATGATTCATGCATGTTGTTTTTTGGGGAAAAAAAATAGACAGATAGTTTCACCTAAAAATTGAATAGATTGACTAGTCATCATGTGAGTCATATAGGTTGATTCGGTAAACTACCAAGGCCCGGAAGTTCTGAGAAATATTGCAAAATCGTCACCATCAAATATTCAACAGGACAAGAAAATAAAATTGAATTCTCCCCATGTCAAATTGAAACAAGTCCTTTAATTTTCTTTCTCTGAAATACTCAAGTGAATTGTAAATAACAAATACATAAAAAAGAAAAAGAAAGCAAACGAGATTGTAGAGTTACATGTATGTGAATTGATGTAATTAAACAGAGAGTAATGATATGTACACACCTCATTTTCTAAACACTTCATTTCCACCTATTTTTATTTCTATCTCTCTCCTCTTATCATCTATCACATCTCATACTTTCTCTCTATTACCTTTTCTTTTCTTGCTATCTCTCTCCTCATTCCACCTCTTTCCACCTCTCTTAGAAGTGTGAAAGAATCATTATTGTTACTAGAGGAGGAAGCACTAGCAGCCACCACAACAATAGGGTACATATTGTTGACAGCTACAGTAGTTTAATAGACAAGAATTAGAAAATTGAAAGGGAAAGGGGTGTGTGTAATGCAGACAAATTAAGATGAAAGATCCCACAGTTGCCTAAGATTGATAGGAGATATGTATCTCTTGTCTCCGTCAAGTAGCTGCTTAACGAGGATTAGGTTCGCTGCTTCGCTGGGATGGTAAGGATCCCAGAACACGTGCTTGTACCTGTCTGTGCATATGCTTGAAGTGGGTCCACATGGAACTATCCCTGCAAATTGACCCCCATTTCCGCAGCATGCTTTGCTTGATGTTGTGAATCCTGCAAAATCAAATCATACAACAATAATAATGGTGTTAGTGTGCTAATCATTTCAGGAGGGGTAATGGGTGTTTGGTGCTAGCTCATTGATTTTATGCTCTCAGTTTACACCTAAGTAATGAGAATTGAGAAAAGAGGCGAAAATTAGGATGAGATCATGTGATGGTGGGTGTAAAAAAAGTGATGGAAAATCATGTTTCCAAATGCTATAAAATTTTCAATCGGATTTCTATTATATTAAATTTAATGTCGATTCAAGTTGAATACTATATTTAGATTTTTATTCGACATTCATTTCTTTTTATTGGAGAAACACAAGTATCAAGGTAAAAACATGAAAGGAAGTCTATGGTTCTCGTAATTGGAAGCCCATCCACATTTTAGAAAAAAGCCAACACAAATACACCAGAGATTAAGTGTGTTTTCACAAACTCAGTGTGAATATTGGTTTGCATAACGGAATTCTCACTCTCGCCCTTCTTTCACATTTACGATTTACGAATATGCAAATTTGTGTTAGAACATATGCAAATGTGATTAAAATGGGAAAACAAACACATTCAGACAAAATCTTGCTTCTACATTTATGCGTTGGATTGTAAATTTTCTCATTCAGTCGAGGTAAATGAGAGATCAAATACAATCTTCACTCTTTTGTAATAAAGAATTAGCAATACAACATCACACTTGAACAGACAATCATGTAAAAAAAAGGAAAGTACGAGAATCACGTAAAAATTTAACCTATTGTGAGTATGTTGTAATCAAATTGGGTGTTGTGTTTTTATGATTTTGATCTCCTTGCTTTTCTTTTTGCAATTTTGGTCCCCTAAATTTCATGATTCCACCATTATAAATTATAATCTCACTATTCCTCTCAATCGTGCCAATATGATCTCATCTCTAACTCTTTATCCAAAAATTTATAATAGAGAGGGATTAAAATTGCAAATTCACTGTACTAGAGGGGCCAAAATTGTGAAAATAAAGTGAGAGGACCAAAATTGCTTAATCAGTAAAACAAAATTATTTTGAACCACTAAATTAGAAGAACTAAAAATGTAACTAAGCCTAAAGATTACTATAACAGATGATAAACATATAAGAGAAAAAGGAATTGCTAACCATATTTATCATAATTCTTTATGAGTTCCATCACCAAATCATACACATTTGCTACGACAAACGTTGCTCCAGGGAGATTGTCGTTCAGCTCAGCCATCAAATCCTTCAATCGAGCATTGTATTGAAGTGCAAGCTTGTTAGGCAAATCCACACATTCATTTTCATTCAACTGATTTATAGTCTTTTGGTATGGAATGTGGGAGGCTTCTTGGCACTCTTGTTTCAGGTTTTTGTACTTTTAATTTGCATTATGAATTCTCTAGCCATGCTTGGCTAATTTCTCTTTATACTTTGGGTGAAGTGAACCTTAGTTCTGGTTATGGTTTGAACTTCTGAGTTTCTTATATGAATAAAGTTTCTTTTTCATGTATCTTTTCCCTGAATTAATATTCTCTTGAGTGCACACAAGTGTTTTGCTTTCTTCTTGCACAACGGTAGTTGGTGAGGATTAAGGGACTTGGGATTATATTGATTTGTTTGCTATCACTTAGGTATAAGGGTAGAAACTTATTGTGTTGGCCTGAACTTATAAATTTCATTCTTCAATTGAATTGACTAAGCACTAAGGCATTAGATTTGGCAAATGAAATTGAATGATTTACTTGATTACGGTATTAACAAGTAGAGGTAGAGGCTATAACATCATGGATAAGGATTCTAAACTTCATATAAGAACTTGATTTTAGAAACATAATTGGACTAAGTGGAGCTTTACCCATGGTACTTCTTTTCTGAATTATAATCCTAGTTTTTACTCACAAGTGTTTTCACACAACCAAACTTCAAACATATATTGTTTTTTCCTTTTACAATTCTGAACACTAAAGTCCTTGACCAATTTGATAAACAACTATCTCTGTGGTTCGATATCTTTATATTACTTCGGGTAATCTGTGCACTTGCGGAATTGTTATCATACTTCTTAAAAAAAAACACAATGTTCAAAACATATATAGTTAAAACAATTGTTAATATGTATTTACTAAAACGTAAAAAAAATATAGTGTCACACAACATTTAGATTTACAATTTTATTAAACAAAAGTCACACGTGCAGGGCACGGATAATTCCACTAATATCCTAACAAGAGTACATGATGCAAAATTAATTAACTCATGTTTATTTACAAATGCAAAATTGTTTTTCACTTTAACATAAATTGCACAAACAATTTATTATTTCAAAAGCATCTAAAAACCGGAATATGACAAAAGTCACACGTGCCTTGCATGGGTGATTCCGCTAGTTAAACAATAAATTGAAAGAATCATGCCAAATAAATTTGTTGTTATGAATAAAGTCTAAGCAAGTGATGGAAGGGAGATGAGAAGAGAGAATCAAGAGTTACACAAGTAATACCGTAGAATGAGAATTGGTTGCTTGATGCAACCTCCTCTATATTTATAGCATTATTAGATGGTCAAGTACATGGAGATGAGAATATATGGGCCTAGCCCATATGGTCATCCTATTCATAACACTCTCGCTGGATGACCATCCCTTAAGAATGTGTCTCGTTAAAATCCTTACTAGGAAAAACTCAGTGGGATAAAAACCTAGTGAAGGAAAAAGAGTACATCATTCTATAGCTCGTCTTTGTACATTGCCTCATTAAAAACCTTACCATGAAAAATCTAATGGGAAAAAAACATGGTTAAGGAAAAAAGAGTACAATGCATTTTAATTGAGATCTTTTAGCCGACGAACTCCGATATTTCGCACAAGCTTTTCAAATGTTGTTGTTGGAAGAGCCTTCATAAATAAGTCTGCCAAATTATCACTTGAACGAATTTGTTGGATGTCTATGTCACCATTCTTTTGTAGATCATGAGTGAAGAAGAGCTTCGGTGATATGTGCTTTGTTCTATCTCCCTTGATGTATCATTCTTTAGTCTTGTGTTTTCTGCAAGGTGATGGATGAACCTCCGATGTATAATTTCTCATATTCAGATTTGGACAGTAAAATCAGAACTCGTTAAAAGCATGTTCCATTTTGTCAATCAATGGCCAATTCAAAACCAAACAACTATGCAATATTCTTTTACATATTTGGGGGTATAGACTTTAAGTCCAAAGACTCTTATATTTTTGCAAATGAATTGCTTCTTTATATGTTGGCCAACCACACCCTTTATGGGTTCAATATTCTCGCACTTATAATATTGAGCGCTACTTAACATTGGACAATTTATTAAGTTCTTGGTTCCTTTTTTCAACTTGTAGAGATATAATCGATTGAGATCTCTTTGTATCAATAATCACAGGTACCTGAACCTCTTCAAGAGGTTTAAACAGTTTTCGTAATCTCTACACTTTTCATGATAATTTTCCTCATAACAAGACCATCTTCCTTCTCTAAAATTTATCTTTGGAGTTTAGGCATGCCTTAGCCTAATAAGATTTCAATAGAGAATGATATTTGCAGCATAAAGAAATTTAGAAATCTAGGTCAGAGAATGCATTCTTTTGAAGATTCATATTATTGTGCGAGTATATATATGCATTCTACACAAATTTTTAGAGCTGCTTAGTTTTTCTCCCCCCCTAAGGCCGAGAAATAACTGTAAGTAAGATATGCAATATCTTATGGCAATAGCTCAAATTCTTAGCATAATCTCTGTTGGAACATGTTGCCATGCATTTTGTCAAAACAACCGATTGTCGAAGCAGATGTCGTGGCATCTGATTCCGTGAAGCTAGGGCATCAGTCCTCAGCTTGTGTTTCTGTTGTGGGGCTTCTGAAGATTTACTGAAGATATGTTTTTGAGTTACTTGAGGAGCAAGTAGCTATTCCAGAAGGGTTTATTTGTTGGGTTGTTATTTGTTGAAACAATCTTTGTTAAAATATTGGTTTCTATCTTTACTTGTGCAATAAGAAACCGAATCTATCAAGATTGCGTTTTGAATTGCTGTTACTGCAATCTGTTTCTTCAGCTCGTGCCAATCCTAAAGCTCATGCTACCGCTGCTGAAGTCTATAAAAGGATGAAGACCTAAAACATGAAGGCGTCGAAGCTGATAGAGAGAGATCGAGTGTTTTAGGATTTGTTAATTGTGCTTTGTCCTTTGTTAGTTGTGAATCTGTCTTTGCTCACTGGTTCTATAAAGCAAAGAGAGATTCTGTGTGTTTGATTGCGTTCAAACTCTACTTGTTCATTGTGTTCACCAATCACTGTGGCAGTGATTGAGAGAAAGTGAGAGGGGCTCTCATACTTAGGTTGAGATTCTAAGTAGAAATACACTGGGTAGATTAGGAAGTGAACTATGAACTGAGTTGTTCATGAGTGTCTGTAATTCCTGAATCTTGAGATAGTGGATTTCCTTTCTTTGGGTGCAAACCCTCCAGACGTAGGTGAAAGTTTTCACTGAACTGGGTTAACAATTACTGTGTGTTATTGTTTCTGTTGTTAAGTTTTGTTTTACTGTTAAGCGGTTGTCGAACCTCTTGTCCCAGCATCGTGCAGGACAATCGTATCAGAGGGAACCTGAATTACAATCTCAACTTTCTTTTGATCTCATCTAAGTGTTGTCTGCTGGATAATGGAGAACACATAGCTCATTTAAAAAGTTCTTAGATGAAAGATATTAGTTCCTGACAATGAACCAATTGCAATGAAGAGAATTATAATGACGCATTGGCTTGATGCATACATATGTTGCTACTAGCAAAATAACATGTCCAAAAAGTAAGGACTTTTGTTCTCATAATAATTGCCTAGCTATAAATAAGAAGCATTTAGCTTAATATCTTTGTGAGACCATTCTAAATATGAACATGTGCAACTCAATATTCAAAATCGTGTCACATACTAACTTGATCAAGGTTGGAAATTTCACTATATACAGGTCGATGCATCGATAAATACTAAATATGTGCACATGTATCACATCAAATATATTCAAGAATCATAAGGAATTCCATTTACTTTACCACAATTTTAATTTTTTAGCTTTGATAACATCTGAGAAATAAACTTTCGCATCATAAGACTCGGGTTGGTCTAACCGGTCATCTGCCAATCACAATCATTTCTTCCATATGAATAACTTCGCTAATCAAATAATGCTTCATTATTTAGGAAGAGAACATGCTTCAATAAACATGTGTTGTTGCAACTTTGGATTTCTAAATCCAAAAAATAACGATCCTACTATTCTTAGGAAATAAAATTATGAGAAATTATTATCATTATCAGAGCATATTATCAGAGCATAATATGTTTATTTTGTTTTTTTATTTCGAGATTAACACTGTTGATGAAGATCAAAAACAAAAACACGGTATAATATTTCCATGATGAAAAGCCATAGAAAAATAGCAGAGAAATGAAGTCTCTTTTTTTTTTTTTGAGCCATATTTCTGAAAACTGCACATGAAGGAACTACTCGAGTAAGGATGTCAAGGCTTCAGATGCTTACTACTCAATTTGAAAATTTGATGATGACTGAAGAAGAGACTATTTCAGAATTCCACATGCGTGTCCGTGACTTGTCTAATGCTTCATTTGCTTTGGGAGAACCTATGTCAGATGAGAAGCTTGTAAGGAAGATCTTGAGATCTCTTCCTCAGAAGTTTGCTATGAAAGTCACTGCAATTGAGGAGGCTCAAGACATTGAGAACATGAAGGTTGATGAACTTATTGGCTCTTTGCAGACATTTGAGTTGAAACGGAGTGAAAAATCTGAGAAGAAGAATAAGAGTATTGCTTTTGTGTCAAACACTGATGAAGGTGATGATGAAGATTGTGAGGGTGAAAATCTTTCTGAGGCTCTGGCCATGCTAGCAAGAAAATTCAACAGAGCATTGAGAAAGATTGACAAAAGAACAAGGCCTAATGTCCAGGACATGAAGTTCGATAACAAACCCAAGTTGTCCAATTCACAGAGGAAGACCAAAGAAGAAGAAAGATCTGGTCAGAATAAAGGAGTGCAGTGTCATGAATGTGAAAGATATGGTCATATCAGGTCTGAATGCGCCACCTATCTAAAGAAGCAGAAAAAAGGTATGATGGTAACTTGGTCAGATGAAGACACTGAAGATGAGGAGGAGATATCTGTAAACAAAGTCAATGCTTTCTCTGGAACCATCTATGAGTCTGATACAAGTGATGAGGACATTATAGATGAGGAACTGGCTGAGACTTACAAGCTGCTACACATCAAGTGGGAAGAAGCATGTAAACTTGTGAGAGAAAAGCAAAGTGAGATAGAACAACTTGTCTCTCAGAATGAAAGGCTGAAAGAGCTCAGCACAAAGCTGAAGGAAGATCTGGAGGAATGGCAAAGTAAGTTTAAAAATGCTGATGTTATGGAAAAAGCTAATCTAGTGTTGATTAATGCAGGACTTCAAGAGGAAGTGGCAACTCTGACAAGAAAGCTTGAAGCTACTCACAAATCTGTTAGAATGTTGAACAGTGGTTCTGATATGCTTGATGAAATTCTGAAAAAGACTAGCAAGCAAGGAGGGAGTTTGAAGGGAATTGGCTTTGACTATAGAACAGCAAACAAAGAAAATCAGAAAGGTTCAAAGAAATTTGTGTCCGCTGCAAAACAAACTGAGTTCAAGAAGCCCAGAAATTATCAGTTGTAAGATTCATTGCCTCGACATGTACCTCTGCATGTGAAACCCCAACTTAAGCTTGACAAAACTGTACCTTGGAAGTGTCACTACTGTGGTAAGAATGGTCATATAAAGCCCTACTGTTACAGGTTATATGGTTATCCTCAGATGTACGATAAAAAGTCTGTTCAGATGAGGAAGCAATGGAAGCCCAAGGGTGAAGTCAGATGTCAGGTAGCCTACACGTCTTTCAGAGCATCATCAAAGGAAGATTGGTATTTTGATAGTGGCTGCTCAAAGCACATGACAGGAAACAAGAGTTTCTTGCAAGACATCAGAAGTCACTCCACCAACTATGTTACTTTTGGAGATGGAGCTAAAGGGAAGATCAAGGGAGTAGGAAAACTTGTCAGCACAGAATCTCCTAACTTGAACAATGTGTTACTTGTAAATGGTTTAACAGCCAACCTAATCAGCATAAGTCAACTGTGTGATCAAGGATATGATGTGAAATTCAATAAGATAGAATATGTTGTGACCACTGATGATGAGAGGGTTGTGATGAGAGGAGTCAGATCAAAAGACAACTGTTATATGTGGACATCAGAAGAAAAAGGTCATGTTTCCAGATGTTTGTTAACTAAAGAAGATGAGGTGAATGTATGGCATCAAAGACTAGGACATATCAACTACCGAAGCATGCAAAAGATTCTTGCAGATGAAGCAATAAGGGGGCTGCCCAATTTGAGCTTGGGAGAAGGAAAGCTATGTGGAGAATGTCAGATTGGTAAGCAAACCAAGGTGCTACACAAGATGCTCCAGCATCAGACCACGACAAAGGTTCTGGAGTTGCTTCACATGGATCTCATGGGTCCCATGCAGGTTGAAAGCTTGGGAGGAAAAAGGTATGTGTTTGTCTGTGTAGATGATTTTTCAAGGTATACATGGGTTGAATATATGAGAGAAAAATCAGAAACTTTTGAAATATTCAAGAATCTATGTATGAGACTTCAGAATGAGAAGGACTGTGTGATTGTAAGAATCAGAAGTGATCATGGAAGGGAGTTTGAGAATTCAAAATTCTTGGAGTTCTGTGGAACAGAAGGTATTAGTCATGAATTTTCTGCCCCCATCACGCCACAGCAGAATGGAATAGTTGAAAGGAAAAATAGAACTCTCCAGGAATCAGCTAGAGTAATGTTACATGCTAAGAAGATTCCGCACCAGTTCTGGGCTGAAGCTATGAGTACTGCCTGTTACATACATAATAGAGTCACCATCAGGGCAGGGACATCCTCCACACAGTATGAGCTATGGAAAGGTAGAAAACCGTCTGTAAAATACTTTCACATATTTGGAAGTAAATGTTATATCCTTGCAGATCGTGATCCTAAGAGGAAGCTTGATCCTAGAAGTGATGAAGGAATTTTCATGGGATATTCTATGAACAGCAAAGCTTATAGAGTTTTTAACTCTCGCACAAGGACCATGATGGAATCTGTGAATGTGACTGTAGATGATGAACCAAGCAAGAAGGAAGAAGAAGTTCTGAATGAAGATGATGATGGTACTGATGTTCCAGCCGATGCTCCAGCAACCGCCCTCGACAATGAGTCAGAAACAAGTGCTGATGAAAAGGAAGACAAAGATATCACATCAAACAAAGCTCCATCAATCAGGGTTCAGAAGAATCATCCTCAAGAAAACATTATTGGTAACCTTCAAGAAGGGGTGACTACCAGATCCAGAAGTATAATTGCTCACAGTTGTTTCATCTCTAAGATAGAACCCAAGAATGTCAATGAAGCTCTCACTGATGAATACTGGATAAATGCTATGCAAGAGGAGCTAGAGCAGTTCAGAAGAAATGAAGTATGGGAGTTAGTTCCTAGACCTGAAGAAGTAAACATCATTGGTACTAAGTGGATCTTCAAGAACAAATCAGATGAAACTTGAACTGTCACAAGGAATAAAGCAAGGCTAGTTGCTCAAGGATATACTCAGATAGAAGGAGTTGATTTTGATGAAACCTTTGCTCCTGTAGCTAGACTGGAATCTATAAGACTCTTGTTAGGTGTATCTTATCTCTTGAAGTTCAGACTATATCAGATGGATGTGAAGAGTGCTTTTCTGAATGACTATTTGAATGAAGAAGTCTATGTTGAACAACCTAAAGGATTTACAGATCCGCATCATCCAGATCATGTGTACAAGTTGAGGAAGGCCTTGTATGGTTTGAAGCAAGCACCTAGGGCTTGGTATGAAAGGTTAACTGAATTTCTTGTAAGCAATGGCTACAGCAAGGGTGGAATTGATAAAACTCTGTTTGTGAAGAATGACAAAGGTAAGCTCATGATAGCACAGATTTATGTGGATGACATTGTCTTTGGAGGAATGTCGAACTCAATGGTGGAGCATTTCATCCGACAAATGAAATCTGAATTTGAGATGAGCCTAGTTGGTGAATTGAATTATTTTCTAGGACTACAAGTCAAACAAATGGAAGATTCTATGTTCATATCACAGAGTAAGTATGCTAAAGGGTTAGTCAAGAAGTTTGGCCTTGAAAAGGCTGGTCACAAGTGAACTCCTGCTGCTACACACATCAAACTTTCCAAGGATGAGCAGGGGGAAGATGTTGATCAAAGTCTCTATAGAAGCATGATTGGAAGCTTGTTGTATCTCACTGCTAGCAGACCAGACATCACTTTTGCTGTCGGAGTTTGTGCTAGGTATCAGGCAGCTCCTAAAGCCAGTCATCTGCTACAAGTCAAGAGAATTATCAAGTACATCAATGGCACAAGTGACTATGGTATTCTCTATACTCATGATACAAATTCCTCTTTAGTTGGATTCTGTGATGCAGATTGGGCAGGTAGTGCAGATGATCGAAAGAGCACATCCGGTGGATGTTTCTTCCTAGGGAATAATTTGATTTCATGGTTTAGCAAGAAGCAGAATTGTGTCTCATTGTCTACAGCTGAAGCAGAATATATTGCAGCAGGAAGTAGTTGTACACAACTCATGTGGATGAAGCAAATGCTAAAGGAGTATGATGTTGAACAGGATGTCATGACATTGTACTGCGACAATCTCAGTGCAATTAATATTTCTAAGAATCACATACAACATAGCAGGACCAAGCATATTGACATTAAACATCATTTTATTAGAGACTTGGTGGAAGATAAAATTGTTAATTTGGATCATGTTACAACTGACAAGCAATTGGCTGATATTTTCACAAAACCCCTTGATGCAATCACTTTTGAAAAATTAAGAGGAAGTCTAGGGATTTGTCTTTCTGATGCATAGCAATTAGCATGCTCCAGTGTGTTAACGGCTAGTTTATTCTTGGTCATCATTAACTGCCGTTGTGACATCAGCAGAGAGAAAGTTACTTCTTGGTTCACTTATCCTATAACTACCTCCAACGGGCAAATTGTGTTCTCTCAACCGCTTGTGCATCTATCTTCTTCAAGATTTATCATCTCTCATTTGCAATTCTGTTTCGTTGTTCTGTACTCTGTTTGTAATTGCTCTCGATTCATCATGTCTCGAAGTTTAGGAAAGAAGGAATCTGTCAAGGCCAAGATTGAAAGAACTGCTAAAGGAGTCAAGTGTATGGGTTTGAAGAGTGATTCTTCTCAACCATCTTCTGTGTCCAAGAAAGCTCCCAAGAAGATGAGATCACGAAACCCAACGTGTAAGGTCTACAAATCACAGGTCAAGAATAGCAAAGCTCCGAATGTTCCTATCCTTGAGGATGTTCCTGACGAAGAGGAAATCAATGATGAAGATTCTCCTGTGAAATCGCCCCCTGATGTTGTGCCTGATGTTGAGACATCTGGGTCTAAGGAAAGTTCTGCTCAAGAAAATTCTGGAAAGGATTCCACTTCTCATGAAGATTCAGGTGGTGCTACCCAGCCTGATATCTCTGTATCATCCTCTTTTAAGGATGCTGATTCAAAGAATGATAACTCTGCGGGTATCAATTATGAAGAGCCAATCCAGGCTCCAACCTCTGTTCAGGACATCTCTGATGATGCTTCTGATGATGTTTCTCTGATTGAGACTTTTGCTGATAGTGTTGCTGCGAGGATGAAGAAGAAAAGAAGGATTTCTTCTTTTGAAATCACTCCTACTCCATCAAAGAAATCCAGACAGGCCAGTGTGAAAAGTAAGGGAAAGCAAAAGGAAGAAAAGACTCCCACTGAGAAGAAGAAGAGGAAGATTTCAGTTGAAGTTGAAGACTCTGGGTCAGATGTTGAAGTCGGTGTCCAGGAGATTCGATCTTCTGAGAAAAAGAAGTTTTCTGGTAAGCGTATTCCTCAGAATGTTCCTGCTGTTCCTATTGATAGAGTGTTTTTCCACTTAGAAGAGAATGTTCAGAAGTGGAAGTTTGTTTGCAAGAGGAGAATGGCCAAGGAAAGGGAAGTTGGTTCTGATGTTCTTGAATGCAGAGATGTAATTGCACTAATTGAGAAAGCAGGTCTGATGAAGACTATTCAGAATGTTGGAAGGTGCTATGAGAAGCTTGTGAGAGAGTTCTTGGTGAATCTCTCTGTTGATGTTGGACTTCCTGAAAGTGCAGAATTCAGGAAAGTCTATGTGAGGGCTGAATGTGTGATGTTTTCACCTGCTGTTGTCAATCAAGCACTTGGCAGAAGTGCTCTTGAATTTGTTGATGAAGAAGTGTCCATGGATGATGTTGCCAAGGAGCTTACTGCAGGTCATGTGAAGAAGTGGCCCAGCAAGAAGTTGTTGTCTACTGGGAATCTCAGTGTGAAGTATGCTATCCTTAACAGGATTGGTGCTGTGAATTGGGTTCCTACTCAGCATACCTCTGGTGTTTCTGCAACGCTTGCCAAGTTGATCTACAGGATTGGCAAGTCTATTGCTTTTGATTTTGGAACTTTTGTGTTTGAGCAGACCTTAAAGCATGCTGATACTTGTGCTGTGAAGCTGCCTGTTTCATTTCCTTCCCTTATCTCTGAGATCATTCTGAAGCAACATCCTCAGATTCTCAGGGCTGATGATGTGGCTATGTCTCGTGGAGTTCCAATCACTTTGGATCAACGTTTGTTTCTGGAGCCACATGTGCTAGACATTGCTTTACCGACCAGCAGAACATCTGCTCCTCCAGTGACTGAATCTGGCACTCAGGCCATAGTTGCTGAATTACAGGAAGTTTCCAAGGCTTTGCAGGAGACAATCAGGGTGAGCACTGCCAGGAAGCTCAAAGTTGATGCTTTGCTACTCAAGCTGCAGGCAGATGAACGCCAAGGTGGTGAACAAAGTGCTGCTGCTACAGCTGCTCAGAAAGCGGGTAATGAAGAGGAGGAAGGATCTGAAGAAAGTGCAGACGAGTCTGGGGAGGAGTCCGGTTCTGAAGCCTAGTTTGCTTTGTTCTTTTTCTATTGTCTTTTGTTTTTTTGGTGCACCCTTTGCAAATTTGTGCTAAAAAGGGGGAGTAGGTAGAAAGGTCAGTCAGAAAGGTCAGAAGTCTGTGATCTCAGAAGTTTGTGTATAGTGTTCAGATGTTTGAGTTTTCAGAAGTTTGTGAAGACCTATGTTTCTACTGTGAAGTTTTGCTGTGAAGTTGCTTCTGATTGTGTTAGCTCTGATAGTGTTAGCTTTGGTTTGTTTAATTTGAAGACTAGTTCAAGATCATGGCTATGTTTGTTTCAAGAGGCATTTTCTGTTAGCAGTATTTCTGATAGCTTATGTGTTGCCAACTTCTGAAGGCAGTACTTCTGAAACGTTACTTCTGATAGTAGTACTTCTGATCATGTGCTGCCAGCTTCTGATGGTAGTATTTCTGATACTATGATGTTCAAGCTGTTCTATTTTGGTGTCATCATGTGCTGAGGCTGTTTGTACTTCTGGTTTTGTGTTTGTAAGTATTTTTGTTCCAACTATGTCTTCTGAAGAATGGTAGTTGGTTCTGGAGTTGCATCAGTTGAGGGGGAGATCTGACTAAGGGGGAGAACTGTTTCTCTAGTTTTTATCCTCTCCGATTGTGAGTTGTTTTAGACAAAATTTGACAAAGGGGGAGATTGTTGGAACATGTTGCCATGCATTTTGTCAAAACAACCGATTGTCGAAGCAGATGTCGTGGCATCTGATTCCGTGAAGCTAGGGCATCAGTCCTCAGCTTGTGTTTCTGTTGTGGGGCTTCTGAAGATTTACTGAAGATATGTTTTTGAGTTACTTGAGGAGCAAGTAGCTATTCCAGAAGGGTTTATTTGTTGGGTTGTTATTTGTTGAAACAATCTTTGTTAAAATATTGGTTTCTATCTTTACTTGTGCAATAAGAAACCGAATCTATCAAGATTGCGTTTTGAATTGCTGTTACTGCAATCTGTTTCTTCAGCTCGTGCCAATCCTAAAGCTCATGCTACCGCTGCTGAAGTCTATAAAAGGATGAAGACCTAAAACATGAAGGCGTCGAAGCTGATAGAGAGAGATCGAGTGTTTTAGGATTTGTTAATTGTAAGGCCCAAGTTTTTCAGTTTATACCAAGTGAATAAATTCTTATTCACCAGTAGGTTTGATGTATGGCGAAGGGAAACCTGAACAAGAGTTTAGTAAATGAAATAAAGGTATGAAGGAGAAAGTTCAGGAAAAGTCTGAGGTTCGTATTGAAGTCGATAAAAGTTATAGCACGATCGTTTTACACTTAAACCTAGGTCAGAAACCCTAGTATATAGCTAATTTTCACTTTTAGGCACGACGGAAGTTAATTCCAAAAATCTTCAGAGAAATGTTAGAACTTCTCTTTTTCCATATATCACAATCGTTTCGAGGCGAAACTCTAGGATCTACGAACGTCCGATTCCAATCATCGGAAGTTTGCCGAAACCGAATCCCTGGTATTTCAAAACCCTAGAATTTCTCGACAATGAAGACTTTTTCTATTCAGAGCTTCAAATGAATATTCCACACGCGGACACCCATTTCTCTTGATGATTTCAATCTTTCTTCCGAAGGAAGTTTTCCATTCCGACATTCGATGCAAAAAGCAACTTATCGGGTAAAATAGTTTTATACCGACTATGCTTTAGTTGCCAAAAATACAAGGAGACCTCTTTATAGTTTTGGAACTCTTTTGCCAAAACATATCTATTAATTCATGGAGAATGAAGTCGGAAAAATCAGATTCGCGAAACTTTCATTTTCCCGCGAATTTCCAACCTTTATATATAGCAAAGAAAGGAAGAAAAACACAAATTCTCCTCCATTTTCTCTCCCAAAACCGCGGCCAAGAACAAGGAAGAAGGAAGAAGAGTTTTCTTCATCGTTTGCTTGATCGTCGATCAATCAGTTGCTACTTCAAGGCTTCGAGGTATAGTCGCTAATCCTTACCTCTGATCGCTTTTTCCGTAGCTTTTCTGTAGAGTTTTCTGAGCGGATAGTTTATGGGTTTTTGAAAAACTATCCTGAATCTTTCATTTCTGATTCTAAACCTCTTCCTTATGCGCCCAAGATCACTTCTGCCGGGTTAGATTTTCCGTTATGTCGCCGGAATTCCGCCGGAATCAATTTGAGCCTAAAATACCCATTTTTGGAGTTTTTGGTGTAAAGCTTCAACCTTTAGGCTGAAAACTATCGCCTTAGCTTAGTGCTAGTAGGATTAGTTGTCATAAACGTCGTTGGTGACGTCCCTGCAAAATTTTATTTTTGGGATTTCAGTTTTGAAAAATCCTAAGTTAAAAATCATGACCAAAATACCCCTGCGACAGTTTTTGATCCGATAATTTTTCCGAGTTCAGAATACCCTTAGTTACGGCTTATGAAAGCATAGGAACCAAGTTTGATCGAAGAAAAATCGAGCCCCATAATTGCACAAAGTGGCCGAGCCCTATTAGGGGGGAGGAGGAAAATTTCCTTTTCCGAAAACTTGTCTTTCGCGCTAGTTTATCGTACCTTAGGGTATAGATTACTTCGAGTAACCTTAGTAAGTATCGATAGCTTAGTTTCCGATAGATTCTGATAGTATTCTGTGATTTTATTGTAAAGGTGCTTTTGAGGATTTCCCCGAGGACCAACACTTTGAGAGCGAGGAAGCACTAGTTGATCATTCTGGAGAACTTTCAGGTGAGGGCTTCTCACTGAATCTCTAGTTAATGCTTAGGGTCGATGTTTCGACATTGTTTACTGTTTATGCACTGGAATTGTGTGTGATTGGAAAATGTTTTCTGAGGCTTCGGCTGACAATGTAGATGATTCATCTACTGAATGTTTTTGAGATTGTCTTACATGCTATGTGCTATGTGGGTAATCTAGGATGTGTGGTGCATGCTTTATATGCTAAGTGCTAAGTGTTTATGATGCGATTTATTGATATATGACATGTTGTTGATTGTGATGATTTAAATATGCTCTGTACTGGAATCTGAGATTCTGAATGGTGAGAATAGCGGGCAGGTCATGCCGATTTTATTTTGAGAGTTTTGAGAAAGTTTGATAGGACGAACGAGGTTCGGGCCTTAATTTTGTTTAGTGGATCGAGACATCCTCTGGAAGCGACTTGGGATTGGGAGATCCTGAAAATGTATAAGACTTGCGATAAGACAAAATGGAATCTATTTTATAAAGAAAATTCATAAGACCTTAAATAACCTCAAAATCTTTAAGTAATGATAACAACCTCGAAGGAAGGCATTGGAAGTCAAATCATAGTTTTGGAAAAACGAGGAGTGTCGTCGGATCCAAGTGTTGAGTTTGTCGTGGTTGTGCTGTTGGAGCAGCGTTTGTTGTCGTGCTGTTGGAGCAGCGTTTGTTGTTGTGCTGTTGGAGCAGCGTTTGTTGTTGTGCTGTTGGAGCAGCGTTTGTTGTCGTGCTGTTGGAGCAGCTATGTGTTGTTGTGAAGTGGGTCTTTTGTCGCAGAATCGACTTTACCTTAGGGTAAGCTTTTAGAGACATTAATTTAGCTAGAACACGTGGCGACGTGTCGAGTGAGATCGGAGACGTTGATTGACTAATCATCTTGCATTCATGCAACATTAATGAGGTATTAACACAGGACGTACTCTGGACCTCGTCGGTTTCCAAAATGGTCATAAGACCCGGAATGCCGTGGAAGAGCGTTTGTAGACGTCTCTTGTAGCAGACCGAAATGGCAGACCTACGGGTTTACTGCTGATCTGGCTACCTTTGTGTGGTGTAAGAGGCACGCGGGCCGAAATGGTTCCACCGTGGCTGGTGTTAGGGCTGATCCGTTTGATGTCCATCCCTTTCCGGAATGCATGTGGTTAACTGGGTTAACCTGCATATCATTTCATGCAACATGCATACTGACTTAGTGATGAGTGTGTTTGATACTTGTTAATTCTATTTGAGGCATGTTAACTGTGATTTATCGTCGTTTATATTCATCATGAGATATGCAACCCTAGGATGTTATCCCTAGCTAAAAGCCTAAGTGGCTATCCTATTATCTGTATCTATCCTTGCTATTATTTACATAATTCTTTAGAGTTGACCCTCGCGTCTTCTGTGTGTGCTTTGGCGAACAAACGCCCTTTGTCAGATGTCTTTGGCGGACTAGTTCACGACGGTTCACCCTTCGGGGGAAACTAGAGTTGGGATGCTGGAACTGAAGGTATGAAAAACGGTAGATAGGGGGGGTTTGAATAACGTTTTCAGTATAAAACTTCCACCTTAAAGATTTTGACAAATCTTTCGAGAACTTAAGTGCTAAAGATAAGAGATAGAAAAGCACACAAGGATTTTATCCTGGTTCACTTGATAAATCACTCAAGCTACTCCAGTCCACCCGTTAAGGTGATTTCTTCCTTCTTAGAATGAAGGCATTCCACTAATCAGGTAAGAGTTACAACTGCACTTGAAACCTACAAGTGACTAACAATTACACTGACTTAGCTCACACTAAGATTCACTCTCTTAGTCTTCTCTAGGATCCGATCAACCTTGATCTCCTAAAGGAACTAAACAAACTGTTTATCAAAGAATTGTTTACAAGAGATTTGCTTCTAAAAAGCTAATAGTAAACTCAATGAATTTCAGATGAAAGAAAACTTAGAAGATTATGAATATGTCTTGCGTATGTGAATGCTTCTAGCCGTTTCTTTCAGTCTTCAGCCTCTTTATATACTCCAAGGATTAGGGTTGAGCGATGCATGGGAAATGCTACCGTTGGAGGGCAGTTCTGGAAAATCCAGCTTCTGCTGTGGCTGAGAACGTTAGGTAGGTCGTCAGGAAGGTACAGTAGCTTTTGTACTTGGATAGCGACGCGACCTTTAAACCTAGGAGACTTCTGATCAGGGGAATGCTTCATATTGGAACTTGTGAAGCCGGTTGATCAGAGTCAGAGGGAAAGCACAGATCCTCTGACCATTGTATCTTCTGATTCTGAACTCAGAGGGAAGAACATGGCCTTCAGAGTTTCTTGCTTCTGGACTTCAGAGTTTCCACTATTCAGCTTCTGGATCTTCAGAGTCTTCTACACCATCAGAACATCTGAACCTTCAGTGTTTCTTGGTTATCAGAACTTCTGGATCTTCAGAGCTTCTAGTGACTGAGTCCACATCAGAGTTTGTATAACTTCAGAACTTCTGAAGCTTTTCCACTGTTCATACTGAACATGGTGAATGCGAAAGCGTTGCTTGGGTCACTCTTTATACACAGTGCTTCTGATTTGTGTGAGATTGAGTTGAGGTCAGAACCTGCAAATAGCACACTCAGAAAAACACGTTAGAGTACCACAATTGTTCATATCAAAAGGTTAACTTGTAATCATCAAAACATAGAGTTGTACTACTAGATCAAAACTTGATCTTACAATCTCCCCCTTTTTGATGATGACAAAACTAAGATTTTTGATGAACAATTCTTAAACATTAAACTGAATTCACTCAGAGTTTAGAGATATAGAATAAGACTTATCCTGATGTGAATAGTTTATCTTGCTCATTCTGAATTCAAGTCACTGCTTGATTCTGAGCTTAGCTCCCCCTGAATCTAATACTTGATGAAAACGTTAGTAAAGTCTAGATTCTGAGCTAAATAATATAAGAGTTCAGAGTGAAAAAACTTATGACATAGATGAAAATCGAGTAATCAGAGCGCATAAGTAATCAGAGTCATGGACAAGGTATCAGAGTCTTGGGTATCAGAGTCAACTTAGAATCACTTCAGAAGAAGTGAAATGTATTCCTTGTATTTGCCCAGTGACACATCGATGGTCATGAAGGTGGAACTCTTAAATTCTCCAAAAGAAAATTAAATCACACTAACACATCTTACACATCAAAAACTGGGTTTACTCCCCCTTTTTGTCATAAGCAAAAAGCTTGGGGTGTGAAAAACTTAGCTTGAAGTACAAGGTACTCCCCCTTAGAGAAGGTCTAAGTTTAAAGGAAAGGAAAATTATGTAAGAATCAGAGTTAGGCGAAATAAATAGAAGAGTTAATGCAAGAGAAGAACGTTTACCACCGGTCAAGTGAGTAAAGAGAAGGGTCAGTTACCAAGAACTTAACCTCGAGAAACCGTAGGAGCATTAACTTTCAGAGAGAAAGTGAAGCCTATATAAAGCGTTGGAGAGAAAGGTAAGCTTCACACCTCGAACAATTTTCAGTAAGGAAGAAAAAATGGCATCATACATCGTAGCACTAGAAGAGCTGAGGAAGAAGGCCTTTGAAGAGGACTTGTTCCTGAACCTCAGGCATCCAGAGGGTACAGCGACCATCTCGGAGCTAACACGGACACTGCTGGAAGAGGACCTGCGTCCAGAGTTGGAGAGAGACCTGAAGGAATTTCTTGCCTTCGTTGAGGAGGTGCAAGAACTCAGCCGGCTTGAACTCAAGCTGCTGGGAGAAAAAGAAAGTTTGGAAGAGAAGCTCAAGACTGCAGAAGTGATGAGCTAAAGGACAGGCTCAACAACATCCAGCAAGTACTGGAGCGTCTGGAGAAGGATAGGTCAGAGCAGCGCCAGGAGTGCAGAAGAATGAGGAGGGATCCTCCATTCTAGACTTAGGGAAAGAACGTATGAAGTAAACATAGAGAATGTATGATGTAAACAGAAAAAAAATGATGAATAAAAAGATTTTTGCAAACATATGTGACACAAATATATATAGAAATGCATATATAATCACAAACGAACAAAGAGAATAAATGAGTAAAAACAAACAGAGTTTAACAAAAATAAAACAAAGTTAAAGAAAAAGAAAGAAAAACGAAGAGATCCTAAAAACTAAGGTTTATCAGTGCGTCGCAGAAGTTCCATCATCATGTGCTTCATCTCAATCAGCATGGATTCATGAGTGTCAAGACGCTGTTCCATGATGTCGAGTCTGGATGAGCTTGACTGAGTAGAACTGGAAGGAACATTCTGAGCAGCTTGAGGATCTGGAATGGAAGCAGAAGCAGCAGGAGTAAACACAACTGGTGCAAGTGCTTGGCATCTAAGAGCTTCAGCCTCAGCTTCAAGTCGCTCTGCCTCTATTCTGGCTTGTTCAGCTTGAGCTGCTGCTTGACGTGCAGCTTCTTCTGCTTGAGCCTTCTTTCTCTTGGCTTCTTCAATAGCTTCAAGAAGCTTATTTCTCTGTTCTTGTTCATAAAGAGCCACCCTTCGAGCAAACCTATGCTTTGCAGCCTCAATGCTCTGACTTCCCTCTGCATGCAGGAGCTGCATCATAATTGGAACTTGAGCCACCAGCCAAGTGCCCAGATTGTTCCACTCATCAGCCACACGTTCAGCATTCTCACTGAGGTCAGTCTGACCATGCACATTGCGGAGCCTCAAAGAGGCTTCATGATAGAAGATATTGATGCACTCAGAGAGAGATGTGGGTTGGAGGTGAGTATAGGGAATTATGGAGAGGTTAGTTTCAGGAGAGGCTGGGTGATTGCTGCTATGAGCTTCATAGGCACCTTGTGGAGAACCAATGTTAATCATTTGAGCATTGGGTTCAGAGGTTCCAAGGTGAGGGTCTGAAGTTTCAACCAGAGGATGGGGTGATCTAACCGAGGATTGGTTAGACACTGAATGTTCGGGTTCAGGTTCTGGTTGAATAGGCTCTTGTTGGTCAGGGACAGGGTGAGCTGGTTGAGCCAAAGGGTCTGCCTCTTGTAAAGGATTGGCCAAGATAGGTTCATCTGGGTCAACTAGACGTTCAGGTCTAGGGCCAGGATATCTCCTAGGGCTTGGACAAGTGAGGTAATATTCCTCTAAGGTAGACACCTTTTCTTTTCTGACCTCCATGAATCGTCTAATGGATTCAGAGTTATTGGAGGGAGAAGAATCAGCAACATGGGTTGGGAAGGATACAGGTGTATAGGCTGTGGAAGAGTCTGTATCCGTGGTTCTGGCAGCAGGACGTGCTGATGCTCTGGGAACAGAGTGATCAGACGTTCTGGGTTGTGGTTCTGTTTGGTTGGGCTCTGGCTGTTCATGGAGGATGGGTTCGGGTCGTACGGAATGGTAATGAGAGAGGTTGGTTCTTCTGACCTAGAGGGTTGGTTCTGAAGCAAATTCCAGAGAGGTGCTTCAGTAGGGGAAGGTTGAAAGAATGAAGATCTTGGGGAATGTGGTGGAGAGGTGGTTTGTGCAGCTGGTTGGGATTCAGGAATAGGAGTGAGGGGATTTGAGGAGTGTTTGAGCATGGCAGAAATAGGGAGTGCATCAAATAAATTCAAATCATCATCAGAAGCAAGTGCAGGCTTACTTGAATGTGCTGATGATCTAGTCACTCTGGCAGGAGGTTCAGTCCTTCTGACCACTTCAGCAGCTGGTTCCACCCGAGTAGGCTTCACCACGATTCTGACCTGCTTCTTCTTCTTCTTCTTGGGAGGACCATCCTCATTGTCACTATCATCATCATCATCAGGCTTTCTCTTCTTTGTTTTGATCAGAGGGACATCTGATTCCTCAGAAGATTCGTCCATTATCATCTTCCTCTGAGCTTTCTTCTTGGGAGGAGAAGGAAACTCTGGAGCTGGCGGCAGTCTGCTGACGAAATCATCAAGATCAATTTCGAATCCTTGAGCCCTTAGGTCTTCAACATAGCACCTGATGGCGTCAGGATTGTCTGCCTGAGTCCACAGAGGATAGTCAGTCAGAGGCATCCTTCTGCTTCTGATCTCAGAAGATGTGTCTTCATGAGCAGGAGCAATCTTCTTCTGGACCAAACCCATCTTCTTCAGAGAATTTGCAGTGAAGACATCACTTACAATGGTGCTCAGATCCTCTACACATCCAGCATTGACCAGATCTTGCACCAGGTTGCTTTCAATGAGAAAGTCTGAGAGCAGTCTCCCAAAGGGGATATATTTGATGGCTGACTTGATGGAGGCAGTGGTGCGAGACTTCCGGATGCATTCCTTCAAGTAGGAGAACAGGAAGTAGGGAAGGCAGATCTTCTTCTGATCTTGGATGAAGAACAACATCACCTTCTGGTTGAAGTTGATGTAGTCTGGAGAACTGCCCTTCGGTCTCTGGTTTATGCAGTGGAGCAGGATCTTGTGCCAGATCCTGAGTTTGGGATGAAGGTCCATCACCTTGTAACTCGTCTTGCCCGGTTTGAAAGTGGTGTACAGGGCCTGGTTGATTGTATCCTTGGTGCTGGGTTTCAGCTTCGATTCCGTGAGTTGGAAACGATACCCATAAGCAGTGTCTTCACCCAGCAGATTCACGAAAGACTTCTCGGTGATGATGATCTTTCTTCCGAGAATGTAAGATACCACCTGAGTATCATCGCAGTCGGCGTGCTTCCAGAATTCCTTGACCAATTTCTCATACACCGGTCCTCGAAGTCTGTTGAAGTAATTTCCCCAACCTTGAGCTTGGACTTCAGGACGAAGATCATACCCATTTGTAGCCAGGTTGTCGAGGTTGAATCTCCATTCTGCCAGGACTTGGAGTTCCTCAGGAGGATATACGCAGTGAACGGCACAGCCCCGTTCTGCAATTGGAACAATCTGCTCTTGAGCCTGACCTTGATCTTGTGTCGGATTCTCAGGGCCCCTTTGACCCGTTGCAAGACCAACTACCATGTGAGGGAACTGAGGTGCATCAGCAGTAGCTCTTCTGGTTTGTCTCACCATTTTTGAAGTGGTTGAAGGTTTGAGGTAGAAGATGAAGGTTGGAAGATGAAGAGAGATCGAGAGAGAAATCGAGAATAAGCGGTTTTGAAAAAGCAGAGAGAGCGAGAGTGAAAACCGGAAGTGAACGAGATCGTGTGTGTATAGTGGGTTTTATCAAATAACCGTTGTTGATTCAAAAAGCACTTTAAGATCAACGGTTGAAAATTAAAGATAGATAGTAACAGTAAAATACACAAATCACACACAGGAGAGAAGCATATCTACACGCAATCATAACAGACTGTCACACGGGCACAAGGAACTATGCATCAGATATACTGACACACGTGTTGTTGTCTCAGCTTCAGAGTTAGTACCAGTGGGTACACACACTCTGATTGAGTTACCTTCTGGACTAGACATCTTCTGATCAAGAAGTATCATAGTCAGAGGTTCTGATCCATCTTCACTCTGGACAAAAGTCCATGTTTAGATTTTTCAGAATAAAATTAAATCTATCCTCTGCTAAGGGCTTTGTAAAGATATCTGCCCATTGATGGTCAGTATCAACAAACTTCAGAAGAAGTACGCCCTTCTGTACATAATCTCTAATAAAGTGATACTTTACCTCAATGTGCTTTGCCCTTGAATGCAAGATAGGATTCCTACTCAATGAGATTGCAGCAGTGTTATCACAATAGATTGGGATATTGCTCTCAAGGATCTGATAATCCTCCAGCTGATGTTTCATCCAGAGCATCTGAGTGCTGCATATTGCTGCTGAGATATATTCTGCCTCTGCAGTTGATAGTGCAATGGTTGATTGCCTCTTGCTTGCCCATGAGACTAGATTGCTTCCCAGAAATTGACAATTTCCAGAAGTACTTTTTCTCTCTGTTCTATCTCCAGCATAATCAGCATCACAGTAACCTGAAAGCTTATACTCTGATGTTTTCTTATACATCAAGCCAAGGTTAGTGGTGCCTTTCAGATACCTTAGGATCCTCTTAACAGCAGTTAAGTGGGTTTCCCTTGGATCTGATTGGAAGCGAGCACATAAGTGAACACTAAATAATATGTCTGGCCTAGATGCAGTTAAGTATAGAAGTGAACCTATCATGCCACGATAGAGCTTCTGACATACTTTACCACTTTTATCTTCTTTCTCCAGAATGCATGTAGGATGCATTGGAGTCTTGGCCACTGTAGATTCCAGCATATTGAACTTCTTCAGAAGTTCTTTAGTGTACTTGCTCTGATGGATATATGTTCCTTCTGGTGTTTGATCAACTTGTATTCCCAGAAAGTACTTTAATTCTCCCATCATACTCATCTCAAATTCAGCCTGCATCATCTCAGAAAATTCTTTGCATAGAGATTGATTAGCAGAACCAAATATAATATCATCAACATAAATTTGCACAATTAAGATATCATCTTTATAAGTCTTGCAAAAAAGAGTTGTATCTACTTTACCCCTTACAAACTCATTCTCCAGAAGGAATGAGCTAAGTCTCTCATACCATGCTCTGGGAGCTTGCTTCAGACCGTAGAGTGATTTCTTCAATTTGAACACATGGTCTGGTTTCTTCTCATCTTCAAAACCTGGGGGTTGATGAACATAGACTTCCTCTGAGATATAACCATTTAGGAAGGCACTCTTCACGTCCATCTGATGTAGAACTATGTTGTGATTTACTGAGAAAGAGATCAACAGTGTGATTGCCTCAAGTCTTGCTACTGGAGCAAATGTTTCAGTGTAGTCTATTCCTTCCTGCTGGCTGTAGCCTTGAGCAACTAGCCTTGCCTTGTTTCTGACTACATCTCCTTTCTCATTCAGCTTGTTTCTGAATACCCACTTCGTTCCAATAACATGGACACTCTCAGGCTTCTTCACTAAGCTCCAAACATCGTTCTTGGAAAATTGATTCAGTTCTTCTTCCATGGCCAGAATCCAATCCTTGTCCTGAAGAGCTTCATCTATGGACTTGGGTTCAATTAAGGACACCAATCCTTTCAGACTGAGCAAGGTCTCTTCAGAGGGTCTGAAGGCAGATCTGGTTCTGACTGGTTCGTCTTTGTTGCCCATAATCAATTCCTTAGGGTGAGCTGCAGTGATTCTGCTCTTCTTCAGAGTTTGTGAGTTAGAGGGACCAGCTTCTTCCTCTGGTTCATCTTCCTCTGGCTCATCTTCCTCTGGAGCTTTGCCTTTGTCAGAAACATTAATGCTTAAATCTGCAAACTTTTCAACTAGCTTTGACTGGTCAGAGTCAAGCTTATCGTCAAATCTAACATGAATAGATTCTTCAAAATATCAACAGAGGGGTTCTTATCAAAAACCAATGATTCCTTGACCAAATCTTACTCTACTGAAACCTCCAAGATCAACTTCACCTTCAGGTTCAAGTTTTGGATCTTGGGACATATGCCTTTCTCCCGTCATGTGTTGCCTGCATCCACTGTCCAGGTTCCATGGTTGGAGTTTCGATGGACCTATTGAAGATATCTGCAACATATATAATCTTATCCCTAGGTACCCACTTTCTGGGTCCTCTCTTGTTAGTTACCCCAGAGGTTTTGATCACCTTGGGTGTCTCAACATGATATATTAAAGGAATATTTGCATGATATTTAGTCATAGAGAAAGATCCCTTTTTAAGAGGGTTTTTAGCAACTTTAGCAGGTACAGGATCAGGCAATATGGTACCAGAGGGAACAAAGCATTCATACAAGGATTTAGCTCTAGACACAGAGGGCTCATTTCTAATTGGTTTAGAATAGCCAATGCCATGCATTCCATTTCTGCTTACGCCATAGATCATTGAAGCCATTAAGCTTCTATCTACGCTTTTAGCTAGGAATCTTTGAAAAGACTTTTCATACTTGGATTCATTTCTACAATCAGAGGCATCACAGGCAACAATTTCTTCTAACATAGCAATATGGTTCTTAAGCACAGAGTTAGAATTGATCAAAGCATGATTATCATTTTTCAAATCAGAAATAATTTTCTCATGTTCAGAAGGAGTCTTAGAGACAGCAGATAAGTTCTTTTTCAGCTTCTTATGCTTAGACAATAAGGAGTTATACTTATCCATAATATCAGACAATGCATGTTTCAGTTCAGAGGTAGAGAAAGAAGCGAATACCTCATTTTCATCGTCTGAGTTAGGATCTCCTTCTGATTCTGAGTCAGAGTCAACAGCTTCCTTTGACTCTGCTTCCTTGTCTTTGACAATTGCCATGAGTCCTTGGACTTCACCATCAGAGTCAACATCCTCTGACTCTGATTCATCAAATGTCACCATCAGACTTTTCTTCGTCTTGAAGTGCTTCTTTGGCTTCTTGTCCTTCTTCAACTTTGGACAATCACTTTTGTAGTGCCCAGATTCTTTGCACTCAAAACATGTGACTTCCTTGATTGAAGACTTCTTCTGGCCTGAGGACTCATACTTTCCTTTTGCCTTTCCAGAGCCTTTGAACTTGCTCTGCCTGTGCTTCCAGATGCGGTTGAGTCTCTTGGAGATCAGAGTCAGCTCATCTTCATCAGAATCTTCTGATGCTTCTTCAGATTCCTCTTCTTCAGCTTGAAGAGATTTTGACTTCTCAACCTTAGCCTTTTCAGATTTGGATTTCAAGGCTATGGACTTTTTCCTCAGATCTTGCATCTCTGAGCGCTTCAGCTCATGGCATTTCAAAATGCTGATGAGTTCTTCTAAACTCATATTCTCAACGTCTCTCGTGAGCTCTATTGAAGTCACCAAAGGCATCCAACTTTCAGGAAGACACCTGATGACCCTTATGACATGATCTTTTGTTGTGTAGCTCTTGTTGAGAGGTCGTATGCCAGCTACAAGCAACTGAAATCTGGAGAACATTTCTTCAATGGACTCATTTGGCTCCATGATGAAGGATTCATACTTTTGGATCAAAGACAATGCCTTTGATTCTTTGACTTTCTTGTTTCCTTCATGAGACATCTTCAGAGATTCGAAAATGCCTTTTGCAAACTCACGATCTGTAATCTTCTGGTACTCTTCATAGGAAATAGCACTTAGAAGAATTGCTCTTGCTTTGTGATGTTGTGAGTACAGCTTCTTTTGATCTGCAGTCATCTCTGACCTTGGGATCTTCTTGCCATCTGCATCAACTGGACGCTCGTAGCCATCCACAATAATATCCCAGAGATCTGCATCGAAACCCAGAAAGAAACTTTCCAGTCTATCTTTCCAATATTCGAACCTTTGACCGTCGAACATAGGAGGCTTTGCATTGTAACCATCTCTTTGAGTTTCACTGGTGGTGGCAGCCATTGTTTTTCACACCGGCCCGGATCACTGAACACTGTTAGGTGTGGTAATCAGAACTTGCGCTCTGATACCAATTGAAGGTATGAAAAACGGTAGAAAGGGGGGGTTTGAATAACGTTTTCAGTATAAAACTTCCACCTTAAAGATTTTGACAAATCTTTCGAGAACTTAAGTGCTAAAGATAAGAGATAGAAAAGCACACAAGGATTTTATCCTGGTTCACTTGATAAATCACTCAAGCTACTCCAGTCCACCCGTTAAGGTGATTTCTTCCTTCTTAGAATGAAGGCAATCCACTAATCAGGTAAGAGTTACAACTGCACTTGAAACCTACAAGTGACTAACAATTACACTGACTTAGCTCACACTAAGATTCACTCTCTTAGTCTTCTCTAGGATCCGATCAACCTTGATCTCCTAAAGGAACTAAACAAACTGTTTATCAAAGAATTGTTTACAAGAGATTTGCTTCTAAAAAGCTAATAGTAAACTCAATGAATTTCAGATGAAAGAAAACTTAGAAGATTATGAATATGTCTTGCGTATGTGAATGCTTCTAGCCGTTTCTTTCAGTCTTCAGCCTCTTTATATACTCCAAGGATTAGGGTTGAGCGATGCATGGGAAATGCTACCGTTGGAGGGCAGTTCTGGAAAATCCAGCTTCTGCTGTGGCTGAGAACGTTAGGTAGGTCGTCAGGAAGGTACAGTAGCTTTTGTACTTGGATAGCGACGCGACCTTTAAACCTAGGAGACTTCTGATCAGGGGAATGCTTCATATTGGAACTTGTGAAGCCGGTTGATCAGAGTCAGAGGGAAAGCACAGATCCTCTGACCATTGTATCTTCTGATTCTGAACTCAGAGGGAAGAACATGGCCTTCAGAGTTTCTTGCTTCTGGACTTCAGAGTTTCCACTATTCAGCTTCTGGATCTTCAGAGTCTTCTACACCATCAGAACATCTGAACCTTCAGTGTTTCTTGGTTATCAGAACTTCTGGATCTTCAGAGCTTCTAGTGACTGAGTCCACATCAGAGTTTGTATAACTTCAGAACTTCTGAAGCTTTTCCACTGTTCATACTGAACATGGTGAATGCGAAAGCGTTGCATGGGTCACTCTTTATACACAGTGCTTCTGATTTGTGTGAGATTGAGTTGAGGTCAGAACCTGCAAATAGCACACTCAGAAAAACACGTTAGAGTACCACAATTGTTCATATCAAAAGGTTAACTTGTAATCATCAAAACATAGAGTTGTACTACTAGATCAAAACTTGATCTTACAGGAACAGGAGCGCATCGCGATAGCGAGCGGAGGACGGAGGATGTACCTAGACTTAGTCGTTCTGGATTCAGATTCGGACGACGATCACGCTAGCATGTAGGATTGAGTGTTAGTGTGAGCTCCTCGAGATGGGATTAGTGTAGGAGTAGAGTCTTAGCTCTGAACATCATTTGTTTCATTCGGGACAGGGTAGTTTCCCACCTATAGCTTTTTGTGTGGTTTCGTTACGGGAATCACAGAGAGTTGGTTGGACTTAGGAAGTCTTGTTTCAGGCCGATGGGCCAGCTTATTCTCATTTTGAGGGATAGTGTTGCGGACACTTAACCTTTTCTTTTGGTTTGTACTTTTGCCTACGGGCGCTACTCTTCTATTACCCGTCACTGGAGGTTCACTCGTGACGAGGTTGCTACTTACAGCGGGGGCTGTTTATATATTGTATATTAGTTTTATTACTTTTCGCACTTGGGTTTTATTTATTTCAGTCTTGTCTTAGTTATAATCGGAAAAAAAATATATTCACGTTTTTCCGCATTAAGTTTACTTTTGGTTACTAAAGTGACGCCACCGAAATCGGGGTGTTACATTAATTGTGCTTTGTCCTTTGTTAGTTGTGAATCTGTCTTTGCTCACTGGTTCTATAAAGCAAAGAGAGATTCTGTGTGTTTGATTGCGTTCAAACTCTACTTGTTCATTGTGTTCACCAATCACTGTAGCAGTGATTGAGAGAAAGTGAGAGGGGCTCTCATACTTAGGTTGAGATTCTAAGTAGAAATACACTGGGTAGATTAGGAAGTGAACTATGAACTGAGTTGTTCATGAGTGTCTGTAATTCCTGAATCTTGAGATAGTGGATTTCCTTTCTTTGGGTGCAAACCCTCCAGACGTAGGTGGAAGTTTTCACTGAACTGGATTAACAATTACTGTGTGTTATTGTTTCTGTTGTTAAGTTTTGTTTTACTGTTAAGCGGTTGTCGAACCTCTTGTCCCAGCATCGTGCAGGACAATCGTATCAGAGGGAACCTGAATTACAATCTCAACTTTCTTTTGATCTCATCTAAGTGTTGTCTGCTGGATAATGGAGAACACATAGCTCATTTAAAAAGTTCTTAGATGAAAGATATTAGTTCCTGACAATGAACCAATTGCAATGAAGAGAATTATAATGACGCATTGGCTTGATGCATACATATGTTGCTACTAGCAAAATAACATGTCCAAAAAGTAAGGACTTTTGTTCTCATAATAATTGCCTAGCTATAAATAAGAAGCATTTAGCTTAATATCTTTGTGAGACCATTCTAAATATGAACATGTGCAACTCAATATTCAAAATCGTGTCACATACCAACTTGATCAAGGTTGGAAATTTCACTATATACAGGTCGATGCATCGATAAATACTAAATATGTGCACATGTATCACATCAAATATATTCAAGAATCATAAGGAATTCCATTTACTTTACCACAATTTTAATTTTTTAGCTTTGATAACATCTGAGAAATAAACTTTCGCATCATAAGACTCGGGTTGGTCTAACCGGTCATCTGCCAATCACAATCATTTCTTCCATATGAATAACTTCGCTAATCAAATAATGCTTCATTATTTAGGAAGAGAACATGCTTCAATAAACATGTGTTGTTGCAACTTTGGATTTCTAAATCCAAAAAATAACGATTCTACTATTCTTAGGAAATAAAATTATGAGAAATTATTATCATTATCAGAGCATATTATCAGAGCATAATATGTTTATTTTGTTTTTTTATTTCGAGATTAACACTGTTGATGAAGATCAAAAACAAAAACACGGTATAATATTTCCATGATGAAAAGCCATAGAAAAATAGCAGAGAAATGAAGTCTCTTTTTTTTTTTTGAGCCATATTTCTGGATTCATAGTTAGGGTACATCATACTATAGTATTTCTGGACGCATAGTTCATATTATGCTATAATCTTCTCATGAATCTCCAGAATTCATAAAAAATGTGTGTTTCAGATCTTCTGATGAATCTTCAGGATTCATAAAAAAAAATCCAGATAAATTTTCAGGAAAACATGGCTATACTTGATTAAGGCCAAGAGTGACACATTTGAAATGTTCAAGCTCTTTAAGAGTCTAGAAGAAAACCAATTTGGGAGAGAGAATGGATGGTAGGGGAGAGTTCACCTCCAGAAAGTTTGATGATTTCTGCAAGGCACAGGGAATTTCTCATGAAGTAACTGCTCCTTACACCCCACAACACAATCGGGTAGCTAAGAGGTGGAATAGAACCATATTGAATATGGTTAGGGCTTAGGAGCATGCTTAGGGGAAAGGACTTGCCATATTATCTTTGGGGTGAAGCAGCTGCTACTGCTGCATATGTACTTAACAGATATTCTACCAAGAGACTCAATGGTAAGGTCCTTGAGGAAGCATGGTCAGGGATCAAGCCACCTTAGGATCTTTGGTGCACTGTGCCATAGACACATTCCTCATCAAAAGAGGAAGAAACTTGAGGATAAGAGTGAGCCAATGATACTCATTGGTTACAATTTTACTGGCTTCTAAACATTGTTCAATCATGAGACAAAGCAAGTACTTTACAACAGGGAAGTTCATTTTGATGAAGTTAGTACTTGGAAGGAAACTGAGAAAGCAGTCAAGCCAACATAGTTCTACATTGACTGGGAATAAGACAATGTAGACACTAGAAGAACACAAGCAAACCCTCAGCCTGATGGTGAAAGTGACAGACCTGCAAAGGTGAAGATTTACCCACTAGATTGAGGGATTATTAAATGTTGCCTGACAATGTAGTCACAGAAGAAGGAGACTTGATTCACCATATGACATTGATGGTTGATGCGAAACCATTTACTTTTGAGGAGGCAACATAAACAACATTTGGAGAGAAGCAATGGAGAAAGAAATAAGGTCTATTGATAATAATAGAACCTAGGATTTGGTTGAATTGCTTGTGGGAGAAGTCCTTATTGCTGTGAAATGGGTGTTCAAGACCAAACTCAAGCCTGATGGGACTATTGCTAAGCATAAATCTAAGCTAGATGTAAAAGGGTTCATGCAGAAGATAGGGCTTGATTACTCAGAAGTATTTGCAACTGTGGCCAAATGGAGATTGTGAGGTTAATTGTAGCACTTGCATCTTGGTGGAATTGGACTTTATGACAACTGGATGTAAAACCAACGTTCCTAAATGGTCCCTTAGAAGAGGAAGTCTACATTGTACAACCTCAAGGATTCATCCGACAAGGAAAACGAAATAAGGTCCTGAAGCTAAGAAAGGCTTTATATGGACTAAAACAAGCCCTTGGAGCTTGGAACAAAAGGATAAACACTTTTCTTTCTTAGTCAGGTTTCATGAAATGCACTAGTGAACATGGTGTTTATATAAAAATTGTGAATCAAGCTGATATTCTAATCAATTGCTTATATGTTGATGACCTGTTGATATCGAGGATAAGAGAGTTGAAGACATAACTAAAGAAAGAATTTGAGATCTCATATCTGGGAACTCCAACCTACTTTCTAGGAATAGAGTTTGAACACCAGAATGGCATTTTGATGCACTAGAAGAAGTACACTTCTAAAGTACTGAAGAAATTTAAGATGTTGAATTGCAATAGTGCTGAAACTCCGGCTGAGATGAATTTGAAGTTTGGTAAAGGGAAAGGTGAGCCTACTGCTGATGAAACTCTCTATAGAGAAATTGTGGGGAGTCTAATGTTCATCTGTCACACTAGACCAGATATATCCTATGTTGTTGGCCTAGTGAGTAGATTCATGAGTAATCCAAAACAATCACACATGATGGCAGCCAAGAGGGTCTTGAGATATCTGAAATGGACACTAAATTATGGAGTTTTCTTTTGTCATCAAATAAGAGAAGGAGTTGAGCTACATCTTGTAGCTTAATCAAACTCGGACCGGTGATTGGACTTGCTTGACAGAAGGAGCACTAGGGTATGTATTTATGATCTCTGAAGCTCCCATGTCCTGGTGTCCCAAGAAGGAACATGTTGTGGCTCTATCAACATGTGAAGCTGTTTAATAGCTGCATGTTCTGCAGCAGGTCAGGCAATGTGCCTATCTACATTGCTCAAGGATTTGAAGGTAGCTATTGAAGAAATTATGGAGTTGCAAGTTGGAAGTAAGTCAGCAATTAATCTTGCTAAGAATTCAGTCTCACGTGATCGCAGTAAGTATATTGAGACTAAGTTTCACTTCATCGAAAATCGAGTGAGCAAAGGAAAGATCAAGCTGAAGCATTGTGGTACATAATTGATGTTAGCTGACATCATGACTAAAGCATTGTAGATTGAGAGATCAGCATAAGGGCATGTTAAGTGTTAGATGTCAGTAGTGCTTTTGCTGAGTTTTATTTATGATGTAAACTTTTGAAATAAGGATGAAACTTTTGAAATAAGGATGAGTGTTAGGTAATAATTCAAAAGTTGGTTAGTTAGTTAGTGGTTGATTAGTTGACATGTTGTGTATAAATAGTTGTGGCCGTGTGTAAGCAACACAAGAGTGAGTAGAAATTTTCTCAACATACTATTTTTCATTTTCTCCCCTTTTTTGTTTTGTCTGATTTACACTTTGGTCCTTCTTTTCCAACAATTATTTGCTTTTGTAATATCCAAATTTAATAACAAGCTCAAAACATGGGTTTTTTATAACTATTTTGTACAAAACGACATAAAAATCTTTTCTTTATATATCGGAAAATATAAATTATGTCGTCCAGCAACTGATCCTTAGATCTCCCCAAGTTTTGTTAATTTTTTTTTTTGAAAACGAAATAAGTCTGATTGATTAAATGTAAAAGTCTGAACCACATACAGGTTTGAAGCTACCGAACTTACAACGCAACCTAAATACCCCCCTAAGGCAAGTAGACATAGCAAATGAAACTCATTAAAACCTTACTAGGAAAAACTCAGTGGGAAAAACCCTAATAAAGAAAAAAGAGTACCCAAATACTATACTACAAATGTGCCTGAAATGCATAACCCACCCCAAGTAGATGCTGCCCAAGAGACAACAAGCTAGAGCCTAACACCAGTAACTGCGCGCACACCATCGTAACCACAGGGTTATAGCCAATAGTGCCACGCGCAACATCCCCCACAGCTGCAAGCTCATCCGTGATCATCATGTCCATGTTTGTTAATTTAAAACCTTTGTTAATTTAAAAAACCCAAGTTTATTTTAGCCAAAACGTAAAGCAAACACTTGTTATTCTTTAACTCTCTTATTTACAATGCAATTGAAAGTGTGTCAAAGGGTGGTTTGAAACAAGGACGAGTACATACCTTCCTTCATTACATATATATCCTGCCGAGTTGTTTATCATGTAAGCATGGTTTGATCGTATTGAATTCAATGTGAATCCACATTTAATATAATATGTTAAAATTTTACGTATCCTATTCATAATAAATTAATGTGATAAGTTTAACTTCTCCACTAAGACTACCCACAATGGTTTTAACATTCAACACCTTCAACACTCCACTTTTTCTCTTCCCAACACTCCACATCACATTCTCTCTCCAGTTCAACACTTCATTCAACTTTTACCCACTCCAATGGTTTTTCATTCAACACCCTACCCCCTACCCCACCACTTTTATTTCATATTTTGATTTAATTTTATATTTTTCTTTTTATGATTTCATAAAATTAAAATTTACGATAAAAATTAAATTAAACAAACTATTATCGATTTAATTTAATTTAATGTTTTTTTTATTTATTTAAATTAAATTAAATTAACGTAATATTTTTTTAACGTAAATTAAATTAAAACACTTAACAAAGGGGATAGTAGAAAGATTAAGATGAATAAGATGATGGAAAACTTGGTTTTTTTTTCTGTGTCCAAATCAAACGAACCAAGTCTCTATTTATAGAGAAAAAAAATCATGAATTTTGGTAAATTTTTTATATTTTTTAAAAATTTTTTTGAATGAAATAATTGAGTTGGAAAGATTAGGATAAAAGAAAATCGCCCGGACCAATCAACGCGTGACACGCGTCACTCATCAGACCGTCTCTCTCTCCTCTGACGCGTGGCACGCACGGTGCCCAACCGACGCGTGCCACGCGTCCCACCACCGGTCCGCCTGGGACCCGCCTGCTGCCACGCCCTGCCCATAACGCGCCTTGTCCGCGCGTGTGTGGCACGCGCCTGGCGGTCACCAGCCAGGCCGTGCCACGTGTCCCATGCTGCAGGTTTCACAAGTGTTGAAAATTTTCAACACCTCTCTCCTCCCTCCAACTTTCAACACTCACTTTCAACACCATTAAACCCCACTTTCAACATTAAACTACCCACATTCAACACCATTGTGGGTAGTCTAAGACACAAATATACGTAAAATCAAGTTCACGTTGTCTTTAATGCCAAACCAACAAACATGGACTGATTCTCTAAAAAGATTTCAAAATCTATTGTTTGTCTTGTTTGTGTTTGGATTTCAAAATCCATAGCAAGTCATTTTCTACCAAGAACACAACACAAACATAAAGCAATCGCCAAAAGAGGAATGCAGAACATCAATAGACAACATCACTGACAAAGCACTTAATGAAGTTAAAATATTGATTATATCATTATCTCATTCATTCCTCCTCAAACAACATAGAACAAACACTAGCTATACGTCTAGCCATGACTTCATTATCTTCACTGAGAATCAAATCCAGCTTTTTGGCATGATTAAATAAGCAAATCAAACCACAAAATCGTGTCAGCCACAAATAGAATCAAACACAAGCTTAGTCATTCATTTCACACCAGTAAGCATACACATGATGACAAAAGAGTTCCAAAAGGTAGAAAATTAAACCCAAAAAAAAGTCATAGGTGTAGTACTAAAACTAAATTGATGACCATAAAGATGATTATACCCAGAAAACCATACCATAAACCCTAATATTGAACCACCATAAACACACCCTCTCAAATCAAAAGAGAAAAAGTTTTCATTTGAGACCATTTCCCGGTGTTGAAATAGCAAGTCCCGGCCAAGAGAAGCAGTCTCCACCGACAAACCCACCATCGCCGCCACCTTCCAACTGCCACGAGTTCCCGATGCCGGGTGCCGAAACAACACCGCCGCCGCCGATGTGTGCTCCGTCCACCATTCCGGGATAAGCCCAACCCGCTCGCCCGATCCCGAAGCCCATGTCTTCAAACCCATGTCCAAGCCCAAGCCCGAACCCACCCAGAGCCAGAAACCCCGGGGCTTGAGTGTTGCTCAGCAACGAGGTGAAGCTGCCGCCGCAAACGTTGACGGTTTGTTTGATTTCGCCGTCGACGCCGCCGCTGAACGCGACGGGGCATCCGGTGACAGGGACCATCGCCGGGAAGGGGTTGTCGGAGGGTGAGGTGACTGCGGAAGTGGCGGTGGAGGTGGAGTGGTGGGTGCGGGTGCGCTTGGCGTTCTTGCGGCTTCCGCCGCCAACGGGGATGTCGCGGAGGGTGCCGCCGTGGGTCCAGTAGCGGCGGCAGGACTTGCAGAAGTGGCGAGGCTGAGAGTAGTTGTAGTTGTTGTAGTAGCAGAACTTGGTGTTTGTGGAGTCGCAGCGTGGGCAGGAGAGATTCTCCTGCTCCGGCGGGGGGAGTGCGGCCGCGCGGACTTGGGGCTTGGTTGAGCGGCGAGTCTCGCCGGAGTCTGACGACGGCATTGGGGTGGTTATGAAACTTGAAAGAGTGAAGAGTGAAAAACTTGGTTTGGTTTGTTTTGAGTGTGAAGGGAAAATGAAAATGGGAAATGAAATGAGTGTAATGTTGTGGAGTGGTTTGTTGTTGGAGAAGTGTGATGAGTGAGTGTGCGTGTGGTGGGGTAAATGGAAATGGAATGGGAAGGGGTGGTTTTATGGGGAACAAGGAAGAGAGAGAGAGAAAGAGAGTGATTAAGACGAGAAAGCAAAGAGTCAGAGAGAATATCTGTGGTGGAAACAGAGACATTTTCTGAGGCTTATATGAAGCAGAGTGGGATCAGCTTTATTACAGTACTGTTCTGTTAAGCACGACATTTCGGTCGGCTCCTCACACTGCTTGGGTCGGCTAATAGGGCTGCGCCTCTGCTCTACACACACACCACCACCAACTTCTGATTGATTCACACTCTCCCACTCTCTCTCTCTCTCAATCAAAGTGTGATTCTCTCTTCTTTTTATTTGGTTCAGGGATTGGATTGGATTTGGGGACATTGTAAGGAACAACATCTCATTTGGTAGGAGTATTATAGTGCTTGATTAGGCTAGATTAGATCGATGCATGCAGTTGCCTTTGAGATAATTAGTTAGTCTTGAACCATGAAACTAGTACCCTACAAGTAAAATAAATTAACATGATTGTTATCCTAACAGTTCATAAATTAGCCAATTTAGCTTATCTGATCCCATTGATCAAGTTAACCTGACCAGGTTCCAATATTATATGCGTTTGTCCTGTCTTATCCGTATGGACAGTTGGCCAGTTGGGCACGGAGCTCGTAGGCCTTAGGGGTTAGGCCATGGGTTGCTATACATCGAAGTTTGATCTTTTAAATTAAATTAAATATTAGGAGTAGGAACTATGGATAATGTCAAATTCTGGCCATTTTAGCTTAAAATACTTTTCCTCTAATTAGGCAAACATACATAGTTCTATATTATGCGCCATTATGCACATGTAACATTGCACCATCACCAATCCCCGGATAACAACAAATAAAAAAGAATCATAGGATATATGTCATTGTTATTAATATTAGTCACTATGCTGTGCAAGAAGACAATTCCAAACTTAATTTGGCTTAGATTGAGTGGGGGCCTGGGGTGCAAAACGGGATGTGATTTTCCAAAACGTGGAACGAGGGGTTGTTGGTTTGGTTTTGGGGTTTGGCACTAGTCACTAGAAGACAAAGGTGGGACCAATTCAATTGATAACCAGAAATCAATTCATTTTAAAAGATTTTGCATTCAATTATTTTCGCTTACTATATAAGAATTGTGTTAATAAACAATTTGCAAAAACTTCTTGTACCAATATGATTCAGGGTAGACCGCATAGTTATTATGTTAATCACGACCCATTCAATTGGAACCACATCTTATGAAGGCTTGCTCGAGTTCTCGTCTAAAATCTGTGTTAGGCCTAATGTGAGAATTGTTTGACGAATCAAAAGACCGATGGTCCACATGCGCTCCCCATACTCTATATGGTAGTTACATTAATCATGATTCCCTCCACACATCATGTAACTTAGCCTACTAGATTAATCATACGATATTTAATGTCCTGACCGATGACAGAAACCGAGCCTTGAACCTACTTATTCTTTTATTTTGTTAAAGAAGAGAAGACAAAGGTGGAGAAATGTGAAGGAAGCTAAGCGGGTTGTGGAAATTGGAAAATGAATGAATGGAATGGAGTGGGTAGGGACAGAAGCGACAGAATGATAAGTGTCGGGCAGCGTGGGGAGCAATAATTGGGTTTCTCCCCTCTGATTTCGGACGACCGTCATGTCCGCATCAGATTCCTCCTCCTCCGTACCCTTATCATCGGATTTTCCGCTTCACTGTACCCACTACCAAACACTGTCCTCCCTGGCCGCTTGATAGCGATCACACGGTGGGAATATCAGGGGAGAGACACCTGTCAGCGACACACCGGTGGCTGTCGGTGGTGGTGGTCGTAATTGTACGCACGCGCCCCATGGAAAATTTGTCACCACCAGCAAACAAAGAAAGAAAGAATCATTCATGGGTCGCTGTCAATCAGGAACAACAACCGCTGCTAGCTAATGCTGCTGCTACTGTCTGCGCTAGCTATATTATCACCTTCTCTTCTCTCGTCTCAATACTGAATAGTGCAGTGCCATGTTCATGTTTGTGCTTATCCGTTTGGGTTTGTAATTACTACTGACATGTTTCTTCTCGTTTTGGCCTTTTCTGTGCGCACATGATTCTCTCCATCAAAATTCAATGGAACTTGGCGTGCTTTTCTCATCTTCTAAGGGAATTATTAACCATCATTTAGGACAAGATAAAAGTGTTTTCCTTTACAAATTTAATGCCAATGTCTGCTCTGGATTTATTAAGCAGGTGTTTCCCAAGTTTGGACTGCGGGGCTCAAATTTCAATTTCAATTTACTATGAGCGGCATTGTCAGATTAATGTTTAGATTAGGTTTCTACTATCAACTGATTGGATTTCAGTTTGGCCGAACCTTGCTCAGTATATTCTTGATAGAAATTTCTCATACCATTGTCCGATTCTTTTGAAAACAACAACAGCTAATTGGGGCCCGAAACCATTTCGTGTACTTAATTGCTGGTTCCAGGATCCGAGGTTTAAGCCTTTTGTGGAGTCTTCATGGTCCTCTTTACAAATTCAGGGATAGGGTGCTTTTGTGGTTAAAGAAAAATTGAAGGGTCTCAGAATTATGCTTAAGGGCTGGCAAAAAGAAACATTTGGTGACTTAAACCGAAAATTCTCAGAGGTCTCGGTTTCACTTGCTGATCTGGATCAAAAAATGGAAACTGCAGGTTTGTCATTGGCAGAGAGGGATATTCGTAGGGCCAAGCAGGAGGAATTATGGCAGGTAGCTAAATTAAGAGAATCTATCTTGCATCAGAAATCACGTTGTCTATGGATTAAGGATGGAGACTCCAATTCCAGATTCTTCCATGCTTATGTAAATCGCAGACGCCAGATGAATAAAATTGTGGGTTTGGAGTTGAATGGTAATTGGGTGGAAGAGCCTAATTTGGTGAAACACGGTATCAAATCTTTTTTTGAGCTGAAATTTAAATGCGATGTATGGAATCCCCCAAAGTTAGATGGTGTTCCATTTGGTCAGATAACAGTTGCAGATAATTCTTTTCTGATTGAATGGTAATTGGGTGGAAGAGCCTAAGAGGCGGTCTGGGCCTGTGATGAGGATAAAAGCCCGGGCCCGGATGGCTATAACTTTAAATTCGTGAAATCTTTTTGGCATCTTCTGTCCTCCGATGTACATAGGATGGTGAACGAATTTTTTCAAAATGGGTGTTGGCCCCGTGGCTGCAATTCCTCCTTTATCGCATTGATCCCAAAGAAATCAGCTCCTGGTGGATTGAATGACTACAGGCCTATCTCATTGGTTGGTTGCACTTATAAGATCATTTCTAAAATTCTTGCCAACCGTCTCAAACAAGTGCTGCCCAAGGTGATTCATGACAGTCAATTTGCCTTCCTTCCGGGTAGAGGTTTGCTGGACAGTGCTCTTATTGCAAATGAGTGGGCCCATGATGCGAAGTGTAAGAAGGTGAAATCTATGGCTTTTAAGGTGGATTTCGAAAAAGCGTACGATTCCGTTTGTTGGGATTTTCTGTTTTATATGATGCAGCGTATGAATTTCGACTCTAAATGGATTTCTTTGATTCAAAGTTGTCTTGAATCCTCTAGAGTTTCCATACTGGTTAATGGCAACCCTACAGACGAGTTTAGCATGGAATTGGGTCTTCGTCAAGGTGATCCAATGGCACCGTTTCTATTTTTGATAGTGGCTGAGGGATTGAATGGGCTATTGCGCCAAGCAGTGAACTTAAATCTGTTTTCCGGTTACCGTTTTGGAAATTCTGCAGGAGAGTTGATCTCAATTTTACAATACGCAGATGACACTTTGTTTGTTGGGGAAGCTACACGCCGGAATGTCTTTACTGTAAAATCAATCTTGCGTTGTTTTGAACTTTCCTCTGGTTTGAAGGTTAATTTCAATAAAAGTAAGTTGGAATTTCTGTGGAGGATCGTGAGCTACAAGTTCTAGCTAATATTCTGAATTGTCGGATTTTGGATGTTCCATTTTCCTTTCTGGGGCTGCCAGTTGGTGGTAATCCTAGAAGGATTTCTAAATGGGACCCTGTGATAGCTAAACTGAAATGTAGGCTTTCGAAATGGCGCAGCAAGAATCTATCATTTGGTGGCAGAATTTGTCTAATCAATAGCACTTTATCTGCTATACCTCTATATTATTTATCATTTTTTAAGATGCCAGAAGGGGTAATTAAGGCATGCTCGCAATTAATGAGAACCTTTCTTTGGGGGGGATGTGAAGAGCATCGCAAGATGGCATGGATTAGTTGGGATCTGATTTGCAAACCGAAATCTCAAGGAGGGTTGGGCATTCGAAATTTGAGCCTTTTCAATAAGGCTTTATTGGGAAAATGGAGGTGGCGCTTAATGACTGAATCTGAAAATTTATGGAGCAGGGTCCTTCATTCGAAATACAATTTTTTTGCAGGTAATTTACTTAATGCAAGGATGAGCAGAACTTCATCTTGGTGGAAAGACATCATTATTTCTTGCTGTGAACCTCATGACTCTTGTTGGTTTGATGAGGCTATTTCACACCAAATCCGGGTGGGTAATTCAGTCAGGTTTTGGCATGACTCCTGGTTTGGTGATGAACCACTAGTGGCCAGATACAGTAGATTATTCCTAATTTCTGCTCAACCGAATAATTTGCTAAATCAAATGGGAAGTTGGGTGGATGATCTTTGGAACTTTCAATGGGAGCGTCGTCTTGAGCGTTCTGAAGAAATTATGCTTTCTGATATGCTAATTATTCTAGCTCAATTTCTGCCAACTCGTAATTCTACTGATTCTTGGAAATGGGCTGGTGAGGATGAGTACTCCGTCAAGGCTGCATACAATTGGCAATCCAGATGGGAGTTAACAGAACCTGATGAGATTTTTGACAAGATTTGGAAGCTTCCAATTCCATCAAATATTAAAGCTTTCACTTGGAGGTTTTTCTGGGACAGGCTGCAAACTAAAGTGAATCTTAGGAGAAGGGGTGTTTAACCTGCAGGTGATGCTGTCTTGTGTTCTTTTTGCACTTTGGAAGAGGAGACTTTGTCTCACTTATTTTTCTCTTGCCCCTTTTCTTCATCTGTCTGGAATGTTTGTTACACTTGGTTGGGATTGGCTCTTGGTGTGTTTTCCGATAGCAGGACCCATTTTCTGCAGCATTCAACTGGCTGGTCAAATTCTAAACAGAGGGCAGGGGCTTGGGCTGTTTGGTGTTCTACCATTTGGTCCATTTGGCTTCATCGGAATGAAGCAACCTTCCGTGGGGATCAAGCTGATGTGGAGTCTGTTGTTGTTATCATACAACGTCGTTCCTTTAGCTGGTTATCTGTGCTGGTTAAAGATTTTCGCAACTCATTTTTTGAATGGGTAAATGACCTAAGAGAATGTCTTAGACATTTATAATTTCTGTTTGCTGGATTATTTATAGGAATTTTTTTTGGGGGGGGGGGGGGGACCTTCGAATTTGTTCCCCTTTGTTGGGTTTTTTCTTTCCTCTTTTCTCATGTAACTGTTTAATATGTCTGTACTTTCATTTGCACTTCTGGTGCAGTATCAATGGATTTTAGCCTTCACAAAAAAAAAACTCCCTCATTCAAAATTTTGATGTTTAAAATTAGGCACACAACTTAAAAGTTTATTAGTTGATCTTTAGAAACAAAATCTTGAGTAGGGTCATTTATCGGTTAGATCTGATCAGTTTTGTCGGACCACAATTTCATTGAGTCAATTTATGCGGATTGTTAATGCACAAGAAAATTCACAAGAAAATAAAATGAGATGATGAGACCAAGCTAAGAACTCAAGAAATCTTAATAAAATATTAACTTTTACATTGATTTTAAAATTCCTTATAAAAGGTAATTAAAGAAAAGAACAAGGAAGAAACCTTAATGATATTTAATATTGTTCATTCTTCTATACAAAAAAAAAGTAGAGGAACTCGTGGTGGTCTTATTGGATCTGTTGGTACTGAGGAAGAGGCATCGCAAATTCGAGATAGACGTTGAGGAAGAGCGGTGGTTGTTTTCTTGAGTGCGTGAAATGCATGCCCTGGATTCGGAGCTTTCATATCAGAGTCTTCAGGAATCGGAACCCATGGTCTTCTTCTCTCACCACTGTAACTGGGCGTGATTGTCAATTGGATTGGTTCGGTTTTGAAAGAAAAAATTATCTAATCCAGTCTCATCAATTTATGATTTTATCATCCAATGAATTTTTCTCAAAATTCAAATCTGAACAAATTTGATCCAACCTATAGCGGTTTGGATTGGATTGAGTTTTTCAGTTTTTGTTTAACTTTTTTCCCTTTGATATTATAGTGTATGAATCTTAAAAATATACAATAAATAATATATACAACAATATAATTTATCGTGTCAATTAAAATTCATGAATTAAAATATAGTTAATATTTTTTAAATTTTAGTTTTTCAGCTTCCAGTTTGTTCAGTTGTCGGTTTTATGGGATGATAATAGCGTAAAATTGTAACCATCCCTAACCCTCACCCCCACCACTCTCACTCTCCTTGTTCAATGCCTCCCACGTATGCCTCCTCCTCTGCGCCTACAACCATCGTGCAACCTTAAGAACCATCACACAACCATTGTCGCTTCATTGTCGCTTCATCATCTTCAACCTTAACCTAACCTCGATGCCAAAACCACGCAACCCCAAACCCAAAAATCAAAAGAGACTTCACCCTCTTCTTCAGATGGAGTCGTTACAAGGAAGAGGGAGAGAAAGCGAGATAGAGAATGAAAAGGAGGTGGAGTTGGTGGTGGTTCATGAAAGCGACGGTGAAAGCTGCATCCGATTTGAAACCCTTCATTAAACCATTTGGTGTTTAACCTTGGTCTTATCCCACTGTCGCGAAATTGGATACCAATTGTCGGATAAGGGTCACGTGATACTCACGTGCTTCCCTCTCTCCTCATACCTACTTTCTCTCTCCAATTGGACGTCCACGTAAGCCTCCTCCATTAAGAAATAAACGGTAGGACTAACGTTGCACACGGCCTACAACGTCGGGGACCATGCATGTAATTAAATTAGGTGGGGGACCAAAATCGTGGTATTGATAAATGTCGGGGACCAAAGTTGCAATTAAGCCTTAGATTTTTATCTGTTTTGTAGGAAAGTGGGAACTATTGATTTCATAATGTGAAGCACCATTGTTGCGTCATTTCTAGCACGATGGTGACGAGAACTGGCTGGTTGATGTCGTTGTGGAGTGGTTTGGTTGGTGGAAGGTTTGATGGATATGCTAGGGTTTGATAGGGCTGAGCATAAAACCCGGATCCGCCCGAACCCGGGCTATCCGAGTGAGAAAAAAATGATCTCGGGCGGTTTGGGGCGGTCAATCGGGTAATCGGGTGGCAATTTTCGGTTTGTTAAGGATAAATTCGGTCGGTTTCGGTTTCATTGAAATTGGCCCGTCGGTACCCAAAACCGACCGAATATGCCTTGAATGAATTTTATATTTATATATCATGCTTTATGTCTTTCCTCAATTCAAATTTTCTGACCATGGCAGTATTTCGAGACACGCAATGTCTGCTTTGCAGAGCCTCAAGTCTATCAAGACATCAATAAAGGATTTGTCTTATCACCATTATTTTATACATTTCTTAATTTGTAGTTTTGTACAGATGTTACAACTAAGTATTCTCTATTGAAAAGGATGTCAATCTTTATTAATTTTTATACTACTTTTTTATTGGGAAGAGTTAAAAGTTTTATGAAAATTTCTAAGTATATTTGACATGAAACACCGCATCACCCCTCACTAATAACTCAAACTAAAATACCAGTGAACGTAAAACTACTCCCAGATGTGCAATACTTTATCCTCTCACTCTCGTCTACCCAACGCTACCCATGGCTTGATGATTCGGTCGAAGACCTCCATAGCAAAGCTTTGCCCCACCTCCAAAACCACCACCTTAACCGCCTCTTCCTCCGCCAACCTCTCTCCTCACCTTCGCCAATCCCCACGCGGCCTTCTCTGACCCTGGCTGGGCTATACACCAAATCTGGTTATTGGTTAGAGTCCCCCAGTCGTGGCATTGTCCCGTCCTCCACTTCTCCTTGTCTGGGCTCTAACAAACTCAGTTTTTTCTACAAAAGTTTAAACCGCTTGAACTCGCCCGACGCACCCGTTCACCCGTATTAACCGAGCCCGACGAAACCGAAACATTAATCGGTCGGAGATGGTTTAGGATTTCTTCATCTCAGTTAAGTTCGGTTTTCGATTTTTTGGCCCGAAACCGCCCGAACCCGACCGTTGCTCAGCCCTAGGGTTTGAGGTGAAGGTTTAGTGATGGGCGCAAAAAGAGGCAAAGATCGTGACTTTGGTTGTCGTACAGATATCTAGTGTAAAGGAAGGTGGCTAAGCAAATATGGTAGTAGATTGACTGCGGTGGAAGCAGCGTTGGTCGGTGGATGTAGCGCTCAGAGAAGGGATGACAGTGGTGGCGGTGGATTGGTAGTTGGTTGGGATGGAGTAGAAGGGAGAGGGGTGAGACTCATAAAAAGGGGTGAGAGAGAGAGAAATTACATAAATCATCATTGGTCAGCCGATGGACTAATTTTAAAAATGTCCACCCTAGTCTTCACTGATTTAAGGATTGACATTAGTAACTTATTGGGGTAATTTAATTACCTTGAGAAAGTTTATGTTATCAAAATAGCACAAAGTCCATATTGGAGGAAAAATAATTATTAAACCTATTTTTTGAATGACAATGATTCATGCATGTTGTTTTTTGGGGAAAAAAATAGACAGATAGTTTCACCTAAAAATTGAATAGATTGACTAGTCATCATGTGAGTCATATAGGTTGATTCGGTAAACTACCAAGGCCCGGAAGTTCTGAGAAATATTGCAAAATCGTCACCATCAAATATTCAACAGGACAAGAAAATAAAATTGAATTCTCCCCATGTCAAATTGAAACAAGTCCTTTAATTTTCTTTCTCTGAAATACTCAAGTGAATTGTAAATAACAAATACATAAAAAAGAAAAAGAAAGAGAAAGCAAACGAGGTTGTAGAGTTACATGTATGTGAATTGAATTGATGTAAACAGAGGAGGAAGCACTAGCTGCCACAACAATAGGGTACGTATTGTTGACAGCTACAGTAGTTTAATAGACAAGAATTAGAAAATTGAAAGGGAAAGGGGTGTGTGATGCAGACAAATTGAGGTACGGAATTGAAGAAGAAGAAGAATGAGATTAATTAAGATGAAAGATCCCACAGTTGCCTAAGATTGATAGGAGATATGTATCTCTTGTCTCCGTCAAGTAGCTGCTTAACGAGGATTAGGTTCGCTGCTTCGCTGGGATGGTAAGGATCCCAGAACACGTGCTTGTACCTGTCTGTGCATATGCTTGAAGTGGGTCCACATGGAACTATCCCTGCAAATTGACCCCCATTTCCGCAGCATGCTTTGCTTGATGTTGTGAATCCTGCAAAATCAAATCATACAACAATAATAATGGTGTTAGTGTGCTAATCATTTCAGGAGGGGTAATGGGTGTTTGGTGCTAGCTCATTGATTTTATGCTCTCAGTTTACACCTAAGTAATGAGAATTGAGAAAAGAGGCGAAAATTAGGATGAGATCATGTGATGGTGGGTGTAAAAAAAGTGATGGAAAATCATGTTTCCAAATGCTATAAAATTTTCAATCGGATTTCTATTATATTAAATTTAATGTCGATTCAAGTTGAATACTATATTTAGATTTTTATTCGACATTCATTTCTTTTTATTGGAGAAACACAAGTATCAAGGTAAAAACATGAAAGGAAGTCTATGGTTCTCGTAATTGGAAGCCCATCCACATTTTAGAAAAAAGCCAACACAAATACACCAGAGATTAAGTGTGTTTTCACAAACTCAGTGTGAATATTGGTTTGCATAACGGAATTCTCACTCTCGCCCTTCTTTCACATTTACGATTTACGAATATGCAAATTTGTGTTAGAACATATGCAAATGTGATTAAAATGGGAAAACAAACACATTCAGACAAAATCTTGCTTCTACATTTATGCGTTGGATTGTAAATTTTCTCATTCAAGTCGAGGTAAATGGGAGATCAAATACAATCTTCACTCTTTTGTAATAAAGAATTAGCAATACAACATCACACTTGAACAGACAATCATGTAAAAAAAAGGAAAGTATGAGAATCACATAAAAATTTAACCTATTGTGAGTATGTTGTAATCAAATTGGGTGTTGTGTTTTTATGATTTTGATCTCCTTGCTTTTCTTTTTGCAATTTTGGTCCCCTAAATTTCATGATTCCACCATTATAAATTATAATCTCACTATTCCTCTGAATTGTGCCAATATGATCTCATCTCTAACTCTATATCCAAAAATTTAAAATAGAGAGGGATTAAAATTGCAAATTCACTGTACTAGAGGGGCCAAAATTGTGAAAATAAAGTGAGAGGACCAAAATTGCTTAATCAGTAAAACAAAATTATTTTGAATCACTAAATTAGAAGAACTAAAAATGTAACTAGCCTAAAGATTACTATAACAGATGATAAACATATAAGAGAAAAAGGAATTGCTAACCATATTTATCATAATTCTTTATGAGTTCCATCACCAAATCATACACATTTGCTACGACAAACGTTGCTCCAGGGAGATTGTCGTTCAGCTCAGCCATCAAATCCTTCAATCGAGCATTGTATTGAAGTGCAAGCTTGTTAGGCAAATCCACACATTCATTTTCATTCAACTGATTTATAGTCTTTTGGTATGGAATACATCCTATTGGCCCAACGTTGCCAATCACAAACTTTCTGGCATCCAGTCGGTAAAGTCTCTGCCATGATCACCAACACACAAAAATAAAATTAAGACCTTGTTTGTTTGTGTTTTATTATAGTTAAATGGCTTAAATACATTTTTGGTGCCTAGAGTTTTGGCCGATGCATGATTTTAGTTCTTATAGTTTCAATTGCAAGAATTAAGTTCCTCTATTTATAAAATTTAACAATTTTCGTATAAATGTTCATTTGTCATCCAATAACTAATAAAAAATGTTTATACATCACTATTTTTGAAGGTATAAACCGTCTTAACTAGTGATAACATAACTTTTTTTTATTAGTTATTGGATGACAAATGAACATTTGAACCAAAATTGTTTAGTTTTGAGAGTAGAAGGGCTAAAATCAAGCAACTGAAATTATAGGGACTAAAATTACGCATTTCCAAAATTAGGACCAAAAGTGTAATTAACACTAGTTAAGATGCTTACGGTAAGTTGGGCTCTGAAATGGTTAATCATGTCATCTATGAAAGCATCTGGGGTTTGAGAAATTCTGGCTCCAACGGAGAGAACAGGGAGGAGATAGTTGTTGAGAAAATCATTGGACCCAACTGTGATTGAGAAAATGGATTTCTTCATTATGTACTCTTTTGCTTTTGATTCACCCAACAGTTTGTCAATCTGTTTTCTTGTTATGCTGAAGTAATCTATTTGAACATCCATTCCTATCCGATTCACCTGAAGACAAATTGAAAAGTCGTATTACTTTTTCTTTTCTCCGAATCAATTTTGAAACTCACAAGCTCGAATTTCTCTCATAGTAATAATTCTGATTTTAAAATTATTTTTAACAGAATTTTCAAATATGTACTAAACAATTCTATTTCTTGTCACACAATGAATAAGATTAAGAAATAGTATGTTGCAAATACTGACAAATATTCTTCCAGTCGCATTCAGAATCCCTCCTCCACCAGAAGCATAATTCACACCATTGAGTATGGCTTTCCCAGTTGTATTTGGCGCCAAAAATGGGGCAGCATAATTTGGCTGTCCCAATTCCTCTCCTGAAATGGTTGAAAAATTAGGAAAGCGTGACATTAGAAAAAGTAAAAAAAGGTTTCTTGTACATCATTAGTTCACATCATTCCTCACACTTTTTGTTAAAGATGAGACTATTCCAAATGCCTATTTAGTTAAGAGTATAAAATTGATGTCACAAAAATAAGAAATCATTTTCCATACGGATTGATCGCCGGTATCTCTCATAATTGATCAAATAGACGATTGTACAGTATAATAAATATTATGTCATGACAGATAATAATGAATTTTGAAATTAACATTTTAGTGATTAATAGTAAAGGACAACACGGATTTAGATTTAGTGTTTGCACTACACTAAAATTTCTAAGTCGTTCAATGAAGATCTAACAATTTATATGCCTAGCGTCTATATTATTGAGATTAAACATGTGCCGCCTAGTATTAATCAAATGGTTCACAGTGCACATGAATGCACTGAGTGAGTGAGTGTGACAAAAAATAGTGCAGTGAATCAAAATACCAACACAACTCTCAAATTAGAGTATGATAGAGTTACCTAAAAACAATATGCAAGTAACTTTTAGTATTGTTTTGAAAAATCAAAATGTTTATTATATTAATAGGCACATAAAAGCACTTCCATATATGAGAAAGAAGGAAACATTACCTACTAAATCACCAATGGTTCTTCCATTGGTGTAGCGGCCAGTGGGGTTTCCTCCAGAGGCCTTGAAATCGATTCCATTTGGAGGGATGTTTGCCTTAGAAAGAGTTGACATATAGTTATTATTTCCAGCATCCACCAAGGAGTCCCCAAAGATGAAAGAACCTCCTAACTCCTTTTTCTGAGCAGCAACATTTCCATAAAAGCTCAAATTGACAAGCAAAAGAAAAAGGACCAACATGTGATTCAAGGCCATAACTTTCATGCTCCACAAGATTTCACCAAAAGGAGCACTAAGCAGCATTGCAAGAAGCAAATACAGTAGTGGAGTTTATAAGGATTTTTTTTCTTCTTCTTGATTTTGGTTTGACACCCTTTAACATTAAAAAGAGGGGGAAAAAGTTTAGACGAGTGTGCAAGTTGAATACAATTTTCATGTGGTAGGTCATCAATATTATGCGGATTTCTCAATGTGCTGTGGGCTGTGGCATTGGTCTATTGGAGAGTTTGCTTTTACAATAAGCTAACCCTGCAATTCAAATCACAGGGTGCCTTAATTAGTTTTATTCATTCATGGTGGTGACCTACTCAAAGAGGAACAATTAAGGAAGAAAGTTCTGGAGGACTTTAGTGGTCATAATTGAAATACATTAAAAGCAGAGCTTGTTTGATTAAGTAACAGGACAGTCCACCTGCATTCAACTACCTGGGAAAACCAATTTTCTCTTTAATGTCCCCTGTTTACCAGTCAAAAAGCTCAATGTGTTTTTACTTATTCTTTAAGTTTTTAAACAATTTTTTTCGTTAGCTTTGTTTTGGCTTTTGCTAACAACCTGATGAATTCAATTGGCACGGGTATCATCTATCGGTCCATATTTATTTATTTATACTTATATTTTTGTTGCATCGGAAAGATAAATTTCATCCGCTGGGAATCGATCCATGGACCCCCTACCCATTCATATGTCCCTCAGATTCTACCACTTGAGTTATCATACGGAGGCATCTATTAATACCTATCTATATCTATCTATCTATGTCTATCAAAAAAAAATATCTATCTATCTAAATCTAAATATATATGTAAAGGAAGTTTAGCATTAATTAATACATTTAGAAAAAAAAACTTAACTACTTTTGTATTAAAATAAACTAACGGAGTAACTTGTGCAATGCATGGATAATTTTTGTGACTAGATACTTTCATTAAATGAATGAACCTAAAATATTTTCTTTTGCTTATATATGTGACCGGATGGTGTATAATTTAAAGTTTATGTAATATTATATTTTTAAAACTTTTTATAATTTTTAATGTAAAAAATGTATAAATGGTTGTTAAAAATATATATTTTAAGTTAATTTTATATTATATATTAGTATTTTCTTAAGAATAACACATGTTATTGTTAATTGAGAAAATTCTTTAGATGATAATTTTACATAAGATATTTTAATTTTAAAATAAAATAAAATAAATGACATTAAGAGTTTAGAATGATAAATTTAGTTGGTAAGTAGGAAAAATTAGTTTTTTTCATAATTATCAATTAACAGTTTAAAAACTTATTATCAATTTATAAACATATATATAATATTATTTTTAATAAGTACTCTTATATTTTTTTTTGTTCATTTGAAAAATTCAAATAATTAAAATTAAATAAATAAATATAAGTATTGCCTCCATACCATATACAAATTATATAAATGTGATTTAAATATAATTCAAAATATGATTTAAATATTAATTCACCAAAAGAAAATATGATTTAAATGTTTAAATGTGCTTTATCCATTCATGACATAAAAAAATAAGACAAATTGTATTTAAATAAAGGAAGAAATTTTACTCAAAATAAAATAAAATTCCAAAGACACTAAGAATTTCATAAATAAAATAATAAATGATTGAATCAGTCCAAAAAAAGTAGTAAATCACCTTTAGTTCATGAACTCATGATGCACATTGAATCATCCCAAACCGTAAAAATAGGTAATGACATGATTCATAATGAAAATTGTATTGATTTTCGTTAGAATGAAAATTACAACTGGTAATACTATTTAATTTATACCTAGATTAGCAGCTAACAAACTCACTAACAACCATAACAAACTCTTAGCTAATTGCCAGCTCATTACAGCTAACTAACTATTACATAATAGCCCTTATACTTCTTCTAATTTCCAGAAATGATCCTCTGAATTTCTACAATAGGCACAAAACTTTATAAGTCTAGTTGTATTCACTATTTGACCTCCATCGATCTAAACATATGTTGTACTAAATCGCAAAATAAAAGAAAAATGGAGCAACACGTTGAAAACACCCACATTGAATAAAATGATACTCATAACAATATATACCAACCTCTATATGAGAAGCATGTGGTAAAATCAATGTGGAAATAAGGTGAAGGATTGTAAAATGTACGTAGGAGAGGCAGAGAGTTAGACAAAGAGTAGCCATGATTAATAGTGTTATGAGTGTGAGAAAATATTATTGAGAGACAATGTATTAAATAGAGAAGCAGAAGGAACCTCCACCCTCAAAACAAAAGATGCCTACTCTATTTGTATGATTGAATTAGTTATAAACACTACTCCTATTTTTCATAAAGATTTTTCACTTCCCATTTTCTTAGCTGTTTTGTTATAAGCTAATGAAAATATGTTTTACTATACATAAAGTTAGATGAAGAAAAGTTAAAGAAAAATACACTTTTCTCTTATATTGTTGATCTTTTGGTCATGTGCAATGCACGTGCATGGTACAAAAATTTGTTCGTCTGATGATATTTTTATGAGTGAGCACGGACAGTTCCGAAATGAAAGAAAATTTTCATATGGAAAAATAAAAGTTACTTCGGAAGGTTCATCACCTTCAAAAGCGAAACAGTTTTAGCAGCATCTAGATGGTTCCTTTGCTTTTTTTTTTGGTACTTTTCAAGGGCTAGTCTATGCCACTGTGTTTAGAGTACATAGCTAGTATTAATTATTTATGTCCACATACCACAATGTCTATTTGCTCACCATTAAAAGCTTCATCAGCCATCACACGTTTCCCAGCATTCCTTATGTGGTGGCTAACCTTTTATGGGCCGCGCCCCTTCTTTGTAACCAACCAGCACACTTGGTAGTTAAGATGGCCTTCCACAATGATCTAAACAGCAATTGGATCTTCTCCCCTCCTCCACAAATTGCAAGAGCTTTGTCACAGGACTCCCGATGCATCCCTCCTAGAAGGTAATTCAGATGTGGTTAGCTGGTTATCTTGGGCTTCTATGCCTTGTCTGAGTGGTGGGAGGAGCTTGGATCCATTTGTGAAGATGGTGTGTCGAGAAACTAGAAAGAAGGAATAGTTTGAATTATTGATGAGCTCGGACAGTAGTGCAGAGCATCAGTAATGGCGTGGGAGCTAGTGTCATTTGAGTGGATTTTTCAACCAACTTTAATTCTTGGTTGGTGGAAACTATGTGCATTATTGTACCCCACCACGTGAGAATCTTTAATGAATAGGTTGGTGTGTGAAAGTTGTCTGCTTGCCTGTCCGTTAGCTTGTTTGCATGTATGCCATTTGGTTCACTTTTTGCCAAACCTCATTTCTTTTTCTTTCTAGTCTTGTTGGGCCACCTGGCTGGTTGTGTATGTTCCTCCGGTAGTGGGGTGGGCTTTCAACCCTTCTTTCTAATCAATTTTAATCCATTGACCAATCAACAATTAAATAAGTCAATAATAATCACAAAATTGCTCTACTAAAAATGAGAAATCCTATTACATATTAATTCCCACATCACATGTTCAATTGGAAAAAAACAAAAATGTCAAATAAGATATACATGAATAAAGGGAAGAAGATCCACTGCCAGTAATGTTAAGTTTGGCAACATGGTCGATTTTCGGGTAAAGGGGAGACATTGTGATTTTGCAAATGTCTTCTTCTGCATCTACACCTCATGGACGCCTTACATATCCTACTTCTCCACAGTTGGTGCCGCACGAGTTTTTTTCGATCCAGTATTTCGAACCATCATAATCAGTAACAAAACCAACTAAGGTAATAGGTAATGACATGATTCAGGCTCGTTCCACATTGTCCTCTGAAAATGCCACCTTTGTATTATTTGAAATCATTTCCAGTGGCATCAATAGCAACGATCACAGGTTGCTTGGCCACCGCTTGGAAGAGCGCCTCTTCATTGTTTGCAGAGACCCACTCATAGCGATCAATAAGTTTCAGTCGCCTTCTCATAAGGGTAACCCACCTCGGTTGAGATTCCACAACGTCTTATTACATAGTCAAATGCTTCTTCGGGAAAGCCACCCGTGAATTCATCGCTCCGACCACCTCTGATGCAATCAATGAGCTGAGAGGGACACGAGTGTGCCACTGGCAAACTGGAGCGCTCCCTTTAATGTCACCACGACTGCAAATGCCCAACAAGCACCTAGTTTATATAAATAAAGTAAATACTGAGGGAAAAGTGCTTTTCGTGACACTTAATTTGTGACATTTACCTAAAAGTTCCAGTAGTTGCAGTCTTTCTGGCATTTAAATTAAATGACACCATTTAAGCTTTATTTTGCACTCATGTGTTGCTTTGGGGTAACACTACAGTTTTTTTATCTTTAATTCCTTAAGTTGGGGTTTCAATCTAATGGCTTAAGAAAGAGATTAGATTCACCAATTTATTCAAGCCATTCAATATCTATATCTGATATTATAAAACTATTTCATTTACCTGAGTGCTTGGCCCCAACTAAACAATTTATGTGCCTTGCTATTCCGAGTGTGCCACTGGCAAACTGGAGCGCTCCCTCTATTGCATTTAATGTCCCTTGCTGCTTAACGGGAGAGACCACTCCTATTTTCCTCTAGCTAGAATGATCTTTGGTCTTGTGCGATGCACGTGCATGGCACAAGAATTTTTTCCTTCTGATGATATTTTTATGATTGAGCACGGACAGTACCGAAATGAAAAAAAAAATTCATATGGAAAATAAAAGTAAATTTATAAGGTTCATCACTTTCAAAAGCGAAACGATTTTAACGGCATCTAGATGGTTCCTTTGCTTCTTTTGGTTTTTTTTCTAGGGCTAGTCTATACGTAAATGAGACTGGAGTTTAGCATTGAATACATAAGCAAAAACACTTGCACTCATTTAAATTAAATGCATTAAATAATAAAATATTTCATTTGTATTAATACCTTAAATAATAAAATTAAAAACTAAATAAAATTTCCTAAGTCATAATCTATTCAACTACCTACTAAAATGTAAAAGTCATTTTGAACCTTTGTATTAAATAAATTAAATTAAAATATTTAAAATGAATAAAGTAGCCTAAGTCATTAGTTATTCAACTACCAACTAAAATATATAACTCAATTGACTTTTTTTTATAAATACACCAAAAAGTAAAACAAATTCTTTGTGTTAGAAGGCTCTATGAACATAACACTTTGGTTCTCTAAAAAAGAGTGAAACAAAGTTGAATAAATATAAATTTACTATATTTTTTCGAAAATAGAAGTTTTATTGATTGATATGAGGATGAGGAAATAGACATGGAAGTACACCCTCCTCATAAAGAGTCAAAAAGCAACAATACCAAGCATCAACACCAGACCAAAATAAAAAGCAACCAGCCCAAAAGAATGAAGGGAAAAACCGCTAAAAGCCTATACACGTCAATACAAGACCGCCCAAAGAACTACCAAAAGCCTACAAGAGACCCCAAAATCCCACTAAAATCCTAGAGCCGAAGACCTCAACTCCAGGAAAAATCGAAAACCACCCTCAAACAAAACTAAGGATCACTCTTGCGTGCACAAATCTGAGCTACAATCTTGTAGTGGGGAGAATCATCTGAGCAGTCATACTGCATATCTAGGCGTTTCCCCATTAGAATAGCACTGCACGCATGGGTCATGACGCCAAAAGGCTTGGAGAGGTCCTCAGGCAACACCACCAGCTCTCTTCCTGACGCCATCGAGACTCTGACGTCCAGTGATGTAAGGCCAGTGCAGCTCTCGGGAAGACCCTGCTTCTTGCTACCTATAGCCACTGCCTTCTTCGATCTACCCCTGTCCTTAAGAATATTCACAACAACATGTTGTTCAGGAAACTCAACAGGAACATCAAGCACCTCCACAATCTTAGAGGCAGAGCCCAAAGAGGGGAATAGGGTTATAGAAGATGGTTCAGGCCCAGTAGTTGCAACAGGAAAACCCCAGTTTGAAATTTCAGGAAAAAGAACCAAGGGAGTAGAGTCATGGTCTGCCGGGTAGCTTCTTACAAGCTCGATGAGCATCAAGTCTTCATCTTCAGAGAAATCCAACGCTACCTGACCCTCCTCTTCTCCAACAGTGGTAGCAGCTCCCTCTGCCACCGCTGAGCTCAGAACATTTTGCCTGACCAACTCATGTCGTGGGAACCTCGTCAGAGCCACCGAAAGGGACACGTCACCTAGTCGAAGACCATTGAGAAGGTTGATTTCCTGAGATGCCACCTCTAGAGAAGTGAACCTTACGAACCCGAACTGATGTAGCCTTACAATCTTCTTCTATCATTGAACGAACAAGTTAACAACCCTTCCAAATTGAGCAAACATCCCCCTGATCTAATGGTAATCGATGCAATTAGAAATCCCATCGACAAAAAGAGTGAAAATAGAGAAAAAAGAATGATCTTGCTCCTTCCTCCTTACTAAGACGCCAACCCTACCTTCCTCCGCGTCCTTGAGCGTTGGTTCTGTCTTTTTTCTCAGATTTGGGACGCCGCTTAGGTCCTTTAGATCACCACCGTCTTGCTGGTTGTTCTTCGTCCTACGAGCGTCGCCACCTGCGACTCTGATCACTCCTCCGACGTCGTCTCCGTCCTCGGAAGTGGCGTCAAGATCTGCGCCGCCACTTGGAGAAAAAACCCGAGCAGATGGGTTTCGAGAAACCCGACTTATGAAGAATAGGAAAGAAGAAATTTTTAGGGGGAAACCTGATTTCTGAAACCACAACCGTGAAAGAGAACAAGCTTGGAACAATCGAAGAGCAAGGGATTGAGACCGAGCCACCGTTGCCTGGCCGGCCGTCGCTGCCAAGCAGGAAACAAAGGGACTGAAACCCTAGTGCAGCCCCAAAAGTTAATTTTTTTTTAATCTTAGTTTGATGATTTTACTACATAATATTTAATCTATTTAATTTATATCTTATTATAGTTGAAAAAGATGAAATTACTTTATTTTTCTTGATTTTAACAAGTGTAAACCTGTTTGGAAAATTGTGGTTGCCCCTCCCAAAAAATGACTTTCTCGATAGAAAAGTATAAAAAAAATGTTAATACAATTTTTTATGGTATTAAAAACTTATTTCTCAATTTAATTTTTTTCAAATGGATTATATTATTTTTCACATTATTAAATAAATTCCCGATTAAAACATTATTAAATAAATAAATTCTTAAAATGATCAAATGCTAATTATTAAATATTGATTATTAAATTTGAATAATAGTAATTATTTACACGAAGAGAACTCAAATACTATTTATTGAAAAGTTTTTTTTTGGAATTATTGAAATGCCTGAACTCAATTATTATTATTTTATTTTAAAATAAGAACTATTTTAATATTTATGTAATAATTTAAACTATAATCATTATTATATAATGTTAAACAATGTTGTAAATAAACCCGTGCAACGCACGGGTATTATATATAGTATTTTAAGTAAAAGTATCAGATCCTATGAATGAAGTTGTGTTAAAAAATATGTTGTTCATAATGATGTTACCGGCTAGAACTTAATTGATCCATGAGGTAGGCTTTTATTTTTTGGTCAAGGTAAGCTTTTGTTTGATTTTTTTTGTTGAGATTTTGCATGGGATGTGTATAGCAGTAAAATTTGCAATGGGTAACTAGTTTGACTGAGCCCACAACCATACGTAGAGTCCATAGACAATGCTAACTACCCCCACAAAATACATAAACTCAAGGTGTTCTTCCGAGCCACTATAGGGGAGAAGAAAGAGACAAACATGTTGGGTTAAGAAAGTTGAGTTGGATTAAGAGCAATGCCTAAAACAATACTAGAAGTTCAGGTGGGCCAAATGATTTTCTATTTCTGAGTGAGAACTTCTCCCCTTTCTTTTGAAAAAAAAAAACCTTCTCCCCATTTCTCAACCAGATAACAAGGGATTGAATTTTTTTAGAAAGCTAAAATATATATTATCATAAATAGATGAGGAAATTGACAAGATTAACAACCCTCCTCGAAGGGAACAAAAAAGGTGGCAAAGCCAGAAAGGAGCAAAGAAAGAAAAAACAAAAGAACAAAAAGAAGCTCCTTCTACCGACGCAGGCTTTGATGGGTTTGTATGAAGGTGATCCACTATGGTTCACTTCCTTTTTTTTCATTGATAATATGAAAATACCCTTAATTCTTATTTTTTTCTCTTCGGATAGCTCTGTCTCCTTCCTCCTTTACTCACATCCTTTCTGTCTGACAACAAACATTGTCACCCTTCTCTCCTCCATATTTTAATCTACGATTAGAAAGAAAGAAAAGAAAGGGAAGAAGAGAGGTGAGAGAAAGAGAGAGGGAGAAGGAAAGACTGTGAGGGTGGCTGAAAGCCACTTACTCTTCCTGAGCGAGCCATTCAACATATTTCTTTGATTGGATAAATTGTAATGTTAGAAATATATAATGACAATTGTAATCATACTTGGAAGTCTTAAACCATTTCCTACGAAGGTCTTTATCTTTCCTTCCGGTTTGAAAAAATGTAATCTCCTCCTGATATTGGGTTAAAATAACAATAGTAATGGATCTTGAGGCCAACCGGTTGTGTAAAAAGCTTTCATCGATGTTATAATGTTAATGACATTTTCCCCTGAGTTCTAATGTTGAGGATCTCGATGGATCTCTCCATTGAGCTCATCATTATCCCATCTTTGAATGTCATCATCAACACCACCATCGATGTCTTGTGGTTATGGAATTAGGTCATTAGTGTGTGATAAGAGTTTGTTCTTTCAAGGTGTCTTCGTATGTGCCCACAATGTCTCTAGGAATGTGGTTTGTAGAATGAAAGTTTGGCGGGGAGCTGGTGGGGAAACTGTTGGGGACCTGCTAGTATGCAAGAAGTGAACGTATGAGAGGATAAGTGTCGAAGTGCCAATGATGGACTAATATTAACATCAGTGCTTCTCCCGTGAGTATTATTCTTGTGCGAAGAAGAATACTCATAATGTGATTTACCCTTACCTCGGGTCGGGTCTCGACCATCAAATGGATAGCGTGATGACATTTGTTTAATTTACACCACAAGTTATATTTAACAAAGGGTTTTGCTATAATACTCCCAACTTATTTCATGAAAGAGTATGATAGCCCTTAACACATTTTTCATTTGGACAAAATTAACCCACATAACAAGTTAATAAGAGCGTGTAGGTTAAGAGGATGTGACGACTGCTAAAGCACCCGAGGCATGATCCCGAGCAGGGTGGTAGTCGGTACAAATCTTGGAGGTAGTAGCAAATATTCAATTATAAAAAAAAGGTTGTAGGCAGGAGAAGTGACAAGTGTGTAAAGAAAATATCAAATGAGGATTAAAATGACACTTTTTAAAGTCCCAAATGACAAAGTCAGAAATAAAGTGAGTAATTCACCCATTTCCCACCACTTTTTAAAACAAATGTTAACCTATTTTATGGATATAACGTCTCTTTCTTTTTGGAAGATGAGATCGATGAATTGTTTTTTTTGGTCAATGATTGTTGTATTCAAGAAGAGAGCCCAAAGGCCCGAGCCCACTAACGGGATGAACAAGGAAAACAAAGAGATGCTTCATGCTAGTCCAGAAGAGGCATAAGCGACAAAATACAGAAGGAGAAAAACTGGACTAGTCTTAAAAACTTTAAACACTAGGGGCCCCACAAAACAAGAAACAAGAGAGATCACGTGATCAGCACCAATAGAAAAAGCAATGAACCCACCCACTAACTCGAAAATAGATCGATGAAATGTTAAAGATCCAAATTATGCAAGGCCCAATAATGTTAGTAATCTATAAGGACTAGTAATTAGCTTCCAAGACTTCAAATGGAGACAAACACGTGAAAACAACAATAAGGGTATAGAGGCCCGTTAGGAAGCCCACCGAGTGTTGGATTACGGGTTCCATTATTTGCAAACTTCATTTAGGCCCAGTTTGGAAGAGTTTATTTGAGCTTATCTGACAGCATAAGCTCTTATGCTAGTGTTTGGGAGAGCTTATGCAAACAGCTTATGGTCTGCCATAAGCTATTTTCAGCTTATTTTCATAAGCTACTCAGGATAGCTTATGAAAAATAGCTTATGCTTATACACAGCTTATTTTTAATTTATTTCAATAAATTTTAAAAATAGCTTATGAATAAGCGCTTAATTAAGCTGTTTATCCAAACGGGGCCTTAGTTCATTATCTCATCAATAGATAGGATAAAGCTTCCAATGTTAAATATGCAAAACTATAACGACAAAACTAATAGCAAATTATTTTTGTAATGAAACACGAGTTCTAGCGTGGTGGTTAATTCATCTCGTTCTTTAATCATGAGGTTGGAATTCGATCCTCATCTATGAGAATGAAACACATTTTATGATCAGTTGATTACTGTTTTGTGAAAATACCCGCGGCGAGAGAATTAATCACTGTTGTCGGTGGTAGATACTCTGGTCTAAAATAGATTTATTTTGTGATTTATCAAAATAATTCATGATGGTAAAGGCGATAAGTGCAGCCGATCCATTAAATAGAAATATTATGGTACTTAACAAAACTTTGAGAGCATTGAACATGGAACAAAAGTCAGAAATGAAAAAGAATAGGGATAAGAAAATCCAACCGTGAGTCATTTTCAGTTGTCAATGAAGTTCCTCTCATCGTTCATTTCAAAAAAGAAAAGAAAAGATTGGATCGTGGTCTTAAAGCACATGAACATGATTATTGGTGTACGTGGAGACCACACTAATGCAAAGTTCATGCTAAGTGCGGCCCCATCACCCCATTCAACCAAAGTCCTTTTCTATCCCTTCTGTTCATTTGAAGCCTCGAAGACATGCAAATTAAAGCTTTCTCTTTCTTTTCCAATTTTCAGAGAGGTGGGGTTGAAAGCTGAGGGTAATTTAGTAATCACAGTAGAATGTCTTTGCTTTGATTAATTGGTTCTATCTGTTCTAACAATTTATTGAAAAAAGATTCTTGTTTCCTATCAAAGGTTGATCATGGTTATTTACCAACCTCTTTTTGGACATCTGATAATTGATATAGTCCTCTTACCCTTTGTCATTTTGACCAAGGGCAAATTTGTGCCTCGAAAAGCCTGTTGAACAGTAATGAGATTATGATTCCATTCCTATTCCAATATGTCCTTCAAATGATATTTCATCATTGTCATAGTAATGCACGTGTTGCCCATTTCTATTAAAGGTAATTAAACCATCAACAAGATTCAACACAGTAAATATATCCCTCTTGATATGACTTTAAGGGATTAATATCATTTAGTCTACTATGGAATGTTTCAATACACGTATAACTTGTTTTAAAGTTTCATATTACCCTCTTATTAGTTGTAAGAAAATATTAAAACTTTTGATTTTTAATACAAATATATACCTAATTTCTTATTAATAGTGTTATATTTTAAATATTAGCATCACAATAGTAAACAATACTAATTAATATTATGTTGAAACTTTTATTAGATTTAACTTTTTTATGGAATATTATGATAGGGGTTCCATACATTGATTTAATATTGATAAAGACAAGAGGGAATAATAATATTTTCACAAACCAATTGAACCTCCACCTCACCAAATTATGAGAAAAGAGAGGTAAATGAGTGATATGATAGGTGATGTGACATAAAATGCAGAGAGAGAAAGGAAGAAAACAGAGTGAAAATGATATGTAAGAGAAAGTGAGATGTGAGTATATCACAGCTCCTCAACTTGAGCATCAAAGTATCTTGTAGGTGAAGGTATGAAAAACGATAGAAATGGGGGGTTTGAATAGAGTTTTCAACTAAAAACTTTTCCCTCTTGAGATTTAGACAAATCTCTCGAACAAACAACACAAGGTGCAAAGATAAGAGATGAAGAGAAGCACACAAGTATTTTATCCTGGTTCACTTGATAATCGCTCAAGCTAGTCCAGTCCACTCGTTAAGGTGATTTCTTCCTTCTTAGAATGAAGGCAATCCACTATTCAAAGTTTGTTATAACTGCACTAGCAACCTGCTCAATGACTAACAATACAATGAACTAGCAAACACTAAGATTCACTCTCTTAGTCTTCTCAAGGAGCTGACCAACCTTGGTCCCTTAAGGAAATCAAACTAACTGTTTGAGGGTTTTGGGTATACAATGAGTGCTTCTGAGAAAGCTAAGGTAAACACAGTAAGAACGATTGAAGAAAGATTGCTAAGAGAATATTGAATGGTTGCTTTAACTTGTACAAAGTTTCTTAGCCTCTTCTTCCAACTTCAGCCTCTATTTATACTCCAAGGATTAGGGTTGTATTCGTTGTTTGAAATGCTACCGTTGGAGGGCAAATCCGGAACTTCCAGATTCTGCTGTGGATGAACATCTTAGGTAAGGTCGTCAGGATAGTACAATTGCTTTTGTACTTGGACAACGACGTGAGCCTTATCCTAGTTGACTTCTGATCAAACGACGCTTCATGTTGGAACTTGTGAAGCTTGGTGATCAGAGTCAGAGGGAAGCTTGGATCCTCTGACCTTCGTATCTTCTGCTTCTGGACATCAGAGTTGGAAGTACTTGGTCTTCAGAGCCAGCTTACTCTTGGACTTCAGAATCTTCACTTCTTAGCTTCTAGACCTTCAGAGCTTCTGGACCTTCAGAGCCTCTGGACCTTCAGAGCCTCAGGATCTTCAGAGCTTCTGGTCTTCAGAACTTCAAGTGATCTGAATCCACATTAGAGCTTATCATCTTCAGAACTTCTGAAGCATATACTACTGTTCAATCAGAACATAGCGAGTGTGAAAGCGTTGCGTTGGTTACTCTTGGGCTAAATGCTTCTGATAATTATGAGTATTGACCAGAGTCAGAGCCTGTCATTTAAACACTCAGAAAACAATGTTAGAGTACCATAATTATTCATACACAATAGTTACATGTAATCATCAAAACATAGAGTTGTACTACATGACCAAATCTTGGTCTTACAATCTTCCCCTTTATGATGATGACAAAACCAAGTATTTTGTTGAACAATTCTTAAACAATATACTGAATACACTCAGAGTTTAGGGTATCAGAGGTAAACTTATTCTGAGCTGTATGGTTTATTTTGCTCGTCCTGAATCCAAGTCACAGCTTGATTCTGAGCTTAGCTCCCCCTGAATCTAAGACTTAATTAAACATTAGTAATATCTAGATTCTGAGCTAAAGTGAGAGTGATCATATTGATATATCAGTCAGATTCACATATATATAGGATTATCAGAGCGCATGAATAATCAGAGTCAAGACAAGGAAAAGGTATCAGAGTCAACTGATTTGAGCATACGATCACTTCATAAGAAGTGAAAATGTATTCCTTGCTAGTGCATCACTGATAGATCTATAGTCATAATGATGGATCACTGAAAATTCTCCAAAATAAAAAATAGTACACTAACACAGCTTACACATCAAAAAGTGGGTTTTACTCCCCCTTTTTGTCATAAGCAAAAAGAATGGAGTGTGAAAAACTTAGCTTGAAGTACAAGGTACTCCCCCTCAGAGAAGGACTAAGTTAAAGAAAAATGTGGAGAAAAAGATAAGTAGTTAAGAAGATTAATTAAGAAAATAGATAATTAATGCAGATGCAGAAAATTAAATGAAGTGAATGGTACCGGTCAAGAAAGAATGGAACGTTTACCACCGGCTAGGGAGTTTAAGATTTGCATCAGTTTCCAACGTAAACACCTCAAGAAACTGCTTTAGCATTAAATTCTGGAGACTGAACTTGGTGTATAAATAGCGGTTTAAACCATAACTGTCTTCACAAAAACAACTTCATCTTGTAACAAATACGACAATGGCTTCCGTTGAGAATTTCATCAATGAGCTTAGGAGGAAGGCATTTGAAGAGGATCTGTTCTTCAATGTCAGGCACCCAGAGGATCCAAGCGTCTACCAACTGACAAATCAGTTGCTAGGAATGGGTCTGAGTCCAGAGATGGACGCTACTCTCAGAGGATTCCTTGGGTTTGTGGAGGAACTTCAAGGCCTTTTCCAGCGGGAGCTGCACAACTAAACTGAGATCCGTGCGGTGGAGACTGAACTTGAACCCATGGCAGAGGGTCTTGAGAAATAGGAAGTTCGCCAGAGTTTGGTCCAACTGGAATTCAAGCAGCATTGTCTGGAGCTTGAGAAGGCGGAGAAGCGTAGGCAATGTAGATCTTTGAGGAAAAATCCTCAATTTTAGATGTAATGCCAATAATGAATGAATGAATGAAGTGTTTTGAATAAAAATGTTTGTTTGTTTGTTAATGCGTATGCTAAATAGGATAATAAATTAAGCATAGAAACGGAAAATAATCAAGTTAACTGGATTAAGAACAAGGTTAAACAAGGAAAATTAATATCATAATAAAAAGAAAAATTGGAAGGAGAAGGAGAAAAGAGTTCCTAAAGCTAAGGTTTAGGTAGCCTTCTGAGGATTTCAGCACACATCTCTGTAAGATCTTGAATGAGTGTGGAGTGAGAATCAAGTCGCCTCTCAATGGAGTCAAGTCTGGCCTGATTCGGATCATATTGATCTAGAACAGACGACACAGCTTGGTCAGAGGACGGTCTATTAGAGCCTAGTGTGGACTGAGGAGCTTGAGCAGAGGTTGAGGCAATATCAGTAACAAGGACAGCCATAAGTGCTTGAGCCTTTAGAGCAGCAGCCTCAGCTTCTAACTTAGCAGCATGTTCAAGAGCCTGTAAGCGAGCAGACTCACGTAGATCAGCTTCGATTATGGCAGCTTCTTCTCGCTCTTGCTTCCTTCTTGCTTCTTCCATTGCATTCTAGAGCTTTTCCCTTAGACGCATCTCATGTGGAGCTTCTCTCCTTCTGTTTTTGGCTTCTAACCTTTGTCTGGCAGCTGCAATTCTTTCCTCTCGTTTCGTAGTATAAAATTTCAACATCGTATCAATCCTGTCATGCAGCCAGTTGCATAGACGTCCCCAATCCTCAGCAACTATTTGTGGTTTCTCACTATGATCAGTGCGACCATAAAGGTTGCGTACCCGAGTTTCTGCTTGATCACTGAACAAATTGATGCATTCCAGCAGTGTGTTTGGTTCAGCATAGGTGTAGGGAATGATAGGGAGGTTGACTTCAGGTGGAGGGGGAAGATTGCTGCTTGTGGCTTCAGAGGTAGCTTGGGTTTCACAGGCTACTTGAGGAGAGGCAACTTCCAGAGCCATGAGATCAGAGGTGTTTGGGTCTGGAGTTGGATGAGAAGTGCCAGCTTCAGTGTTGGGGAACTCAAAGTCTTCAGAGTTGACCGATGAGTAATTGGAGAGGGACACCTTAGAATATTTTCTTCCCTTTGGAGGAGGGAAGGCCAAGTTCAGAGGGACCACATCCAGTGGTGCAGGAACAAGAGGTTCCGGTCTTGGTTCTGGATACCGGTTTGGACTTGGAGCACTTAGGATATTCTCAGGAAGCTCTGAGATCCTATCACTAGCAGCTTGGAAGAATTTGCGCTGAGATTCAGAGTTGTTGGATGGGGAGGAATCAACAGTATTGATAACAAAAAGTATGGATGGAGTGGGAGAAGGAGTTTCTTGTTCAGAATGGTCAGAGGGTTGTGGTTCAGAGTCTTGTTTTTCAAAGCCTTGTTGCTCAGAGGCTTGTTGAGGTTCAGAGGCTTGTGAATGGTATGGAAGTAGAATGGTTGAAGTCTGTTCAGAGGGTTGAGGAGTTTGGATTCTTTGCCAAAGAAGTTCATCTTCAATGGAAGGTTGAATTAATGGAGTCTTTGGTGGTGATGAACAGGTAGTGGTGATTGCGGTGGTTGGTTGGATGACAGAGGTTTGTTCGGGAGGAGGAGAAGGTAGAGCTTGGGTAGGAATGGGGTTAGATACAACTAAAAGAGCATCAAATTCATCATCATCAGTAAGAACTACAAACTTACTTGAGTTCTTTACAGAAGATCTTGTGACTCTGGTGACTCTTGGTGCTTGAGGAGTTTCATGCTGGATAACACTTGTAGCTATTCTGACCTTCTTCTTCTTCTTCTTCTGAGGTGGTTGCTCATCATCATCACCATCCTCAGAGTCATCCTTTGCAACCATAGTATCCTCTTTCTTCCTCTTTGTCTTTTTCTTCTTGCGGGATTCATAATCAGGGGCTTCTGGAAGAGCTCTGAAGAACTCATCTACATCAATCTCACACCCAAGACTCTTCAGATCCTCAAGATAGTACATGATAGCCTCTGGATCATCAGCCTTAGACCAGAGAGGTTAATCATTGAGAAGGATTCTTCTTCCCTTGATCTCTTCTGGTGTGATGAAAGATTCAACCTCAATATTCTTTTCTATTAGGCACATCCTCTTCATCGTTGTAGAAGTAAAGGCATCTCCGGTCAGAGTGGATAGGTCTTCAGTGCATCCTGAAACAATCAAGTCCTTGACCAGGTTGCTCTCAACAAACAGATCAGATAGCAACCTTCCAAAAGGAATGTACTTGATCGTGTTACTGGTCACAACAGCAGTTGTTCTTGATCTTCTTATGCAGTCCTTCAGATAATTGAATAAGAAGTAAGAAAGACATATCTTCTCCCCAATCTTGATGAAGTAAAGCATCACCTTCTGATTGAAGTTGATGTAGTCAGGAGAGCTTCCAATGGGTCTGGGATTGAAGCAATTTAGCATAATCTTGTGTCAGATCCTTAAATCAGGATGAAGCTCTCTAGTCTTGTAATCAGACTTTCTAGGTTTCCAATTTGCATACAACACTGAATTGATAGTGTCTTTAACTGCCCTCAACACTGAAATCGGTAACCCGTGATGGTGTCTGGACCTAGAAGAAGAGAAATTGATCTCTCAGTGATGATGATCTTCTTGCCCAGCACATAGGAAACCACTTGAAGATCGTCACAATCAGCATGTTTCCAGAATTCCTTCACCAACTTGTCGTAGATGGGTCCAATAAGCCTGTTGAAATATCCTTCCCAGCCTTGAAGCTTAACTGTTGGACGAAGATCCAACCCATTTTCTGCTATATTCTTGAAATCGACTCGCAATTCGCAGAGAACCTGAAGGTCTTTTGGAGAGAAATTGCAAGTTACTGCGCAACCTCTTGAGCAATCGGAACGGCTTTCTCTGACTCTTGAGTCTCAGCCTGAGTTGATTCATTTGACCGTGATCGAAGAATTAGACCTGATTGACCAGTTGCCAGTCCCACAATCAACTTAGGAAGCACTCTGCCATCTGCAGAATCAGCTTTCTCTGATCTTTCCATGGCGGAAGAGGGTTTGGGTAGAAGGACGATGAACAGGAGAGAGAAGAGAGGGTTTTGAAGAAAGACTTAGAGCTTTTGAATTGAGAGAGAGAAATGAAGAAAGTGTAGTGGAGAACGTGTGTGCATAAGTGGGCTTAAAGGTAACTGTTGGCGGTTGTACAACCAAAAGTAAAATCAACAGCTAGAAATTAATGATATAAAGTTAAATAGTAAATGCACATAACACACGGTGGAGAATGAGCAGATCAAAATCATTACAACAGATTATCCCAAGAGGCACAAGGAACGAGACATCAGAATACACTAACACACGTTTGCTGTCTTGTCTCAGAGTGGGTACCAATGGGTACACAACATCTGACAAGGTTACCTTTTGAATTAGACATTTCTGATAAGAAGCATCATAGTCAGAGGTTCTGATCCATCTTCATACTGGACAAAAGTTCGTATTCAGATTTTTCAGTATAAAATTAAATCTATCCTCTGCTAAGGGCTTTGTAAAGATATCTGCCCATTGATGGTCAGTATCAACAAACTTCAGAAGAAGTACGCCCTTCTGAACATAATCTTTAATAAAATGATACTTTATCTCAATGTGCTTTGCTTGAATGTAAGATTGGATTCTTACTGAGTGAGATAACAACAGTATTGTCGTAGTAAATTGGAATATTGCTCTTAAGGATTTGATAATCCTCTAGTTGATGTTTCATCCAGAGCATCTGAGTGCTGCAAATAGCTGCTGAGATATATTCTGCCTCTGCAGTGGATAGTGCAATGGTTGACTGCCTCTTGCTTGCCCATGAGACTAAGTTACTTCCCAGAAATTGACAATTTCCAGAAGTACTTTTTCTTTCTGCTCTATCTCCAGCATAATCAGCATCACAATAACCTGAAAGCTTATACTCTGATGTTTTCTTATACATCAAGCCAAGGTTAGTGGTACCTTTCAGATATCTGAGAATTCTCTTAACAGCAGTTAAGTGAGTTTCTCTCGGATCTGATTGGAATCGAGCACATAAATGTACACTAAAGAGAATATCTGGCCTAGATGCAGTTAAGTATAGAAGAAAGCCTATCATACCACGATAGAGCTTTTGGCATACTTTGCCACTAGAATCTTCTTTCTCCAGAATACATGTAGGATGCATTGGAGTCTTGGCTATTGTAGCTTCTGTCATGTTAAATTTTTTCAGAAGTTCCTTTGTGTACTTGCTCTGATGGATATATGTTGCTTCTGGTTTTTGATCAACTTGTATTCCCAAAAAGTACTTAAGTTCTCCCATTATACTCATTTCAAATTCAGCCTGCATCATTTCAGAAAATTCTTTGCAAAGAGATGGATTAGCAGATCCAAATATAATATCATCAACATAAATTTGCACAATTAAGATATCATCTTTGTAAGTTTTGCAAAAGAGAGTTGTATCTACTTTACCCCTTACAAACTCATTTTCCATAAGGAATGAGCTTAATCTCTCATACCATGCTCTGGGAGCTTGCTTCAGACCATAGAGAGATTTCTTCAACTTGAAGTCATAGTCAGGGTTTTTCTCATCTTCAAAACCAGGGGGTTGGTGCACATACACTTCTTCAGAGATGTATCCATTCAGGAAGGTACTCTTGACATCCATTTGATGAAGAACTATGTTGTGATTCACAGAGAATGAGATCAACAGTCTGATAGCTTCTAATCTTGCTACTTGAGCAAACGTTTCAGTATAATTTATCCCTTCTTGCTGACTGTAGCCTTGAGCAACTAGCCTTGCTTTGTTTTTGACTACTTCTCATTTCTCATTGAGTTTGTTTCTGTAGACCCATTTGGTTCCAATAATATGAGCACATTTGGGTTTCTGGACAAGATTCCAGACATCATTTTTGGAGAATTGATTCAACTCTTCTTCCATGGCCAGAATCCAGTCTTTGTCTTGAAGAGTCTCATCAACTAACTTTGGTTCAATTAATGACACCAATACCTTCAGGCTTAGTAGAGTCTCTTCAGAGGGTCTTAATGCTGATCTGGTTCTGATTGGTTCATCTTTGTTTCCCAGAATCAGTTCTTTAGGGTGAGAGGCAATTATTCTGCTCTTCTTCTGAAGTTGCGGATCAGAGGGACCAGATTCTTCTGGAGAGTCTGCCTCTGGCTCAGCTTGCTCTGAAGCTTTGCCTTTATCAGAAACAGTTATGCTCATATATGCAAACTTATCAGCTAGCTTTGACTTGTCAGAGTCAAGCTTATCATCAAATGTAACATGAATAGATTCCTCAATAGTTTTAGCTTCAGTATTATAAAATCTAAAACCTTTAGAGCGATCAGAGTAACCAAGTAATAGACATTTAGAAGATTTAGAATCAAATTTATGCAATCTATCCTTAGTATTCAAAACATAGCAAACACAACCAAAAGGATGAAAAAAAGAAATGTTGAGCTTTATATTCTTCCACAATTCATAAGGAGTCTTATTCAGAATTGGTCTGATAGAGATCCTGTTCTGAATGTAACATGCTGGGTTTACTGCCTCTGCCCAGAAGTGCTTTGCCATGTTAGTTTCTTGGAGCATGGTTCTAGCTATATCTTGGAGAGTTCTATTTTTCCTCTCAATAACACCATTTTGTTAAGGAGTTCTATAACAAGAGAAATCATGTGATATCCTGTAGGTATCAAACAGACTCTCAAACTTGTCATTTTCAAACTCTCCACCATGATCACTTCTGACACGCACAATCCTGCAACCTTTCTCGTTTTGCACTTGGGCAATGAAGGTAGAGAACACAGAATGAGACTCATCCTTTGCGGCTTAAGAATTTTACCCATGTCCAGCGGCTGAAGTCGTCAACAATGATCATCCCATATATCTTGCCACCTATAGACTCAGTTTTCACTAGTCCAAATAGGTCGATATGCAGAAGTTCCTACAGCCTTGAGGTGGAAACAACATTCTTTGCCTTGAAAGGGACTTTTGTAAATTTGTCTTTCTGACATGCTTCACAAAGAGCATCTGAAGAGAACTTCAGAGTGGGTAAGCCCCTGACAAGGTCAAGCTTACTCAGCTGAGAAATCTTTCTCATATTGCCATGCCCTAACCGTCTATGTCATACCCATTGCTCTTCATTAACAGAAAGAAGGCACTTTACTTTCTGAGATTCCAACTCAGATAATCTGATCTTATAGGTGTTGTTCCGCCTCTTGCTGTTAAACAGAGTAGAGCCATCGATCTGACTTACAGCCCTGCAAGACTTTTGATTGAAAATAACATCATAACCCTTGTCAGCTAATTGACTTATTGACAATAAGTTATGTGTTAAACCATCTACCAACAGAACATTATCAATGCATGGACTATTATCAATACCAATAGTACCAGAACCAACAATTTTACCCTTCTCATTGCCTCCAAAACCAACTTCGCCTCCAGGCTTAAGTTTCAGGTCTTGGAACATACGTCTTTCTCCCGTCATGTGTCGCGAGCATCCACTGTCCAGATACCATGATTGGTGTTTCAGTGGAGCGATCAAGGATATCTGCAACATAGATGATCTTTACCTTAGGTACCCATTTTCTAGGTCCTTTCTTGTTAGTTATCTCAGAGGTTCTGACAACCTTAGGTTTCTCAACATGATACTTTAAAGGAATCTGAGCATGATATTTAGACATAGAGAAAGTTCCCTTTTTTAGAGGGGGTTAGCAATTTTAACAGGCAATGGTTCAGGCAATATAGTACAAGAGGGTACAAAATGTTCATATAAATATTTTGCCTTAGGCATAGGAGGCTCATTTCTACTGGGTTTAGAATAGCCAATGCCATAAATTCCATTTCTGCTTACGTCATAGATCATTGAAGCCATTAAGCTTCTATCTACGCTCTTAGCTAGGAATCTTTGAAAAGACTTTTCATATTTAGATTCATTCTTAACATCAGAGGCATCACAAGCAATAACTTCTTCTAATTTAGCAATTTGATTTTTGAGCACAGAGTTAGAGTTAACTAAAGCATGATTACTCACATTTAATTCAGAAATCGTTTTCTCATGTTCAACAGAAGTTTCAGAGGCAGCAGAGAAATTCTTTTTCAACTTTTTATGCTTTGTCAAAAGAGTTATATTTATCCATAATATCAGACAAGGCAGCTTTAAGTTCAGAAGTTGAGAAAGATGCAAATACCTCATTTTCATCATCAGAGTCTGGCTCTTCCTCTGATGCAGATTCAGCATTAGGTGCATCCTTAGACTCTGCATCTTTGTCCTTGACAATTGCCATGAGTCCTTCAACGATCTCACCATCAGAGTCTACTTCTTCTGACTCTGAGTCATCAAAAATCACCATGAGGCATTTCTTTACTTTGAAATGCTTCTTTGGCTTTTTGTCATTTTTCAACTTTGGACAATCACTCTTGTAGTGTCCTGATTCTTTGCATTCAAAGAAAGTGACTTCTTTTGATGAGGACTTCTTCTGACCAGATGAAGATTCATGCTTTCCTTTGTCCTTTGATGAGCCTTTGTACTTGCTCTGCCTGTGCTTCCAGATGCGGTTGAGCTTTCTGGAGATCAGGGTTAGCTCATCTTCATCAAAATCACCAGAAGTTTCTTCAGACTCTTCAGCTGCTTGGAGAGCGTTTGCTTTTTCAGATTTTGATTTCAAGGCTATGGACTTCTTCCTGTGAGTCTGATGCTCTTCACGATCTAACTCATGACTCTTCAGCATGCTTATGAGTTCTTTCAAACTCAACTAGTCAAGATCTCTTGAAAACTTCAAGGAAGTTATCAAGGGTACCCAGTTTTCAGGAAGACCTCTAAGAATCCTCTTGACATGATCAGCAGTGGTATAGCTTTTGTTGAGAGGCCTTATTCCAGCAATAATCAACTGGAATCTGGAAAACATATCTTCAATGGATTCGCCAGGTTCCATCTGGAAAGCTTCGTACTTCCTGATCAAAGACAACGCTTTTGTCTCTTTCACTTCTTTGTTTCCTTCATGAGTCATCTTTAGGGAATCAAAGATGGACTTAGCATACTCACGATCTGCTATCTTTTGATATTCTTCAAAAGAGATAGCATTGAGAAGAATGGTTCTAGCTTTGTGATGTTCTGAGAATTTCTTCTTCTACTCAGTCGTCATATTTTCTCTTGAAAGCTTTTTGCCATCGGCATCAACTGGACGCGTATAGCCATCCACAATAATATCCCAAAGATCAGCATCGAAGCCAAGAAAGAAGCTTTCGATTCTATCTTTCCAGTACTCGAACTTGTGTCCATTAAAGATAGGAGGCTTTGCACTATAAACATCCTTTTGCGCATCACTGGTGGTAGCCATCACAATTTTTCACACCGGCCTGGATCACTGAACATTGTTAGGTGTGGTAATCAGAACTTGCGCTCTGATACCAATTGAAGGTATGAAAAACGATAGAAAGGGGGGGGGGTTTGAATAGCGTTTTCAACTAAAAACTTTTCCCTCTTGAGATTTAGACAAATCTCTCGAACAAACAACACAAGGTGCAAAGATAAGAGATGAAGAGAAGCACACAAGTATTTTATCCTGGTTCACTTGATAATCGCTCAAGCTAGTCCAGTCCACCCGTTAAGGTGATTTCTTCCTTCTTAGAATGAAGGCAATCCACTATTCAATGTTTGTTACAACTGCACTAGCAACCTGCTCAGTGACTAACAATACAATGAACTAGCAAACACTAAGATTCACTCTCTTAGTCTTCTCAAAGAGCTGACCAACCTTGGTCCCTTAAGGAAATCAAACTAACTGTTTGAGGGGTTTGGGTTTACAATGAGTGCTTCTGAGAAAGCTAAGGTAAACACAGTAAGAACGATTGAAGAAAGATTGCTAAGAGAATATTGAATGGTTGCTTAAGCTTGTACATAGTTTCTGTTCTAGGAATGAACATTGAAGGGAGGGATAGTACCTAGAGAGTGGAAGAATGTGCTAGAGAGAGAAAGAGAATGAGAGAGAGTGCTGAATTTCATGTGTTATTTGATAAAATGAGCTAAAGTCCCTTACAATTGGTAACTACCTCCTATTTATAGAGCTTGGGCACTACCTATTGGGGCAATTGGGCCTCTGAAGTTGAGGCCCAACTTAAGGCCAGGCTCTCGCCCTTGGGCGGGCTGAACCCTGGGCGTCGCCCCTCTAGGGGATCGCCAAGTCCACTAGTCCACAAGACACCGAGCTCGAAGTATGAGAGCTAAGTGTGTCTTTTAAATGCTTTTACATGCATCCTATGGTGTGCTGGAATCTAAGCCGCCAACATGGCTTGAGGGAAAAAAGAAGAAAACTACGTCGCCGACATGGCGTAAGCGAAAGGAAACAAGCTTCTTTAGTCGCCCAGTCCACTGGTCTTGGCGAGCAACCCAAACCGGCAAGTCCACAAGTCCACAGGCGGCGAGAACGATCGCTTTGTACTGACGATTAGCTGGAGTAGGCGAGCGTCTTTCGCCGGCGAGCTAGGTGGCAGGCGTTAATCATGTACTGATCATCCAAGTGTTGGCTGGCGATGCCCTTGGCAGGCGGCTATACTTCATTGGCGACATCGCTTGTTAGGCGATGACGTTTAGTCTTCATGGTGGCGAGGCGTTTCGCGCTTTCCCTTATTTCAAAAAACTTTCAAATCTCTAACTACTCCATGTGATACGTCAGTTACGTCAGTTTCCCCCTTTCTCCGCAACCATCACCTCACTCCTCATAACTGTCCAATCATGCGCAGTAACTCCTCATCACACGCGTCCCACTTCCCAAAAGCCATAATGACTTCCAACCTTCCACACGCGTCCAACACGCGTCACCCTTCCACCTTCCTCCCTTTGCCTATAAAAACCCTTCTTCCCTACAATCATCCATTTCTGAGACCTCTCTTTACTTCTCTTATCGCTTACCAAGCTCCCTCTTCCAACTTTCGCTCTGGTGCCGTCGCCTTTCACCCTTTCCGCTACCCACTCTTCACATCCTTACCCGGTGAGTCCTCGTTCCCCTATCTCTGCATCTTATCTCTACTTGTCTTTTCCTTTTCCTCATTTAATTGTCAAAGATGGCCTCAAACCCTAACTCCCCTAATCACACCTCTTCTTCTTTTGAGAGTAAGCCTGACTCTACCGCAGCCGGCGGCCTCCGTTTAGAGGTCACGGAGATCCCCCATTACCGATTGAGAACTTTCGAGACCCTGCCCCTTCCCGTCCAGAGAGCACCCTCCCACGAAGCTATAGACCAACCCTCCGTTTTCCAGGATAGGGAGCTTATCGTGGAATTCGTGAGTAACCTTGGCAGTTTGTCTGACGATGATGAAATAAACGACAAACTCAGGATTTGGCCCTGCAGCGCTGAAGACCGCCCCTGGCTTCATAGGATCGATGGCGATGTGAAGAGATCCCATTTTTTCTTTGCATATGAGTATATGTTTGGCGAGCTTGGAGTCAGGCTTCCCTTTTCGCCCTTCGTTCAAGCCGTTCTCCGTGATATCAACGCGGCTCCTTGTCAACTCCACCCTGTTCTGGGAATGAACATTGAAGACAGGGATAGTGCCTAGAGAGTGGAGAATTATGCTAGAGAGAGAATGAGAATCAGAGGGAGAATGCTGAATTTCATGTGCTATTTCATAAAATGAGCCAAAAGTCCCCTACAATTGGTAACTACCTCCTATTTATAGAGTTTGGGTACTACCTATTGGGCCAATTGGGCCTCCGAAGCTGAGGCCCAACTTAAGACAGGCCCTCGCCTCGGGGCGGGCTACACACTGGGCGTTGCCCCTCTAGGGGCTCGCCCAGTCCACTAGTCCACAAGACACCGAGCTCGAAGTATGAGAGCTAAGTGTGTCTTTTAAATGCCTTTACATGTATCCTATAGTACACTGGGATCTAAGCTGCCAACATGGCTTGAGAAAAAAGAAGTAAACTACGTCGCCAACATGGCGTAAGCTAAAGGAAACAAGCATTTTTTGTCTTGGCGAACAACCCAAACCGGCAAGTCCACAAGTCCACAAGTCCACAAGTCCACAAGCGGCGAGAACGACCGCTCCGTACTGGCGATTGGTTGGAGTAGGTGGGCGATCGTTCGCCGGCGAGAAAGGTGGCAAGCATTGATCAGGTACTGATCTCCCAAGCGTCGGCTGGCAATGTCCCTGGCGAGTGACTAAACTTTAATGCTGGTATTACTTGTCAGGCGATGGCGTTTGGTTTCTATGGTGGCGAGGACTTTCGCGCTTCCTCTTATTTCAAAAACCTTTCAAATTCCTAACTGCCCCATGTGACGCGTCAGTTACATCAGTTTTCCTCTTTCTCCGGAACCGTCACTTCACTTTTCATAACTGTCCCATCGTGCGCAGTAAACCCCATCACACGCGTTCCACTTCCCCAAAAAACCATCATGACTTCCAATCTCCCACACGTGTCCAACACGCGTCACCTTTCCAACTTCTTCCCCCAGCCTATAAAAACCCTTCTTCCCTACAATCATCCCTTTCCGAGACCGCTTTTTACCTCCCTTATTGCCTACCAAGCTCCTTCTTCCAACTTCCGCTCCGGTGCCGTTGCCTACCACCCTTTCCGCTACCCACTCTTTACATCCTTCTCCGGTGAGTCCTCCTTCTCTTATCTCTGCATCATATCTCTACTCATTTTTTCCTTTTTCCCATTTCACTGTCTAAAAATGGCTTCGAACCCTAACTCCCCTAATCACCCCTCTTCCTCTTCTGGGAGCGACCCTGACTCCACCGCAGCCGGCGGCCTCTGTTTAGAGGTCCCGGAGATCCCTCAATACCGATTAAAAACTTTCACAACCCTGCCCCTTCCAGTCCAAATAGCGCCCTCACACGAGGCCATTGACCAACCTTCCGTTTTCCAGGATAGGGAGACTATCGTGGAATTCGTGAGTAGCCTCGGCGGTTTGTCCGATGATGACGAAATAAACGCCAAACTCCGGATTTGGCCCTGCAGTACTGAAGACCGCCCCTGGCTTCACAGGGCCGACGGCGATGTAAAGGGATCTCACTTCTTTTTTACCTATGAGTATATGCTCGGCGAGCTTGGAGTCAGACTTCCTTTTTCGCCCTTCATTCAGACCGTTCTCCGCGATATCAACGCGGCTCCTTGCCAACTTCACCCCAATGCCTGGGCCTTCATCCGGTGCTTTGAGATCTTGTGCGCCGCTGTTGGCACCGCCCCATCTCCCACCAGCTTCTTTTACCTCTATGATGTTGACCCCAAGTCCATAAAAAATAAAGGGTGGATTTCTTTAAAGGCCCGGGCTGGCCGTAAATGCTTGAATCCTCATAAGAGCAACGCCAAGTCCTCTTTTGCCCGAAGATACTTCTGCGTGGCGGTTCACCCCGCCTATCCAGAGGCCTTCACCCTTAGGGACGGGACTGCCCTTTTTCCCCTTTACTGGACGGAGAAGCCTGATGGGATTACCGATCCTTCGGAAGAATCTTTGTCTGCCAACGACAAAGCTTTTTTGAATCTCCTCGCCCCACTTCCTGTTCTTGACTGCTCAACAGTCCTTGAGGGTGCTCGCCTCTCAAGGACACCCAAATATCTAGGTCACTTATAGTTTACTTTTATCATCTCTATTTTCTTTCCTATCTCTTATGTCGCTACTGACCCCCCTTTTTCCTTATTCATTGTTGCATAAGATATGAATTTCACCAACGCCGAGCTCTTGAAAGCTCGTGAGAGGAAAATGGCTCGCTTTTCTCCAAAGTTCAACAACGAGGGCGATGGGAAGAAACGGGGCGGTGCTGAGAACCAAGCCGAGGGCGCCCAAGCCCCCAAAAGGAGGAAATTGTCAAAGTCTCCTCTGCCGCCGGCTCCTCCAACCCCGGCGCTCAGCCCACTACTGCCGCCGGCTCCTCCAACCCCAGCGCTCAGCCCACTACTGCCGCTGCGTCTAAAGGCAAAAAGGTTGCTAAAGCCTCCACCGCCACGGCCACCGAGTCCACCACCATTCCAGCTCCCAATTCCCCTACCGCGGGCGCGGCCGCCGCAGCCGCCGCCAAGTCCACTACTGTAGGCGCCACAGCCGCCTCCGCCGGTGCCACAACAACCTCTGGTGATCAGTCACCAGCCGCTGACACAACCACCAACATTTCTCAACCCTCCACTGTTGAGAAACTTGTCGCCGTCAATGCCACAAAAGCTGCCGCTTCCTCCGATGCTCCTGCTGGGGAGAAAGAAAAAGAAAATGAAACCCCCAGGTCTCCCCCTCGCCAAGACGCACCTCCTAGCCCGCCCCCGACAGATGATGGGCGCTCCGCGTCTTCCCCGCCTCGCCGCGAAGAGAGACCTCCTGATGCCGCCGCTACCCTTGAAGCGACCCAGATCGAGCAAGCTCCTGGCAAGGAGGGTGGTTCCTCCAGCTATTACAACATGCTTCCCAATGCCATTGAACCTTCAGAGTTCTTGCTTACCGGCCTCAACCGTGACGTCATAGAGAAAGAAGTTTTGAGCCGGGGTATTAATGAAACCAAGGAGGAAACCCTTGCTTGCCTTCTACGCGCTGGGTGTATTTTTGCCCATGCGTTTGACAATTTCAACGCCGCCGTCACTGAAGCTGAGAGGTTGAGGGCTGAGAACGCCAAGCACCAGGAAGACACCGCCGGCTGGAAGAAGCGCTTTGACAAACTGTTGGAACAAGCGGGAAAAGAAAAAGTCCAGGCCGACAAGCTGATTGGTACGGCGGGAATCAAAATCGGCGAGCTGGAAAACGATCTGGAGCTAATGAGGGAAGAAGCGGATGGTCTTGATGCAAGCCTCCAGGCTTGCAAAAAGGAAAAAGGCCAAGTTGAGAAGGACTTGGCTGCCAAAAGCGAGGCACTGGCCGCTAAGGAGTCACAGCTCGACGCATTACGCGTTGAACTGGAGTCGGTGAGAAAGGCGCTGGCGGAGCAAGAGAAAAAGTCCGCTGAGTCCTTGGCTTCGGCGAAGTCTGACGTGGAGGCGGTGGTGCGAGCCACGTCCGAAGAGATCAAGAAGGTGAACGAAGCTCATGGGGAAGCCCTCGCCACTAAAGATGCCGAGATTGCTTCCCATCTTGCGAAGATCAAAGGGCTAGAGGACGAGCTGGCGATGGAGAAAGCCAAAGCCGCTGAGGCGAGGGAACAAGCTGCTGACATTGCCTATGACAATCGCGAGCGCGGCTTCTACCTCGCCAAAGACCAGGCCCAACATTTGTTCTCGAACCTTGATTTTAGCGCTATGGGAGTAATGAAAGAGATCACCGCTGAAGGACTGGTTGGTCCTGATGATCCCCCTCTGATTGACCAACACCTCTAGACGGCAACTGAAGAAGAAGAAGAAACAGGAGAAGAAGAAAGGAATAATGAATAGTGTGATTTTTAACTTTACTTAGCTTTTACCGCCCTCTGTAATGCACTTTTCCGTCATTCCTATATATAAGCACCCTTTCGCCATAGTTTTTATATCGCCTTTGAATACTTTGTAAATTTTGTTGGATTGCTTTCGCCGTACATTTTTCGTTCTTATTGTTTAAAAAATTTAAGAACGAATTTCGTAGTTTAACACCCCAACACGCCGGAGTAATAAAATACTCAACATCCTGAGTGACCAAGCACTCGCCTTCCACCTTATTCATTCGCCGACCTTATATCTTGCGCTATTTTTTACGCGTCATGTGATTGAATTACGCCTAACGACTTTGTGCATTAATTTTAACTAGGGCTTGTTGCTTGGTATTTCGCCGCCAAGACTTTAGACGTTTTCCCCAAAGGAATAAACGGCCTCCATTCTTGAGGGCTTCGCCCGGGGCTTTGCCCGCTCGGGGCTTACAATGCTTGGGTCCCAATGGCCATTTGGGGGTCCCAAGTCTTTTGCCTAGTTTATGGTGCTCGTCGTATTCTGGCGAGACTTACCCAGCACGTCGTTTACGGGAGCGGCGATCACATCAGACTTTCCGGGGGGAGATTCCCAGGCGTCAAAGGCCCTTTGTGGAATCGCCGCCACCTTCAGGGTTCCAGCAAGCCCCTTTGGGGATCAAGCTTGTCCCACCTAGTGATCGCCGTAATTCTTTATATCGATCGGCAATTCCGATCGTCAGGGAATCCCTGGAGTTTTTGGACACGAATTTCATGAATTTTCGTTTTATTGATGGAGCGTCTCGCTAAAAAACTCTTTTCGGAGAAAAAAAGTACGCTTTTGTTACAATGAAGAGTTTCGAGGTACATTGAAAACATCTATCTTTGGCGAATACACTGTGCTCACGATCAACTGTAATAATAACGCAGACTCAAACCGTTGAACGACCTGGGTAGTCGCCTTCCATCAAGCTCCTCCAAGTGATAGGCCCCTGTACCAAGAACTTTGATAATGCGGTAAGGCCCTTCCCAGTTCGGAGTCAGCTTGTTTCCCGGGGCTCCTGACCGCCACTTTAGGACCAGATCGCCAACCTGCATATCTCGAACGCGAACCCTACTATTGTACTTGGCGGCCACGCGCTGCTTCATCGCCGTTTCTCGAATGTGCGCCTCGTCACGTGTTTCAGACAGGAGATCCAACTCCACCGCCATATTGGCTTGATTCTCCCCTTCAAAATCTGGCTGGGTTCGCCATGTGAAATTGTCAATCTCCACCGGCAACATGGCATCTACCCCATAGGTCATTCTAAAGGGGGTTTCTCTTGTAGTAGATTGCACAGTGGTGTTGTACGACCATAGTACCGCTGGGAGTTCATCCAGCCATGCTCCCTTAGCTTCCTCAAGCCGTCGCCTTAGTCCACGCAGAATTACCCTGTTTGCAGATTCTACTTGCCCGTTCGTTTGCGGATGCTCCACAGAGGTGAATCTCATCTGTATACCCATTTCCTTGCAAAATTCCCTTGTTTGGTTGCTTGAAAACTGGGTCCCGTTGTCGGATACGATCGCCCTTGGGATCCCGAACCTACACACGATACGCCTCCAGTAAAAGTTGACTATCTTTGCAGAGGTTATTTTGGCCAGGGGCTCGGCTTCAATCCATTTAGTGAAGTAGTCCACCGCTACCAATATAAACTTCATTTGCGACCTGGCCGTCGGAAAAGGTCCTACCAAGTCCACACCCCACATGGCGAAAGGCCATGGGGCGCTCATCGTTACCAGCTCTTTTGGCGGTGCCTTAGACAAATCAGCAAACACTTGACATTTTTTGCACCGCTTCACAAAGTCCATACAATCTTTCCTGAGGGTGGGCCAGTAGAATCCCGCCCTTAACACCTTGCAAGCCAAAGATCTCCCCCCAATGTGGCTTGCACACACCCCTTCATGCACCTCAGACATTATCGCTTCGTATTTTTCCGGCGGTACGCATTTTAGCAGTGGCGTCGAAAAACCACGGCGATACAAGTGTCCATCAATGAGAGTATAGTGGCTCGCCTCTCGCCGTTGTTCCTTCGTGCATTGCTCCACTTCCGCCGGGTCCCCCGCCAAGATGGATAATATGGGTCCCATCCACGTCGCCCCTCTGTTCACACATGCCATGAGCTCGCCTTCAATGCTGGGGTACACCAGTGTTTCCTGAATCACACTTTTGTTGTTGCCGGGCTTCCGCGTACTCACCAATTTGGCCAACGCGTCGGCCCGCTGGTTTTCCGCCCGAGGAACATACTCTACTACAACTTCTTGAAAAAGTGTCATCAAATATCGCACTCGCTCAAGGTACTTGATCAGATTGGGATCCTTGACCTGGAAAGTTCCCTTTACTTGATTCTCCACCAACTACGAGTCCGTTCTTATCAACAAACTTCCGATCTTTACTTCACGTGCCAACTTCAATCCGGCGATGAGAGCTTCATATTCTGCTTGGTTATTTGTTGCCTTGAACTCGAACTTCAGCGATTGCTCCAATACTAGATCTCCTGGTCCTTCCAACGTTACTCCCGCGCCACTGCCACTGTTATTGGAGGATCCATCCACAAAGAGAGTCCACTGAGTGTCCACTTTTTCAAACCGATCTGGAGTCAACTCCACCACAAAATCAGCCAGTGACTGTGCGTCAACTGTGCCTCGCTTATCATATTGTAACCCATATTCAGATAATTCAACCGACCAGGCGACCAATCTGCCTGACAAATCCGGATTTTGTAACACTTGTCTCAGAGGCAAATCCGTCCGCACCTTCACCGGAAAACTCTGAAAATAAGGTCTTAACCGCCGGGCGGTGACAAGGACCGCCAGCGCCGCCTTCTCAATTTTCTGGTATCTGACCTCTGCACCCTGGAGTGTGTGGCTTACAAAATAAACAATTCGATCCTCGCCATCTACTTCCTGCAGTATCACAGAACTCAGAGCACTATCACTTACAGCAAAATACAAGTGCAATGAGTGTCCCTGTATTGGTTTAGACAAGATTGGCGGTGACGACAGGAGTTCCTTGAGGCGAACAAAAGCTTCTTCACACTCCGCCGTCCACTCAAATGCAACATTTTTTCGAAGACACTTGAAAAAAGGAAAGATCTATCGCCAGACTTGGGAAGAAATCGAGATAAAGCTGCTATTCGCCCTGTTAAACGTTGGACTTCTTTCACATTAGAGGGGCTTTTCATCTGCTGAATCGCCTTGCATTTTTCTGGGTTTATCTCTATTCCTCTGGATGTGATCATGAATCCTAAAAACTTGCCGCCCTGAACACCAAAATAGCATTTTTCCGGGTTGAGGCGCATATTGTGCTTCCTTATCTCGCCAAATGCTTCTTCCAGATCCTGATGATGGTCCAAACCATGTACTGATTTAACGATCATATCATCAACATAGACTTCCATGTTTCTTCCCACCTGCCCAGCAAAAACCCTATCCATCAACCTTTGGTAGGTCGCCCCAGCATTTTTCAATCCAAACAGCATGGTGCGATAGCAATAATTGACTCTGGCGGTCATGAAAGCCGTTTTGTCCTCGTCTGCCGGGTGCATGCGGATTTGATGATAACCAGAATAAGCATCCATCAAGCTAAGTAGTTCGTTGCCCGAGGCACCATCAACGAGACCATCAATACTGGGAAGGGGATACGAATCCTTTGGGCATGCCTTGTTTAAGTCTGTGTAATCCACGCACATTCGCCATTTTCCATTCGCCTTTTTCACCATCACGACGTTCGCCAACCACGTCGGATATTTCACCTCTCTGATGAACTCTGCCGCCAGCAACTTGTCAACCTCTTGTTGAACCGCTTTTCCCTTGTCTCCGCCCAAGCGTCGCCTGAGTTGTGAAACTGGCTTGACACTTGGATTCAATGCTAATCGATGGCAGATGAAGTTTGGATCAATTCCGGGCATGTCCTTGCAGCTCCAAGCAAACAAATCTAAGTTTTCTCCTAGCAACTTTGACAGGCGAGTCTCCTGCTCGTCCGTCAATCTGGTCCCAATCTTCAAAGTCCGATCGCCAAAATTTAGCGCCTTTGTTTCCTCAATTGGCGTGGGTCTGTTCACTCGCCCCTCGCCACGTGGGTCAAGATTTTCATCCGAAGTTTCAATTTCATAACATCTGTGCCCAACCAACGCACTCTTCTTGCCATACAGGTTGAGGCAATTGTTATAACATTCCCTCGCCAATTTCTGGTCCACCTTCAACTTGCCAACCTTTCCGTTGCTTAGTGGGTACTTGACCGCCAAGTGGGCTGTTGAAATCACAGCACAGAGGCGATTCAATGTATTTCGCCCAATGATGACATTGTAAGATGCCACCACCTGGAGAACCAGATACCTTACCTTCAAAACCCTGGCACACTCATCTTTCCCGAATATTGTGTCTAGATCAATGAACCCTCGCACCATTACTTGCTCACCGGCAAAACCTACCAAGGTTCCCGCATATGGGGTCAGATCATTGTCAGTCAGGCCCAACTTGTCAAATGCGTCTCCATAGATAATATCAGCCGAACTACCCTGATCCAGGAGTACCCTTATAACATTGAAACTATTCATCCTTAATTGCACTACTATCGGGTCATCCTTGTGAGGCTTTATCCCCTCAAAATCTGCCATCGAGATTGTTATGTCAGGGTGCACGAATCCGAAAGCAACTTCATGAACTGAATTAACTGCACGAACATGGCGTTTCCGTGCCGCATGGGTGTCACCACCACCGCCGAATCTTCCGGCGATGGTGTTTATGGTCCCTACGGGCGGTCCTGAGTGTTGAGCGAACGTGTCATCAACCCCCTTTGTGGCGATAGCCGCTGATTCTTGCTTTTTCTTGCCCTTAGTGTCCGTTCGCTCCTCCTCTCGCTTATGCGTTTTGTTGTGATCGTCGTTGTTGTGCCACTGGCCTTGGCGATTTCCTTGATATCCCGCCTTTATCAACTTATCAATTTCCCGTTGCAAAGTCCAGCAGTCATCCGTGTCGTGCCCGGCGGACCGATGGTATTCACACCACTTCTTGGGATTGGCGTCCCGTGGTTGATATTTTGGGGCCTCTGGCTCATCCACTAGATTTGCGCCCCTCGCTTCGCGGAGTATATCTGTTAAATCTGTGTTCATCACCATGTCAGCTTCCTCCCGCTGGCGATGAGACTTAGATTGCCATGGCCGGCGCTGTTCATAATCATCACGCCGTGGATACAACTGCTCCTTGGTCGGCCTCAATACCGCCTTCCCTTTATCTTGTCTTTGCCGCTTGCCATCCCCCTTGTCTTCGCCGTTCTTATCTTTCTTCGCGCGCTTGGGTGACGTGTCGCCTTTTTCCAGTTTCGCGCGCTTTCTTTTGAAAGCATCGTCCTCCTCGTCAAGAATATAAGTGCTGGCGCGAGCACGCATCTCTTCCATCGAACGTGCTGGCTTGCGTGTCAACTTGCTGTTCAACCCTCCCGGTAACAAACCATTTTTGAATGCTAGAGCACAGGCTCGAGGTTCCTCGTCCTCTACCTTGACCGATGCAGCGCTGTACTGATGACCCTATTTTAGTAGTGTTTTTAGGGTCATTTCTTTGGTTGTTTTGAGTCTTTTTGTTGAGTCTCATGTAGTGTTTCATGCATTCTCATGCATTTTTATTCTTTTCTTTAGTTTTATTTCGTTTTGGTAATTTGGTAGTTTTATAGGTAGTTTTCTTGCATTTTAAGTAAAGTTTAGGACTTGCATGGGTTTGTTGTGTTTTATGAGGGACTTCTTGTGCTAATGAGCTCTTGGAGCTTCTAGAATCTTCCTTGTCTTGTTGGTTAGGTTGGGAGTGCAGAAACTGAAGGAAAAGGAAGGCCAAGGAGCATGGAATTGATGAAGAACATAAAGGGAATTGAAAAGAGGAGTTTCAGAAGCCAAAAAGTCACTTTCAGGCGAGCTAGAGCGCCTAGGCGCTGGGAGTGGGCGCCTAGGCGCCAATAGGGTCAGAGAGCATGTCTTTTGACATGCAATTGGCGCTCAGGCGCTCTGAATTGGCGCCTGAGCGCCCAGTTTCGTTATTTTCAGCCTATAAATAAGGCTTAGGCCAATTTCTTAGATACATTTTGTCATTCCACTCATTTTTGATCAAGTTTTGAGAGCTGAGGAGAACTTTGGGGCCAAGGGAGGCTTCCAACTTGTACTTTTCCTCAGGTTTTATTTACATTTTCTTCATGAATCCACTAGCCATGAGTGGCTAGTTTACTTTGTGCTTTGGGTTAAGAGATTCTATGAAACTTTAGTTTATAATTCCTATCTCTATGCATGAGTCTTGATCCATTCTTGTATTTCAATTCCTTATTGCATGTTTAGCTTTGGTGCACCTTTGCTATAGGCTGGATTATAATAGAATGGAAATTTGTTATGATTTAGGGACATGAATTGGAATAGATCCTTCTATACTTGCTTCTAGGAATAGAGTGAGGGTAGGGTTTTGTTGGCCTGAATAATTATGCTATCATACCTCTTATGAATGTTTAAGTACACAAGGAATTGGGCTTATCTTTCAATTTGAGAGAATTACTTTTGTGAGGAATCAACTAGTAAGTACATAGGCTATAACAACAAGATATAAATCAAGGATTCACATGCATAGGATAGGTGGACTAAAATGGATTAGATGATCAAACACCCAAGGCAATTTCCCATCATTTGTTATCTATATCTTTATCAACATTGCTCTCTTGCAAAACTTTTGTCACAATCACCCAAAACCAACCTCTGAATTTTACTGTTTTAAAGAACTTGCAAACTTTAAGCTTAAATCAATAATTCTCACTCACAATCCCTGTGGTTCGATAATTTAAAACCCGGAGGTATTCGTGCACTTGCGAATTGACCAACATGTACCTTGCCATGTATTCCTTCAGTGACTCTCCTTCTTGTTGGCGAATGTTGTATAGGTCATTGATCGTCACCGGCTGATTCTTATTCGTCGAGAATTGCACTAGAAACATGGATGAGAAGTCTCTGAAATTCGAAATCGATCCGCGCGGCAAAGTCGTGAACCATGCCATCGTCGTCGATTTGAACGTCGATGGAAACATCCTACACTTCACCGCATCTGATGCCGCAATTATCACCATCTTCGTGTTGAAATACAGAAGATGATCCTTCGGATCAGAATCTCCACTGTAAGAATCCAGAACTAACGTTTGCATATTATCCGGAATTGCCACACTCTCAACGTCCTCCGAGAACGGGCGGACCTCAGCTACGGAATCCGCCTCCCTGCTTCCATCATCTTGTTGCTCGCGGCGGTAGAAATCCAACTGAGCTTGTAGATGTTCATTCCGCTGCTGAATGTTGCCAATGCTGCGCATCATATGGCGCCATTGCTCCTGTGTCACCGCCGGTTGTTGCTCCGGAGTAGGTGAATTTTCTGGTGAGCGCTCCAGAGATCCGACCTGCGAAGGCGATGGAGGAGGTGGTGGTGGTGATGGAGGAGGAGAAGGCGGCTGTACTCCCGCTGTTCGTATCGGAGAATCCAGGACAACTCGATGAGGCCGCCGAGGCGGCGAAATCCGCTGTCGCACTGGTGAATGATGCTGCCTCCTGCGTCGCGTCTCCATCTAAACCAGGAATGACGCAAACTCGATCGAAAAACGAACGCCGGTCACAGAATCAGAATAGGAAAACTCGAGAACTGCCTAATCGTAATCAGAGATAGCTTCTTGCACAATCAATCCACGTGAATGGGAATAGAAAGTTTATCATTCCCCACAGACGGCGCCAAATGTTCTGGGAATGAACATTGAAGACAGGGATAGTACCTAGAGAGTGGAGAATTATGCTAGAGAGAGAATGAGAATCAGAGGGAGAATGCTGAATTTCATGTGCTATTTCATAAAATGAGCCAAAAGTCCCCTACAATTGGTAACTACCTCTTATTTATAGAGTTTGGGTACTACCTATTGGGCCAATTGGGCCTCCGAAGCTGAGGCCCAACTTAAGGCCAGGCCCTCGCCTCGGGGCGGGCTACACACTAGGCGTTGCCCCTCTAGGGGCTCGCCCAGTCCACACCCCAACGCCTAAGCCTTCATCCGGTGCTTCGAAATCTTGTGCGCCGCTGTTGGCACCGCCCCATTTCCCACCAGCTTCTTCTACCTTTACGATGTTGACTCCAAGTCCATCAAAAATAGAGGATGGATCTCTTTAAAGGCCCGAGCCGACCGTAAGTGCTTGAACCCTCACAAGAGTAACGCAAAGTCCTCCTTCTCCCGGAGATACTTCCGCGTGGCGGTTCACCCCGTCTATCCCGAGGCCTTTACCCTTAGGGACGGGAATGCCCTTTTTCCCCTCTACTGGACGGAGAAGCCCAATGGGATTACCGACCCTTCAGAAGAATCTTTGTCTGTCAACGACAAAGCCTTTTTAAATCTCCTCGCCCTGCTTCCTATTCTTGACTGCGCAACAGTCCTTGAGGGCGCTCGCCTCTCAAGGACACCCAAATACTTAGGTCACCTATAATTTATTTCCATCATCGCCATTTCTCTTTCGTTTTTTCATCATCATTTTTTCTTACCCCTTATGTTGCTACTGACCCCCTTCTTTTTTTTTTTATTTATTGTTGCAGAAGATATGAACTTCACCAACGCCGAGCTCCTGAAAGCCCGCGAGAGGAAGATGGCCCGTTTCTCTCCAAAGTTCAACACTGAGGGCGACGGGAAAAAACAGGGCGGTGCTGAGAACCAAACCGATGTCGCTAATGAAGTTTAGCCGCCTGCCAAGGGCATCGCCAGCCAACACTTGGATGATCACTACATGATTAACGCCTGCCACCTAGCTCGCCGGCGAAAGACACTCGCCTACTCCAGTTAATCGTCAGTACAAAGCGATCGTTCTCGCCGCCTGTGGACTTGTGGACTTGCCGGTTTGGGTTGCTCGCCAAGACCAGTGGACTGGGCGACTAAAGAAGCTTGTTTCCTTTCGCTTACGCTATGTCGGCGACGTAGTTTTCTTCTTTTTTCCCTCAAGCCATGTTGGCGACTTAGATTCCAGCACACCATAGGATGCATGTAAAAGCATTTAAAAGACACACTTAGCTCTCATACTTCGAGCTCGGTGTCTTGTGGACTAGTGGACTGGGCGAGCCCCTAGAGGGGCGACGCCCAGGGTTCAGCCCGCCCAAGGGCGAGAGCCTGGCCTTAAGTTGGGCCTCAACTTCAGAGGCCCAATTGCCCCAATAGGTAGTGCCCAAGCTCTATAAATAGGAGGTAGTTACCAATTGTAAGGGACTTTAGCTCATTTTATCAAATAACACATGAAATTCAGCACTCTCTCTCTCATTCTCTTTCTCTCTCTAGCACATTCTTCCACTCTCTAGGTACTATCCCTCCCTTCAATGTTCATTCCTAGAACAGTTTCTTAGCCTCTTCTTCCAACTTCAGCCTCTATTTATACTCCAAGGATTAGGGTTGTATTCGTTGTTTGAAATGCTACCGTTGGAGGGCAAATCCGAAACTTCTAGATTCTGCTATGGCTGAACATCTTAGGTAAGGTCATCAGGATAGTACAATTGCTTTTGTACTTGGACAGCGACGTGAGCCTTATCCTAGTTGACTTCTGATCAAACGACGCTTCATGTTGGAACTTGTGAAGCTAGATGATCAGAGTCAGAGGGAAGCTTGGATCCTCTGATTTTCGTATCTTCTGCTTCTGGACATCAGAGTTGGAAGTACTTGGTCTTCAGAGCCAGCTTACTCTTGGACTTCAGAATCTTCACTTCTTAGCTTCTGCACCTTTAGAGCCTCTGGACCTTCAGAGCCTCTGGACCTTCAGAGCCTCTGGATCTTCAGAGCTTCTGGTCTTCAGAACTTTAAGTGATCTGAATCCACATCAGAGCTTATCATCTTCAGAACTTCTGAAGCATATACTACTGTTCAATCAGAACATAGTGAGTGCGAAAGCGTTGCGTTGATTACTCTTGGGCTAAATGCTTCTGATAATTGTGAGTATTGACCAGAGTCAGAGCTTGTCATTTAAACACTCAGAAAACAATGTTAGAGTACCATAATTGTTCATACACAATAGTTAACATGTAATCATCAAAACATAGAGTTGTATTACATGACCAAATCTTGGTCTTACAGTAGGTACCTTTAGTGTCCACTCACTACATGAATAAGTTGTTTTAGCGTCCAAATTTAGCATTGCCCATAACACCAACGTCAAATTTAACAAGTTAGCGTCGACAAAACTAATGCAAGTAATAGGAAAAAAACTCACTTTTATTTATTTCGTTGGCTAAGTTGTATATAATGTCTGTGTTGGCAGACGATAAAATCTCCGGCCAATGTAACAAATAACGATAACTATGGATCAACACTAGATTCACCGATCACCTTAGTGTCAGCTATGACCGACGCTGATTCTACACGTGTATGACCTATTTCATTGGCGAGGAAGCGAGCGTCGACTTGATCGATGCTGGTTGCCACATAATTCTTCGTTCATAACTTCATTATAAGCTTCTCTCTTCCACAATTTTGCAAACATCATTTTCACCGTTCACCTTTAGGAAGGACTTTATCTTTTCGTATTTCAGATACTAGGTTGGCACCGTAGGTGCAGGGCCGTCTCAACCCCTAGGCCAGTAAAGCCCTTGCTTTAGGCCCTAAAATATTTTAGGCCCCAATTTTTTTTTTAACTAGTATATATTTTAAAGTAAATTATCCAAGAATAGACTAGTTAAATAACATATTGAGTGCATAAAAGAATAGATCTTTTAAGTGCAACATTTATTTTTTTAATTAAATTCAATTTTTTGTGTATTTTGAATTGATAAAAAGCGGAGGAAAAGTGTGACTTTTTATTTGGTATCTCTGAATTCTTCTTCTTTTACTCTCTCGAATTCTTTCTCTAATCTCTATTGGAAAAGAAATTTTAAAAGAAATCAATTATGATAATTTACTAAACGATTTTGCATCTCAAAAAGCCCGAAAAATAAATTTTATTTAAATTATTTATATAAAAAAATTAATTTTATAAAGGCATAATTCTTAGAGTTCGCTTTAGGCCTCAATATTGGCTGTGACGGTCCTACGTAGGTGGATGCCTATAAGACACTTTAACACTCAAGTAAGCAATTGAGTCAAAGTACATTGAGCCTATATTTTTTGCGCAACACTTAAAATTATATTTAATTTTGGAATCTTTGTAGTTTTACAAATTATTTTTGGCCAAAATCAATTTGATTAACATCAATCCAAACATGAGATAATCTTGATTCCCTCACCAATGCATGCAAGTTGTGGTTCTAATTTATTCCATTGGAGATTTCAGATGTTAGACTTTGGAAGTTGGACTTTATATGATTTGCCAAGTTGGACAGAGTAAACAACAGCTTTTACAAGCCAGTTTATTATTGACTTTTAGCTATGACTTCAGCTAGTGGGTCCCACCACCCACAACAAAAACAAAAGGGAACCAAAATTCTTGAATAATGTGAGCAAAATAATACTACTAATAAATTGATCCCTAACAAAATTTAGTTTTTTCTGAGGGTCAATGTTCCTTCTCAATTCTCCCTCATTATGAATTGAAAATTTTCCTTCTTTTTCTTTTCTCTCTCTCTCTCTCTTTACTTTTTTTCTTTTTCCTTTTTGATTTTCAATTCAAGAAGAAAATCGTACAGTGCAGAATTCATACCGGTATGTTTTGGTTTTACTTCTCTCATAGTGAAAAACAAGGGCCCTTTGCTTTAAATATGCTGCAGTGAACTCAAGAGAGAGAATGAGAGGGTTCTTCTTCACCTTTGATGGCTATGCCCATGAATTGCTGAGTGTTTTCTACTACTGATTTAGGTTTGGGTTTCTATTACTGTTATTTTCATTGAACCCATTTCTTGTTTGAGTTTCTATTGTGAGTTGCTGTGCAAATTTTGGGATCTGGGTTCTAGGGTTTGAAGGGTTTGAGATTTTGACTTTCTCTTTCCTTGGATTCCTTTCCATTTCTGAGAAATTGGTATTGAAACCTGTTCTGGGTTCTGGTCAAAAAGTAAACTTTTTTACTTTTTGGATTTAACAAGTGTTGGGGTCAGTGTTGTTTGTGTTTTCATGAATTTGGTCAAAGCTGTGATCTTTAGAAGGAGTTGAGCTGAATTTGTTATAGATTGATGGGCTAAAGGCTTTTGTTGGTGTTGCTGCTTCCAGTGTTTCAACAAGGGTGCAATTGTCTGTTATTATCCCTGATTGCTTTGTGTGAGTAGCGAAGGCTATCATCATCATCATGCATCTTTCACTATGGAAGCCCATTTCTCACTGTGCTTCTCTGATCATGGATAAGAAGAGCAAAAGGAAAGATGAATCCATGGGTGATACAAAGAGAAATCCATCAATGCTCCGGAAGATGCAAGAAAGCAAGCTCAGGGAAGCTCTTGAAGAAGCTTCAGAAGACGGGTCACTCTTCAAATCACAAGACGTTGAACCTGACACTGTTGGGAACCAAGATGAGAGCCTTGGGAGATCCAGATCGTTGGCCAGGCTGCACGCCCAGCGCGAGTTCCTTCGGGCCACGGCACTTGCAGCGGAGCGCACATACGAGTCTGAGGAGTCAATTCCCAGCCTTGAAGAAGCATTTTCGAAGTTCCTCACTATGTACCCCAAGTACCTGTCCTCAGAGAAAGTTGATCAGTTGAGGTCTGATGAATATTCACATTTGTCACCAAAGGTATGCCTTGATTATTGTGGGTTTGGACTCTTCTCTTTTGTTCAGACCATTCACTATTGGGAGTCTTCTACATTTAGCTTGTCTGAGATAACTGCAAATTTGAGTAACCATGCACTTTATGGTGGTGCTGAGAAAGGAACTGTTGAGCATGATATAAAGACTAGAATTATGGACTATCTGAATATCCCTGAGAATGAATATGGCCTTGTTTTTACTGTTAGTAGAGGATCAGCTTTTAAATTGCTGTCTGAATCATACCCTTTTCAGACCAACAAAAAATTGCTGACCATGTTTGACCATGAGAGCCAATCTGTTGCTTTGATGGCTCAGAGTGCCAGAGAAAAAGGTGCCAAAGTGCACAGTGCATGGTTTAAATGGCCAACCCTCAAACTCTGCTCCACTGATTTGAGGAAACAGATTTCCAATAAGAAGAAGAGGAAGAAGGATTCAGCTACTGGTCTTTTTGTATTCCCAGTTCAGTCTAGAGTAACTGGGGCTAAGTATTCCTACCAGTGGATGGCCTTGGCACAACAGAACAACTGGCATGTCTTGCTTGATGCTGGATCATTGGGCCCGAAGGATATGGATTCGCTTGGCTTATCCCTATTCCGGCCAGATTTTATAATTACATCATTTTACAGGGTATTTGGGTATGATCCCACTGGTTTTGGCTGTCTTCTGATCAAGAAATCGGTGATGCCCAGCCTTCAAAATCAATCTGGGTGTACTGGTTCAGGAATGGTGAAGATTACCCCTGAGTTTCCTATGTATTTGAGTGACTCTGTTGATGGATTGGATAGGTTGGTTGGGATTGAAGATGATGAAGCCCCTGGCCTTGGTGAGAAGACTTCTGAAGCTCGTCCTGGAACACAGTTGCCTGCCTTTTCTGGTGCATTCACATCTTCACAGGTAAGAGATGTCTTTGAGACTGAAATGGATCATGACAGCTCTGAAAGAGATGGAACTAGCACTATATTTGAAGAGACCGAGAGTGTATCTGTTGGAGAAGTTATAAGGAGCCCTGTCTTCAGTGAGGATGAGTCGTCAGACAACTCATTTTGGATTGATTTGGGTCAGAGTCCATTGGGTTCTGACTGTGTTGGTCAATCGAGTAAACACAAGATAGCTTCTCCCCTACCTCCTTTCTGGTTCAGTGGAAGGAGGAACCAGAAGCAACATTCTCCAAAACCAACTTCCAAGATGTATGGAAGCCCTATGTATGATGACAGAGAGGTTAGCCTAGGTACTCATGACGAACACCGTGTTCTGTCATTTGATGCTGCTGTCCTAATGTCACAAGAACTAGACCGAGTCAAAGAGGTCCCTGAAGAAGAGCATGTTGATGAAGTTTATCATTATTCAAGAAATGGAGACGAGTCAGATCATCTGCATGCCAATGAGATCGTAGAAGAAGCTGGAGCCAGTGAAGCCGTTTATAATGGATCTGTTGCTTTCGAAGGATCTTGGCTAAATAGTTCAACCTCTCCTGCACGTCATCAAAGCTTGGAGAATGGCTCTACCTCTGAAATTTGTCCTGATATTAAAGAGAGTGCCATAAGAAGGGAAACTGAAGGTGAATTTAGGTTATTGGGTAGGAGAGAAGGGAATCGACACGGTGGTGGTAGGCTTTTTGGTTCGGAAGAAAATGAACCCAATAGTAGGGGAAGAAGAGTGTCATTTAGCATGGAAGATAATCGAAAAGAGTTCTTAAGCCATACCTTGGAGACAGGGGACGTATCTGCTACTAGCTTGGATGATGAAGAGGCCACAAGTGACGGGGAGTATGGGGATGGAGAGGATTGGGGCAGGAGGGAACCAGAGATATTATGTCAACATATTGATCATATTAATATGCTTGGTCTCAACAAAACCACGCTTAGACTTCGGTACTTGGTAAATTGGCTTGTTACTTCGTTACTGCAGCTGAAGTTAATGCTTCACGATGTAGATGAGACAGCAAACCTCGTTCACATCTATGGCCCAAAAATAAAATATGAAAGAGGTGCAGCTGTGGCTTTCAATGTCAGGGACAGTAGGGGGCTAATCAATCCAGAGATTGTTCAGAAGCTGGCTGAAAAAGAAGGAATATCACTTGGTATTGGTTTTCTCAGTCATATACAGATTCTTGATGGCTCAAGACAGCAGCGGGGAGCTTTGAATCTTGAAGACACAACTCTTTGCAGACCAATGGAGAATGGTCGGCGCGATGGAAAAGGTAGCTTTGTAAGGCTTGAAGTTGTCACAGCTTCATTGGGATTTCTGACTAATTTTGAGGATGTGTATAAATTGTGGGCTTTTGTGGCAAAGTTTCTCAACCCAGCATTTGTGAGAGAAGGTGGTGGTCTTCCTACTGTTGAAGAAGACTCTGAGACATGAGATGGGAATTTGGCCGGTTGATTCAATTTCGAAAACCGAACATGAAAGATGATTTGTGGGATGTTGCCAAAGAGGGGCAAGGGCCGAAACCCGAAAGCTGCAGGAAGAATGAATTGGTGATCATACGTTTGCTGCCAGGCAGACAGATACCTATCTCAGCATCAAAGCTGGACATGGCAAGCGGGTGGATTTGTTAATTCTTGTTTCTTGTTGCTTACATTTTTCAGTTTCCTATTTTTTTTCTCTCTTATTGTTGAAGCTGCTTGTAGAGTTGGCTTTAGAGATTTGTTACATATTGGGAAGCCATGGTGTATTTGAAGCAAAGATTATATGGGTAGAGCTTCTACTGATACATACTTTGCTTCTGTTGCATAAGAAAGGTTGTCCAACTTCTGTATAAACAAAGTGTTCATTTTCATGCTATATAGCTTATGATATATGGGTGCTTTCTTTGTTGACTTAAACTGAATCAGATGCAGAATTACAATTCCCCCACCCCCTATTATATCTGGGATTTTGCAGACACCTGCTAAATGTTGGATTTTCAGTTTTCTAGCATTGTCATGTAAAACTCAGAATGGCGATCACGTGAACCGTACCACCTGAAAGCCTGTCACACATTGTGTCTCCTGCGACCTAACAGGTTGGCATGTCTCATGCAGTCAAACATGTTAACAAGATGGCGTTGGGAACAGGCGCCGAGCACCTCATTAGCCTCCTAGGCGATGCATTTGATTTTATGCACACTAACCACTCACCCCTATTTATTTACACTCACACCTCCCTTAACATCCACCAAGTTAGTTAAAATTTTCAAGTTTGTATCTAAAATGTCACCCCTATCATTTTAAGCAACATTTTCAAAGGTTTGTTTGTTTTACAATATATTTTATTTTTACATTATTAATTTCTTTACTTAAAAACATATATTTTATGAAGATTATTGAGATGGCTGGAGACTGGAGAAGAAATTATCCATCTTGGCAATCCAGCCATGTATCCCGGTGTATTTGGAACAGTTAAGAAGATAGAGTTCTTACTCTTATATGAACACGTGATTCACATGACCAGGAGCTACTTAGCAGAGTTCATTAAGAAATTATTCCACACTTGGTTGCTGGTGGATTTTATAACCTAAATCAGCTTGAAGATATTCAAATTGATCATCAGTTGATATCAACACTTGTGGAGCGCCAGAGACATGAGACTCATATTTCACATTATAGTGGGTGATTGCACCATCAGTCCATCACTCTACAAAATGTGATGTATTGTGATTTTTTGAGTAGATTTGTACCGATTAGATATTTGACGCATGTTCATTAGTCCATTTGTGGGCTTCCGCTAGAATTCGCAGCATTTGTCTGGATGAGCCTCCTATAATGGGTGACCACCCTCTTGGAGGAATGTATACACATACTTACAATACTTAATTTCAATAGACGTGGCATTGAACTAAAATTTATATTTATGTTTCATACTATTACTGAAACAGGTGGAGTGGTAATGGTAATCTCTCAAGTCTTAATAGTATATAATATACTATATAGATACTAATTTTTTACTTTTTTTGGGGCCTAAGGTCATTTAATTAATTTTAAAATTTTGGTGTTTTATATTGTAGGTTGATACCCTAAAATAAATGTGGTACTCTAACTCAAATGAAGGACATGACAATTTCACATTAGCCACTATTAGATAGAAGATTGCTTGTTGTCTTGCTATTTGCAAAAAGATTAATAGAATAAATACGCCCTCTGTAGAAGCTCCTCCATCAGGTCTCGGAATAACAGAAACAAATGGAGATGGCATTCCATGTGTTGGAGAAGAACATGGTCTTCATCATGAGCAAATAATTGTAGCTCATGAATAAATAAGAACTCCTCCATCTCCATATCCATATCCATTTCAATATTTCAATATTGTTCATACATCGTTTCAGCACCAGTAAGGAATTGTCGAAGACTCTCTCCTATCGAAGATATTTCTCTTTCATACATCGCTTCAACCATATCATTCTTCAAAAGGAGATACATATATAATTATTCCAATCAAAGGATGAGGTAATAGCACACAAGAAAAACATATACTCTAGCAAAGGAAGGAGAAGAGACTTTGAACACCTGCTTCAATCAAATCTACTATGGATGCACAAAGAGTACAAAAATGAAAAAATTATCATCTCAAAAGCACCTTAATCAAGAGTATTTGAGCTTGACTTTTCTACTATCATCTTTGGTGTGAGAAATCAAGTAGAACTTATTCCAAGTCATTAAGTCGAAAGAGCCTGCAGAGGCTATTAAAAGAATACTTGTTGGGAGACGTCCTGTAAAATATATGGGAGAAGTCCTGAAGAATACTTGTGAGAAGTTCTGAATAATACTCGTGGGAGAAGTCGTGCTAATACTATCTTGGTGAATATATACTTCACCTCAAACCCAAAGTTATGTCTAGTCCTTGGTCTTCCGCTTTGGCGTGGATTTGTCGTTAACCTATCTTGGTGAAGTATAGAATGGATCGATATAACCAAAACGTGGGGGGACAAGAAACTCAGAAGTTATGACTTCATCAATTCGTTATAATTAATACTTTTATAACGAATAACCAAAACGTAGGGTCAAATGTGCTTTTAGTATATCACTAAACGATCTTTTATCGAAAAAATTCATAGTTTTTAGTTTCAGAACAAATTTGTTTGATTAAAAATTGTCTCTATGATGTCATAAAAAAAATTAAAATATGTTTTATTCAGTCAGCCGCTCACGTAACAATCCTAGTCTTCACTTGTATTTTTCACATCAAGCCAGTCATTTAAAATTAACTTTCATTGTCATTTTCCATTTTCCCCTCTTTTTCATCTTCCTTTCCCTCCTCCTCCCACCCACCATTAATTTTTCCATTATTTTTTGGACGAACCATCGCACTTAAACCTTTTCCCCACCTCATTCAACACGTTCACATCATTCACATTCCCTTCGAAATGAATGTGTAGGAAAATAATACAAATAACTTTCCAAATAAGTGTGTATTAATTAGTACAAACAATTTTTTAATAGAAAGTTTTGAATTATAATAATATTTGGTGTACACCTTTAATTAGTGTAGATATCTTGAGTGAGACGGAAAAGAAAAGAGAAATATGCAATACATATGATATATGATATGATGTGACATTAATAAAAAGATAAGAGAACACATACTATTAATCGGTTTAAATACTCTTTTGGAATCTACTAATAGGAAGTGCTATAAAAATAGGAGCATATTTTCAGTACTACAATAGTACTCAGACATTGATCCCTTCACAAATAGTTAGTTTTCTTTCTATTTTAATTTTGAAAAAAATGAAATAAAAAGTACTGAAAACTCGATACACTCTGTTCGCAAATAGTCAATTTTTTTTTCTATTTTAAATTTTAATAAAAGAAAAAAAGAAAAATTAACCATTCATAGATAATATGTGAATGAAAGGTCTATAGATAATTTTTTAATAGAATATTATTACTTAAATGTTTTTTTTATGGAATATTATTATTTAAATGTTTTTTTCTCTCAAACTTTTACAAATACTTTTTTCAATGTATTTTATTCAATTATGTTAATTTATTTTGTCTACTTACTTAATTTTTCCAATTTTATCCCTGCACATAAACGTCATAAACAATAAACTATATAGTTGATTGATCAGTAAGTTTTTTTTGAAAGGGATCAGTAAGTTAACTTAAACTAGGCACATACGTACATACATGAATTTAAAATACTACTATTCTCTTGTTTTAAATTTGATTGATCCTCCACTTGCAACTTGCAAGGGGTTGACTGAAATTTCAGTTATTAAAGCAATACATTGAAATTATTTTTCTGGAGTTGATAAAGAAAATTATATCAGAGCCAGCACTACAATCAACTTGGTTATATATATTCTTAGTTTTCTTTTATGCATTTCTAGTTTGTTTCGTCCCAAAAGTTCAATAAATAGATAAAAAGATCAATATTATTGTTGATCTGGCTCAAGAAACAAAATCCTCAAGCACAAGAAGCCGACACATGAAGTATGCTAATTTAATATTCTAACAAAAATTGACACAATGTTTTTCGCCCTAAACTAAAATACTTTATAGTTGATACGTTGAAGCCTTGAAGATTTATTGTTTGTTTATTGTTCATTTGTCAGAATGTACTGTTCCTCTATCTAGAAGCCTTTTTATGTTTTTTTTTTTGAATTAACGGTGAAGTAAAAATGTTGAATTATATAATCACCAGGATCCAATACTCATTGTTTTTAAATTTCTCTCTTTAGTTTGAATGGGCTGCGGGAATATATTCTTTCTAATTTCAGTATAAAAAATCTTAGCGTGAAGTGTTTGATTTGATTGAATTTGAAACTTAAAGCAACACCTTTGGCTTTGAGCCAAAAACAAAAGGAAAATAATAATTATTTTTTAATGAGAAATTAATGACGGACATATCACTTCTGAGTTCTAACAAACATATATTTTTGTGAGTTTTTTAACCATTATAAAATAATGTGAAGGTTGAAAGCTGCTACAGAAACATAATGTATATCTAAAATGTGTTACTAAAAATTTGTACATAATCACTCTATTTAAATTAATTAAATTTAAATTTAATGTGTGTGCACCGCTATCGGTGTAAACTTTGTTTACACAGTCACTCAATTGAATTTCGTCACATAAGTAAATATATTCTGTTTTAATTAAAATTTAAGGGAAAAGTAATTAATCAACTTACGTGGCATGCTGTGATTGGTTGTTAGTATAGTTTTACACTGACAGTGCATATTCATTAAACTCATGAAATTTTAGCATGCATTTTAAAATAAAGTGGGCCGAACACTTCCATAAAATGTATTCACATTAAGTTCCGCCAATATTTAAACACATAAATATTCAATTTTTCAGAAAGAAAAAACTAGAAATAATGACAATAGATATGGTTCTAACATAGTGTTTTTTTTTATACTCAAATGTTAGTTGTTAGTAATATAATGTTAGTAAATTAGTTCCTCCTTAGAATTCGAACATTGGACCCTTCACCCTTCTTCTCACCCAACCATTATCTGACCCTTTTTTTTAAGTAATGTAAAAATAAATAAAAAAAGTGCAATTTGGAAAAATATTTTTACCAAGTTTGGGTTGTTTTGGTCATGTAAGATGTTGGGTTGGTTAAAAGGCTCCTAACATGGGATAATTTCTACACATCTAGTGTCATCTCAAATAAGGTGGTCTTCAAATGAGGATTCTCACTTGCTTTACTTTACTCAGCACCACTTCTTTCCACTCTCAACTTCTCTTGTCACTTGTAAGCATGATTTTTATTATGTCGAACTTAAATGTATCAATTATCATTGAGTATGGTACTAACTTTATATTATTTTATGATAGGTACTCCAAAAAATGACGAAAGAATTTGTTATTCATTATGGAGCATGAAATCCTTCACTGTTCAATAAGCAAAATATACATGTTTTCTAAACATGCGTGGAATGAGTGGCGTACACCGTTAAGGGCAAGACGAGCGCGAGATTCTAAGGTGGGTAAATTGATAAGCATAGTGTCTGCCGAAATTGCATCACTCCTACAAGACATCAAAATTTACGAGATTTCTTGCAATAAGAATGTAAGCCCCAATCATGAGTTGGTAACAGCCTTGGTCGAGCAGTGGAGACATGAGACCCACACATTTCACCTATTGGTTGAGGAGTGCACAATAACCTTACAAGGTATTGCGTTGCATCTTGGTATGAGGATTAACGGTTAAGCTATCACTGAAACGACAACGTGTGATGATGAGATGACTCTTGTGTATGAATTACCATAAAGACTTTGACATATATTGTATGAGATGAGGTCGACTAAAGATGTCTTACTTGAATGAAAATTTTGCTAATGTGTAGGATTTTGTTAGTAATGGATTGTCGTTGACGCGTTATACATGTGCGTAATCTTACGCTTGTTCGGAAGTGCTATGGTCCATGATAGCTCGATTTTGCACGTCTCGTTGAGATTTCTTCCACTGTTACAAAACTTTAGCAAGACTCGTTCTTACAGTTGGAGGTCATCAGTGCTTTCCCAATTGTTACTAGTCACTTTGCAAAGTTACTAACGTTGACCGCAAGAAACTTACCAGGTGTAATTTGCTAATCCAGTTCTAGGCTTGGGACCGAATTTGTGGAATTGGCCTGCACGACCAGCCTGATGTTATTCCATATTGAACTCTTGGAGCAAGTTATGAACATATTTATAATAATTAATTTTAACGTTATTTTAACGTGCCTATGTAATAGTTACACTGTAAACAAGTGGAAGAAAGAGGCCAAGTGAGAAAACTATTCACTTGAATGGTACAAACAGAAGCGGGATACTATTGGGGATCATGAAGTAAGTTACTAATTTTAAGCTTATTAATTTGATTGATTCACAAAGAGTGCCACTAATGGATAATTGTGGTACTTGTGTGCAGTTCGTGTGGCAACTCTACCCTGAGCATGTCCTTGGTGTCATCCCTCATCAATGTATGCAAGACTAAGCATTGTGGAGAGTAGTGGTGCCTATGATATGCTTCCAAATCAATGGTTGTCATCAACCAAATCGAGTGTTAAGGCAATTTGGAGTGGAGCAACATATACATGATCCACCTCCACATGATGACCGTCTACATTATATATCATTTAGAGGAAAGGTTGATAAGGATTAGGGACACGAGATTGAAAATATATAGATCTATGGGAGGAGAAACATGCACGTGTGTACCAGCATTGACCTACATTTATGTTTTGACGCCAACAACCCCAACTACCACAATTATGATACCATAATGACATGGAAAGAGTCGCCCCTTGTGAGGAGTCTTCTGAAGATCAAGCCATGTCATCATCCTACATACCCAAACAACCCCGACTTGGTAAATATTTTCTAAATTGGACATTTGCTGTAATTTTTTATTTTTTAATAAAAATATGCTTATCTGATTGTGTTTGAGATTCAAAATCAATCTAAGCCCCACTAGGATGTTAGTGTGTGTTTAAGGTTTTTGTGACAACCTAACTTCTTAGTTAGTGCCTCAAATGGTATGAAATCACGTTTGTGTTGCGTTTAACATCAAAACGACTAGATACTTAGAGCATCTCCAAACCAGCTGGAGATGCTAAGGACCGTTTCTTAATTTTTCAACCCATTGCAACTTGCTTAGTTGGCAGTTTTGGTTTCTTAACTACAGTGCAGAGTTGCTTCTGCAAGCAACTCTGCTTTTTCAGTTTCTTAATTAAAATAAGATATTTTCTCTCACTTATTCACCAACATTCCCCAACAGCTTTCAGAGGGAAATAAACAGAAAGGATGAAATTGAACAATTCAAGTTCAACAGAGACATAATCAAAGGACGAAAATTGCAATTTTATTGAAAAAATTGAAACTTTACATGAAAAAATTGAAACTTTACACACAAAAATTGATATTTACATAAATAAATAAAAAAATCTTCAAGTCTCTGATGAAGTTCTGGAAGCTCTGGTCTGAAAGCATTAATCTTGCATGTGTGAAAATGAAGGATTTTTGCAAGCCTCAAGGCTTTGAAGCTATGAAACAGGGGATGTGGGGGCGGATTGAGGCTCTATGGTGGCGGTGGTGGTTGTTTGGTGGCCGATGGTGACTGCATGTGGTTGTTTGGTGGCGGCGGTTGTTGTTTGGTGATCGCCTGGGGCTTCGGAGGCGTGGACCAGAGAGATCGAGGGAGAAGAAGTGAGGGAGAGAGGAAGGAGAAGAGGAAGCATCGAGGGCCTGGAGCAGAGAGGAGGTGATGTAGGTGAGGGAGAGAGGAAGGGGAAGAGGAGGCGTGATGCAGGTGAGGGAGAGAGCTCGAGGAAGAAGAAGGTGAGTGAGAGAGCTTGAGGAATCCAGATTGAGAAAGGGAGAAGAGAAGAAGAAGAAGAAGAGGGTGCGGCTAGGGTTGAAGAATGGAGAATGAGGAGGAAAAGATGAATATATAGTGGGTGACCTACTTAGCAGATCATCCCACAGTAATTGACCGGTTATAGCCGGGTTCTGCCCGTTTGGGCGAGATTTGACCGGTTTTACCGGTTTTCTGACCGTTTTGGCATCCTTCTTTGAATTTTCAGCTTCTACAATATATATAGTGTAGTAGACCATCTGAAACACCAACATTTACTCCCACAATTTCTCTCTTGTCCAAAAATTCAAAAATTTCTCAAAATGAATAATTCTTTTGAGCAATACTATCCACTGCTCGAAAATGAAACACCTCATACAAGTGAAGGTTTGCAAGCTTCGCCTATGTTTCCGCCACAAAACCAACATCCGTAGATGATTCACCCGCAAAGCCAACCTATGGCGGTGTTCCAACAACAAAACCAACATCCGCAGATGATTCACCCGCAAAGTCAACCTATGTCGGTATTCCAACAACAAAACCCACATCCGCAGATGTATCAACCACAAAGCCAACCTCCGCAGATGTGTCACCCTCAAAACCAACCTCCTCACACCGGTGGTAATTTTCAAAATCCTTCATATCAAATGTTTCCACAATCGTTCCACCATCAAAACCAACCTCAGTGTCAAATGGGATCATATTCACCACAAATGCCTTATCCAAACAATCCACAATATTGCATGTATCCACCACAATACCAATTTCAAAAGCAAGCACCTCCTACTGGTAGCAATAGTTCAAAAGTCTCAGATACACAATGTGAGGCTATGCCTGATGAGCCTGAATTTTCTACTCAATGGGGTCTAGATGATATTGATCTTGAAGAATCCGGAAAGAAACGCACCAAATGGAGTGGTAAAGATAATATACTTCTTCTTCAATCATGACTCAACGTTTCTACCGATCGGGTCGTGGGAAATGAGCAAAAGCAAGATTTGTTTTGGAATAAGATCCGAGCCCAATATGAGGAGTACCGCGACGCTGCCTCTCCTTCGAGGACATGGTTATCCATGAAATCTCATTTTTCTAAATTGAATGCTGATATTAAAAAATTTGTCGGTTGCCACAATAAAGCCGTCAATCATTGGAAAAGTGGACACTCAGATAATGACATCATGGATACGACGCATCAAATATATCACGTAGATACGGGTACAGATTTCAAACACTAGAATGCATGGCGGTTTGTGAAAGATGAACCAAAGTGGAAGGGAACATTTATGACAACCAGTTCAACAAGACAGAAGAAGTCAGGAGATGGGGCGTATGCAACATCGTCTGACCCGAGTGCATCAATCGAGGGCGACGAATATGAGGCCACACAACCAGCAACCCGACGAAAGTGAAAAAAGAATCAGAAAAGGAAAGCCAAAGTAGGAGACACAACTTCAAGTGATCCTTTATATGTTCCTAACTCTGAGATGATAGCCATCGGGAATGCTAAACTGGGATTCCAGGCGAGTTTTCAGGAGCTCAAGACCCAAGAACTGGAGGTGAGAAAGGAAAAAAACAAAATTCAGAAGGCGCGGTTATTGAAGGAATACAGAGATATCCTTATGCAGGACACATCTGAAATGAACGAGGTGCAGTTAGCAACGCATAAGCGCCTATGTGAATACGCCATGAGTGAACTAGGATTGTCTTAATTCTTGTTGTCTTTCTTAATGTGTGCCAATGTTGTGATTTTAGCATTTCTACTTATTGATTCTGCATCAGTGTTGTAATTTTAGAATTTCTACTTATGTGTTCAGCATTAATGTTGTAATTTCAGTATTCTAATTTTTCTTAATGTGTACTGCATCAATGTTGTAATTTCGATATTCTAACTTCTTAATGTGTACTGCATCAATGTTGTTACTTGAGAAAATAATTATTGGAGAATATAGCCTTTGGGGAATATAGTCGTTGGGGAATATAGTTGTTGGGGAATATAGTCGTTGGAGAATATAGTCGTTGTGGAATATAGCCGTTGGAGAATATAGCCGTTGTGGAGTATAGTCGTTGGAGAATATAGTCGTTGTTGTTTCTCTTATTTATACATGTCATATTTCATTCATCTCAGCATTCAAGAGTTCTTTTGTTCTCTCATCTTGTCTTCCTCCTATCAAATTACACCGATAGTTTCTCATTGTTTCATAGAATGGATCCAAACAATATGGCTGACTGGGACATTTACGACATAATAATTGACGATATTATGAATGACACGACTATAGAAGATATGATGCAGAAGGAGATGGAGTTTTATCAACAATATGCCAACGCCGTTAGGCCCAAGCGAACAAGAAAAGTGATAAAGAGAGATCGTGAAGCTGGGAACGAGTGGTTGTGGAAGGACTACGTCTCTGAAAATCCTATGTACACGGAAGAGCTTTTCCGACGAAGGTTTCGAATGCGAAAGCATGTGTTCCTCAGAATTGTAGGGGCCCTTGGGTCTCATCACCCGTACTTTTTAATGTTTGTTGATGCAGTTGGAAGACAAGACCTGTCACCATTACAAAAGTGCACCGCCGCTATTCGTGTGTTGGCGTACGGATCACCTGCTGACAGTGTTGATGAGTACGTTCGAATTGGTGAAAGTACTGCAATTGAGTGCTTAAAGAATTTTGTAGAAGGTGTGTGTGCAGTATTTGGTGAAACATACTTGAGGCTCCCGAACCATGAAGACATTACCTGCTTACTTCAATGGGGGGAGTCTCGTGGATTTTCAGGTATGTTGGGTTCTATTGATTGTATCTATTGGGAATGGAAGAATTGTCCAGTTGCGTGGAAAGGTCGATTCACCCGAGGTGATCATGGAAAGCCCACAATCATGCTTGAAGCAGTGGCATCACAAGACTTGTGGATTTGGCATGCATTTTTTGGCATTACAGGTTCTAACAATGACATTAATGTGCTAAACCAATCTCCTTTTTTTAATGAGGTTGTGAGTGGAAATGCTCTCATGGTGAACTTTAGCGTGAATGGAACAATGTATAACATGGGATACTATCTAGCAGACGGTATCTATCCCCCATGGGCTACATTTGTGAAAACCATCCCAATGCCACAAGGAGAAAAAAGGCAAAAGTTTGCGAAAAGACAAGAAGCAGCAAGAAAGGACGTTGAACGTGCATTCGGCGTTCTCCAATCTCGGTTTGCAATAGTTCGTGGTCCATCACGCTTTTGACATCCGAATGAGATGAAGTCAATAATGTATGCTTGCATCATATTGCATAATATGATTGTTGAAGATGAGCGCAACACGTACCGAGGTAATTTTATTTATGATCAGGTCAATAATGACATATTGGATGCTCAAGTAGTAAATGGTCCTATTCCCGCTTTTAGAAATATCTTGGAAAGAATAACACATCAAATTGATAGGTCAATTCATCACCAACTTCAAGCAGACTTGGTGGAGTATATTTGGCAGCTTCCCGAAAACGAGAATAATAAAAATTAACCTTCAAGTGTTATTATGTATTTCATTTAAAATGTATTGTTGTTTATTTTTCATTGTCATGTATTTTCTTTCGTCTTTATTTCTATCATTCAATAAAATTGATTTTACTATAAAAAACACACTGTACTTTTTTTTAAGTTAACATGCCGATATTTAAATTTAATTGTTTTAAATATTAAGTAAAATTAAATTCGTATAAATTTTAATTAAATTATTTTTAAGTTGAAGTATTGATTTAGTATTAAATTTTAAATCGAAATTAGGTGAAAATAAATATTATAAATTTATGTTGTATGGCAGGACACGAGTGAGACCCTTCAAATAGTAATTTAAGAAACCATGGGTTGGAGCAAAATCTACTTCAGTTCCTTAGACTATCTCCAATGGTGTTGAATATATGGTGTTTAATGTTGAAATGGTATTGTAATGGTGTTTAATGGAGGTGTTGAAAGTTGAAAGGGGGAGAGAGAAGTTGAAAAAATTCAACACTTGTGAAACCTGCGTGTGGGACCCAGTGGAGAGAGAGAGAGGGGCCGCCGATCAACACGTGGCTCCATTTGATTGGTCCGGACGATTTTCGTTTATCCTAATATTTCCAACTCAATTATTTCATTCAAAAAAAAATTTAAAAATATAATTTTTTTACCAAAATTCATGATTTTTTTTTCTCTATAAATAGAGACTTGGTTCGTTTGATTTGGACACAGAAAAAAAAAATCAAGTTTTCCATCATCTTATTCATCTTATTATCTTTCTATTATCCCCTTTGCTTTGAAATAAAATATATTATTGTGTGCTTAGTTTCTTTTCTTCCATTTGAAGTTAATAAAATAAAATAAATTATTGTGTGTATTTTTTTAAAAAAATATTAAATTGTTAAGTGTTTTAATTTAATTTACGTTAAAAAAATATTACGTTAATTTAATTTAATTTAAAAAAATAAAAAAACATTAAATTAAATTAAATCGATAATAGTTTATTTAATTTAATTTTTATCGAAAATTTTAATTTTATGAAATCATAAAAAGAAAAATATAAAATTAAATCAAAATATGAAATAAAAAAAGTGGTGGGGTAGGGGGTATGATGTTGAATGAAAAACCATTGGAGTGGGTAAAAGTTGAATGCAGTGTTGAACTGGAGAGAGAAGGTGATGTGGAGTGTTGGGAAGAGAAAAAGTAGAGTGTTGAATGTTGAAACCATTGGAGATGGTCTTAGGAGTTTCTTAAATCTGATGTAACAGTACAAGCCCACAAAAATAGTGCAGAATAGTATTGAATAGTGTGTTAAGAAACCAAATAAGAATTTTGGGGTTGGAGTTCCTCTTACACTTTCAAAGTTGGACTTTGAGATTTGCCAAGTTGGACAGGGATATCATCAGCTTTTACAAGCCAGCTTAATATTTGACTTTTAGCCATGACTTCAGCTAGTGGGTCCCACCCACAACATAGACAACTAGGGAACCAAAATTCTTAATTAATGTGAGCAAATAAACAAACAAAAATTGTTTTTTTTATAATATCAGTAAACACAAATTTGGTTTTTGTGAGGGTCAATATTCCTTCTCCTTGGACATGAAGCTAGGGTCGTTTTTCCAGAGCCAGGGTCAGAAAGAGAAAAAGAGAGAGTAGAATGGGGGTTCTTCTGAATTGAAATTTTCCTTCTTTTTCTTTTCCTTTTCTTTTCTCCCCTCTTTACTTTTATTTTTCCTTTTTGATTTTCAATTTAAGAAGAAAATCGTATGTGAACTGAAGAGAGAGAGGGAGTGAGGTTCGTTCTTCGCTTTTCATAGAATCCAGTGTTCTGTGTAGTGTTTCCAGCTACTGATTCAGGTTCGGGGTTTCTATTACTGTCGTTTGATTTTTTGTTGAAACCCATTTCTCCATTTTTGTTGAGTTTCTACTTGCTTTGGGAATTTTGGGATCTGGGTTCTAGGGTTTGAGATTTTGACTTTCTCTTTCCTTGGGTTTCTTTCCATTTCTGAGAAATTGGTATTGAAACCTTTTCTGGGTTTTGGTCAAAAAATAATCTTTTTTTGTTTTACTTGTTCGATTTAATAAGTGGTGGGGTGAGTGTTGTTTGTGTTTCCATGAATTTGGTTGTTGGGGTAGGACTCTAGATTTGTTATCATTAGCTTCTTTGGCTTCTGGGTGAAGAGTTGAATTTCAATTTGTGATAGATTGATGGGATAAAGCCTTTTTGTTTGGTTGAGAAGAGGAGGAACTAGGAAGCTGTCATCATCATGCATCTGTCACTATGGAAGCCCATTTCTCACTGTGCTTCTCTGCTCTTGGACAAGAAGAGCAGGAGGAAAGATGAATCTGTTGCTGATTCGAAGAGAAACCCGTCAATGCTCCGGAAGATGCAAGAAAGCAAACTCAGGGAAGCGCTTGAAGAGGCTTCAGAAGACGGGTTTCTCTCCAAATCACAAGACGTGGAACCTGACGCTGTTGCGAACCAAGATGAGACCCTTGGGCGATCCAGATCGCTAGCCAGGCTGCACGCCCAGCGTGAGTTCCTTCGAGCCACGGCGCTTGCAGCCGAGCGCACATACGAGTCTGAGGAGTCAATTCCCAGCCTTGAAGAAGCATTTTCGAAGTTCCTCACTATGTACCCCAAGTACCTGTCCTCAGAGAAAGTTGATCAGTTGAGGTCTGATGAATATTCACATTTGTCACCAAAGGTATGCCTTGATTATTGTGGGTTTGGACTCTTCTCTTTTGTTCAGACCATTCATTATTGGGAGTCCTCTACATTTAGCTTGTCTGAGATAACTGCAAATTTGAGTAACCATGCACTTTATGGTGGTGCTGAAAAAGGAACTGTTGAGCATGATATAAAGACTAGAATTATGGACTATCTGAATATCCCTGAGAATGAATATGGCCTTGTTTTTACTGTTAGTAGAGGTTCAGCTTTTAAATTGCTGTCTGAATCATACCCTTTCCAGACAAACAAAAAATTGTTGACTATGTTTGACCATGAGAGCCAATCTGTTTCTTTGATGGCTCAGAGTGCCAGAGAGAAAGGTGCCAAAGTGCACAGTGCATGGTTTAAATGGCCAACCCTCAAACTCTGCTCCACTGATTTGAGGAAACAGATTTCCAATAAGAAGAAGAGGAAGAAGGATTCAGCTACTGGTCTTTTTGTGTTCCCAGTTCAGTCTAGAGTAACTGGGGCTAAGTATTCATACCAGTGGATGGCCTTGGCACAACAGAACAACTGGCATGTCTTGCTTGATGCTGGATCATTGGGCCCCAAGGACATGGATTCGCTTGGCTTGTCCCTATTCCGGCCAGATTTTATAATTACATCATTTTACAGGGTATTTGGGTATGATCCCACTGGTTTTGGTTGTCTTCTGATCAAGAAATCAGTGATGCCCAGCCTTCAAAATCATTCTGGGTGTACTGGTTCGGGAATGGTGAAGATTACCCCGGAGTTCCCAATGTATTTGAGTGACTCTGTTGATGGATTGGATAGATTGGCTGGGATTGAAGATGATGAAGCCACTGGCATTGGTGAGAAGGCTTCTGAAGCTCGTCCGGGAAAACAGTTGCCTGCCTTTTCTGGTGCATTCACATCTTCACAGGTAAGAGATGTGTTTGAGACTGAAATGGATCATGACTGCTCTGAAAGAGATGGAACTAGCACTATATTTGAAGAGACTGAGAGTGTATCTGTTGGAGAAGTTATAAGGAGCCCTGTCTTCAGTGAGGATGAGTCGTCAGACAACTCATTTTGGATTGATTTGGGTCAGAGTCCATTGGGTTCTGACAGTGTTGGTCAATCGAGTAAACACAAGATAGCTTCTCCCCTACCTCCTTTCTGGTTCAATGGAAGGAAAAACCAGAAGCAACAGTCACCAAAACTAACTTCCAAGATGTATGGAAGCCCTATGTATGATGACAGAGAGGTTAGCCTAGGTATAGGTACTCATGACGAACACCGTGTGCTGTCTTTTGATGCTGCTGTCCTAATGTCACAAGAACTAGACCGTGTCAAAGAGGTCCCTGAAGAAGAGCATGTTGATGATTATTCAAGAAATGGAAATGGGTCAGATCATTTGCATGCCAATGAGATTGTGGAAGAAGCTGAAGCTAGTGAAGCCTTTCATAATGGATCTGTTGCTCATGAAGGATCTTGGCTCAATAATTCAACTTCTCTTGCTCGACACCAAGGCTTGGAGAATGGATCTACTTCTGAAATATGTCCTGATGTTAAAGACAGCGCCATACGAAGGGAAACTGAAGGTGAATTTAGGTTGTTGGGTAGAAGAGAAGGGAATCGATATTGTGGTGGTAGGCTTTTGGGTTCGGAAGAGAATGAACTCGGCAGCAGGGGAAGAAGAGTGTCATTTAGCATGGAAGATAATCGAAAAGAGTTCGTAAGCCATACCTTGGAGACAGGAGACGTATCTGCTACTAGCTTGGATGATGAAGAGGTCACGAGTGACGGGGAGTATGGGGATGGAGAGGACTGGGGCAGGAGGGAACCGGAGATAATATGTCAACATATTGATCATATTAATATGCTTGGTCTCAACAAAACTACGCTTAGACTTCGGTATTTGGTAAATTGGCTTGTTACTTCATTACTGCAACTGAAGTTAACACTTCATGATGGGGATGAAAAGGCAAACCTTGTTCACATCTATGGCCCAAAAATAAAATATGAAAGAGGTGCAGCTGTGGCTTTCAATGTCAGGGACAGAAGTAGGGGGCTGATCAATCCAGAGATTGTTCAAAAGCTGGCTGAAAAAGAAGGAATATCACTTGGTATTGGTTTTCTCAGTCATATACAGATTCTTGATAGTTCAAGACAGCAGCGTGGAGCTGTGAATCTTGAAGACACAACTCTTTGCAGGCCAATGGAGAATGGCCGGCGCAATGGAAAAGGTAGCTTTGTAAGGCTTGAAGTTGTCACAGCTTCATTAGGATTTCTGACTAATTTTGAGGATGTGTATAAATTGTGGGCTTTTGTGGCAAAGTTTCTCAACCCAGCATTTATCAGAGAAGGTGGCGGTGGTCTTCCTACTGTTCAAGAGGGCTCTGAGACATGAGATGGCAAGTTCTCTGGTGAGTTGATTCAATTTTTAAAACTGAACATGAAAGATGACATGTGAGATGTTGCCAAAGAAGGGTAAGGGCAGAAAGCTCCAGGAAGAATGAATTGGTGATCTTACATATGCTGCCAGAAAGACAGAAATACTTATCTCAGCATCAAAGCCAGACAAGGCAGGCGGAGGGATTTGTTAATTCATGTTTCTTGTTGCTTACATTTTTCATTTTCCTCTTTTTTCTCCCTTTTTTGGAGCTGGTTGTAGAGTTGGCTTTAGAGATTTGTTACATATAAGCCATGATGTACTTTGAAGCAAGATTGTATGGGTAAGAGAGCCTCAACTCATAGATGCTTTGCTTCTATTGATACGAAAGGATATCCAGCTTTTGTAAAAAAGTGTTCATTTTCATGTTATATAGATACATGGGTGCTTGCATTGTTGACATAAATCTATTCCTATATCTTAGTTAAACTTGAATTCAAGTATTTGACCGAGTGATAACAGAATCAGATGCAGAATGACACTCCTCTATGAGCATTTTTTCACCCTCATTCGTTCTTATTCGCCGGGAGGATTTATCAGGCATCTTAAAGCACTGGATTTCGCTTTTTCTATCACTTGAACGTGTGGTAATGAAGTTTATCAATCAGGATCGGCTCTACTTCGAAGCCGTGAAATGACAAGTGAAGCTGTGAAATGACAAGAAATCACAAATTTTTTAACGCTTGTTCTTATTCCGAAACCTTCTGTTTTTCTTTTAATTCCCTTCTTGCACCAAAACGTAGAAAAGGAGCTAATGCTTATATAACCCAGATAAATTTCTTACGTTTTACTTCCCTGACATTTCTTACATTTTAGTTCCCTTAGATCAATCCAAAAAATTATTCAAATACAGTTGCTGTGCAGTGTTGACAATGAATAGCTTTTGGAAAAAAAAATATGAATAATGTGAAAAAAAAAATTATTTACAAAAAAAGGGTTAAAAAAATCTTATTTACCAAATTGGTGTGTTTTTGGAGAAAAAACCACGGACATAGGGCCCCAAAGGAAAACCGTGGCCCAAAGTCGGGAAATGCCACGGTTTTCCAAACTGTGGCCTAAACTACGGTTTTAGCCACGGTTCTGGAAGCGTAGCCTATACCTTCTTCACATTCAATAAAATTCACTTTCTCCAAAAATTTGCATAAATAATTTTCACTTAGAAGAAATAAATTTTTATGTTTTTCACATTCAATAAAATTCACTTTCTCCAAAAAATTTGCATAAATAATTTTCACTTTATTTATGTTCTTTATAGATATTTATTTTAAAGAATAAAAATAAATATGGGCTTTTTATTTATTTAAATGTTTAAAATATAATAAACTCATGAAATTTAAATATGGGCTCTTTATTTAAATATGAGATCTTTATTTAAATATATTAAAGTCATATGAAATATTACAAAGATATAACAATTCATTTCTCATAAGTGGAAATAACTTATACGAATTTTTTGGAGAAGGTGAATTTTTAGGTGATTGTGAAGAAGCTATAGGCTACGCTTCTACAACCGTGGCAAGAACCGGTATTTAGGCCACACTTCGTGAAACCGTGGCGTTTCCCAACTTTAGGCCACGGTTTGTAACTCGGGCCTAGTGTCCGTAGCCTTATCTCCAAAAACGCACCAGTTTGGTAAATAAGATTTTTTTAACCCCATTTTGGTAAATAATATTTTTTTTCACATTATTCATATTTTTTTTATAGCTTTTGTATGTTGAAAAGTATTAGTTAAAAATTATCTGTGCTGAGTATTTTGCTTGTGGATGGTAAAATACTCTTAAACTTCATTTCTTGCTCACCTCAACCAAGGACATGTTTGGATAAATGTTGCCACTAATGCAAATAGAATTAACACTCAATTCAAGACAAAGATAACAGACCTCACTATGGATTAAAAAAGAAAATACCTCCACTTATGATTAAACTTACATCCAAACACACTAAATCAATTCATTTTACTTCTTATCTTAAAATGGTTGTAGCTTTTGTCTCTTTGCTTATGTACCCAAAAAAAATATTTGTTTTTCAAAAAAATTATTTGTTGCAATTTTTATTATTTATAATTTTCTTACGTTTTTCCTACAAGATCACAATCAGGCAGTGTCCCATCCCATCGACAGATTCACCATCCTCCACTCTGTAGTATAATGTATCATTTAGAATATATACCTGGATAACATACCATTACCAATCAATAACTGCAAACGTCATGTTTCAAAAAAAAAACTACAAACGTCTAAATTATACAACATTTGACCTAAATAATGATAAAGAAAATATCACATCGAAAGCAACTAAGGCTCTATCCATGCATTGATAAACCAAAGGCTCTTGTCAATTCTGGGGGGTACAAGCCAGGAACCAATTGAAAAAGAATTTCTGAAGGCAAGTATTTCCCAAGTGAAGCGCCTGACTGAATATTGGTTCATCCAAAGCACAATCTTAACTTTTGTACAGCAGATAGCCATAGGGAAACATCTCACGGCGAGTGAATGATCAGTTGGCATATCTAAGATTCCATCATCTTAATGAGAAAGGCCACCTCTAATGCTGATTCCTTGGACTGCAAATAACGGTTTTCCTCCACTATATCTGTGGTCAAATTCAGCAATATTGGCCGTTTTGGGTCATAAATTGAAAGATCACGAACTCTTGCTACCCATTTTGCTGCTTCCCACACCCCAAATCTGAGTCGGGATAAACAAAAAAGGTCCATCATAAAAGCATCATCAGTTGAATCCGAGTCTTTTCCTATTCACATAAAGACCACTATTGTACATATAACTTTTGGAAGGAATTATGCAGTTAAGGGTATGTTTGGATGGTTGGCAGAGGAACAGGGGAGGAGAGGAAAATGTGATTTTAACTTAGTCCCCACAACCTCTTTTTCTTCCACTTCCTACCCTTTCTTTGATTTCTTCTCTTCCCTTTCCCTCCCAACTGCAAAAAATGCCTTTATTTTTCTTTATGGTGCATGCATTTGTTAGTATGTTAAGACTCAAGAGGCTTAAGAGTCTGAAATGTATGAAATCAGAGCATATGCCTAAATTCAATATGAAGATATTGTTTTTCAAAATATCTAAAACTTAAAATGGCAAGGAACCTTTTGTCATATTTGAAGAGGAAAGCAATTTATAGATAACTACGGGACATTCTACGGACACTTTAAATTTGCCTCCAAAGAAAGATAGACATACTCATTGTGTACCTCATGTAATTGATAAAATCAATGTTCATAGACATATCCACATACAAATACAGTAACCAGAAAAACAATATTCTTTATGGATATAGTATATTTTTTTTGAATATTTAACACTCACAGCAAATTCACTATGCCAACAAATCAGTCATCCCATTAAAAAAATAATGGGAGCTCGGCATTTGATATCCTCAAACCCACCCTGACAATTCTTAAAAATGAACACCAATTTCTAAACTAATCAAGCTTAGAAACCTTAAACAAGCATAATTGATTTCAAAGCAAAAGGGAATACGAAATAAAAAAAAACATTTTAAGTTGCTATTTTCCACCTAGGAAACACATATACAAACATGTGTGTTTAAAATGTAAGCAACTCTAAAGAGACAATCATAGCATAATCCTAAAGACAATTAAATCAGAGATCCTGATGTTTCAAAATTCATCACTACTCATTGTAATGTAGATACAATTAAAGACTACAATCTTTCCAAGTCTTTTTATATCAGACACTCATTTGTATAACAATTCATGAAAATGAAGTAAAAAACACTCAAAGAAGTATCTATGTAAATAACAAGGATACGTAACCGAACCAGTTAAGCAGACATTAAAACAATTTCTATCATCAGCTCTTACATTATTCCTGCTACTGCAAAAACCATGCATGTAGGAAACTACGGAGAACATGGCAGGAAGATATGTAAAGACATCAGGAACTTACCGTGTGTTGAAAGAAGAGGATACTAATACAGCTGGATAAAGAATATCCTTTTGGATATTGTCATATGGAGAATAATCTCGAATTGCAAGAAAATCATCTAGGTCCCCAGGGAAGCCAAACTCTTCATAATCAACAGCTACAAGTGGCAGGATGGGATACAGAAGAGTGTTGGTCGGATCTAAAAAAGGAACCTACAGTGGAAATCACACAAAAGAAGGAAATCTGAGTATTTGAGCTAACCAATTTAAAATAGAGCCAAAGAAATGCAAAACTCAATAGCAGGCACATATTCTTGGAAACCTTCAAGACTGCAGCACGAAATATATCTGGAAAACGGTTGATGGCTGAAGCAACCAAAAGCCCTCCAGCACTATATCCCCAACCAGCCAAATTGTTTTCATGCACAATACCTTTTTCAATGAGGAACTTGGCACAAGAGATATAATCATTGATTGAATTATGTTTCTTTGTACCTCTCCCATCATGATGCCATTTCTTACCATATCCACCTCCTCCTCTGAAACAGGATACCAAAACTATCACAGGTAAGAGATTATTAGCCTCTAGAGAAAATAGAAATGTGTAATTATTTGGAAAATTTGTGGTAACCTAGAAACAAATCAGATACTATATTCATAAATGAACAAAAAAGAAAAGAATGTCCATATGAATATAGATAGAGTACATGGCCACCAAATGATGTGAAACCTACCTAACATCAGCATAGGCAATGACCCAACCACGATCCAGGAGGCTTTTTAATTCACTGCGCCACCTTTTGTCAAGTAACTCACCATAAGCTCCATGCCCATGCAATACCCCAGGATTTTTATCCCCTGGTTTATTATTACGTGCAAATACAATAGTCAAAGGAATCAGTGCCCCATCAAAAGAAGGGACATCATATTTTTCACAGGCGTAAAACTCAGACAGGTCATTCCATAAGTTGTCATCTTCCATGGCATTCCCAGGACTGGAGTATTTTGAGTTTGAGGATTCCATGCTAATACTTGCAGAATTTGCGCCATATAATATCCGTGTTCTGTCATGAAGCATATTTTGCTGTTGAATGATGTTCCACCTACCAGTTGCCAGGTCATAATCAACGACAGCATCTGGCATCTGCAAGAAACTTATGGTGAACATATTGGAATTTGGTGAGACTGAATAAAAATGACCTCTTAAGATCAAATGTATGAAAGGAAGAATCTCATATATATTTAAGATTTAATGCAATATCCTCCATAGGGGGCAATCTTGTTAGATCCTGGAACATCCACATCTTGGTGGGCTTAGCTCTCCCAACGGGGACATTCCATGCACAAGACTCTAACCCGAGATCTTGCTTAAGGAGAATCAAGCATGTACCACTTGAATCATCCATCTGTTGGGTGTAAGTATATATAAGAAACGATGAACACACTACAAATCTGTGTAGAGCAAGAAACAAGTAACAAGGAGGAAAGTATCAGGAAGAGAAAACCTGGAAAGCCAAAAACTATATGCCAAGCAGACTGGAAAAATACACCATGAAGCAGGATGGAACTAGGTTCATAACAATAAGGGCAGTCGTCCCCTAAAAATCAGTTACAGAGTAAGGTGCTATTTATATAATATACTTGCCCCCTTTCAAATATCTATACTGCCCCCTTTTGCATTGAAAGTCAGATAGACTAACATGTACATTTTTTCAAGCTCCATGCCATTATTTTTTTTTTGGAAGCTCAAACTGATCTGGAAATCATGATAAGGAAATATTGTCTCTATCTAAACACTAAAGTTATATTTTGAGACCCATCATGCAACATCATCCTTGAACTAAATTAAACAGACCACCAAAAACAACTTCATTTCAAAACAGTCTGTCCTTTTCATCCTGTCATAACTTCCTTGGATCTATATTCAATGGAGCTGGTGAATGGTCGTTTAGGATTAAATTAATTTGATATGAAGGTAAACAGATGTTCATAGAAACATAGAGAAAAATATTCAGGAATTATTAAAAATAAAACAGAAGAAGCAATCATTCACATACCACAGGGGATGATATTATAAAGCGCATGACTGATGAGAAGAAGTCATAATTTGGTCCAGGTGAGATTTGGCAAACATGTTTCGGAAGAGGCAAGTACTGTAGGTCCCGCTTCTTCAGTTTAACTCCCCCCTATCAAAAGGATAAGATGTACAACATCAATATTTCAACAAGATATAATCGTAGTTCATCATTATGTTGCGACCTTATCTGTACGAGCATAATATAGCAAATTCCCTTTCATTACCTTCCCAAAAGGCAACGGCAGTCCAATTGAACAAAGTTGAAAATTTCGACCTTCCCTAACTATGAGTGCCAAGTATTTATCACTAAAATCAACATCCACAACTGTCAAATCTGGATCATCAACAAATACTTCCTGCGGATTATGAGGCAGAATAAACAAGTTAAAGCTGACACAATCACAGGCAAGCTGAAAAAACATGAAAAACAAATTGAGCTATCTCAAGTAAATGCGTGTTTTGTGTAAACGTAAAAGAGTAATAAAAATGAAAAATGTCAATAATAGACACACAGAGAAGTGATGTTCCAAACTACCTCCCATTTTCTTGGATTTGAAGAAGCATCCAATGGACTACAGAGAAGATAATGGCAATCAACTGATTGTCCACCTTTGGGAGCATCTGTAAACAAACAAAGATAACCTTGGTGGTGTTCAATTATGCAGTGTGCTAGAGCATCACACTCCCAAACTAGTTTCAAGCCAGACAATGGATCAGCTGCATTTATTAGAAACACCTAAAATATGGTTACTATTATTATACAATATGAAAGATCTTAACCTGGCAGAGTTTTGCAGCACAGATCTTTTACCTTTGATGATGTGGGAGAAAATGTATTGACAGTCACAAATTTGAAGTCTTTTGTATGCCTTATATTAATGTGAACATTTTCATCTGATTCTTCCAAAAGCAAAACATCTTCATCAGTTGATCCGATAAGACTGTAGTAAATTCTGCAGGGATAAGAGAATGAATGAATGATGATATACAGAAAGATTGCATGGATTCCAAAGCTAATATTCATAAGTAGGGTAAGGTTGAATTATTGGAATATAATGGAATGGAAATAAAATGTGGAATAGCTTAAGCGTAGATTTCATTGTTTGGATTGTTTAAGGTAGGACGGAATGGAACATAATGGAATGCATTTCATGCCATCCATTACCTGCCATTTTCCCCCCTTAAAGTTGGGGATATGAGATGGAACTAGCCTTCTTACCATCAATCATAAGAATATCCAAACAATGGAATAGTAATTTTAGTCCATTCCACTCACCATTAGATATCCAAGATAACCTAAGACAGCTATAAATCAACAATAATTTACCCACCGATATGGCCTCATTTTCTGATCTGTTACAACATAAAGCAATGCCTGTCCATCTTTGGCCCATGCCAAGTTGGAAACTCGGTCTGCCTGAGGCTTACTACACAAGGAACCCGAATTCAAATTTCTCACAGATAACTTGAAGTAGCCATTGTCTTTATCATACATAGTATACGCAAAATACTGATGATTAGGTGAAATCTCAGACAGTTCCTCATAAGCATATCCTGCAAAAAATTGAAGACAACAACTTTTAGCATTCCCAAACCACTCCATCCACTCTCAAAATTTATGTCCTAGAATCTAACTCGAATTCCCCTTCAACGCCACCCCATTCATTTTCTATAACCAATCGAATGTCCGAGTTTATTTAAACAAGCTTTAATGCATCATTACCTCCAAACCTCTCAGCTTCTTGATTATAGTCAACCAGCTTCTGCTCGATTGTCTTGCCCGTAGCGAAATCAAACCCGGCTGGAGGATACTTATGCGAGATGAAATCGTCGTTCAAGCTAGCCAATCTTCTGCAAAGCACCGGGTACGGTTTTCCTTCTTCGACGCGTCGATAATACAACCTACAACAACACAATACAATATCAATCACAAAGCGAACACAAATAAGCAATGAAAAAAACAAAGAAGGTGATGATTGGAAGATAACACACCAAGGACCCCAGCGAAATGGAGGAGTGGAAAGATCGAAGGGCATTCGGGAGGCCATTTCGAGGTGGAGCTTGGTGAGGAGGCGTTCGGAGTCGGCCATGACGGCCTCCGTGTACTTCTCCTCCTGCTCCATGTACACGTCCATGTGCCGCATTGCTATCTTGTCGCTGAGGTTCGACATCCAGCTGTAAGGGTCCTCCCATGTCATGCCATGGAAGCTGAACTTCTGAGGCTTCTTTGGGGCTCTTGGAGGGGTCGCCGGAGACGGTGCCTTCCCAGCCTTGTAGTGGCGGGAGAGAAGGTGGCTGCGGCGGGAGACGGTGGCAAAACGGAATAGATAGCGCATGGTGGCTGGTGTTCCGGGGCGGAGCAAAAGGGTTTTGGGTTTTAGAACATGAGATTTTTTTTAGAAATGCATGTTGTAAGCTGGGTTTTCCCCACCTGGGTTTTTTTTTAATTAATATATTTATTTGTAATTATTTTTTTCGGTACATCTTGGAAAAAATTAATCTGTAATTATAAAGTGGTATCGTTTTATTTATTATTTTAAGGAATTTAAAATTACAAAATAATATTTTATTTTTCTTACTAAAATGCTTGAATGAAATAAATAATATTTTGCTAGCTATTGATTTAAAGAAAAAGCAAACTAAACACACCTTCAACTTTTATTGTTTTCCCTTTTTAAGATGTTTTATTACAAAGAAGAAATAATGTGGTAATGACAATTTTTAATGAAATATATTAACTAAAAATAAAAACAAATCAAATGTATAATTTTTATAAATTCTTCGAAATATTCAATAGTCAAATCTATATCGAGAAATTAAGAGCTCAAATACACTTCGGCTAATTCGAGTTTATCTACTAAGAATACACTAATCTCCGATAAGTGTTTTTTTGTTTGTATCAAAACGGGTACAAACTTTAACTTTTAATGTTACTGGCTAATTTTTAATCAAGTATATATTTTTTCATTAGCATTTAAGTTATTAAGAGCTATCAAAATTCAACCCATGTAAAAACAATAAGTTAATTATTAAGTCTCACAGTGTACAAAAGCCATTTTGCAACTTAATGTAATTTGAAGGCATGGTGATTGAGAAAGACAAACAATATATTACTTTACCATACCAAAAAAATGAAATTTGAACATTATGCTTTGATCGGTCTGTCATTTGCCAACACTCTACCTACCCTACTAGCTTGATGCCCAAGGTATAGTGTCGGATGCATAGTTACAACTCAACAGTATTAACTAATCCCTTGTCGTGAGCGCTCGAACGAAGCGGGAATAGCGGGTCACGAAATGTGACCCATTCCCATTGAAAATGATTGCACCCCGAAACCTCATGGTTAAGGACTGAGGTGAGCTAACCACCTTAGCAAGAATATGCTCTCGTGTCTCTACTTCTAGTTGACAACATATGTACATGATCAGAACCCAAGTCATGAGCTGTGTATGACTCACTACAACCTTGTCTGAACTAGCAATCAAAGAGAGAATGAACTCGGCTCAATGCTATACATAGAGTTATCACTTAAGCTAAAGTTTGGTCTCTCTTCATTCCACTTCAAAATCTCCTTTGCATATTTAAGTGCTGCATCAACACTATCAGGCTCCAACCCCTTTACCAGAGATACATACAAGTTTCTCCCTGTGAGAGATGAATAGAGCCTCTTAAACTTAACTGCTATGTAGTGCGAAGCCAGCTGACCAAGGGAGGGGTTGTTGTTGCTGCCACGGCCGTGACGGCTAATTACTGGATGAAAATCAGAGAACCAGTCACACAGAGTCAGTGGAATCTGTTCTATTTTCTCCTCAAACTCGTCTAGTTTGTTCAGTATCAACATGAAGTCCATTTGCTCAAAAGTTGGATGAGTAACAATGGTTTCAAAAAGCTTCCGGGTCAATATCATCTTGTTTGTGAGACAACCATCTCCATCAATAGAAAACTGATTGTAGTCGCTCAAGGATACACAGAAGATGACCATTCCAGCATCCTCAAACATTTCTAGCCACTTGCAATTTTCTCCTAGCCCTCTTGCATGTATTGTAATTAGCTGATACCTATAAACCAGCCAAAAAGATCCAAGCTCCAGATCAGAAACACGGTCATATGAGGTCTATTTCTAAGCATGAAACATTTGACTCAAATTCATACATATAAAAATCAGCAACAGCGTCACATGTTTCTGACATACTTGAATTGAGATGTAACTTTGGAAACAAGCATTCCAAGCCATGTGAAACAAATAAATAAATTTGAACGTATCTGTGCTATATGAAACAGGGGTAACTTTTTAATAGTAAACCTGACTAAAATTGCATTTTGATAACACCTCTTTGGCTCTTTCTGATATACGAGTAGTATATCACATTCATGCTGCTGGAAAGAACCTCCACAATGTTTGGTAAATGCAAAAACAGAGGAAACCAAAGCTTAAAACTAATTTTCTGTGACAATTGGATCAGCTCTAAGGACATGAATTGGGGTGTCCTTTATTAAATTTGAAGGATTTGGCTTTCGTAAGGAATCTGAAAATTCTGTGGCAGAGCTGTCTTTGCTGTTCTTTAGAGACTTTGGCTTCAAAGAAATGTTAGAAATTTCAGGGGCACTTTAATCATCCCAAGACAACATTTGGAATAGGGCCACTTTCTTGGCCTATTAGTGGTGTTCTGTTCATGGAGTTTTTAAAGGTATTTCTTTGTTAGACATGCAGAGAGATTGGCATGCCTTGTTACTTGACTCAACATAGTTTCTAGATCTTTCTTAAGTTTATTCTTGAGAGAATGTGAGAGTGTCTTTGTCCTCTACATTTGTTCTTTTCTTTTCTTAATGAATTTTTCTCTGGGGTAAAAAAACATTTGATGACATCTGGGGGAAATAAGTCTCTCATCAACTCCGTTTTGTGTTTGTTGTTGTTGTCTGGTCGTGGTGTATAGCCTTATCAGTTACTACCCTTGGCATTTCACAGAGTGCAATTATTCCCCAAAAGCAAATATCACAATAGTGGCAAATATTTTCACCTACCTAACCAAAGAATCATGTAGATCAGCAGTATCGCCAGTTTCCTCAGGAGCTGATTGAGGAAATGAAAACTCTACACTAGCCAGACCGTTGGATGAAGTGACTCCTTCAGCATAGAGGATATCTAAATCCGAGGGTTCATAGTCAGTACTCAATATCTGAACAGCCTAAACAAAGAAATAACATGTTAAATTCTCAAAGCCAATAATAACCTAACAATCTTTTTCTAGAGAAAACCAATAGAAAAGAAACATATAAGAAGATAAGGGTACGCCACAAGGTGCAAATATCAGCAAAAGTAATCCTGATGAATCATTCTTAATTGGTAAAATATAAAGCGGTTTGAGTTTTGCTTGTGACCAACATATGAACTAGCAAGCATTAACAACAAGCCTAAAAACTAAATGTAAGTCCTGCTAACTATATGAGCTTGAGAGAGCAAAAAACATTCGCTAAGCTCTTTTCGTTTATACTGAACACATTAAGCTTATTACTCTTCAAACTAAAGCTTCTACCAAATGTCCGGACTCCGGACCATAACCATAACTGTCACACTCCCTTTGCCTGATCAAAGATCCTTATATGACAGTATATATGAACCATTGAACCACCACCACCTATTTGCACAAACATTAACCTAAGTACCTTGTCAAAAGTAAATCTATATCCCTCCATCAGTTTGCTCATTTTGCAAAAAACCTAATATTATTGAAGCTAAATTCCTTTGATAGAATAAGAGGCATTTCCACTACCAAAATTCATACAAATATAAGTTTATATGGAACATTCAATAATTACTCTTCACAACAAAATAATCATCATAAAATATGTCAATATTCAGTTAAAAGGTCACATGCAAGTAAGTTAACAAGGGTATACTTTTGTAGATTAAATTGTTGACAAAGTAAGCTTAAAATAAAAGAATGATCCTATACCCGCTCTAAAAAATAACTGGCAACACTGGGTAGCGTTTCTATTTCATATCTTCTTTCATATGTGGCCTTAATGGCTGCATCATCCCATAACTCCTCAATTAATGGAGCATATTCACGAGTAGCAGCAGGAAAGATAGCATCAAGCTTTCCCGAAACCATAGTTTTCAGAAGCCAATCAGAGAATGCTTTTAGTCTTGTGCCAATGGAATAAATTGTCTTGTCCCCATGTTTTGGAATGGTTCCTGCACCATAATTGTAACCTGCCAATCTTTTAGTTGAATGGACAAACTAAAAAGTGATTTGATAGTCTTTTATGCAGCATTTGTCCTAAATTATTTTAGTAACTACTAGTATTTAGTAGCATATATGTGTTGTTTTCATTTGATTCTGCATATCAAGATATTTAAAGTTTACAAGAAAGAGTACTTACTGCTACGTGAAAAAACTCAACAAGTATATTATTCATAATTTTAAAACACACATGAAATCTATCTCTTGTGGCATCTCAAAGTTCTGACATATTTTCTAAGTTCTGACATATTTTCTAGTCATCATTATCAACAACAACAAAAGCTTTTTCCCACATGATCTGTGGTCCGGCCGTCCAGAAAGTTGATACACAAACCTGTGCTTCATATAATAAGGAGACAACTTTATACATCAGTAATTTTACTTTGGATAAAATAATTCCAATGAACAAATTCCCCAAAACAAAATAAATGCATATTTATGACTATTTGTTTGAATGCTTACTCCATAATGGGTCACTTGGAAAAAACAAGGTAAGATACAATCATTTTATCTTCAAAGCAAACATTTTACCCCTTTAAATACATGTATAAGCTAGCTGAAAATCACTTGGACTTGCAAGTCAGCAACTACATGGCAAATAGTCAATGCATACTAAGCCACATATGTGGTGCTTTACAAGGAAGAAACCTTGGCTACTGAGTCAAAAGTCAAAACTCAATTAAAAGACATATTTCAGTGAGGGTATGGAAAGGAGGGAGAACATTGATCACTAACCTGTCGTGTCAAGTGCAGATGATTGACCTTTCTTTAAATTCTCCAGACTTTCTTCTTCAAAACGCTCACGACCCTCAAGAAGCATGCCAATATAGGCATAGACATTGGTCTGAATGGTCAACTTAATATTTTCACGTTCATCTTCTGAGAAGGGTGTACTTTTGTAAAGAATCTTGGTCTGACATAAGGATTTACAGTTCTATAAATATGTTGAATTCTTAGCTTTTAGTATCAAGCATGTTGACAAAGAACAGTACTACAAAGTAGCTAATCATTAACAGCAATGCCATCAAATTTTTTTCTTTTTTGGGTTGGGGGTTGTTAAAAGTAAATGAAGTTTCAGACACCAGGTCATACATCATACTCCTTAAATAGCTTTAATACACCTTAATAGTCAGTCAACAATGTTTAAAATGCCTATGTATAAGGGCGGACCTACATATAGCTAGTGGGGGCAACTACCCCACAAGTTTTTTCTTAATACAAATATATATATGTGTGTGTGCACAAATAATGTGTGTTAATTTCTCACAATATGTTGGTGTATTAACATAGCTAATATTGATTCTCATGCTTACAACCATATATTGTTCAATGTAACCTACCTGCTTGAAAGAAAGTTCTAAGCATGACACAATATGCAGACAGAATTAACAAACTCAATTATCAAATGAAAATCACCTGCTTAAAAATAGTGCTTGTTCCAGACCCAGTGTAACCAACTAAGAGGAGCTTATGAACTATTCCATGCTCAAGGTAGTCAGGAACTGTTTTAGTAATCAGATTGGAGGATAGAAACCCACAGGAAGTCGAAGGTCTAGAAGGAACTGGCAAGGAAAATAAGGCACATACAAGCTTTGTTCCAGCCTAACAAGTGAAATTAAATGGTCAAATAATGTAAAATGAACATTGGCACAGGGATAAAACAAGAGAAAAATGATACATAAGTTTTTTTTTACCTTTCCCCATATATACCCTCTTGTATTTTTTTGTCCTTCTTCTTGGTATGAACCATCCTCATTGACCCAAAAATGTGGGTTACCAGCACACTGCACTCCTGCCAACTGCCCAACCAAAACAAGATCCTTTCAACAATTTTGTTTTACTTCAACAACAAACGAAAATTAATTAAGATAGAGCCATTTTTCTGCATATATTAAAATTTGAACCTGCAACATCCGAAGCTCAACTCTTGTTATCTCCCGGCCATTGATGAAAACCTGAGTGTTTCCGTTACTCGCATCCGGGTTGATTGGACCTCCAACATTCAAATGGGGACTAATAATTCTACAAGGCTTCTGTCCTTCCTGCGAAATTCAAAAAACACAAAAATAATATCAATTTCCATAAAACTCAAAATTTCAAGCAGTAGAAAACAATGCAGGAGAAAACTATTTAGTATTTACCTTCCCCCAAAGACCAGATACTTTATCATACCAATAGTTCCCGGGTTTTAGCCTCTTCGGCGGATTAGCACAATTCTGCAACGCGACGAGTTCCTCGAACGAAAGCGGACTTCCATTGACAACAACACACTGAGGAGGAAGCTGATTCACTTCACAAAACCTCTCAGCCTTCATTACTTGTCTAACCTCCAAGTGATTGAGCAATCTCTTGAGCAACCTAGAGCATTTCCCCAAACTACACCGTTTGGATTCATCAATTGGGTACCCAATGCACCCAACACATTTTCTACCCTCCGGCATTGAACCCATCGCTCTCAGCACACAGTTCCCACAATACTTAGCATCACAAACCAGACACGCCTCCTTCTCCGTCAAACGGTTACCCTTCAAGCACCGGTAGCATGATCCTTTCTTCCCCTTCCTCGCCGCTTCCCTCTTCACCGGTTCGTCATCGGAATCCACGTTGAAAGTCACAGCAACGGTTTCGCATTTCGCATCGTCGTTCTTCGAATTCGAAGCACGAGACGATGGATAGAATGAACTCAACGGTGTGGAGCCGTTGAAATCCAAGCTCTCTTTCTCGCAATTGGAATCCCTCAGCAATGTGATTCTCCCTGAACTGTCTGAAGACTCGCTGCTCAACTCGCCCGACGAGTCGCACACGCCGTTGCTCTCCGCAGCTCCGTCTTCAAACGCGATCACCGACGTCGGAGACACCGTCGTTTTCACTAAACCACCGCCGTCGTCGCCTGCGGGGAATTTCAAGCAGTGAAGCTCCGCCGTGGAGAGCGGTTGCGCAACCGGCAATGACAGTGCGTCGGAGACAGGAACCTGCTCAACCACCGCAGCCACCGGGATAGTGTCGATGCTTAATGGCACCGCCTGGGGAAGATCGTAAGCCGGCGGCGATCCTTCGTACTCCACGGCGAACGAGTACTCGAGCTCCTCCTCATCTACGGCGGAAGCTTCCACCGTCGTTGTCATCGCCGGCGACATGGCTACCCTAGTTTCCACGCCGAGTGCAAAAGCATGAAAAGGTGGAAACAGAGCATAAGCTTCGAACCAAAAGAGAAATTTGAATTTTCAAAATAAAGGAAAACGTGTATGTTTTTTATTTTTGTTATTATTATCACACTAAAAAAGAGTAATAGGGAGAGTGAAGGAAGAAAGAAAGAAAAAGGAAACCTAATTTTTATATGTGTGAAGAAGAAAGGTGATAGAGTTGAATGTGTGAACAAAGTGTGGAGTTTGTGTTCAAATTTCAAAAAGAGAATGGAAATAGAGAGGAAAGAAAATCAAGGAGAATCCAAAAGTGGTAATCATAACAGTGTTGTAGGTAGGGAAGAAAATTGGAAAAGGAAAAGTGTGATGAGAAGGGAAGTGAGGGGGAGGAAAATGACAGGGAAAAGAAAAACGGGCATTGGGGATAGCGTGGAATCTTTACTTCTTTTATGTTTTTTGGGAAGAGCATGTGGGGTAGGAGGTGGAGACAAGTTTTGTCCTTTGGCACAGTGAAATTGGGATCCAAGTTTTGGTTTTCTGGCTGTTGCCATGGATATGAATGAGGATTGAGGACCACCAGCGCCGTTTGCGCGAGAAGGAGGGAGGGATGTGACGCAGGAACATATTAATTGCAGAATCTTATCCCACGGGCTGAGCATGAAGGTTTTTAAACACGGTTTGCGTGGCAAGCAACAACACTGATGGTTTGCCTGACCCACCAGTCACACAAAATATTCACTTGCTATAGGACAAAAATATTCAATCTTTGTTTTCCGTACTTCCGATCCAATTTAATTACTCACCCCGTCCCCATTTATAAGTTATTTTTTCTTAATTCTCTTCGATTAAGAAAAGTGGTTGTTAGTAATAAATATAAATTGGTAAAAAGTTTTATCAACTTTCATAGATTGTCCATTAATTTTTCTTTCCAAAATTAATTTTATTTAAAATGATACTATCTCTTTCCCATTAAATATGAGGGTAATTGCGGAAAAATGTATTGAATGTTTCAATGGTATTATAAAGTGACTTATAACTAGTGTTTTTTTACATGCGCGTTGCACGGGAAATATGTTTGTTATATTCGATACGTCAATCAATACCTTGAAAAAGTGACTTATAAATGGGGACGGAGAGAGTAATTAATTCACATGGAAATTTTAATTTTTAAATGTCTGATTGATGTATACTAGAATTGAACCCTGAGCTCGAGAGAATTGTATTCCAAAAATTACCATGTATGCAAATATTGCTTAGTTGATTGATGTTATGCTAAAAAGTTTAAATGTAAATCTGATTTTCTCCTTTATGTATATCTCCTTTATTTACTACATGTGGAATTGATATAATGTGTGTTTGGATTTTAGTTTGCAAAACAGAGTTTGGATGAATGTGGGTTTATAAAACTTAGTTTGGGTCAAAGTGGGTTGATTGTAATGTGATTTATGTTTGGATACTTTTATTCTGAAAGAGAGTTTGATATCATGAATCACGCTTGGATAATATTAATGAGAAGCACTTTTAAGTTGTATAATTACTAAAAGAGTTTAATTTCTATGTACCGACGGTGTAAAGTTTTTTTACACCGTCAACCAATCAGATTTCAAGGATACGAGAAATCTCTCTTTTTATTTAATTTCATCAATTGACGTGGCACATACTTGAAATCTGATTGGTTGACGGTGTAAAAAAAATTACACTGTCGGTGCATCATCCTTTTTCTCTTACTAAAAGAGTTTAACTGCTATGCACCGACGGTGTAAAGTTTTTTTACACCGTCAACCAATCAGATTTCAAGGATGTGAGGAAATCTCTATTTTTATACTGGTATGAGTTTTATATAGAATTAATATAAAAAAAAATTCATTCATACTTTTTTAACTACACTTTATTATTTTAGGCAAAAATATTTTTTGAAAAAAAATAATAATGCAAATAGTTGAAATTTGTAAACTTAAAACTAATAAAAATTTAAATAAACTCAAAATTAAATAAGTTGTAGAAAATTAAATAAAAGATAACAACAGATCTTAAAATAACATAATATGTTCCAAATTAAAATACAAACCAACAATAAAGTTCAAAGGTAAAAATGAAATACTATTTTAATTATATAGTCACAACTAAAATAATTAAGGTTCGTGTGCTCTACAATTTGATCTTTGATTAAGTCACGAAGAACATCCATTTCCGTCAAAGATCTTACATTTGAACCAACGAATGCATACTCACCAACATAACCATCACCTTCATGCTCATCTATATCATCTCATTCATAGCGATGGAAGTTAGAATCAGTTTCAGACTTCCTTCTGACAAAATTGTGTAAGGTCAATGTTGCACTCACTATTTGAACTTGTGTTTCAAATTTGTACCTTGGCATATGACGCAAAATTTCAAATCTCTTCCATACCCCAAAAGTATTTTCTATCGTGCACCTTAAACTTGAATAGTAATAATTGAACACCTCATTATGATTTGAAAATCCAGCTGAACGCCTAAAATCTGGAAGGTGATAGCGTTCACGTCTATATGGACCAAAATACTCGGTTGGTGTTGGGTACCCATCATCCACCAAATAATACTTACCTATAAACAATGAAATAATTGTCATTTATATTATAATTTTAATGTAAAATTAGTATGTTATAATCTCAACAAACGTACCTAGAGGTGGGTGTGGAAATTTCATAGAAGGAGTTGTGAGGGCATTGTCAAATACTTGAGCATCGTGTGCGGTGCCTTCCCATCCTGGTAATGCAAAAATAAAGCACATGCTCCAATCACATGCAGCCATTACATTTTGTGTTGGATGTCCCTTTCTACCAATAAATTTGGGTTGCTCACTAGCACTAACCACACACGTGATATGAGTACCATCAATTGCTCCTATAGCATTCTTGAAAGTTGGCCAATATCGCCGATCATTTCGAATTTTTGTGTCGATATAACGAAATTGTGGATCTCATGGTTTGATGTATTCAATAGCGAGCCTTAGACAAGAAACTAATACTCTATGAAAATGCATACTTACAGTTTCATCGGAGTGTTGAAATCTTTCTTATAACATCCTATTGCCCACTCCAATTCCATGTCCAACCATCTTTAAGAACATAACAACCATTTCCTGAACTCCCATTCGCCTAGTTCCTTTTAAACCATGTCCAACCAATTCAGTACAAAGTTGATAAAAAAACATGATTTTCCATTCGAAACATTTGATAACAACGAGTAGGGTTCCCTCGCAAAACTTCTTGAACCCATGAATTACTTGTTTTATCACTTGTTCTACATGGCTTGTTACATAGATAATTTACTGCGTATTGACTAACTAGTGCACTAACCTCAAAAAACTCTTGTAAATCATCATGCAAAATGGACAACAAAGTTGATTCTTCCCTTTCACCATCCATCATTTCCTCCTCATTTTCTTCATTCAAATCCACCATTTCCTCTTCACTTTCTCCATTTTCGTCATTCAAAGTCTCCATTTCCTCTTCACTTTCCTCATTTTCTTCATTCAAATTATCCATTTCCTCTTCAACCTGTAAGAAATAAAATATATTTTCATATGGCTGGTTATCAATTAAAAGTATCATTCTTTAAGAAATAACATCATTCTTTAATGGAGTAGCATGGGAGAGAACCATAAAAGAATTTCCAATCAAAGTAAAAAAATGGAACATATGTACTGATTAAATGGAACCATATCTTGGACAGTGCAAACCATGATTTATAAATGTACTAATTGATAGAATGACATTAAATAACATAAGTACTAGATACTGATTAAAACTTATTTGACAACAAGTACCATTAACCATACAATTTTTCCTAGCACAATACAACCACACATTAAAAGTTCTACATGGTTAACCATACATAAAAAGGTAGCACCTAACACAACTTAATGGTCAAACTAATGACATAATTAAGTCTTCATGAGCGGCGATGGGTTGTAAGCAACAAATTTCAATCAAGCCAACAATTTTTTCTCATTCCCTTTCAATGCCACAAACATTAGCCTTGTGGGTTCGAACATCATGAGTTGACAACATCGAGAATGCTAGTCAATATTACTTTCAAGAGCCTCAAAGTTTTGCATTTCTGTCATTGCTTCACCAATAGATGCACCAGGCACTATGAGTTTGTTTATAGTAGTTGAGCCTGACTCGGATGCAGCTGCAATCCTACTTATTGCATCTGTTATCTTTTTAGAGGCAGGAACATTCACCTTCTTCTTGTTTCTAGCTCTTTCAGCATTTTCAATCCTCTTCCTCTTCCCTCCACTTTTATCACTTCTTTTTCCATATTTGTTGCTTAAATTAATATTTCCAAATTAACTCCAACACTTTCTCCCTCACCAGCTCCTCCAATTTCATCACGACCCCCCGATCCTTCGTCAAGATTTATGCACCCACTCTCAAAGGTAGGACGATACCCATCAACACTTTCACCTTCTTCATTTGGAAAAACTCCAAAAGAGGGTGTCCATGCATGTTTTCCAGTAGCTACTACATCCTTGAATAAGATAGTTAATTCATTAGCATATGCAAGTCCTTTATGTCTGTACTTTGCATATTGTTTATTTTCCAGCACATTTGTAACTAATGAGTATGATATATTGTATAAACGGAATATAAATCTTACAACTTCATATTAAAACCATACCATAATCTTTTTCTCCCACCACTCATCAGGTGCAGCAAGAGTCTGTTTTTCCTCATCCCATCCTAGGCATGTCTCTTTGGAAAATAACTTATCCCATGCTAACCACTTTTTCCTAAGATTATCCCACTTGTTTCGAAATTGTACTTTCTCATAGTTTCTATTAGCTGCCTTGTTGAATTCAACCTTCACAACAATCCAACCATTCTTTGTAAGAGTTGTCCCAGACCGTTCTCCTTTGTAGACTTGATCCAAGCATAATTTGATGTAAATCTCTAAGGCTCTCACATCCCATTCAGCCTTTGACTTATCTGTTGCAGGGTTATCTACATGTTCTTTTCTCTTATTGCGGCTCACTATTATAAACGAAAAGTCCAAATTACATTTTTAAATTTAAAACACTAACAATTCAATACTGAAAATAACAAGTTTCAGCCATAAATGCTCCATATTTGCTTGCAGCCGTTTTCACTTTTTATCTAAAAAAAATCCTCTTATATTCATTCAAGACGGAGAACACAAGAACAGAGGAAGTATGAATACACAAACGCCCAATTCTCCATCTCAAACAATGAAGAGACCAATTTACCAATGTGTACTAGTCAAATCTGATACATGTGCAGTTGTCTCTTTTATAATCAGCAATCACTACTTAACAACAAAAACAGAGAGAAACAAGCACATAACTAATATATATAGAAACAAACCATGTAAATTATGGGATCCACCTTATATGTTAAAACATGAAAGCTGCTACTCCTGAACTTTAAAACATAGAACATGAGAAATAGATTTAAAAGAAATATCACTACAAGCTTGAAGAGTACTATCAAAAAATTGAAGAGGAAGATAAGAACTAGAACAATAAGCTTGAAGAGTGCTATAAAAAAGATACACCCCACATTCAAGCTTCTATTGCCGCTGTATACTTCCCATTAATAACTATTTACTACCACAGTCAAAGACCATAAAAGTGAATTAATGTGATTGATTTTCGGCTATTATATAGCAAACTAATTACTAGTATTTATTAGGCAATAACTTGGAAAAAGGAATGAGAATAAATCGGTTTTGATTAGTATTTAAACATTTGATTTTCATTAACTCTCAACAAAACAGAACAAATGGGGCAACCCCAAAGACAACAAAAAAAAACAACAAAAAAGCACAACCAACATAAGCTATAGTGGTGTGACAACCCAACTGTTAGGGAAAAGAAAACGGGAGCCAAAAGATCCTTTAAAACAACACAGGAAGGAATTTTGCTTGAGCCTGATATGTTTTCATAGCTTCAAATGCCATCACAAGGCACCAAAATTCTACTGATTTCAAACATGCAACACATTTTTTGAAGAAAAAAATAGCTAGTTGTACGAATACGAAAAAAAAACTTGCAAAGGAGAAATGAATTACTTGATGTGCAGCACATATCTGTGGAGTAGATAAGGTTCAAAGCATATAGAACTTCAAACAGTGACCTACAGCTTTGACCAGAAGAGAAGAACGAGAGCTTTGACACAAATTCTATGTGTGGTTTTCTAACATAGAAGGTTGGAATAAGGAGAAGTACTGGAACAAAGAGGGTAAATTATGGCACTGTGAAGGTAGTTGATGTTTTTCAATTCAACTTTAATTATCCCAACTTCTCAACGTAAACGTAGAAAGGTTGTTTCAAGTTGGGTGTGGGTTTGTGGCCAAAAGTGAGTTAGGGTAAAGGTGGGTTTAAGTTACCCAGACATAATGACACAATGTTCAGTGCAACCCAAAATCACATTGAGGATGACAAACAGAAAAACAAACACAGCCATAATTACTTCAAAGAGAATATATGTAGTTAAACAAAAAAATAGTATAGAGTTGGAAGATCATTGCATCTTTTTGTTATCTTGGTGAACATACAAATAATCGGTAGCTATAAGCTTAATTTACCATCCCACATTCAACACACTAAATTGTAGAAGGTTGGCCAATGATGAGTCTTTTCCATTCACAAGAGTTGAGAATCAAATACTAAATGATGTAGTGTTAAATCACTACGTTAACTCAATTAGTTAAAAGTTTGTTGACGCCTTGCTACTACAATACATCATTTCCATATGCAACTCTTAGGGGGGGCGTATGTTTGAAGTTATAAAAACACATTCCTGCGAGTATAGAGGATCAGAATTCATATGTTTATTTTTAGAGAACTAAATTATTTTATTCAAACATGGGGAAGAACCTCCTAACAAAAAGAGTACTAGAACAATAACCAGACAAAGGCGAGAAGACAAAACCACTACAAAACATGAGACACGAAAACTCCAACCAGGAATAAGTGCTTAACACACGTGACCTCTAAATACCATGAATAAGCGCCACCGGAGATGCCAAAGAAGCCACCTCTTCAACATAAGCAACCACAATATTCGAAAGAGAATCAGATATATGTGGTTGTATGTAATCAAAACAAGCTAGACTTGTGCAAAGTGAGAGTTTCTCACATACCCAACACTTATAGGTTTGTAGTGTAATGGATGTGATACTAGTCCTTTAAGTATTAAGAATGTCATACAACCCAAATTTAACAAGAAGACAAAACAACTTAAACTGTGTAGCAATAAAATACCCCTTATATCAGGAATTGACATCCACTTATCTTCAGTGGCCAATTGACAAGCAGGGCCGGCCCTTCCCACAACCCAGGGCCTCCAAGAAGAAGGGGCCCAAAAAAAAATTCTCATTAAACTTTCCCCTAAAATAAAATTTAGTTATAATAATTAATGTTCATGATGTTATTAATGACTTGAGCTGGTTTAGTGGTTAGTAACTGTGTATGTTACTTTTATGTACTGGGTTCGAATCCCATCTTTTGGCTTTTGACATGTTATTTGTTAATTAATTTGAATTGAAAGAATTCAAAAATTAAAGCAAAAGGTCGCGTTGCTTGGATTCGAACACGCGACCTCTGACGGGTTACAAGAGGCCAGTTGCCAAACGAACCAACATAATGGTTCTAATGAAATTTCGAACGATAAATTATTAGGGAGCCATTTTTATTATTTGCCCAGGGCCTCCAAAATGTCGGGACCAGCCCTGTTGACAAGGAACAATGTATAATGCATTAAGTACTTCTTGTGCCCTTGCAACAAACCATAAAGTGCATAACATACCCAATACTGTTAAAGCTCCTTAATCAGTTCGCTGCGAACATAACTCCAGATCTCGTCGCCCATACCTAACCACAATGATCATCTGATGCGACATTTAAAATATTATCAATATAAAATTGAAAGTTTGAAGAATTTGATTAATGAATGAGATGACTATTTTGGGTGCAAATTTGGTGTACTCAAGGCCATTTGCGGAGACAAGTTTGGAACGCTTAGGGGGCCTTCTTGGAGGGAAATGTTGAATTTCTATCATGAATAGAGTTGATATAACCATTAACTATCTCAAAATATAAAAAGGATGACGTTTTGTAGATCCTTTTACAACACCACATTTTCCTTGGTCCTTTGTTTTTATCTTATCAGGAGGAGGACACATAGAAGTTATATCAGGGAACAGAATCTCTCAAACATTCTCTTCTATTATGATTTTCTTTCTCACATCTGCTTCTTCAAATTTATATGGCAAAGCTTCCCACTCAGACTTTGGAGTCAATTCTAATAAATGATCATCACCTATTGCCCAAGATAGTCTCTTAAAAAGTGATGAATTGCTAGTAGGGGAACACTTTTATACCTTGAAATTTCACTAGCATAAGGTAATTCATATGTTGTTCTCATTGTACATCCACATTCAGAACCATCAATTCCCACATTGTGAACTTGCATCTCTTCCTTTGCAATTAACTGTAACACTTTTTTGGACATAAATTCTCTCAAATTGTTATAAAACTTTCATTTGAAAGTGCGATCCATAATGAATATGTTATGCTGAAAAGATTACCTTATCTTGATATGTTGCAAAATGTTTAACTTGTTCATGCATCCCAAGAAGTACATAAATCACTCTTGCTATGTCGAGGCAATATTTTCAACCTTGCATGTGCACCTTCAACCCTTTAAGACTAACACTATTTTTATTAATAATGTTGAACATGTTTACAACTTGTAGAAATTTTCTAACTACTTAAATCACTTGTTACTTGTTGTCACAGTGGCGGAAATAGGGGGTGGCTTGGTCATGCCACAGTCCCCACATTGTTTTAATTTTCTTTACCGATACCCTTATAAAAATGGATATAGCACCACCATACCTAAATATATATCACTTATTGACTTAGCTTGGTCCCACAATCAAAGAAAAATTTCACTTTCTCTGCTCACGTGTTCCGTTCGGTGTTACAACATCCAATCACTTCAACTTTATTATATTATATTAAAACTATTAGAAAAGCTTATTTTACAAGCTAGTATTTTTCTTCTCCCTTTTAGATTTGCTAAAAGAAAGGTAACATCGTAACAGACTAACAAAGAACATTTGGGGGGGGGGTCTTTTTGGCCTTTTTTTTTTCTCTACCATGCCCATGCCCTAAGTTTTCCATTCAATCTTGGTTTTTGGCTTTCTCTACTCACGTGAGGTTGCTTTTTTTTCTTCCTTTTACTGTATGTTTTCAATTCCAAACTTTTTCATTCAGTTTTTCACATGCTCACTACCAATAATTTCACTTCCCCACTTCTACTTCTATTTTGTGTGTTATTTCTTCTATTTGTTGTGCCCTATCACTGTTATGTGTGCGAATTTATAATTTTGACTCAATTTGAGGATTGGATGCTCTAATTTTGGGGTTTATGGCTTCAAGTTGTTCAATTCCACTCAGATTTTAGTCACTTTTTTCCTCCTTTGTGGTAACTAATTTCCCCACTCTTTATTTTTTACTTGAGGGAATTACCTTGTTCTTTGCATAATATTAGCTTTGTTAGATTCTTTTGATTAGTTAGATTGATTATCCGTCATGTTAATTATTAGAATGACAATTTTCTCTAACCCTAAATTTTGATTGGAACTTATTAATTTATATGAGGTGATATATTTCTTTTAGGTTGAAAGATGTCTCACAAGAAAACTATTCACTCATATTTCAAAAGAAAAGAGGGAGACAATAAAGAAGCACAACCTTTGTCTAATGCACAAACTTCAAATTTAGATACTAATGTTGAAAGTGTTGTTGAACAACCTCCTTCCAAATATTTGAGGATTGGACAAGAAAGCATTGATATTGTGTCACGACCCGAAAACCTAAGCCGTGACCGGCTTGTGGGAATACCTCCATGACATCACAAAGCAACTCTGCAGTGGGTACTCTTCTCCTTCCTCATAGCACAAACCCTAAGTCCCAATCTTTATCTCAAAATCCCTTTCACTTGAACATCAAAATCCTCCTTCACGAGAGTGTGGTTTTTTGCAATAGGATTTGGTGTGGCTTTTCATGTGTAGAAGTGGAAGGAAAGGACGAAACAGTGGAGGGGATGCAAGTCGCATACGGAGGCACAGGAAAGCAATTCTAAGAGAAAAGAAAGAAGGATACAAATTTGAGGTTTCTTTTTGTTTGTTGTTTTGGAATTGGTAATGGTAATTGGGGTGTGGGCTGCGTGATATAAAGGTAGGCTAGGTTAGTTATATTTTTTTCTTCCATTTTCTAATAATAAAAAAATATATAATTATTGAAACGGGTCGTTTCAATCTTCCCCTCTTAGAAAAATTCGTCCTCGAATTTTAAAGTTTGAACCAATCTTAAGTTCCAAATAGGAGTGGATACTTCTCAAGCATGACCACCACGAGTCTCCCAAGTCGTCTATTCACCAAATGGTCCTCGCCAAAGTACTTTCACTGAACAAAGCTCTTTAAAATGCATACACTTCACTCTCATATCAACCAAGGCTACCAGTTATTCCATATATAAAATAAAACACATGGCCTCAGTTTCCGTTTTTACCAAACCAAGCCACTCCTTTCTTCGGAAAAACACTTAAAACACATGGTCACTAATTGCAACCTCAAAAAATGTGTCACCTCCTACCAGCATAAGACTTTTGTTTACCTTGAGCTGTAACCAAACGATCTAAACTAGTTTAACTTTCTCTATTGCGTGTTGGATAGGTTATGGACATTCAAGTTTAGTTCCTCCATAATCAACTCAATCTACTTGATTATTGCACCCCCTACCAGACAAGGCCTCAAATAGTGTTAGCTGAAAACTAGATTGATTATTGTTCTTATAATTATGCTTCATCCGGGTTAAATACTGATCACAACTCTCTCTAAGGTCTAAAACACCTGCACAAGACATATCCTATAAGATCTGAATAGTCTCTAAGAATTGCCAATTGTTTGAGAATGGAAACCTATACTCATTTTCAAGTGAGTCCCCGAAGCAATTTGAAAGGATTTCAAAAACTAAAAAGTGAATAGAGCTTCTCAATATGAACTCATAACTATGGGTGCACCATGCAAGAAATAATCTCATCCAAACAAAACTTAACATATTGAGTTGTGGTGTAAGTAGTGTTCACTTGTAAGAACTATGCAAACTTAATCAATTATCCATGATTACCTAAACAGAATCATAACCTTTGATCCTAAGAAACCTTGTCACCAAATCCACAGCAATACTTTCCAACCTCCATAGTGATGTCTTGATAAATTGATCTAGCTCTTCTAGCTTTTAGTTCCTTTCGTCCAATCCTTGTCATACTTAACATTTAGAAACAAAATCCACTACGCCTTTCTTCATTCTTTCCCACCAATAAAATTCCTTCACATCTTGATTACTAGAATATGAATGTATAGTTTAAAAAAAATAATGATAGAAGTCCTCTAATATTTTCCTCCTCAAACTATTTGTATTAGGCAAACACAATTATCATTTAAGTCATAAAATGTCATCAGATTCTACCGAAAATGTGGAACCTTTTCACTTCAAAATTCCTCTACCATCTTCACCACCTATGAATCTTGACCTTGATCATGTTTAACATCATCAACCCAATCACCAACCAAATTAAAATGAATCTGCACAAAAGTCGACAATCCTTTGGGATGGACAATCCCAAACATAACTCTTCTATTAGTAAGCTTATAGTGCTCTTCTTTATCCTCAGAATGAACAAGAATACCTTCAATAAACACATTCACAAAGTGCTAAAAGAATGACTTAAAGATGCGGTTCATTGAATTCTTAAAACAACGTTGGCATCACTAAGTCTAAAGGCATGACTAACAACCCATTACAGTCATAACATGTTTTGTAGGTGGTCTTCAAAATTCTCTTTCTTAATATTCCATTTATGGTACCTAGATCACTAAGTCTTTTTTTTTTATACCATCATATTCTCCATTTGCTTGTAATCTACACATAACTACATAGTCTTGACTCTCTTCTTCATAGTAAATCTGGTTTAGAAACTAACTATATGGAAAACTCTATCCCTTTATTGGAAGGTACACCCGAAAATTCTCTAGGGAATACATTCTGCAAAACACACTACAAAAATCTCTTCTAGTTTCAATTTCGCTAATTGAGTATCTCTTACCAAGATCAATTGTCACCTACAACTCTTCCGTAGTAACTTGTTAACTTTCAATGCTGAAACTGGATTATGAGGTGTCCAACTTCACTCTCCCGGAAATGAGAAAAATGACTCTCGCTGTACTTTAAATCTCACTACCCTATTTATGACAGTCCAAAGTATCATTGACAAAAGATTATCCAATCTATATCCAAAGATCACATTAAAATCAATTATGTCTTAAGCTGTAACGACTATCAACAACTCTCAATCGATCTCCAATGGATACCTTAAAAATAATGGTTCACAAACTCAACTATCAAATACTCTCCAAGAGGTTCAGCAATGACCAACATCTTATTCATGAAAGAAGATAATTCACTAAGCTGACAACAATGATAAAAGAGTATATATCTTTAGCACTAAGCAAAACATAATCATCTCAATATCATATAGGGAGTATACTTACTGCCACTTCCTTGGTTGCCTAAACATCTTGATGGGTCAAAATAAAGACTCGAGCTCAACTCTCCTTACATGTCGTTAACATCGACTACTGTTTCATTTACCATTATTTTTAGATACTGCACGACCTCGGCGAAAAGAACTCATAGCTTGTCTACAAGTGTTGTAGGGGTTAAAGAAGATGCCAAATCTGCTTCTACTAACACTTACTCATGACCAAAGGAAGTTGCACAACCACCACTAGACAATCCTCCACTATATGACTTGTCTAACTGCACTACTATTACACCCCTCTATCTCCAAAGAAAGCTACATGATGATCTTTTGACAAGCAAAATAAGGTGTAGATCTCATGCAAAAATGCATTTGAGGAAAAGTGGATCGTAAGGGCCCCTTAAATCTAGTCTATGACTCTACATAAAGCTTTAAGATTATATACTATGATTACTCTAGAGAGTAATAATTATCAATTTTCTCCAGCAGTTCAAACTTATAAGCCAAGTCATATCTAACAATTTAGAAGTAAACGATTTATGAGTTTCTAGGAAAATTCATCCATGTTATCAGAGGCGATCCAAACGCTCACGTACCATAAAGTCATTAGATCAATCATGTGCTACAATCCTCCAACTGAATGATGTTAACTTTACCGCCCTTAAGGGTGAGCATCTAAATGCTCTCTATAACTTCTCCAAAGCATTACTAAACCTTTGTAGATTCGGCCTTGCACTAGTACTAGAAAATTAGGAGATTTAAGTTGTATGTGACCAGTTAATATGACCTCAATCTGTCCAGTGGCACTTACTTCTTGTTACTTTCCTCTATCTAACCTCTAGCTGACGCTCGTAAATTTTTTCTCATGTGGGCTCCCTTGTTGCTGTCCAACAACCACTCCAACACGTTATTTCAAATCATGTTAAAATTCCTTTGTACCAACTGTAAGCTCTAACATCCCTGAATTTCATAACCTCAATATAAGCACATTAATATTGGCTACAACAGCAAACAACTAGCGCCTACAGGCAATGGTCCTTGGCCTAAACCACAACGCCGACCACGACCTCCTAAAAGAGGGTCCTAATAAGTTAACTCATCTTATGATAAAAATCCTAATTTAAGTGACATCCTCACTGAACAAAGAATATTCATGGAATATATGACATGACTCAGAATACAGTGAATGAGGAGCGAACTCAAATCACACTTGGAAAACAACTTTAGGACTCTCATGAGGCGTTAATAGCATCTTTAAAGTAAATGGTGCCGCGGTTCACAATTTACTAAAAAGATTCTATCACTACCTTATGTCTGCAGCTAATAGGACCTACAGCCAAAGCTCTGATACCAACTTTGTCACGACCCGAAAACCTAAGCCGTGACCGGCGCACAGACTACCACCCTAGTCTGGCAAGCCTCACCCTCACAGAATCATTTTCCAAACAATTATTCAACATAACCTTGTACACTTAATTTATAAAAATACCAGAATCTCATTTGTAATTTCAATAGTTACAAAATGATAACATCTGCCAATAAGCTCTCCCATAACTAGTATTTCAGGTAAAATATAAAATCAACTCGAGCACTCAAGTGCCAACTCTTAAAATAAAATAAAAAGTCACAATCCCAAATCTAAATCCACCTAGTACTCCCTATAGCTGCAGATAACCAAGATTATATAAAAGACACCAATGTGACAACCTGCCCAAGGAAATAAGTCGAATGATCTGAATCTGAAAACAGTCTGCTACTCAATTGCCTGAAAATCTGTGGAGGGAAATAAGGTATGGGGTAAGTCACAAAGACTTAGTGAGCAGTCAACAACCACCATGAACAAGAAGGGGAAACAGAATAGGCACGAGTTTTTCTCTCTCAACTCATGTATAAACAATTTATATCAACAATAATACCAGTTTAAATCATTTCCAGAATGAACTTGACAAAAAAAAATCATAAAGCTCATTAATAATCACTTCAAATAAATACAGTTAAAATCATGTCCTGATATGAAAACATAAAACCATAAATTTAATATCATAGGGTCACACATGTAGAACCGTGAGGCGGCTCCATCTCGTTGATAGCCCTCTCCTCCTACGGGATGGCCTATCCGATAGGGGCAGCTCCATCTAACGGATAGCCCTTTCCTCTCTCACATCATATATCGTATCGTATCTCATCGGGGGAAGCTACATCTCGTTGATAGCCCTCTCCGTGCACTGGCGGCTCCATCTAACGGATAGCCCTCTCCTCCCGGAATCAATCTAGCTAGGTGCACCTAGGCCGTTACCTCCGTTAACGGCTACGGGGTTCTATCAAGGATCCCCAAAACCGTTTTCTCAAACCAGGTTAAGTCTCATCAAAGTCTCAAAATCAACTTTCCAAGTTCATAATCTCAGTTTCACATAATTTCCAAAATCAAAGCAATATAAATTATTTTCTCATGTTAGTTCAGAATCAGACTCAGATCAACTTCATAAAACCAGCTTTCAAATAATTCACGAATTGCAAAACATGTTTCCCCAATTTAAATATATAGGTAATATATCAAAATAATCATAAATAACAATTATAGAGTAATAAAATTATGCCACAATGATTGAAAACCACTCACAATACGACGAATCGACTGAACTGCTCTCAACAGCTCCACGTCAACCAAACGCACCATTAGCCAACGAATCTGAACACCAAAATTTAACTTCAAACCTTCAGCCTTAATTATCTTATGTCCTACTACCCATGAGCAAGTACAAAATCCCCAATTATATACCCAAAACCCTAAAAACAATTCTACTTAATTATTACATATGCTATAATACTATTCTTTAAATTTATAGGTTGTGGGAATACCTCCATGACATCACAAAGCAACTCTGCAGTGGGTACTCTTCTCCTTCCTCATAGCACAAACCCTAAGTCCCAATCTTTATCTCAAAATCCCTTTCACTTGAACATCAAAATTCTCCTTCACGAGAGTGTGGTTTTTTGCAATAGGATTTGGTGTGGCTTTTCATGTGTAGAAGTGGAAGGAAAGGACGAAACATTGGAGGGGATGCAAGTCGCATACGGAGGCACAGGAAAGCAATTCTAAGAGAAAAGAAAGCAGGATACAAATTTGAGGTTTCTTTTTATTTGTTGTTTTGGAATTGGTAATGGTAATTGGGGTGTGGGCTGCGTGGTATAAAGGTAGGCTAGGTTAGTTATATTTTTTTTCTTCCATTTTCTAATAATAAAAAAAATATATAATTATTGAAACGGGTCGTTTCATATTGATACTTTGATCCATGATCTTGGAAAACGTCCACAAATTTGGAATTATCACGTGAATCAACAAGATGAAATTCGTAGAGCATATATAAAGTTTGGGCCTTATCAATTCTTAATGGATGTGTATCCACTTTCTGGTCCAGAAAATCGTGCTCGACGATTTCAAGCTCATTGGTTTAAAACTTTTCCTTGGTTAGAGTTCTCACCTGAAAAAGATGCTTCTTTTTGCTTTCCATGCTATTTATTTTCTAGAAGTCCAAGCCTGTTTACTTCAAAAGGGTTTAGAAATTGGAGAAAAGTAAATAGTGGAAAAGATTGTTCATTTTTACCTCACATCGGACAAAGCCCAAGTTCACCTCATAATGTTGCTCTTAGATGTTGTGAAGATTTTAAGAATCAATTTTGTCATATTGATAAAGTGTTGTCTAAGCAGATTTCGCAACAAGTTTTGAATAATCATTTGCGTCTTAAAGCTTCAGTGGATGTTGTTAAATGGTTAACATTTCAAGTTTGTGCTTTTAGAGGACATGATGAAAGTGTGAGATCTAGAAACCAAGGTAATTTTCTAGAGATGCTAAAACTTTTGACTTCTTACAATAATGAAGTAGACAAGGTTGTCTTGGATAATGCACCCCAAAATGCAAGATACACTTCACCCACTATTCAAAAAGAAATTTTACATGTGTTTGCTAGAAAGATGCAAAGTGAAATTCGTGAAGAGATTGGTAATGCAAAATTTTGTATAATTGTTGATGAAGCTCGTGATGAATCTAAAAGAGAACAAATTACTCTTGTTGTTAGATTTGTTTATAAGAATTGATATGTTAAGGAGCGTTTATTGGATGTGATACATGTGACAGATACTACATCTAGCACTCTTAAGCAAGGGATTTGTTCAATATTATCTCATCACAATCTCAACATTCAAAATTTAAGAGGCCAAGGATATGATGGAGCTAGCAATATGTGTGGAGAGTGGAATGGTTTAAAAGCTTTGATTCTTCAAGAATGTCCTTATGCATATTATGTATATTGTTTGACTTATCAATTACAACTAGCTCTTGTTACTTCAGCTAAAGTAGTTAATGTTCATGGTTTTTTTCAAAACTTGACTATGATTGTTAATGTTTGTCTTCTTCTTGTAAACACAGTGATGAGTTGCAAAAGGCTTATGCAACTGAAATTGCACATTTAGTTGCAAGTGATGGGATTGAAACTGGAAGGGGGGGCTAATCAAATTGGCACATTAAAGAGATCTGGAGACACTAGATGGTGTTCCCATTTCAATTCTATATGTAGTCTTTTACGCTTGTACAATGCAACTACTTCTGTTCTTGAAGATTTAGCTGTTGAAGGGTCTACTTATTCTCAATGAGGTGATGCTACTTATGCTCTCAAATTGTTGATATTATTTAAATTTGTTTTCATCCTACATTTTATGGAAGAACTTATGGGAATTGTTGATAATCTTTGTCAAGCTTTGCAGCAAAAGTCTCAAGACATTTTGAATGCTATGTGTTTGGTTTCTACTACAAAGTCATTGATTCAAAACCTAAGAGATTATGGGTGGGATTCTCTTTTATAATAGGTTAAATGTTTTTGTGAGAGTCGGGCTATTGAAATTCCAAATATGAGTTCTTCTTTCTCTGACATAATTCGATCTCGTCGTCAGAAAGATTTTGTGACCGTGGAGCATCATTATCATGTAGATGTATTTAATTCTGTCATTGATTATCAGTTGAAAGAATTAAACAGTAGATTTAGTGAGCAAACAACTGAACTTCTTACATTGAGCACAACTTTAGATCCTAAAGATGCATTCAAGTCATTCAATGTTGGTGATATTTGTTGTCTGGTTAAGAAGTTTTACTCATGTGATTTTTTTGACCAAGAAAAGATTCTGCTGGAATATGAATTGCAACATTATGATTTTGATGTGCTTAAAGGTGTCAACTTTCAGAACTTGTCCACAATTGGTGAATTATTTCAAAAACTAGTTGTGACTGGAAAATCAAATGTTTATCCTTTACTTGACAGATTGTTAAGATTGGTTTTGACACTTCCTGTGTCAATGACAACCACATAACGTGCTTTTTCAGCGATGAAAATCATAAAAACAAGATTGCGCAACAAATGGAAGATGATTTTCTCACTCACTACATGATTGTTTATATTGAAAAGGAAATTGCCGAAAATTTTACCATACATTTATTGATGATTTTTACTCTATAAAACAAAGGCAAGCCCAACTTCAATTTTTAAATTTCGAGGTACTTAAATTAGTTATTAAAACTTGCCAGTTGGCTAATTTTCATTCACATTGCTAAACTGTTGTATTTGTGTGTTGATTGCAAGTTCCTTCTTCATCAGGGAGATAAATGGTGGTGTGGTTTGACACTTGCATAAATGAGGTGTCAATTTTTTGTTTGGAGAGACAAGTTATTGTTATTCTCATTGGTTCTATATTATGTGGCACTACTTTACTACCACTTTTTGAGATGAAGCTACAAGTTTTTGTTATTTCTTCTGACATGTTACCGGCTTAGTGGCACATATATGATGGATAGTATCCATTGGACTCAATTTACAAATATACTTTTCTTCTTATATAAATATTAATCATGTATCAAATTTGTTTTATAAATTACGCATGTGAGAATATAATTTTTTTCGTAAATCATATGCACTTTAGTCTTCGCCACTCCGAAATAAAAATCCTGCCTCCGCCATTGCTTGTTGTTTTCCCTAGATGCATGGTCGTATAAATACAAAACTTCATATATTTATGCTTTTACGAATTCTACCATGTAGATATGCCATGAGAAAAGGGAATCGTCACACATTAGTTGCAAGTATTTAAGATCACTACAATACTCGACCTCGATTATGTAAGCCATAAAAAGAACTCCACGCATTGATAATTATGTCCCAAAGCTCCTTCGGATGAACATGCAACTTGCATTTTTCCTTCACATTCTTAGCAATGTGAAACTGACACAACATGTGCTTGGACAAAGAAAAAACATCATCGACAACAATTATTAATTCAACCATACGCTTGATAGGGTTTGTATACTTGTTTATGATAGTGAAATTACTGGGGTTACTCTCCTTTAATGAGAGAAACATGTTGTTTGGTTTGACTCTGTTGTCTGCCATATCTTCAACCAACACTTTTTCTTGATCCGTTGGTCGTCCAACGAGTGCGTGCCTAATTAATATCCCGTCCCGTTCATCGATATGAATACCACATAAAACTCTTAGTTTTCAACCTCCACACACCTTCCTAGGTCGCACTCTTAGCTTCAAAGAGCTCTAACGTTTTATAGTTCTTGTGCCCTAATGTGTCAACATGTTCTTATACAACTTGTACTTCCCACTCCACTCAGTTAGAAGTTCCTTCCTTTTAAGACCTCCATAATCATACCTCGTAATAATAACAACAAATCCATAATTGGCTATAACATAGTAAGAACTAAGATATAACTATCTCTGGTCAGTGGTAAAGGCATCCGTACAGTCATCTATAACAACAACATACCTCTTAGTATTTATGTTTTCATCCTTACATGGTAACATATCCACTTCCCTTAACAAAATTGTTGCCATGAAAATACTATATTGCATACCATTGTTTAATATGAGGAAACTGATAAAGTTTGACCTTCTGCATTTTCAAACGCATAATTCAGATTTGCTTGCTTTCATATGTTCCTCAAATTAGAAACCGAAACATTTGCTTTTGTGTACCAGAATTTAGAATTCGATACGCATAAAACTATGTTCCGCATTATAAATTTCGAAACATATAAAACTACACTTTTAAATAAAACTTTCCATAGACTTAGGTTTGCGAAATGTAAGAGATGTTGAATATATATTTCACAAATTAAAATACAATATTAAATATAATTCCCCATGCGAGTAAAAATAGATCAAACCATTACCTATGGAGTAACGTTTGATGATGGATCACAAACCCATCACCTAGCCTGGCTTCCTGACAATACTTGTGTTGAAGGAGATGTTGAGGAAGGAGATAGTGAACAAGATGATGGAGATGGTGAGAGAGGTGAAGGATATGGTGAAAGAGTACAAAGAGGCTCGGTTGTGAAGAAGGAACAACGGAGAGATGGTGGGGTTTCTAGGGGTATTTTGGGAAAAATAAAAAAGGGGATGGTGAGAATAGTAATGCTCTATACAAGTCTAGCTCAGCTCATGATATTTCCACCCTAGGCACGGACACTCAACACCGTTCAGTTGGACAGAGACGTGCCAGCCAAGCCTTACCCTTACCCTTACCCTTTCCCGCCGATTCATTCACCCATTCCACTCCTCTAACTATAAATTCTGTTACTCCTCTCTTCACAACTCTACACTTCACAACCAATCAATCCATGAAACTTCTACAACTATCACCACCATGCTCTTGAAAACCATAATCCACCGGAGACTACTCTCTCTACTCAATCCATGGCTACGAGAAGAGCCCCAAATCGACCTCCAATTAGGGTTCTTCCACTCCCTCGCCGTCGCCAACAACCTCCGCTTCGACACCTCCGTTCTCAACCACCTCTTCGACGCTCCTCCGTCCCTCGTCATCAAGGACCTCACCGTCGAACGCCTCACCGTTCGATTCTCCGCCTGGTCATCGCCGGACTTCACAATCGAACTTCACGGCGTTCGCCTCGTGCTGGCGTTCGAGTTAGTAACCGCTAACATCCTCTTTGTTTTCTCTTTTGATTGTTATTTGAATCAGTTATTGTTGAATGAATGGTTTTCATTTCTTTAACTGAATTAAGTAACTGTTTGGTTTTGAAGGAAGCCGGAAACGGAGGAATGCGCGAGGCGGTTGCGGAATTGGAAGTATGATCATTCCGATTATCTCAGGAAGAAGCTTTCGGAACTCGATCCTGAGGTAAACTACTACTTTTTGCAGTTTTTGAACTCAATGACTCTTGCTACTTGATGAAGCTTTTTTTTGTTATCGGAACTTATGGCACTTCCTCTAGGTCATTAGTCCAATCGGAATGTCTCGCGATTAAAATTATTGGTGCAATTCACTAATTCGTAACGGTTTCTTTATTAGGCCGGTTCTTGTTTAAATCAAATGAATCTTGAGTACAAGTAAAGAGAGAGACATACCAGGAAGAATTAATTTGTTAAATATCATATCAATATCATTATGGTGATTACTGTTTACCTTTTGTGTGGATTTTAGGGCTGTTCATTGCATCACATTTTGGAGAGGATCTTATTTGCTGTCCCTGAGAGGAAGGATTTTACATCATCTGTTTTGAATCTCATCATGAATAGCTGTCGTCTTGAAGCGCGTCACATTCACGTGGCGATTCAATTCCCCATATTAAATGACGAGTTTGAATGTTTTGGAGAAATAAAGGAGGTCAGTGCAAGTTCTAAGTATCTGGATAAAAAATGTCTTCTTAGAGGTTTTCTTAGTACAATTTTTATTCCGATGAGAGAGAGCTCTTTTACATTGAATGGCATTGGAATCAGGGTCGGATTAATTGGAAAGAATGACACAAAGCGTGTTTTGCTCTCATCTGATGTCCGGAGTTTCATTAAATTCAGAGATCTTGAGCTGGCAGATTGCACACTCTGTTTTCCCGAACTAGCTTTTTCATTCTCTCCAGATGACATCTCTAAGTATATTCATTTAGACGAATTACTATCTAATAAGTCCAACCAAGCTAGGAATGCTAGAGAATTATGGAGAATAGCTTCCAGCAGAATCGGCCACGTGACTTTATCTCCCAGATTGTCATTGCAAAGATTAGTTGGTGTTATAGGCCAATGGATAAACTATGTCAATACTTATGAGAATATCTTGCTTCTTACTGGATATTCTACTGGCCACACATGGAAGAAGTCCGTTTCTAAGGTGTCTCATAACAAACTGATTTTGAGTTCTGCTAGACACCATTGGGAGTTGATCTCTGACATTGAGAAAAATTTGCCTGTTGAAGGTATAACACTGGCAAGGCGAATAGCTCGTCATAAAGCATCCTTGAAAATTCCATTTGATTGTCATAAGGAATTTGCGGCCACAAGTAATTTCTTTCACCCATTTCTTTCTATACTGGCATTTATATGGCAAGTCATCTCAAAGATAATACATTGTATAGTGCTCATCTTTTACCGGAAGAAAATAATGCAAGATCCTGATATTGATGGATGTTTTTTGGGAAGTCTAAATGAAGAGCCTTGTCAAAGGTGTTATTTTGTGGTGAACTTTGGGAAAATCATAATATCAGTTTCTCGAATAAATGAAATTCAACCATCTGCATGTGAAAAATTTCAGTCACATACTGGGATTTCAAACTCAGATTTCCTTTCAATATACTTCTGTATGGATGCTTTGTTATTAGTATCTGTGAAAGACATTTTTGAACAAAGGGTCTTTCTATCATGTGGGAAAATGAAGGTTAATCTTGCACCCTTGAAAATGTCAGCAGAATCAATTACAATGGATATGCTTCGTTCAGTCAAAGGAAACGGAAAGGAAAGCATTAATGATATGGAATCACTTCTGTGGGTTGAACCTGCAAAGATGTTTCTCCTTTCAGAAACTAATGTTGCTGAATTTGAAGATTCTGTTGATTCTCATATTGAAAGCTTTATGGGAAAGTTGTCAGCGAGTTTGAAAGGAATTTACAGCAATTTGGGTGAAAGTGAGATTGAGTATTCTGAAAATCCATGCCTTCTATTTAAGATTGAGATATATTCCACATATCCAGACAACAATAATTCAGATTTTGGGTTTTGTGAATGGGGTTTAATGCTAGGAAAGTTAAATTTAGTTCTGACTCATTCTTCAGTAACATCGGTGTCTCTCATTCTTAGACAAATACAACATGCTGTTTACTGGAAGAACAAGAGGGAAATGTGTACTGTTCCAAATTTTGTGGAGAAAACAGAAAATGCTTGGGTTAAAAAATATGAACGTTTTTTCAAAGGATTGATTTTGGCCTTGCTTCAAAAGCTTCCAGAGAAACACATTCATTTTGGAGTGTTTGTTGATGGTTCTTCTGTAAGATTTTCACACAGAAGGGAGGCCAGTCTTGGTTGTAAAGACATTAATGACAATATCAGTCAGGATGACTTTGACTTCGCTTTTGATTTCAATGCGATTGAAGCTGTTGTCAGTTCTCCTCCTTTAGTTGGCATTGCATCATTGTCAGGTCACTTGGGGCTTGATACTACCAAAGCAGAGTGTATTACATTGGAACCTCAAGTGATTGAAATGCCAAAACCCAACAATGATAAGTATGCTTCCTTAGGAAAGACTTCAATTGGTACCTACCTTCATCTAAATGGCTTAAATGCTTATTTGGAGAAATCAGCAGAAGACCATCAGATTCAACTTTTTATATTGAAGCCAATTACCGTCCAGATGCTATCCTCTAGGTAGTTAGGAATTTGACTAAAGGCTGATACTTAGTTTACATTATCCATGTTTGTCATTTGATGTTCTTATTGGTTGCTGAAATTCTTGATTGATAACAAAATGGTAGTATATATATTGACCTCAACAAGTCAGAAACTGTTAGAAAATTTCATTATTTCTTAAGTTTTTTTTCTAAAGGTGATTCTATCAATGATTACGTTGAGTTCTGATTCAATTTAAAAAGAAAGAGAATTAGGCTAACAACTGGACACTAGCCAGGCCTTGAAATTAAGGGAGACAGTTGTTGTTATGATAAGATAATATTAGATTTGAGATATGTTTTTGCTATGATAAGATGAGTTATGGTCTGTATTATCTTGTTATCATGTACTAGATATGATTAGTTTTATAGATAGTGTATGAGATAGACTAGGAAACCTATTGTTGAGATCGACCAAGACACTTATTTATATATTCTACTTTTATGTCACATGTAATACACATCAATCAAATTATCAATGAGGAAATTATATTCCTTTCACTTCCCACTTGGAATTAGAGCTCCCGGTCCCCGGGGCTCTGCATCCGTGCCTAAACCTTAGTCGCCTTTATTACAGACTAAGAACTTTTATTGCCTTCATTGTGACCTAGAAAGGGATGCCTCTTTTGGAGTCATCAACTCAAAGGAGGTAGAGTCCAACACATTTCTCAGGATCTCCAATCATCTCCCTGAGCCCTATTAAAGTATACGAGTGCATGGGAGTACTATGTACCCAGATGCATGTGATCTGGCTGTTAGAGGCAGTTAGTTTCTGTTGAGAGGTTGTTAGCTGTTAAGTAAAAAACTAACTAACTTAGTAGTTAGAGAGTTAGAGATCATATAATATCACTATCAATCAATCAATACAGTTCATTCAGATGACACACACACTCTCTCTCTCTCTCTCTCTCTCTCTCTCTCTCCATTCTGTTAACTGAACATGGTATGCAGAGCATAGTAACTTGAAAGAATGGCTTCCGACGATCTAGAACCACAAATTCTGGTGAGCACATCTAGTCCGACCGCTGCTGCAACGTTGTTTTGAACTGTCCCTGTGTCCTCGTCTTTGGCACTAGAAGCATTGGTCCCGTTTTCTCACTTGATTACGGAGAAACTTGATGATCAAAATTTTCTCCTATGGAAACAATAGATAGAGCCGATCATCACCAAGCATGACCTTCATCTTTTTGTGTTAATCCGTCAATTCCTGTGAAGTATCTTACAGAGGCGGATTATGATTCAGACTATGTAAATCCAACATATCTTGCACGTGAGCAGCAAGATGCTGTTCTTCTATCTCTGCTTCAATCTTCTCATACAACTTACAAGTGCTGTTCTTTCTTAGATGATTGGGTGTAAACATTCCTACCAGATTTGGGATCGACTTCACTGTAGTTTTTACTCCAAACACAGACAACAAATCGTCAACTGAGGGTAGAGCTTGGAAATACATCACTCAGCAACAAATCAATTGTTGATTTTCTACTATTAATCAAGTATATTTCAGATTCTTTAAGTGCTATTGGTGATCCTCTTTCATACAAAGAACAGGTAGATGTGACTCTTGAATGTTCCTAATGAATTTGAATCACTTGTTAATCTGCTTCCATGAGTAGTAAATTTCAGCCAATGACCGTTGAACCCCACTCTGCCACTAACCAATGTGGAACTTTCTTTTGTTAAGCCGGCTCTTGATTTCGAGAAGTCCCTCATTGACTAGAGGTATGGCCAAATAATTGTTCATAAAGGGTAGAGCAACCCTCAACTGTAAGATAGCATTTGTGGTAGAGTAAGGCCTAATCCAAATTCTGATATAGTATTAGAACCTATCTAAGATCTGTTTAGTGGAGACCACCCATATATGAGCCACCCGCTGATGTTTATTCATATGAATTCCACACTCTAGATGTCTAGCCTTGGGTGTGAGGGGGTGTGTTGAGAAGTCCCACATTAACTAGAGATATGGGAAAATAAAGGTTTATAAAGGGTAGATCAACCCTGATCTCTAAGCTAGCTTTTGGGGTAGTTAGGCCTAACCCAAATGGCTTTGTGATAACTCAAGTGCTGTCTCATTGGATATGACATAACATGGATACTGGGATACGTCAATTTTAATAACTTATAGGGCATTATATGGCTATAACACACCAAATAATTTGATAAAAGAACACAAATTTTAAATGAAGAGAATCCACGTTCGTTTTAAATTTAGTATAACCAGACTTGATAAAGTTACCATTTATCTATTTATATTGTGTTTCCATATGTATTGGTATTCAAATTTAAAAAGTTGACCTAAAAGAATTACAAATTGCACTAGAAGCATATGAAACCATAATGAAGTGTTGGACACAGGTAGGATATGGCACGATTACTATTTTGAAGTGTTCGTGCTACCTTGCCTAGGGTCTCTTCTCTTCTGTCCAAAACATTGAATATCTTCCAATCTCTCTCCGTAACTGCCTTATAACCAATCCTAGCTCTAAAGTAATTGGTTAAACAGTTACTGCTGTTATCTAAGGCTCTAATTTTGAGGATTCCTATATTCTTCCTACTCATAATGATTTTTTTGTTTGTTTCCTAAGCTTCTTCCTTGCTCTGATTATGATTGTGATATTTTATGATTAATTTGATATTGCAGGGATTACATTTATTCCTTGAGCACAACAATGTCTGCATTTTCATCTGCTTTGGACATAACAGCTGGAGGATTCACGGTTTTGTCATTTTTGGATGAGGTGTACATGATCTATAAGGTGATATATTTTCCTCCCTAGTTAAGTCAAATGATAATTACCGTTTTTCTTATAGTATACTTTACATAGCACAGACATAGACATAACGACATATGCAATGTCTTAAACTATAGGACTTGAGCATATATACAAATATGTATAGCTTACAGGTTATGCTTAGTTAGTTGCTAGCTGTCATCTAACTGCTCTTGTTATGACGGTTACACTTAGCTCATTGATTTTCTTTCCTTTTGGTGTTATGTGCAAGGTTATTTAATGAGTACAATTCTGTGCTAATTTAAGTATGCAATAGCATGTCATGACTAAACGATCTTTTTCCTTATTGACAGGCAGTTGCAAATTTGTCTACTGCAGTATCTTATCTGTTTCATAGCTTTGAAGATGCTGATTGCATACATCCAGAAGTTATGGAACAAGAAGCATTTTTTGCAGAACCTGCTCGTGGTGTGGCAATTACAGGAGGGGATTTACAGACAAATGACATCTGCCCGTTTTTTATTAACGGGACCTGCAGATTCTATTCGATGGATGTCATTCTTCATTATTCTAGGACAAGTGATAATTTGGAGAGAGGTGCTAGAAAGTTTGAATTTTTAACTGGCAACAAAATGGCTGTGAGAACGTTGCCTGAATGTGGAATTTGGTTTTCTATTCAGCAGGGAACTATCATAGCATCTTGTGAAGAAGGGAAAATGGATATTGTCACTGATTTATCTGGAATCATGTCTTTTATTTTTGAATACCAGAAACCTTTGGGAAACAACCATGATGATATTGTACTAGAAAATTTGCTATTGCAATCTGTTAATTGTTTACATGAAATATCTCTTTCTGGTTGCACATTTTCTTTATGCTTGGGTCTCGCTCAAAGTATCTCATCGTCAGGAAATTACAGCAAACCATTTGGTAGTTCTAATTCTGATGCTAATATATCTTACATGGCGCTAGAATCCAACTTGGCAGTCTCTCAAAGATCAAATAACCAATCTGCCTGCATGGTTGAAAAAATGGGGTCTCCTACAAATATCAGCGCATTAGCGTCAGAAAGTCACTGGTTATTGATAAATGTTGCAGTAGATAATATCTTCGTTGGTAGACGCTCAAAGAAGAGTGATCTGGTTCAAGCACATAAATTGAATAAGCTTCTATCTTTGCTTTCTATTGGAGGAGAGTTTCATATGATATCCTGGGAAATCCAGGTAATAATTTGAGGAGCTAGTGAAGGCATAATAATCTGTCAGGCATGTTTCTGCATCTTTATTTTGAACCTTCTATCACAAATTGAATCTCAAGGATGTCATCTGTTTTATGGATGAATATTTTCTGTTTATAATAACATCTCAGGATTTAAAATTTACGTCTTATTCAACTAAATTATAAATGTTATTACTTATTGGGCAGGGTGGACTAGTTCTTCTTGAAACAGCATCGTTGCCAATGGCCATGGATAACTATTCTTCATATCTTCATTATATTGGGAATCTCACTTCTGATGTACAGCAACCTAATAAAAGCAAGCAGAAGGTAGAGCATGGCAAAAAGAGCGATAATCTCGATGACGAGATTGGTCAAGGGACTATTAGCACTTCTGAACAAGCTGAAAGTGTATTGCCGGATGCATTTGACTTATCTTTGTCACACTTTTCTCTTGTTTTAGCTCTGGAAAATGAACATGGTAATTAACTTCTTTGCAAGTTTTGGTTTAATTTAGATTATTTTTTTTAAATGCACAATTCACTACTGCAGGTAGTATCCAAGAAATCATACTGGAGGTTGACATGCATCTAAAATTTGAATTGGCAACTAATGGGAGAAAATTAACAGTTAACCTTTCTCGTTTATCAATCCTCTCTCAAACTATTCATGATAGAGTGGAAGGTGAAATGGAAATTCCTCATTTTTCTTCTGTCACATCAAAAGATTCAAGATTTCAGAATTTTGGTGAATTGAACTCAGTTAATGGTGCAAGTAGTTCAAACGACCCTGTTCCTGTTCAGTTAAGTCATCAGAACCAAATTTTAAAAGATTTCAGGGCTCTCTTGTCACTAGAGAGGCCAGACAACGGATCTTTGCATTTGTCTCGGCATTGGTGTGGCACTGGTTCTCTCTCAGGTTTGGAGTTGACACTTTCTGTATATGAAGTTCAGGTGAACTTTCTTACCATTATCAATTTATTATAAGGTTTCGTCTCTAGTTGTTCTTCCTGTTTTGGTCAAATTATTTTTTGAATCAAATTTGGTAGTATGAGTTATAAATTATTTTTTCTTGCATGTGCTGTCTAACTTTTGTTTCATTATACCAATATGCCAGACAATTTTGTCAATAGCCTCCTCACTCTCTGGGATATCCAGTCAGGATGCAGTTAAAGAATCGGAGAAAAATCATAGGTCTACAAGCCATGAAATTTTAAATAGTTTGGAAGCGGTGATTCCTGATGGTACTCAGTTCGAGCTCTATGTTATCTGTTTATAATCTTTTTACTGCTGTAAATTTGTAATCTTAACGACCTTTTGTAGGTGCAATTGTGGCTATTCAAGATGTCAACCAGCACATGTATTTTACAGTTGAAGGTGAAGAAAAGGCTTTCAGTATAGGTGGTACCATTCATTATTCTCTTGTAGGAGAAAGGGCTCTTTTCAGGGTACGTACTAAGTGCATCATATCTTCCATTCCTTTTTTTTTTCAATCTTTGTTCTCTCATTTTGGTACTCAAGTTTTGATGTCCTTGTCAAGCTCTTGATTTTCTGTTTTTTAACAAATAAAGTAATTTTAGGACCTTGACTATGCACTCGGTTTGTAATTTTATAGCAACTGTATTGTATCAAACCCTAGGTGATAGTTATCGGCTAGTTAGTTATGTTTAGAGTAAGTTACAAGTCAGTTATTTTCTGTTTGTTATGATTAGTTTGCTGTTACAAAGCTTCCTTCATAAGCTTAGTGTTTTCAGCTCTCTATATAAGAGCTTGGCTTGTATCTCTTAAATCTTTATAATTAAATCAATAACAATTCAGAGTAGACTCACTCTCATTCTCTCTCTCTCTCTCTCTCTCTCTCTCTCTCTCTCTCGATCCACTATCAATTCAACATTGCTTTTTTGTTGAGCTAAAATTCCGTTTTATTTTCTCTGAATATATTAGTTGCTAGTTTTGTTGTTGTCATTATGTGCCTGTAAAAATGTATCAACAAATGCTTTTCTGCAGGTCAAACACTGTACCCAACGGAGATGGAATTCTACAATTTTGTGGTTTTCCTTGATATCACTGTATGCTAAGAGTGATATGGGTGTGCCGTTGAGATTAAATTGTCGATCAGGATCATGTTTTGTGGATATCTCTTGTACTAACGATGGAGGATGCGCACTTTGGAGAGTCGATCCTCAACAGGATGAAAATTATGAACAAGTTGCTGACTGGGAAGCTTCCAGTCAATCAGTGAAGAGAAATTTCTATCTTGTGAACAAAAAGAATAACTCTGCTATTGCTTTCATTGATGGTGCTCCGGAGTTTGTTAGGAAGCCTGGGAATCCAATCAAATTTAAAGTTTTTGATGATCTTTCTGTTTCTGATGATGTTCCAGGGACAGCTAGCTACCCTAGCATGGCTCTGAAAACCTCTTGTCAGGGTGGAAAACTTCCTTGTATTGATATTAAAATTGAGAAATTTTCTATGAGTATTTTTCATGAACTTTCAGACACTGAAGATCTCTTCCCTCTCATTTGCTTGTTCATCAACAATACACAACTTGTTATACAAAGTTTAGCAACAAAATCCAGGGTCATGAGCACATCAAGGGCAGCGGTACATTACTTTGATGCTCAAAGAAACTTATGGTTAGTTTAAATTCCCGTTTGAATTGTATACTTTCTTTTAGTTCACATTTTAGTTGAACTGCATTCATAATATTGTCTTCTAACTTTTCAATTTCAGGGGAGAACTACTCCATCCTGTAGAAATTTGCATTTTTTACCGATCTAATGTTGAGGCCCAGCTTTCAGAATATGCATCTCAAGCAGTGCCTGTAAATTTCTTCTGCCGAATAAAAGAGGTTGTTAGAGTTATATCTGATTTTATGGTTCTTCTTTACTTTCATTTAGGCATTATATTTCTATTTTCTGAAATTTCTTGATCATCTGGACAGCTGGACATATCCCTAAATGAGAATTCACTGGATGTGCTTCTCTTCGTGATCGGGAAATTGAACCTGTCTGGTCCTTATTCACTGCGAAGCTCCATGGTTCTGGCTAACTGCTGCAAGGTTCTGGACCCAGTGCATCTATGTAGTTTTTACCATTAGAAGGAAAAAGAGGATTTAATTGATGTTCCTTTGCTCATTACTAGATTTGCTTAACCACTTAATGTTTTGTTTGAGCTTCTCTTTGACAATATCTTCTTTGCCTTAAGTAAATGTGCTAATTTTCTCAGCACTACCAAATCAGTGGTGTGATTAGTGTCAATTTGATCAACTAGTGCTAAATGGCAGGTGGAGAATCAGTCAGGGTCAAGTCTTCTATTTCACTTCAATCAGCAACAGATAATAATACCCAGGAAACAGTCAGCCTCCATTTTATTAAGGTATGCAGTTGTTATTCATTGCCATTTATATGTCGTATCTTCTAATATCAAGCAAGATTAATTATGGTCCTTGTTATACTGGAGAGTGGAGACATTCTGGCGAAAAAAAAAACTTTTATTCCCATGCTAATTTAATTTTCATTGTCATGCACAACATGTGTATTCCTGAACTTTTTTAGTGAATAATATTTCACAATGATTTGGATGAAAAGTCGAGTGTTTTGTCCAGGATCTTGAATTTTTATTCATCTGGGTTGATATTTTATTGGATGGTAGGTTTTGATAAACTTGCATTAATATTTTGTGCTTGTCTGATGTAATGAGAGCTGAGGTAGTTTTAGGAAGATCTCATCATTCCTTTCCCTTTTGTACCCTTCTCTGGCTATTATAAGCATGCAGCTTTGAGCCGAGTTATTGCTCATTGATAATGTTATTGAAGATAAAAGTTTCAATGGTTAATGCTGGATAGCTACTTTTTTTTTGATGATTTTGAATTTGCGATTGCTATGTGACAGGAGTCTCTCTGATCTCAAAAATCAAGATTTAGAATCTGCAACTTCTGCTTCTATCCAACTTGATTGTGGTTCCTTTGCAACTTCTTCTATTCATCTCCTACTTTCAAAAACACAGACTCTTGCTTGGAGAACCCGAATTATGTCAAAAGAAGGTATTCTAAACTACTTTCTTTCCATGCATTGTTGTTAATTTTTTTTTTTATTTTAAAACATGCTCTTTGGTAAAATATTAAAGATAGTTTTGATACTAGGAGTCCTTGTTAAAATAACAATTCTTGTTTTCTTTACATTGTTCCTAATGTTGTTTCGAGCCTCCCAGGCATATGAATTACATTTCTTTAGTGCGTTGCCTTTAGTTAAATATTAATTTTGATATTAACTTCTTGAGAAATTTTTAACATGCAATGGAAGTGTGATTTTTGGATTATGAAGGGAAATAATTGGTAAACAAGATATTTCACATTTATTCATTACTTTGGAATTTCTTAACCATGGCCAATGGAACTGTCAACAGTGTGGTTAAAGACGTTGTATGTTTATATTTGTAGTTTAATTTTGGTTACATTTTGAGATCATGCAATTTTTGTCAAGGCTCCTAATCCTATTCATTATTCATTTAACAGGTTCAAGAACCTTCCCAGGGCCAATTTTAGTGGTCAACATTTCTAGAAATTCAGAGGTATCTGCAAATGTCATTTTTCTACTCGTAAATAATTCCTTTTCATTTATAGTATGTATTTGTTGTTGTTTAGATTATGTGTAATATGACTATATGTATTGAAAATAAGACTTAAGAAGAGAATTACGGAAATTCAGAATCAAAAGAATTCTGAGTGTTTCATTGTATAATTCTGAATAAAAGATAACCTTTATATACAATCTGCTAAGAGAAGTTATCGTGACAAGATAACTGTCACTAATTGAAAACAAAGCAATCCTTACAAACTAATAACTGAAATGATGAGCTGTAGAAGAAACTAGCAACTTAATAACATAAACTACAACTAATTATAACAAGAGAACCAAAGTTGTCAGACTCGTGAGTCTACACAGCTTCGTTTTGGGACCGTAGATTCAACTCGTGGACTCGTAAAAGTTTACCAAAATTGAAAAAATACTTGAGTGGTGTACAAAGATAACCTACTATGATCCTTAAATAGGCATTAACCATATAAATTCAGCATTTAACTTCATAATAAAGCAAAGTTCAACAAATCACAATAATACAGTGTAATATTACTTTATACATCTCATAAAGCATACATAAATAACCAAAGTAACAAACCGTTAGTTCTTAGAGTAATAAAGAGAGCTGAAAATAGAAAACAAGAGTGGATAATTCATGATCTTTTAAAAATTCAAACTCTCCAACATCTTTCATTTAATCATCAGTATCATCATCATCATGGTGGAAGGAGGCAATCAATTTTCGTATGAGTAAACAGAGGGAGAAAGATGTGCAGAATAAAACAAAGGGAGAAAGATGGTGGAGGCAGAGCCAGGCTTGTTAATAGCGCGCTATAGCGGCGCAATAGCCTATAGCGTAGCGCCCTAGGGAGTCACCGTTACTCCACTATTCACCGCTATTTGTGCTATTTTCCGCTATAGCTGTAACATCCCGACTCTCGCGGACTTAACTCTTAGGGACCACTAACCCAAAGCTCTGGTTTTCTCAACCAAAGCTCTGATACCACAATTTAACGCCTCGATTTCTCGAGGGTTACTTTAGTAACCTTTTACAAAGAAAAGTGAGTAAATTTTTGCCGAAATAGAACAGTAAAATAACTTTAAAAATGAAACACTGAACAACCTCATTTATTACTCGTGGAAAATTTGGTTGTTTACATCATTATTCCAAAAAAAAGGGAAACTAACGCCCTTGGCCTTGCTTAAGCTCATCCACATACAAGATGGCTTTAAGTAGGCCTTAAGCCCTAAAACAAAGACACTCTACCTTACCCCTATTACAGACACATCACACTCACCCAACCCGACTCAGATAATGCCTCTGCCACGAAATTCATCTACAGCCTCCCTGATCAGTGTTTGCAGCCTCTGCTCCTGGCGCTCGATCAGTCTATCAAACATCTCCTCTACGCGAGCCTCATCAGCAGTTGGTGCAGTGGCAAAAGGATCGGGCACAGGCGACGTCGGGGTGTAGTCCGGAGAATCCGGTCCAGGTACATATCCAGGTGAAGGCGGGTGGCGGTGATAAACCCTCCGAAGGGTCCGTCTCCATCGAAGACTCCTCCTCGACGGGTGGTGCAAACCGAGCAGGAGGATAGGGCATTCGAATCTCGCCCTCAAACCCCGTTATCTTTTGGTGTGATCCATCTGGGTTGTAAGTCGACAGAAACACAAAACCTCTCTATATCCATGCCGCTTAAGGGAGTGGTCTATCTCCCAAGCGGTGTCCTCAGCCGCATCATGCAGATCGAGGCCCATCTTCCGACGATCCATCTTGCTTGTTGTTTGGGGCGCAAGATGGATTGTCGGAAGATGGGCCTCGATCTGCATGATGCGGCTGAGGACACCGCTTGGGAGATAGACCACTCCCTTAAGCGGCATGGATATAGAGAGGTTTTGTGTTTCTGTTGACTTACAACCAAGATGGATCACACCAAAAGATAACGGGCTTTGAGGGCGAGATTTGAATGCCCTATCCTTCTGCTCGGTTTGCACCACCCGTCGAGGAGGAGTCTTCGATGGAGACGGACCCTTCGGAGGGTTTATCACCGCCACCCGTGTACACCCCCACCTTCACCTGGATATGTACCTGGACCGGATTCTCCGGACTACACCCCGACGTCGCCTGTGCCCGATCCTTCTGCCACTGCACCAACGGCTGATGAGGCTCGCGTAGAGGAGATGTTTGATAGATTGATCGAGCGCCAGGAGCAGAGGCTGCAGACACTGATCAGGGAGGCTGTAGATGAATTTCGTGGCCAGAGGCATTATCTGAGTCGGGTTGGGTGAGTGTGATGTGTCTGTAATAGGGGTAAGGTCGAATGTCTTTGTTTTAGGGCTTAAGGCCTACTTAAAGCCATCTTGTATGTGGATGAGCTTAAGCAAGGCCAAGGGCGTTAGTTTCCCTTTTTATTGGAATAATGATGTAAACAACCAAATTTTCCACGAGTAATAAATGAGGTTGTTCAGTGTTTCATTTTTAAAGTTATTTTACTGTTCTATTTCGGCAAAAATTTACTCACTTTTCTTTGTAAAAGGTTACTAAAGTGACCCTCGAGAAATCGGGGCGTTACAATAGCGCTCGAAATAGCGTTTTTTGGCTTGCCGCTACACTACGCTATCCGCCATTAACAACCCTGGGCAGAGCAGAACGGGGTTCAGCGGGGGCAGCATGGTAGTGCGGCGGTGAGCACAGATGAGTCAGGTCAAACGAACGAAGCAGCTTCAGCCTCAGTTCTCGATGTCGCTCAACTCAGTTTCTGCTCCATGATAGTGAACAGGGGCTGGAAATACCACCATTTAACCAGAATACAGCCCTTTTGGGCACCCCAATTTTTTTCTTCCAGACTCACTAACTGGTCCATACTTGCGATTCTGACCGTGTCACAAGAAAACGAGTTTACTGCTAAGCTAGTGCGGTTTTCCTACCTAGACTTGTAAACTTGGCTGATTCTACAAGTTAACTCATGATTCTAACAACAATAATTAGAACACAATACTGAAAACTGAAAATACAAGATACTCTAAAAGCATCAATTCTTCAGGGTGACAGCCTTAGTAAAAATGTCTGCACATTGATCCAAAGGGGGAATATTACTAATAGCCAAGCTTTTGTTGATAATCTTTTCTCTAACAAAAACGATATCTACCTCCATGTGTTTTGTTCTAGCATGTAAGATAGGATTGTGTGGGAGTGCTACGACACTCATATAATCACAGAGAATCTGTGGAGTCTGAAAAGGAACTTGAGGTTCTGTTAGAAGAGACTGGATCCGTTATAATTCTAATGCTTTTTTTGCCAAGCTTTTATATTCAGCTTCAGTACTAGACCTTGCAACTAGTGTTTGCTTTTTAGAGCTCCAAGACACTAAATTTGAACCAAAGAGAATAGGAGACCCTGATTTCTATCATCCGGGTCAAATGCCCAATCAGCATCACAAAAAGCATGAAGAGACATAGGTTTATGTAGGCTACCCCTTTGCAATACATGACCTACATAGCATTCTACTGTAATATACTCGATCAAAAGATAAAAGAAATTACACTTTGTACATTTTTAAAGTATGTAATAAATTACTTAAAGAAAAAATAATGGTGCATGTCTCAATGTGTGTGTGTGTAATTTAAGTCAGATAGATTGCCTCATCTTTATCTAATATGTCTGTGCTTTTTTGCGATGTATATCAGGTCGGCTTGTCATTTGTGGTTTCTCCTTTGATTAATATACATAATGAAACTGGATTTTCATTGGAACTTCAATTCCAGCGACCTGAGCCAATGGAAGATGAATTTGCATCTGTGTTGTTAACACCAGGGGATTCTATTGATGATTCTGTGGCTATGTTTGATGCCACAAACTTATCTGGGGGAGTAAAGAGGGCGATAATGTCTTTAAGTGTTGGTATACTCTTCCATCTGCTTGCCCTTTTATTGATTGCTATAAATTTTCATTTCACTCAGCTTTTCTCCTATATGCTACTCACTACTTTTTTTTTGAAAAGCCAAAAATGCTATGCTACTCACTACTATTCATGTGCATCTCAGCCACACTTAAGTGTTATAGTATTGCTTTTCATATATTGTTATATAACTATTTTGATGCCTTCTATTTACAATATATTGATCTTACCTTATAACATCTTAGAGTATCTCTTAAGATTACTTCCATATTTCTTTATGCAGTATTGGAAACAATTTAAGTACTTTGGATCGGCTTATAAAAAAAAGTACTTTGGATCGATTATAAAAATAATGAAAAAATTGACAAAGATGTTACATACAGAATTCAAGCTGGGTGGTTACAGTGGAGAAAAACATCAGCAGTTATACCGAACTGCTACAAGACCAGCTATTCTCTTTGGTAGCGAATGTTGGGCTTTAACATGATAACATAGAAAAAAGTTGGAGTAGCAAAATTGAGAATGTTATGATGGATGTGTGGTCGCAGTAGAAAAGATAAGATACGCAATGAGCGTATAAGAAGAGATATTGGGGTAGCTTTGATAGGTACCTGCATAGGAAGTTAGTTAGCAGCTTTGTTAGTCTAATTCTGTTAGCATTCCAGTTCGAGTTGTATTAGCTTAAGGAGTTAGTTAGTGTATGGGAATATTATAAATAAGATGGAGATATGAGAGGGATTAGCATGTTTGGGATCATTGTGGGATTTAAGAGTGGGTTGAGTTGAGTCTCTCAAATACTCAACAAGCTTGTAACCTTTACTCTGATTCCCATTTGGGAACTAGGGTTCATCTCAATAAAACTCAATTCTCTCTCTCTCTCTCTCTCTCTCTCTAGTCTCAATCCCATCAGGCGTCTATTGAGCAAAAGCTGCTGGAGAATAGGTTAAGATGGTATGGATGGACATGTAAAAAGAACACCTTTAAAGGAACCAGTGAGAAAGGTTGATAACATGGTATTTAGTTCTTTGAAGTGAGGTACAGGAAGACCAAAAAGAATATGGGAAGATATTGTTAAAAATGACGTAATTATCAATAATATCTCTCAAAATCTGGTTTTTGATTGAGCTCAATGATGTTATGTGATCCATATAGCCGGCCTCACTTAGTGGGATAAAGCTTTTGTTGTTGTTGTTGTTGTTGTTGTTGTTGTTGTTGCTGCTGCTGCTGCTGTTGTTGTTATTGTTGTTGTTTTTGTTGTTGTTATGATTTCTTTCTCTATTTAATTCGGATTCGGAGTCTAGTAATTATCAAGTATAGATTTTCTATTTGAGTAGAATTAAGAGTCTAGTGTTGGTATAATAGGGGGTTTGTGCTTTTTCTTTTGAATCATGTAATATCAAACTATAATCATAATTTAAAATTTTTGCTCTTTCTATTCACACTTATCAAATACCTTATACCCTGAAAAGTATGATGGTATGTTTGCATGGATGCATAAATCATTTATCAAACACATTCTAATTCAAATAATATAAGAATAGGCATCAAGAGTTTAAAAAATAATAAGAAACTTTAAAATTAAATCATATTTTTAATAAAGAAAAATGCTGTTTATTACGAAACGAAATGTGAGAATAAACAAACCCAAGTGCTCCTTGTTTTCTGGCAAATGAAAATTTAAGGCTTACCCATTTTGTTTTCAACAAACAGCCAATGGTTTAATGCCACATCAATATTCTTACTTTTCTTCAAGTTGCCATTCGTACTAAATAGCAACGCTGTTTAATAAAATATGAGTTCAATTCTATTATCTGTAAAATTAGGAGAAACTGAGAGACAACTTAGATTTAATCCGTGTGTCTAAACTACACAACGAGGGTTTATATATAATAGGCACCATAAGGACACAATAAATACAAAATATCCTATTTACATGGTTATTTCCCTATTTTACATGATTAAGTTACGTAATAACCATAAATAAATTATATCATACTCATTTACAAGATATCTAACAATCCTCTCAAGCTGGATCGTATATGTCTTATGCACAATCTGTAACAAATATAATTAACACGAGGAGCGGTTGCCGGAGAGAAAAACACCAAACAGAAAAAAAGCTCAGTTCAGGGACATACGGCGAAGCAGAGTTGGGAAGGCATGGGTCGCAAAGAGGAGAGAGAAACACCTAAAAACATATATCTGACACCCACCAGACCTGAAAACAACCAAACAAGGCCAGATCTGGAAGGAGAAGGTGAAGGCGAGCTGGGTGAAGTCGACAGTTGCCGGATCAAAGATCTCACACGCCGCCGGTGGAGGTAGGGCGTGTGAATCTGATGCACAGATGAATTGGCGGGCATGTGGAGGTGTGTTGAAAACTGTAAATGAGAAAACTGATTAACATTGATTTGTTAAAGCTACAGATTCAAGAGATTACATCAGTATTTATAGTAGAGCACTTAGCTTGTTGATCAAGCTAACAATCCTAACTGATTCTATTATGACAGCTGTTATGACAGCTCAACATAACTAACTATGACAGCTAACACTAACTAACCCTATAACTGACTGCATACACAGTCAGCAAGCTAACTAACAGTAGCTTCTCTTACACGTTACATAGTGTACTCTAATAGACCCCCTCAAACTCAAGGTGGGGAGGAAAGGATTTTCTCAGCCACATGGAGTTTGGAACGAAGAAGCTCAAACCGGGTTGGAGAAAGAGCCTTGGTAAAAATATCTGCAAGCTGGTCTTCAGAAGGAATATGGTGAACAAAGAGAGAGCCATTCAGCACCTTTTCCCTGACAAAAAAGATATCAAGCTCCATATGCTTTGTTCTGGTGTGCAGAACAGGATTGTGTGTTAAAGCAACAGCCCCCATGTTGTCACAGAAAACTCGAGGAGGAGAAAAGGGGACCTTGAGCTCTTGCAACAAAGATTGTATCCAAAGTAACTCAGCAGAAGTATTGGCAAGGCTCCTGTATTCAGCCTCAGTACTGGACCTAGCAACTAAGGTTTGCTTTTTGGAACTCCAAGACACCAAGTTAGGACCAAAAAACACACAAGATCCTGAGGTGGACCTTCTGTCATCAGGGTCAGAACCCCAATCAGCATCACAAAATGCAACAAGAGGAACTGTAGAGAACAAGGAACAAGGCTTGAGGTGAAGACCATGATGAATAGTACCCTTAAGGTACCTTAAAATACGTTTGACAACCTTCCAATGATCTTCTAAGAAACTGGCAAACTTTATTCACAGCAAAACTGATTTCTGGCCTTGTGAGAGTAGCATACTGCAGGGCACCAACAATGGATCTGTACAAGGTTGGATCTGCAAAATAATCTGACCCATACTTGCTCAACTTGGCACCACCAATCATAGGAGTAGAAATACCCTTTGCTTCCCCCATTTCAGCTCGTTCAAGTAAATCATGTATGTACTTGGTTTGAGTCAAAAGCAAGGACCTATCTTTCAAGTGATGAACCTGAACTCCAAGAAAATAATCAAGCTGACCCAGTTGCTTCAGAGAAAATTCAGAGTCAAGATTCTGCACTACTTGCTGTACCAAAGGCAGAGAATTGCCAGTAATGATGATATCATCCACATAAACAAGAATGTAGATGACTGAACCTTTTATGTAAAAAGTAAACAAGGATGGATCACACTTGCTAGGTGTGAACCCATACTTAACTAATGCTGACTTTAACCTTTCAAACCATGCTCGAGAGGCCTGTTTTAGGCCATAGAGAGCTTTGTGTAGCTTGCACACAAGTGTAGTATCTGAATTCTGAAAACCAGTAGGTTGAGTCATATAAACCTCCTCTTGGAGAGCTCCATTAAGAAAGGCATTATTCACATCTAATTGGTGAATATGCCACTGCTTGGTGATGGCCAAAGTGAGAATAAGTCTGATGGTAATAGGTTTGACCACTGGTGAAAACGTCTCTGAATAGTCAAAGCCTTTAACTTGATGATATCCTTTGGCAACAAGCCTAGCTTTATACCTATTAATGATTCCATCTGCATTCTCTTTAATTCTAAATACCCATTTGCATCCAATAGGCTTTCTATCCTTAGGAAGAGGGACCAAAGTCCAGGTACCATTAGCCATCAAAGCATCATATTCTGCCTGCATTGCAGTTTGCCATTTGGGATCCTTAAGAGCCTGTTTGGTAGTTGTTGGTTCTGCCTGAGTAAGAAGTAAGGTGGGGAACAATCTAGGCATGACAATGCCAGACTTGGCCCTTGTCTGCATAGGGTGAACATTCCCAACTGGTTGAGGAACAGAACCAGCAGAAGAAGATGTAGCTGATTGATGTCCTTGGGCTGCTGAACCAGAAGAAGCTGATGGCAAGGGAGAATGCATGGGCTGCTGCTGGACAGAAGAAACACTGTCTTCATTGTGCTCAGGAGAAGGTGCAGAAATAGCAGCAGCAGTATTAGGTTGCTGAATGTGTGCAGCAGCAGGTATGAGAGGAATAACAGAAGACAATCCTTGTCCAGAAGGTGCACTCTCATTAGGATTAAACAGTGCATGATAGGGGTATGTAAACTCATAAAAAATGACATCCTTGGAGATGTATATCTTGCCTTCATTGTCCATGCACTTGTAACCCTGATGTGTAGAAGAGTATCCAATAAACACACAAAGCTTGGATCTCAAAGACAACTTGGAGTGAGTATAAGGTCTGAGATGTGGATAACAGGCACAGCCAAAGACCTTGAGAAGCTTATAATCAGGTTGCACCTTGAAGAGCTTAAAGTAAGGACTAACATTGCCCAAAACTGAGGTAGGCAATCTGTTGATGAGAAACACAGCTGCAAGGAAAGCATGATCCCAAAACTGATATGGCAATTGAGCATGGGCCAACAATGAGAGACCTGTTTCAATTATATGGCGATGCTTGCGCTCTACACTACCATTTTGATGATGTGTGTAGGGACAAGTAAGCCTATGAACAATCCCTAACTTAGTGAAATAGGGTGTTAAAGGCTTAAATTCTGTTCCATTATCAGTTTGAACTGATTTAAGTTTTAAACTGAATTTTAACTCAACCATGGCTTGAAACTGAAGGAAAACAGAACATGTATCTGACTTCTTCTTAATGGGAAAAATCCAAGTAAAGCGAGAATAGGCATCAACACAAGTAAGAAAGTAGGAAAATCCACAAGAGGACTCAATGGAAGCTGGTCCCCATAAATCAGCAAACACAAGTTCCAAAGGAGAATTATAAACAGTACTAGAAGAATGAGAAGGTAGTCTATGTGATTTAGAGAGACAACAAGCTGAACAAACTGTAAATTTTGCTTTATTAGGTACTGGAATATTACAACTATTGAGAGCTGAATGCAAAGCCTCATGATGAGGATGGCCTAGTCTAGAGTGCCATAAACCATAAGAGGTTGGGCATACAATAGAAGAACTAGGAATTGAAGACTCAGTACTAGGCCTAGAAACATCAGAACTAGGTAAAACAGCAGATAAAGCAGAAACTGGAGCAGAAACAGCAACTGGAGACAAAGGAGCAGAAACTGGAACTGAGGACTCCTTAGAGATTGAAGGAGTGTGCATGCCTTCAAAGGTGTACAGACCATCTGGACCAACAGTACCTTGAAGAAGAATCCTAGAGGTGGCCTGACATTTCACAACACAAAAGGAAGAGTGAAATTCAAAATACACATTGTTGTCTTTAGCAAACTTGCTTACACTGACAAGATTTTTGGTTATATTTGGAACTAAAAGAAGGTTTTTAAGAGTAAGAGTGGTTCTAGTGTGATATGGAGAAGGAAAGGAAGCAGAACCTATAGAAAGAATTGGCAAACCTTGTCCATTCCCCATAAGAATGTGATCATTACCAGTAAGGGAAACACTGTCTGAAATCACTGAAGCATCATTGGTAACATGATGTGTAGCACCAGAATCAGGAAACCAGGTGCTTAAGTTTGCTGAAGCAGAGGAAGATCCCACAGTTGAAGGTGGTCCAGTGAGCATAGCTTGTGGAGGTCTTGCTACTGAGTTTCCAGGCCTTGGACCACTACCTGAAAATTGAGAGTAAGGTGCATTGTTCCACTGTGAACCAGCAAAGGGATGAAAACCAAACTGCTGTGAAGAGTGCCCCATGCCAAGTCCAGGACCAGAGAAAAAACCAGGAAAGGATGCACCATTGCTAAATTGCTGGCCAAACTGTGTAGGACTTCCAAATTGTGAAGGACCACAGTAAGGAGAAAAACCAAACTGAGGCATCATAGGGAAATTAGGGAAATTCATGCCAAAACCAGAGTTCATGCCAAACATGCCAGGAGACGAGGAAGAAGAAGATCCACGATGGTAGCATATACTGGCATCATGACCATATTTAGAGCAAATCTGACATTGTACCTTGCCTCTTCCGCGACCACCGCCACGTCCATCGTAGCCGCCACGAGAAGAGTTACGACCACCGCCACGTCCATCGTAACCGCCACGACCACGCGAGTCAGTGTAGCCACCGCGATCGCCACCACGATCATCATAGGAACGTTCCTCGTAAGAGGAATCAACTGAACTGGAAGCGTAATTCACTTCCGACGCTGCAGGAGATGGTGTTGATGGTGGAGCAGGTGTCGCCGGTGGTGGCGACGCCTGAGATAGCAGCGCTGACGGTGGATTCGCGTTGAGCTGTCGCGAACGAGCGCGATCCAAACGCGCTTCATGCGCAATGATCATCGCTTCGATTTGCGAGATCGGACTTGGCAAATCGCGATTGTACACGATCGTCTGAAGATGACTATAGTCATCAGGTAGGCCATCGAAAAGCGCTTCCAGATGCTCGCGATAAGAAACCGGATCACCAATGGTGATCAACGCATTTACAATTGACTTGATGCGTTTGAGATAATCATAACAAGTTTTCGATCCCTTGGAAATTGAACGAAGCTCAGATCTGAGTTGCGTGGATTGCGCAAACGAGTGTGCTTTGAAGAAATCAAGCACTGCTTCCCAAACCTGCCATGACTGAGAGCAATTCACCACTGTAGGAAGCACAGTTGGTGAAAGAGAAGAAAGAAGCCACGTGAAAAGCGCTGAATCCTGCTGCTCCCAAAGTTGATATGCAGGATTTTCGACTGCATTCACACGATCTTCTTCACTGAGAAATCGTGGTGGAACATCAGGATGATCAAGAAAACTCTGCAATCGGTGAGTTCTCACGATCCCTTCCACATGCTGCTTCCACGAGAGAAAATTTGTATCATCAAGCTTCAAGGTAAGCTTGTGAACCAGAGCAGAAGAACTCAACGATGGTTGAACCATTGGAACTGGAATCTCAGGAACTTCACCAGCCATGGTGATGAAGAAGAAGAAGAGAAAAAAAAAGAGTGAGAGATCTTAAGGATCACACCACGCTCTTGATACCATGTTGAAAACTGTAAATGAGAAAACTGATTAACATTGATTTGTTAAAGCTACAGATTCAAGAGATTACATCAGTATTTATAGTAGAGCACTTAGCTTGTTGATCAAGCTAACAATCCTAACTGATTCTGTTATGACAGCTGTTATGACAGCTCAGCATAACTAACTATGACAGCTAACACTAACTAACCCTATAACTGACTGCATACACAGTCAGCAAGCTAACTAACAGTAGCTTCTCTTACACGTTACATAGTGTACTCTAATAAGGTGGTTGGCTGTCTGAGACGATTCCGATGGCGGGGTCAGAGGGCGATGATGCTGGCCGGAAAGTGGAGTGGAACCTATCAGATGTGAACACAGCATAAGGCCTGATATGAACTGTCAGAATGAAACACGACAGGGGGTAAGGCCGGAAAAACTGTAGGAATGAACATGACAAGGGGAAGAAACGGAAATTGGAATGAGACAGGGTTTCTCACACTGGTGGACAGTGAGTCCACCGGGAATGACGACGGATTAGGATTGCCTCTAACCAGTCTCTGATACCATTTAAAATTAGGAGAAACCGAGAGACAACTTAGGTTGAATCCGTTGTCTAAACTACACAGCGGGGGTCATTATATATGTATAAAGGCTTAATAAATAGAAAATATCCTATTTCCCTATTACATCATTACTTCCCTATTTACCATAAATAAAAGATATCCCACTTATTTACAAGATATCTAACATTATCAAACTATGATTTTAATTTAAATTATTTGACTATTATGTTTTTTAGTAATTATGGGAAGTGGAGTGTGAGATTAAAATTCTAAATCTACTTTTCTAGCAAGATATAGTGGTTGAGTTCTATAACTATCAAGTTGGGATAGGGTATCTCTCCCAAACCTGCCCCTGCCCATCTTTACAAATCACAGAAAACCTGAACTTAATCCAATGAAAATATGTTTTCCCATCAAAGTCGGGTTGAAGTTGGGCAAGTACGTGGGTGGTTTGGGTTTGATTGTCATACCTTGGTTAAACAGATTACTGTTTATTATGTTTTCGTTCTTTTTTTTATCTGTATACAATTATTTCCTTCTTAAGCTTAGTTGTATCATGTTTAAGTGGTTTAATGATTAATTTTCAGGTAACTTCTTATTTTCATTTAGACCTAAAATGACAGAGGAATTGATTACCTCTGAAAGTTCTTTTTCATCGGAATGGTCGGCTTATATTAAAGGTGGGAAAGCTGTGCGTCTATCTGGAATATTTGATAAATTAAACTACAGAGTTCGTAAGGCTTTGTTTGAAAAATCAGTTAAATGTTCCTTTAGCACAGCCCATTGTACACTCAAGTCTGAGGGTGTATCTGTTTCCAAAATGCATTTTCTCATTCAGACAATTGCTAGAGAAGTACCTATTGCATCACCTGAAAAGTCTGCTGCTGTGTTAAAAAATGAGAATTCAACAGTATCATTGCTGGAGCAGAAAGAAATATTTCTTCTTCCTACTGTACGAATGACCAATTTATTGCATTCGGAGATAGATGTCCTTCTAAGTGAAACAGGTAAAGAAATGCATGCTTCATAGGATGTATTTCGTGAAAGACTGAATTAACTTCTAATTTTAATTTTGTGAAGGTCAGCCAAAGCTGGTTGAATATGACAAAATTGGGAAGCAGGCAACAATATCATGTGGTTCAACAGTTGACTTTTATGCCAATCCAGAACTTATATACTTCACTGTGAATCTAACTTCTTCTACTTCTAGTTCCAAGCCTGTAAATAGTGGGGATTGTGTGAAGAAGTTACTGAAGCAGAACAATGATGTCCAACATGTCGATATAAAGTTGGACCTTGATGGAGGAAATTTTTCTGCAACCTTGAGATTGTACCGTGGAAATAGGGGCATTCTGGAGGTTATTATGCTACCCTTTGTTCTCACTTAGTAGAACTTATACGTTGTTTCGAAGTTCTATATTATGCATGAGTTCAGTTACTCTAGTATCTTATGAATCTTGGAGCTGCTTGCAGGTTGTTGTTTTTACATCATATTCTATGAAGAATGATACAGCGTCACCAATTTATGTTCTTGCAACCAAAAGGTGGCCTCTATCCAGGTGAAACCTACTATTTTAGATAGTTAATTGGCACATTTATCTCATCTTTGTCCATATTTGACATTGGTTGGCTCTTCACATGCAGAGTTGAATTAGACAATTTAAATTCTAACATTCCTTCAGAGCTAGGCTTATTTTTGCCTCCAAAGTCAACCAGATCATGGTTCTTGAAGTAAGATAAGTTATTATCCATCTTTTATTGGTTTAATATGTCAAATTATACTTTCTTGTAATGCTACCTAGGTTTGCTTGAATTATTATGTTCTGCATCGTTCTACAGTATCTAATTTTTCTGGTTTCAGATCTGAAAAAGTGCAACTGAAATTGCTGGAGGACCATACATCTGAGGCACTTCTAGACTTTGGTTCTTTGTCAGGCCTCACAGAAATAAGCTTTAAGAAAGAAGAAGGATCTGGTATAAAATCTGTAACAAAGATTGGAGTGTCTATTGGCCCTTCTTCAGGAGAAATTGTCGTGCCATCACAAATGGTGACTTTGGTTCCACGATATGTTATATGCAATGAATCTGAAGAACGTATAATTGTTCGCCAGTGCTATTTTCAGGTATGCATTAAGTACCAGTTTAAGTGGTGTGTGTGTGTGCGTTTTTCTTCTGAAATGGTTACGTAATATAGCTGTCTATGAAGGATGAGGAGGCAGGTTTCGTCTCCATTGACAGCAAACAGAGAGTGCCACTACAGCTGAAGGAAGGATTGAGCAAGAAAAGAGAGTTCAGTGTATTTGAGCATTTTATCAGAAAGCACAGATTTTCTAGTGACAATTCCTTGTTATATATCCAGATTCAGACAAATGAGCCTGGATTGGGATGGTCTGGGCCAGTGTGTATAGCTTCTCTTGGACATTTTTTCTTGAAATTCAGAAAAGAGACGGATGAAGTTAAAACATTAGACAACAAAATGACACAATTTGCAGCTGTTCATGTTGTAGAAGAAGGTTCTACTCTTGTTTTGAGTTTCTACAAGCCACCAAATTTGAGTCTGCCTTATCGAATTGAGAATTGTTTGCATAGTCTATCAATAACTTGCTATCAAAAGGTTGTAAGACAATTCTATGTTTTGCATTTTCATTCAAGTGTTCTCTTTTTCTCCTTGTCTCTCACATCGTATGAGAAATTTCCAGGATTCATTAGTGCCAGAGGTTCTTGGACCTGCATGCAGTGCTGATTATGTCTGGGATGATCTGACTCTTCCTCGTAAACTGGTTGTCCGCATCAATGGTGCTCTCTTGAAACTTGTTAACGACTTTCTGCAATGTATTCTCAATATCAGTAATGATAAAACGATGCTTACATGAAATCTAGGCAAAATATTTTCAACATATGAATATTAACCACTCAAGTGGTTAAGTCTGCTTATGAATAATACATTAAAAACTCTATAAACCCGGGTAGCTAATAGCGCGCTGTAGTGGTGCGTATCGGCTCCTCTCTGCTCCTAGTTGTTCAGTTCAGTGTAGTGGCTGCTAAAGTGAAGTAAAAACTAGTTTGTACTTTTTGCCAGAATTACCTTAAGTATGATTCTTATTTTGTAATTTTCCGAAAAAAACTATAAACATCTAATTTAAAATGAATGGTCAAATCTTAAATTTCTTGCTGAATATTAGGAACAGTTAGATGTAAAATCAATCATGTGCTTTCACCTAAAAGTTTAAGCTCTTGGGATAGGTGGTTCTTGATATGGTATCATAACCATACAGTTTAGAGTTTGATCCTTGCTGCTCCTTTTGTTAGATAAAAATTTAAATTTCAGCACAAGATAGGATATGAACATTTCCATTGTTCATTCTGCAAGCCCAAAGGACTCTTGGACTAGATGTAAAAAAATTCATGCGTGATATGTTTTCATCTAACAACTTAAGCTTTTTGGAACTGACAAAGCATTCTATGATATCAGTCCTAAAAGCCTCTTGCTTTCTGTTGTAGATAGCCTTCAATTACGAGAGATTAAGTTGGATAAGGTGCAAGCATGGAGACCTTTCTACAAACTTGGGCAACAAGGAGTGTTGGCTCCACGTTTGCTCTTTGACAAAGGATCAAGAGATCAGAGGGTGAGTTTCAGGGAGCCTAGTGGCATGGAGATGGAAAAAGTGGGGTTTGAAATATATGCAGAGGGACCAACCCGAGTTTTGCGAATTTGTGAGATCTCTGATAGTTTCAAGAGACAAACAGTTCATGCTTTGTGTGCAAAAATTCAACTGAGAGTTTCTCAGTTTGCAGTTCACCTACTTGAACATGTAACACAGGTATCTTGGCTTTCACTGAGTGCTTAAGTCGATCAGAGATTTTTGTTGAATTTGGACTTTCTATGTTTATGATTTTTACTTGCTAACGTGTGTGTACTGTGTGGACATAAATAAAAATAATCCAGTTTCGAAACAAAAGATGTATATTGCTCTCTGTATTTGGCTGAGAGAGTTTCAAAGGAAAATAAGATCTGATTCTATTATTGATTCAGCAGTGTTACATGCAAAAATATATAGGAAAAAGTAATGAGGAAGTTACACAGGAGGTAGCTGTAACTGCCATAGCTAACTCTAACTGATACTAACAGAATAGTAACTGTTAAAAACATAATATAAAACTGTTCGTGTTTCCTTTACCCAACAACTTAAACTTTAGGAATAGTTTGGTTCATGACATGGTATCAGAGTCTTTGTGACTAAGGGGTATCCTTGTTTCCCCCATTATTCTAATAAAAAAGTTGAATTTCAGCACATGGGGGCCTGTGCATGTCCACACCTAAAGCCCAATGGACTCTTGCGTGAGGGGGTGTGTTAAAAATATAGTGTAAAACCATTCCTGTGTCCTTTACCCAACATGTTAAGCTTTTGGTATAGTTGATTCATGATAGTAACTACTGAGTGTAAACTAGGATCCTATACTATGGTGTAAAGTATACTGTGTGCTCCTATACTCTGCTTTGTAAGACATATTGAGTATTCCTCAGATCATAGTTTGTATTCAAGTCTGTCCTTCCACAAGTGGTAAAATTGAAGAGGAAATTTCACGTATATCTGTAGTCAAGGATTTTACATGGATAATATATCAGTGGCTCAATTTCAAACACTGACAGAAGTAGAGTGATTGTGAAGTTATGTGTTGTCAAAATGTATTGCCCTCAGAATAAGGAGTGATTTTTCTTTGTCTGCATGATACTTTACAGTATTCAATTCAGAGTTTCTTTTGTGTTTTAAGCTTCACTTTCTCTGTTATTAATATTGCTAAGAAACTATTTTGAAGGAGGAAGATGACAATGAGCGAAAAGATTTTTCACCAATTGTAGTTGCAAAGCTTGGGAATCTTCACATGATTACTATTTCTAATAATCACCAGAAATATAATCAATTCAGTATACAGGTAACATGATTAATAATGCTTATCTTAACAACATCACTGACTAATACTGTTAATTTTACCTTTTTTGAGTACCAAGTCTCAGAAAATTATACTATTCAAGGACTTTATTGATCATATCCTATCTGTTATCGATCCAGTACTTGAACTTTGATCTTAAGTGGAAAGGAGCTCCTTTTTCATCTATGCTTCGTGGACATCAATTAGATTACAGTGAATCAAATGATAGTGCACTGAAGGTTGTTTTGGTCCTACTTACATCCAATTCCAATGTTAAGCAATTAAAATATTCATCAATTTTTCTTCAGGTAATGCTAGCCGCTGGCTTTTTCTAATTTTTTCTTTTTCTGGGTTCTGTTTCTTTTAAACCTTTTTATTAGACTATTTGAAGTCAATATTATTCAGTTAAAACTTCAAAGGGATAAATTTAATATATGAAGTGGTTGTACTTGTAGCCAATTGATTTGAACATTGATGAGGAGACATTAATGAAAATTGTGTCATTTTGGAGATCATCCCTTAGTGCTTCAGAGAGTCAGCGCTACTATTTCGATCATTTTGAAGTTCATCCAATAAAGGTTTTCCTTCTTCCTTAATGTCTGTCTTTCTTTGAGTACTTTACCTTAATTAATGACAGAGACTATTTATGGCTTAATTGCTTGGAGATGACTCTCAACAAATGTATATTTGTAACATGAACATAAGATTTTATGCACTTGTATCGCTTGATTATAAGTGTTAGACTATATCAAAATATCTTATGATGTCTTTCTTGATATTATCTTATATTACCTCTTAGGATTATTATTTTTTGGTACATCGGAAAATCTTAGGAGCAAATAACCGCTCAACAACATACATGAGCAAATATAATCATATCCTTGATTACAAGGATTAAAACTAAGCTAAATCAGAAAGTAAATAATCTATGAGCCCATTTCGATATGTACCAAAGAGCTCTTATTGTAGCTTCTCTACTAAAAAATGAACAATTTCAAATGGGCTCTGTATACCACATGTGTTGACCTTTAGGAAGCTAATGCTATTCAACAATATTCCACAACTATTTCAAAATATAGCGGTGTTTTGTAGATCATTGCAAACTTTATTCCTGGGGAACCACGTTCAAGTTATAGCTCAGCTCAGGAGGCTCTAAGGTCCTTAATTCATAGTGTGGTTAAGGTTTGTTTAAGATACTTCATTTACCTCTTTTTATCTTCTAAACCCTGATTTATACTCATGTACCAAGTCATCTTAAATCCTTGTTTTTTTCTTTGCAGGTGCCTTCCATAAAAAGTAGGGTAGTTGAACTGAATGGGGTTCTGATTACCCATGCTCTGATAACTATGCGTGAATTATTTATTAAGTGTGCTCAACATTATTCATGGTAAGCCTATGATGTACTTTGTTTTCAGTTTTGTATCAGAGTTATGACTGAAAATTGAAGAGCTTGTCCAGGTATACTATGAGGGCCATATATATTGCTAAAGGAAGCACCCTTCTTCCTCCAGAGTTTGTATCTATTTTTGATGACCTGGCTTCATCATCTCTTGATGTCTTCTTTGATCCATCCCGCGGGTTAGCAAATTTTCCAGGATTCACTTTAGGTATATAATATCCTCTGTTAGTTTCCTGTTTGCTCCCACTTATATTTCCTATCTTACACTTATTTTGTGTTAGGACTTACGAGCCCAAAAATAGATACATATCTGTTAGAGAGAGAGGGGGGGGGGGGGGGAGAGAGCTTCGGTAATGTTTTATTAAATTTGTAGTAGTTGAATTTCATATGGGAATTGTACACTAAACCATTGTTGAAATTATAGGGAGTGGTGGACTAAGGGGATTACAAGATATCCTACTTATTTACATTATTTCTAACATTATATTCTAATGCTCCAAGACAAGGTAGTTATGAATTATCCTCAAACTCACATTCTGGTAGATAATCAGGAAGGTTACTCGCTTATTTCTCAAATAGTTTCTGTCTACTATGTACAGACTGATACTTAGTTCTGCTGTTTCAAATATGACATTAGGAATGATATTCTTATTGTACTTGTTTGTTTTTCTTTGTTATTGATCAGGTACTTTCAAGTTGATAAGTAAATGTATCAAAGGTAAAGGTTTTTCAGGGACAAAGCGCTACTTTGGTGATCTAGGGAAAACTGTAAGTTTTTAGCTCCATGCTATCTGTAAATTTTTCATTGAATCGCAAATGTGATCATGGAGTATCACCATATTAATCAATTTATGATGGATCAACAGTTGAGATCAGCTGGTTCCAATATAGCTTTTGCAGCTGTAGCAGAAATATCAGACTCTGTTCTGAAAGGTGCAGAGGCAAATGGTTTCGATGGATTGGTATAAAATTATCACCTTTCTCTTATTAATTTGGTTTCTTTTATTTAAACAGAGACTTATACTCTATTATATTACTATGTGGTTGATATTTTGCATTTTTGACATTAATTTTCAAGATGAGTGGCTTTCACCAAGGAATTCTAAAATTGGCTATGGAGCCATCATTTCTTGGAACTGCATTGATGGAAGGCGGTCCAGATAGAAAGATATTGCTTGATCAAAGTCCAGGTGTTGATGAGGTAATCCATAATTTTGTTACGTCTTTGGTGTTTTATGGTTATTTTGAATTATATTGAGAATCTGTCTCATTCCCTTGGGTTGTGTGCTTCTACTTGTAAGCCTGTATCTCATTCTAACCATCAATAATAGATTCACATTTCACTCATTCTCTTCTTCTTCTTCTTCTTCTTCTTCTTCTCTCTCACTCTCTCTCTCTCTCTCAACCTCTATGAGAGGGAGTGTTAGAAATAATGTAAATAGGTAAATTATGTATTGTGTAATATCTCTTAATCATTGTAATTAGGGAAACTAGGAATCCTGCATATATGACATGTATATATATAATCCACTCCATCATGTAGTTCAGACAAACGGATTCACTCAATGTTCTCTTGTTTATACACTTACTAGATTTTCTAACAATCCAGGAAATACTATTAATGATATTGATTGTGCTAATGATTTCAATTTGTTAGGCATTCTTAAACGACTACGCATGACAAAATAAACATTTATTCTTTAAGTTTTTTCATCTTGATTTTTGAAATTCATGATCTGGACGTCAGTTACTGATCAGATATGTGGCCTGCTGCAGTTATACATTGAAGGATATATCCAAGCCATGCTGGATACAGTTTATAGACAAGAATACCTTAGAGTCAGAGTTATTGACAATCAGGTACGACTAGTTTGATAGTGTACATTCGTATACATCATCCTTTCAAGCTTGACTTTGTCTCGAAAAATTTCATGCCTTAGGGAGAAAACTTGAACATAACACAGAACCTTGGTTTGAGATTCATATACAAGTTGTGCAGTGATGTAATGGTTTGACGCTAACACCAGCAAGCACAGATATTCAGAAACTGTGAATGATAATTGTTAGGCCCTTAGTCTGTTGGAAAAGGCCAAACAGTTGGCCAGGGCCACGAGATCAGGGATATTTTGTTTGGGGGTGTGAGGAGAGAGAATGCAGCTTTCATTACCATTGAGTGTTTTGTCTTGCTAGTTGTGCAGGGATCTTCCCTTAGGAGCATAACCCTGTGTATCCGTGTTTCTCTTAGTTTTTTACCAATTGATAATGCACTTAATTCATATTTCTACTCTGAATCCCTTATAAAGGACATCTTATTAGAGGGGTTGCTATTTCTGATCTGCATAGAGATTGGGACCATTTTGCAATGTTATTGTTGAGTTTTGTTATACTGGTTCTTTGTAATTTTCTCTTTGTTAGTTTTCTGGTGGAGGACCTATCCTCTTATCTTCTTAGCTTTCTTGATGAATTTCTTTGTTCCATAAAAAAAATCTTGAGCTATGCCATTTACTGTATGGTTTTGATGGAGTCTTGTACATGTTTTAGGTTATCCTGAAAAACCTACCCCCCAATCACTCTCTTATCAATGAGATCACAAATCGTGTCAAGGAGTTCCTTGTGAGTAAGGCATTGCTAAAAGGAGATCCCTCAACTACATCCCACCCTTTACGCCGTCTTCGCGGAGAAAGTGTATGTTTTGTTCTATTGATCATGCCTCTTTTGTTCTGTTACATCTATTTCTTCTTATTTTAGTATTTTATTCCAACGCATCATCTTTCATCACATAAATAATTTCAGTCACGATGATCGCTTACCTCTACTTTTCATTTAAAACATCTTGGTCTTTTCTTCCATGAGAATTATGGGTTTATATATTTATGTTCTATGCTAAAGCTTCCCAAACTAATACTTTGCATGCTTGAAATGCTTTAGTTTGTGCTTCAAAGGTCAAACATGTTGTTATGGTCACAAGTTTATTCGTCTTTGGCACTTGTATTGTTTCTGAAAAGTGAAATCTGTATACTTCTTGATATCATCACTAATGGCATCATCCTTATGTAGTCTTCCCAGTTATTTTTGTACGAGGTCATTGATTCAGGTTCATTCGTGGCAGGAATGGAGAATAGGACCAACAGTCTTGACATTGTGCCAGCATCTTTTTGTTAGCTTTGCGATACGCATATTGCGTAGGCAGGCCAACAAGTTTTTTCTCAGCATTAAGGGGGATAAGAAGTCAGATATTGGCGATCACGTAGATAACCCTCCAAGCTCTATCGAAAAAGTGCAGAAACTGAATTTCGTCCGAAAATGGGGCGTCGGCAAATTTGTGCTGTCTGGCTTGTTGGCATACGTTGATGGACGTCTATGTCGTAGTATTCCCAATCCTTTAGCACGGAGAATAGTGAGTGGCTTTTTGTTGAGTTATATTGACAAAAACGATGATGAATAAATTGTACAGTTGTCGTTGCTTTAGTAATGTGAGCTAAAGAAACTGGATGTGGTGGATGAGGTTCCGTTGAATATTGGTGACGTAGTTGAATTAGTTCACGTTCAAGTTGTATATAACGTTCAACTTCCAGCATGAGTTAAGTCAGTCAACCCTTTCTCTTTTCACATGAACGAATGCAGAATTTGATATGTTTTAGCTGATAGGTTTGGATTCAATTCTTTCAAATTCAAGGAGATCAGCTCCTGATTCATTTAAAGCATCCGATATCTTCATTTTGTTCATCTTCACCAGTAAGCATTTGCGTTGTTTTTTCATGGGTACCTAGGATGGGGAGTGTTCTGGATAAAGTTGCGGAACCTAACTGTGGGAATGTAAACAACAATGGCTAAGCACCTAAGGGGTGAATTAAGTCTCTTTTTCAATTTCTTTGCCTACTAAAATCAGTTTCAAAGCAAAAGTATGAAGTCAATGTAGGTAATCAACGACAAATGTTAAGTCCAATATAACCAATATCAGAAAATTCATTATTTAATCAATATCAATGAAATCTTAAGTATGAAATCCTAATTATACATCATTTTCAAAATGTCATTGAATAGTAACATGAAAACTAAAATTAAATGATGAGCTTCAATGCACTTTTAGTCATGCAATTATCGCAATTGTACAAAGTCACTCATCTTTTTTAAAAATCGAGCGAATTGAGTCACATAATTTTTTCTCACGTTGCAATCATTAGTTTTCCATCAAATTACTTTATTTTCTCACTATTAATTCTCTTTACTTGCATTATATCATATATTGCATCTATCCTTTTTTTTCTATTTTCTTCATTTCATCATCTAATTGTCTACTCTTATTAAATGGTTACTCAACATTTTTCTCTATTTGGAGTTTCCATAAATCACTCAGGAAGGTCTTTGGAGTAAACTGTTGGCAGAGACTAACATTTATCCCGACGTGAAAATCAAAGCAATGGCATGAGTTTTGCAGCAAATCAAATGAAACAATAAGACCAAATGCTTTCATATACTTATTTTTTTGTTGTTGTTATTGGTTATTTGTAGTTTACTTTACATGAAGACAAGAAAAGGATGAGGTATGGAAGAAAGAGAACCGGAAAAAATAAACGAATGAGAAATCATGGACATTAAGCACTCCAAAGGAAAACTTTATAAAGGCCAGTATGCATTTTATTCAAAATTGAATCTTGATTGCCCTCTATTTTAAGCATTATACTTTTTTCCAATCCTTCCTATTGCAAATTATTGCACAATTTTCTCTGGACTTTTCCCACTAACCAGATCTATCATGAAAGGAGGCAAAGGATTATGAAGCTGCAAATCAAATGTGTTTGTGGTATAGGTTTTTATGTGTGTTTGGACTTTGGATACAATTAAATGAGACATCAATAGACTTTCACCTCAATAGTGTGTTCTAACTTCTAATCCTCCATATCTCTTTTGTTTTGATTCTTTCTCATTTTTCTAATTAGATTTTCAACAACCATTTCTTCAGGGTCAATGCATGAGAATGTCTCAACAGGTGAGTGGTGATGGTGGCAACAGTAAAACATTAATTATAAAGAAACAGAGATATCAGCTACAGTATTGAATGCCAACCTGACCCCAAGTTAGTTTTCAGAGTTCCTTTCGTTGAAGAGCTAATAATAGACATATAGCCATGTTTGTAATCGGATGAGATTGTGGAAGAGGAATCTAGCAAGGCAGTGGCTTACTGATCTGGCTTCTGGTATGTATGTTGTTTGATTATTTGCAATGGAGAAATGCTGCTCTCTCTGTTTGTTGTGGTCACTGCCAGTTTTAATGTATAATGTGTATTCTAGTTTTATTGAGTCTTATTATAACACTAAACTTATCTACTCATTTAATAAACATGAGTATATGAGTTAGAATTATGGATAACTGAATCCATTGTGAGCCCTTTCCTTCTATCAATCACTGCAAAATTTGGTCCCATATATTTTATTGGGTATTATTTTTGCAGTCACATTTCTTATGACACATTCTCATAGTAGAGTAGAGAGAGATTCATGAGATGAACTTCTGATAACTGACTCATGTCCTATACATGTGGAGTATATTAGTAGTATACTCCAACAGTGGACAAAACAACCATTTACATTTTCTACAACAGTAAACATATTATGAAAATACTTCAATTCTAAGAAATAGTTTGTTGGCTTTTCTTAAACCCCTCTATCTTTGCTCGCTTAATGCGTTCCTCTACTGTAAATGGATGTTTTTAAAGCTTTTTGGGATGGGTGGAGCTCTTATTTCTTTCACATGTAATTTTGGCACATTCTTAAGCTTCAATTTAAGTTTATTTGAGGGTCTTTGAAGGGAAGATTTGAAGCTGGGTATCCGTTTTTCTTTGGTTAAGCGCTGCTGTACTATCTGTTAAATGATTAGATAGAAACCTTCAAATATTTTGTTGTGGATTTGTCAAAATACTCTGCATGGCTGGGTTCATATCTCTGTCAGTAAAAGTGTTTCATACATTCACAAAATGACCCACACCCTGATAATACATATACAAATAAAATATAAATGTTCATTTTAATCACTTGGCAATGTTGAGGAAGCTAACCTCTACACAAAGTTGAGAGGATTACTATTCCCTATATGTATGTATGCACTTCCCATTTCCCTGCAGAGCTGCAACATCCTCTGAGCTTCCTCATTGTATCTGGCTCACCTTATATGCTCCCAATAAGATAATTGCACTTTGTATTGAGTTTGTGATCCCAACTTAGTGGTTGCCTTTTGAGAGAACCTTTTATGTGAAGAAAGAGATCATTAACGATGGTACCTATACCAAAGATTTGACTGTTCTAGCAAAAGTATTTATAATCGACAACTCTCATCAAGAATTTCCTTGCCCTCCATGTTCTTCTTCGTTTCTTTCTTTATTGCATGTCAAATTGTGGTGTTTTATTTGGTATTATAATTTGTTACACTTAATAGGAATTTACTTTAAAATGCCCATTTTAGATAATATGTATGATGTATGATTTTCTTTCTAAGATGCATGGATAAATTCTTTTATGGAAAATAATCAGCTAAAGTTTATTGTTATTGGTGATGAGAGGTAGTCCTTTCATTTGTTTGGTCCTTTATTTCCTCTGCTTTGACTCTGAAACTTTAATTTTGTGTTCATGCCAGGTGTACAGGTTGCACTGAGATTATGGGATTGCAATTAATAAGTTTCTTGGACAATCCTTTGTCATTGCTTATTTTTTTCTTTCCTCCCCGTTTAGGAGGATCTGGCTGTTATGGATGATTTTCTCCCCATCATCGCAAGTTCAAGTTATCTATTAAAGTTATAAAATTTGTTCCTAAAGCATTTTTATTTTTATACTTTTTAGTTATGTAGCAAATCAAGAAGCATCGAAATAGAGATTGAATTAATATCCATCTAAGAGAAGCCAATTGTAAGTTGAGCCCTTTTCATTTTCTACTCGAGGCTAATTTATATAGTGTACATTGTTGTTTGATTAGAGAACATAATTTTTTAAGCTTTTTTTAGGATTTTTTTTTTTTTGATGTTTTGAGTAGATCAACTATGGAAGGGATTGGATTTGTAATGAGAATGATGCTAAGGTTATCAAAGTATGTGGATAAATTGGACAGGCCATTGCTGCATCAACTTTAACTTGAGAATCTCCGTAAAAAGTCAGTTGGGGCCGTAGGCACTGATAATTGGACTCCATAAAAAACTGTACATTTTCAAATTATTTTATGTCAAGATTAAAACATTAAGTCATGTGACTTTTTTAAGTGATCATGTGACAATCACATGACCATTAAATTCTTTTAATCTTGACCGTTGATGGTTAGATCTAACGGTTGTGATTTATTCTCATTTTCTCACATAAAATTACATTTCTCATAAGATACATCCTATATATATATATATATATATATATATATATATATATATATATATATATATATATATATATATATATATATATATATATATATATATATATATATATATATATATATATATACTGCATTTATGGATGATTAAATTAAATTACATCATTAAAATCTCCCATAACAAGGAAAATTATACATAAAAATACTTTCATTTAAGAATTCATAGAAAAACAATTTACAATAGAATTTCATTTTTAAAATGTACAGTATAATTATACAATCCACTTTTGATTTTGTAAAAATTAAATGATAAAAAAATTTCACACAAAAGCATATTTCACATGAAAATAATTTAATGTTAACATTAATAGAAAAGTAATTTTTCATATGACAAATACATTTTTTATCATTTTATAATAATTTAAAAGTAAATCTAAATAAAAGTACGAAAATATGGGGATTAGAATTCATTTGATGTCCGAGGTTAATTGAGCATCTTGGATCATGTGGTTCTGACCATGGACCTTTTCACAATTGGTGTTGTCGACTAATACAATTTGAAAGTTCTAATATAAATACTATCATGAGGGTTCTGAGCATGAACTGTAATAATTTCTTAATTCTTTAGAACCTTAGATGATAAGGTTTGATTATTATATTATTTTTCATTTTCTATATATAAAAAGACAGTATGTATGCATCGTAGTTTCATCAATGAATTAAATACATCTAATATAAAATTATTTTATTTTATAAGTTGTATGCATGAGTGAGTGATAATTAATCTTCTTCCTTCTCTTAACTGCAAGTCTGCAACATTTACCACTCATACCTAAAATCATTGAATAATTGGAATGTGTGATAGGGTGAAAATTTTGTGGGAAAAAAATGAAACTAAGAAAGAGATGAAAGAAAACTAAGAAGAAACAGGATCAAAGTTTTAGCTAAGCTAACTCCAAGTTAATTGTCATATGCTGATGTGGTTCCCCTTACTTCTTAGGTCCCATATTGGTAGTTAAAAAAAGTTTTTAATTTTTTATTGGGAGGGGTAGGGGCCCTCCCCTGTCCCATGATGTTCCACCACTGCTTACACAGTCATTCTCTTATCTACTTCTTTTTTATTTTCTTCCAATCTACTATAAAATTGTGTAGCAAGGATGAACTGATCACTGCCCAGTGATCATGTCAAACAATGTGAAATTCACAATGATGATGCTTTTGAAACATGTATCAGAATGACCATTTTTCTTTTAATTCATTAGCATACTATGACAACCAACATGATGTTTTTCTTGCTTATAAATGTGCACTGGTTTCAATATGATGACATATTTGGAATTAAACTTTGGAACATGACAATGTGCTTAATTGGACTTACTATGGTGTCTTCTAATTTCAAGATCTTTAGATAATCCATGTGACACATTTCATAGTATGTTTACAAAACAAGTCTTTCAAAAATGATACTCATATTTTAATGTACAAGGAATAATCAATTTACATTAACTTTGAAGTTTAAAGAGCAAGTGTCTAATCAAAATACTAAAACCTTTTTTTTTTGTTACAATCAATACTTAAACCTTAGATGTTGATAAGTGTTTAGATGTTGATAAGTGTATATAATGTGTCCACTATTTCAGTCAAACTTGCATTGTTATCTACTGTTTATAAAATTAATTTATAATTTAAAAACCATATCAAATAAATACTAATATATACTAAAGTCACTCGTGATTGCACGGATATAAAACTAGTTATATCATATATTGCATCTATCTTTTTTTTTCTTTCTATTTTCTTCATTTCATCATCTAATTGTCTACTCTTATTAAATGGTTCCTCAACATTTTTCTCTATTTGGAGTTTCCAAAAAAATCACTCAGGAAGGTTTTTGGAGTAAACTGTTGGCAGAGACTAACATTTATCCCGACGTGAAAATCAAAGCAATGGCATGATCGAGTTTTGCAGCAAATCAAATGAAACAATAAGACCAAATAGCAATAATGTTTTGTTCACCAATCAATTTCACCTCCACCTTGAGAGGTGATGAAGAAATGAGAGAAAAATAAATGATATGATATGTGATATGACTGAAAATGTAGAGAGAGATAGAAAAAAAAATGTGTGAAAATGAGATGAAAGAGAAGTGAGGTGTGTATAAATCATTACTCGACCAAATAGACAAAAATGATTTCCACTCGTGCCTGAGTGATGAGTGACCTAAGAAGAGAAAATGAATAAATTAAGTGATATAATAAGTAATGTAATAAAAATGTAGAATTATAAAAAAAAAACGAGTCTAAAGAAAATAGAGTGTGAGTATCATTACTTTAACGGAAAACACATTCAGCATGGAGGTTTGATATGTTCATTTCAAATTTTATACATTTTAATTCACTCATTTATTTATATGTTTCTTTTTCATTCCTATTCTATTATTTATCATATCTCATATTTTCTCTTATATTTTTCTCTTCCGTCAAAGTCACTTCACTAGAATTGTTAACCAAAAATTAATAATTCAGCGACAAGCCAGACACAAGAAGTGAAATGTGGCTTGGTGTAAGTTTGACACGACACTCCTTAACAGAGCCAAATGTCGCTGAGTCACTCGTGAGTTTATGATTTTATTGCCACGCGGTCTTTGTCTCTTCCGCCATGTATTTCGGTTGCATCTCTTCCCCTGTTTTGAGACCAAAACAACAGGCTCCTTACCTGACTGCCCACAATTTCCAACCCAAAACACGAAACAGAACAAGTTTATTTATACATCTATCTGAACCTCTTGTTAACAAACCCACAACATTTATTAACAACGTGAAAAAAGATATAGCAAAATGGCTTTCACGATATCAAAATCTCAATCAGCTATCACAGAGAGTGAGAAGGAGAAAATTGATGAAGCTGCAGGGGTTAAGGACTCTGGTGGTGGAGACAATAATATCTCAAGCCAGCTCCATTTGAAGTCGCCGGAAGCTGATGCTTCCTCTAAATCTTTGGACAAAAATGTTGTTCTTCGACGCATCCTGCAACGCAAGATCTTTAACAAAGCCAAAACTGCTTTTGAATCTCTTTTGGGAAGCTCTGAAGCCAATAGTACAAACACTAGTACTAGTACTCAAGAGTTGAAGTGGCTCCAACACGGTGATGTTTTCTCTGCTCCTTGACTAGATGCATGCATGGCAAAGAAGATTATGACTGTTTTATTTCTGTCTGTGGCTGTGAATAGAATGTACTACTCCTGTTTGATCTGGAGAGTTGATTTTTATTTTGTTCCACGAGATCGAAATTTGGCTTCAATCTTAGTTAGAAGGAGTCACTAGTTGTATAATATAATATTTGTGCTTTTCTTGATTTTTGTTTTTTTGAAATGCTTTTCTTGAATTGATTGTGAACAAAATATAAGAGATTGTGACGCTATGCTGAAAAATTCATGTTTCTATCATGTATTAAATGTGTGTTTGTATAGCTGTTAGTGTATAATGTAACACTTGCTTAATATTTTGTTCACATCTGAAAAAGAGGTGGATGAAAGAGAGAGAACAGTAAAAAAAAAAAAAAAAGATGATGTGTGAGATATGATATGTGATATGATAGAAAATAAAGAGAGAAATAGAAATGAAATTAGAAGAAATGAAGTGTTAAAAATTGTGGGGTGGAAAAAATTTGCAATGTGAATGTATCAAGGTTCTTAGATATAGTTTCAAAGTAAGTGTTAACATGAGAAGTTTATGCTTTGCCCAGTGGCAGACCTTGACAAAAAAATACAAGGAGAGGTCAATATGTGACTATTAATTTATAAGTTATATATGTGAATATTATATCATAGAACAGAACAAGTTGCACCATATAGACCAATCAAACTACAAATAAAAGAGAAATGTGAGTTCCAATGAGTACGAATTTGATTTTTTCTTCTAATTAACGGTTTCAAGTTCATCAATCTCTAGCAAATATGTCACCTCATTTAACTTTGCAGCTTGTAATTCATCATGTCTCTTACAAGAACAACAAACAATATTGATAATAAATGTCAATGTTGAAAAGAATTGATGAACCGGAATCACTTTCATTTTCATTGATGCAACAACCAAGACAAGTTTTAACCTATGAGTTAAACAATGAATATAAAATGCATTAGGACAATAATTTAAAACTAATGCTTGTAATCCGTTCCATTCTCCCCTCATTGCCAGTACCATCATACTCGTGACTCCCAATGATGAAAACGTCAAAATCATACCGAGAAAGTATAACACATAGTTGCTTTAGAGTTACAGCCATAAAATGTTTTTAATAAACATTATGAAAAACTTTTAATAAACAATATGAAAAACTTGTTCTTGCATAAAACTGTTTTTATGACTAAATCTTAAGACAAGAGCCTTGTTGTTCCTTTTTTTATTTATCTTGAGCTTGAACAACAACAATGCAAAACTTAGAGTCCCGACCCCAATTTCTTCACGGATTTGATTTTTCACCTTAATAGATAGAATATGAGTTCTTTGTGAATTTAATGTGAAGTATACTTGGCATTGTATGAAAGCATTTTCCAACACGACTTTTGCAACTTCATCATTGTAGATGCTAGTAGTTTTACCATCTCAAAAAAATTATCTTTGTTTTTGGATCCACTAGTTCCATCGTGGCCCCAAGATACACAAGCTTGAAGTGTTAAAAAACAAATCGTATCAATTGAAGTCTTAAAACGCAATCGATTATGTATAATTTGATTTGAGCTTTGCACATGAATAACATTTCGAATATATGCTCATCCTGATTCGACAAGTTTTGATAAACACTCATTGCATTATTGTGTGTTGAGTAAGGATGTTTAAGAAAAAGACATATCTTTCCATTATTAACTTTATTCCAAATTCTAAACATGTAGCAATGCTTAAAAAGATAGCAAGGTAAGCAATATGCCACATTTGTCGAAGATAAATACTCTAACCATGAAAGAAAAATGCTAAACCAAGAATTTTGAAACCTTCTGTATTGACCAACTTTACCAGACAAAAGATAATGTTAAAGATATGCACTTGATTTGGACCCCATTTCAGATAAAGCCTCCGTATTACATAATTTTATTTGGAGGGTATTGCCAAATTTGAGGGCGCTTTATGGGATCATTGAAGCTATGATGGGCTTTGTTGATAGTTGTACTGCTTAAAACTATGGTAGAGTCGATTGGATTGTTTTATATGGGAGCGCTATTTAAAAGGATTTGTTCTCTTCGGTCAAAAGTCAATTAGCTCCTCGTGTTTTTGGGGGTACTGTATAGCTTTTAGGGTTTTGCATCATGTTGTTCTACTAGTTATGTCCATTGAATATGTATGATTGTTCTTTATTTTCTTATGTATATGTGCATTGCTATAGCAGTCTTGGAATTTTTTTGTCACATGTTATAAGTGTCAGTTTGACGACTCTTTAAATTTTATTCCTTACATCATTTTTTTTTCTTCATCGGAAATGATTCGTTACATCATTGACAAAAGAAAATGTAAATAAATTGAATAAATAAAATAAAAAATAACAAAATCAAATAATTTTTTGAATTTAACGAAATTCAGTTTGCAAATAAATTATGCCTTGTCCATTTAAGTTGTTAATCCAAGCAACAAATTACGTGTTTGGTTAACTGACATGTTACAATCATGTTTTTGGTTAACTAAACATTTAATTCCTGCTCGATCTTATCCAAATCGGTATATATGAATTAGATTGAATTGACCAGGGATATATGTAGCATCCTGGCACCCACAGAATATGTTGGACTAATGGGCTTGGTAGGAATACATTGTCATCATCCCCTCCAATGCATCCAAAATAACTTTTGCAATTTGCAGTGATAAAGTATTTGTTTCCCTCTAACTTGTCCACTTGAAGATGTCTATAGCTAACTTGTCCACTTGATGATGATGCCCTACGCCTACCTTTCAAAATCATAGAATTAATTTAGGAAAATATATTTCATTCACATCCCAGAGCCATAGAGATACAGAAAGAAAATAAAGGTATGATAAGTGATCTAATTATAAAGAAAGAGAGATTGAAAGGAAAAGTGAATAAAAAATAAATGAGTATTATTAGAGCATATGTTCATATTTCACTTTCTATTACAATTTATTTTCACTCAATTGTTATTTTTCTTGTCTATTTCTATTGTTTCTACCATATAAACTCATTTCGTTCTTTTCTTATATTTCTCAAAAAATGTAAAGTTGAGAAGTGTGAACAAAATTTAATTCGTGTTATAATTATGTAGTATTCATGGTGGTGAATTGCGAGACACATATCCCACTCCATATATTCTGGTCATACCATTTTATAATTTCATAAAGAAATTTTCTTCGTTGACCATCATCATCATTCATCCCCAGCATGTTCCTACTTTTTTTTCTAATACTAAAAAATCATCATCATCATGTATTTTGGCGTCTGCTGGTGGGGCTTTCCTCATACAGCACCCGTTATTTTAAAAGGATATTTTAGTCATTTAAAACATCAAATTATTGAAATAGTATCAAGTACTCTTGGTGGCTTTTTGGTAGGGTGCACATGGGTTGGGTTGGATGGATTTTGGTCAAAATAAAATCTGAATCGATCAAAATTGGCTGAGTTGGGTTGGGTTGGATTTCACGAATTTTTTTTCCGGACCCGATCCGAACCAACCCGACGAAGTTTGGATTGGGTTGGATGGATTTATTGGGTCACTATATTAAAATAATAATATATCTGAAATATTAAAAAATCTTGTAAAAATTATTATAAATTCAGAAAAAAGTTATAAAAAGTACTAAATATGATATAATACTAAATAGCATGAAAAAGACACAAAAAGTTATAGAAATAATACCACATAAATGACATATAGTCAAATATCATAAAAATATAAAACTTCATTACCAAATGACATGAAACAATCTAATATAAATAATATCTAAAAAGTGAAAAACAACACTAAATGTCATGTCATGACACTTAGAACTTAGATGTCTCCAACATGCCAAATAACTATATATAAACATGTAACAAATAATTACGAACAAATACTCTAAGTTCAAATATGACAAATAACTACAAATACTTAAGTCTCAAAGTTTCAAAAAGTCATCACTCCGACACTAGCACACCAAGTATGAGTAAAATTATAAAAATTATTATTATATGTATGGATTCTGGGTTGGGTTGGATGGATTTGAACTGAATCCGAAATCCGATCCGAACTTGGTTGGGTTGTAGTAAAATCCATCAGACTAACCCGATTGCCCGATCAAACCCGCATTTTTTCTATTGGATCGGATTGGGTTGGGCGGGTTCATTGGATTTACCCGGCCATGTTCACCCCTACTTTTTGGTTTCCACTTAAAAATAAGAAAAGAACAATACATTATTAAAAACATACCAAATTCTTTCCGATGTAAAAAAAAAAAACATACCAAGTTAGTAACAATCTGTCCTTCAATCTAAATATACTGTTTGGGTGAGTAAATGGTACCCATCGTCAACAGCAACAATGGTATCTAATTTTTCTATCGTGGGTGTGCATACTAAATGGCAGGGCCGGCTTGGGGCTAGGCCTCCAAAAAAAAAATTTACTAAATAAAAAAAGCCTCATATTTTTGTAAATAAGACTTCAAAAAAACGAAAATGCCCCATATTTTTGTAAATAAGACATGTTAAATAAAAAAAATAGATAAATAGCCCTAACTTTAAAGTTCGTTTTAGGCCTCATTTAGTGTTGGACCGGCCTGCTAAATGATAAATAGTTAATTATGAAAAGTGAATTCTGTGGTGCCTGTGGGAAAATGTGGGTGTGGTGCCTCCAAGAGGTATGTCAAATAGGAAAGTGACATGTGGCCACTATTATATCTAATTTTTAATTTCCATCTATGTTTAACCCTTTTCCAATAATTCAAAAATATTTTTGATATTAATTTTGGGAAGGGTTTTTTAGCAATTGTTAGAAAGTTCTCTATAGTTAATATGGATTTTTACCATGAGTGAGATTTAGATTGAAGATTGAAATAGACACTGCTGGTTCATATTCTATTGATGTTGGTTCATCCTCAACACACCAGTAAACTCTAATCTCATACTTCTTCATCTTTGATTCTTCATCTTTCAGAGAGGTTAGCGCATAGAGAGAGAGAGAGAGAGAGAGAGAGAGAGAGAGAGAGAGAGAGAGAGGCTCACTCTTCACTCTCCAAACAACACAGACAACCCAATGGCGATTTCGATTTAGACGATCAAGAGTGGGTGTGGGTTTGTTGTTTCTGCCTCTGTCTTTGCTAGCTACCAGAACCAAACCACCATGCCAATAACTCAACGCAAGAAGGAAGTTGCAGAAATCCTCGTTGATATGCCAGATTTGATTTTGAAATTCAAGATTCTCTTTCACCTGGGGCTCCAAGAGGAGGAGATCTGCGATTGTCGTCTCTCCATCTCCTCCTCCTCGTCATCATCATCATCCTCTTCCTACGCCGCCGCCGCCGTGCAAAGGAGTGGTTTCAAGCCCCGCAACCCCTTTATCCTTCTCTTCGTGAATCTGACGACAACATCAACAACAACCCCTCATTAGAGGAGACCCATAATCGCACAACACATGATATGAAAATAAACGAAACTAGATAAAAAATGCGTTTAAAAATCAAAACTTTATGATCATAAACCCAGTAATTTCTGAACATTGTTCCGGAAATTCAATCAAAATTCAAAACTTCAAGAAGATCATGATGCCATAACAAAAGGGGAACAAACCTTGATATCTTGAACCAAGGAAATTTTGTTGTTTCTGCCTCTGTCCTCCAATGGCGATTTTCATAAACCCTAATCCCATTCTAAAACATAAATTGTGGGCAACCAAGAGTTAAGACCAGCAATTGACTCATGAACACGATTCTCTCCCTCGGCAACAACCCCATGACATCGGTTTTCGCGCATCTCATGGTTGTGGCCGGCGTCTAGGGTGAATCAGGAAGTGGGGTTGTTCGGTGATGGTGAAGGGGAAGGGGATTTAGGGTTGAATCAGGAAGTGGGAAGAGGGTGCGAATGCGTGAGGGAAAGGGAGAGAAGGGAATCAAAGATGAAAGGTGTGAAGGAGAGGTTGTGAGCAACCATGGTTGTGGTTCTCGAAGTGCAGAGGAGAAGAGGAAGTTGCAGAGACGAGAGAGGAGAGAAGGGAAGCTAAGATGAAAGGTGTAAAAAATTACTTTGACTGTGGTAACTGATTTATTTAGGGACCATTTAGCAAATATATAAACTTTTGTTTTCTAAAACAATATTATTCAAAACTCATTTCAGGATAAATGGAAAAGACACCTAATTTAATACATGTTTTGGTGCTACTGGTCCAACTAGGCAGAGGCTCTATACCTGCATCTGGGAGGAGGCACTACAGCAGGCACCATTATGAAATGTGCTTCATTCTTACAAGTGATGACCAACTCCAATCTGATAATTAAGTGATGAAGTAAGCTAAACACTACCCGGATTCCCGGGTCCACCTAATATGCACCACTTTTTAGTGGTGTAACCTTGCACCACTATGTTAATTGTCCATTTTATCCCTGTTCAAAAATTTAATCCCATCAAAATCCACTCGGTAATACCAATATTTTTTTCTTTTTATAAAATAATTTTTTTTAACAGGGATAAAATGAACAATTAGTATAGTGGTGTAAGGTTGCACCACTAAAAAGTGGTGCATATTAGGTGGCACCCGGATTCCCTCATCAAAATATAAACTGAAACACAAGCTAGGCACAAAAAAATTTTGGGGTGGAGTGCAGGGAATTTTCAGGAGAAAAATTCAATAAAGGCTATATTGGTCATTCAATAAAAAAATGGAAAATGTTCATAAACAAGTCTCAGACCCCACATAACAAGTGCGTGACTTGAAGAAGCTTTACACAAAAAAGCGCTCCCTATAGTCACGCCATCCTGCACTTGTTTTCTGGCGTGGACAACCAAACCAACGTTTACTTACAAAACTCACTCTTTTTTCTTCTTCCAAGTCTCAATTCTTCTTCAACTTGTTTCACAAATTAGTTTACTCCTTCCTTCCACTCCAGAACCTCCAAGTTGAATTCAAGGTATGCATATTGATACTTACAACTGAATTCATTTTTATTGTATCTCCGAGACTCGAGAGATTAGTCTATGTGTCTGTCGGCTGCGAGAATAGCTCGGAAAAAAAAAAAACATATTCTGGCTTTCTGAGTATTAATTGAGATAGATGGCTCCCCAACTGCATCATCATCATGATCATCAATCACAATTCACAAGCTTTTATTAATTTCTCTCAAAGTCAAAAGACATTTATGTGGTTGAAACTTGAATGAATTTCTCACAACAGAGCAATATTTTTGTTTTGCAGATGGATGATGATTAATAATTAAACTGTTGTTGACTCCAACCACAGTTTCAATTTGCATCAAGAAATGTTTCATCACCAAACAAAGCTTGCTATTCTCCTCACAATCTTCATCTTCTGCTCAGCAAAATCCCAAAGCAACAACCAAAACTGCAACCGCAGGTGTGGAGAATCTTCCCTTCACTACCCTTTCGGCTTCTCCGATGGCTGTGAAGTCAAGCTAAACTGCACTGAAAACAGAGTCAAGATCAGCGAGTTGCAGGTCCAGAACGTAACCTCCGATAGCATATTCATCACCCTGCCGGCAAAATGCAACCGGAGCATGAGTTTCATTGATCCACTTTTCAGCAACAATTTCGCTCCAACATGGAACAACAGCTTCCTGGTGCAGACTTGTGTGGACAAACTCGGTGGCTGCGTTATTCCGACCTCGAGTTTCATTGGAGGGAAGGTGGAGGTGGAAGGGTGTGAGGGAAAGAGTGATGATATCGGTTGCTTCACGCAGTTGCAGCGTGAGCGTCGGCGTGAGCGTGAGGATGTTATCAGGATTGAGGAATGGAAGGGGATTCAGTGCAGGTTCTTGTTTTCTGCTATTGCTGTTGGTAGTAAGAGTGAGGTGAAAGAGATTTCACTTCAATTTCAGGTGGTTGAGTTGGGGTGGTGGCTTGATGGGGCTTGTAATTGCTCCGGTAACGCAACCTGTACCGAGGTCCATCTTGCAGGACATAAACGAGGTTTCCGGTGCCGGTGTCGCGAAGGCTTCGTCGGAGATGGGTTCACTAACGGAACTGGCTGCCGGAGATGTAAGAATAAGATCACTCCTTCATATTAAATATAATAATTTTTTTGGGGGGCGGGTTAAGTCCCTAAAAAATCTGATTTTTGATGGTGTAGTATGATTCGTATAGCCGACATCGCGCCTAGTGAGATAAGACTTCTATTGTTGATGTTGTTTTTCTCGGTAAGGGGATGATGCGTCAATTCAAGACAGGGAAAGTCTTTGAGCTGAAAAAGTACTAGACTTGTTTTATTCATCTAAAATATTTTTTAGTTTACCATTATGATTATTCTTGTTTAGTTACACTTAGATTCTTATTATAGATGCTAATTGTAGTGTTGAATGATGACCAAGTAGTGTTTCGCATCTGGTTGGTGCGTTATGCTCTGGCAAACCAGGTTGGGGAGAATATTAGCGTGTGTCTGGAGTTTAGTATGGAGATTTTTTAAGTGAGGGAATCTTGAAAAAATCAATGTGTGTTTATCAAGGTCCATAATGGTGAGATTTGATTTGTTGGGGGCATGACTGGTATATCAGATTAAGCACAAGGTTCATTTTTTGTATTCCTGTGGACCAATATAGATCATGATGGTCTTGACTCTTGATCCTCTTTCCACTTACTCTATTTGTGGTAAGTGATCCTGAGAATTTTGGCAAGTTATCAAAGGATTAGTTTACCCTTAATTTTGGCAGAGAATATAGATGCATAGCAACAGTTCATTGCTTGGTTTTTTGATTGTAACTTTCCTTGACATGTTCTTGATTTGAATGGTAAACTTAGCAGAGAAAGAATCCTTCAAAGTCAGCATGTTCTGGTACTCCCCTTTTAGATTATTTAATTGATCAGTCTTAGGTACAGCACATGTCTGCACCGAATGAGTTGAAATTTTTTTATTCAATTATAAATGGTCAATGTAGAAAATTGGTGACAAATACATTCGTCTTATTAGGAATTAGGAAATGAACCATATACTAACATGTGACTTCTAATTTCAAGACATCACCGACACATGTTGCTTATGCTTTTATGTTTTGCTGAAAATAGAAAATGAGTGTGGTAAGATTTCTTGGGAGACTAAAATTTAAGTAAAAATCTGCTTTGACTCAATCAATCAGGGACATTATTGAAGACACAGTAGATCCAGTTGCAAATTGGTCAGTAGATACTGGATATGAATCACTGACTTTGTTATTCATATATGAATAATCTACTGATGGTTAATATGTTCTTTTGGTGCCTAGAGTAAAATTATGTGTAAGAAAATCAGTTGCATTTTTATAGACAGTAACTGCAGTACTAAAATCTTTTTCTGTTGTTGACTCTTCAGTAGTTTCTCAATGCAATGCTTCAACGCTGGGGTCTGGTGGATGTGGAAAAGCAATCAGAGTTGGTGTCCTTGTTGGAGGTAGAACCTCACTAACTTCTGCCAATATATGATCATGTATATATCATAGTTCATAGATTTCTTATTCAATGATTACCTGAAAATGGGTTTCATATGATTATCATTGTTCCTCAGAAAGTTTCTTGTTAATTATAGTATACTACTGTAAGAGGGGAGCCTTCAGCCTTGGCGCAACGTAAAAAGTTGTTGTCATATGACTGAGGTCACGGGTTCGAGTCTTGGAAACAGTCTCTTGGGTAAAAAGTTGGAGCCTCTATTGTGGCTGATTTTGACCAATGCTACATGATTGTTTGCAGGGATCACCGTTGGAGCATCCGTGGTGGCTGCTCTGTCCCTTCTATGTTACTTTTCCAGACGCCGTTCCTCATGGCTGACAAAACAATTGACGGTCAAGCGCCTGTTAAGAGAAGCTGCGGGGAGCTCTATTGTTCCTCTGTACCCCTACAAAGAAATAGAAAGAGCCACAAATTTTTTCTCTGAGAAACATAGGCTCGGAACTGGGGCTTATGGAACAGTGTATGCAGGAAACCTTCACAATGATGAGTGGGTGGCTATAAAAAAGATCAAGTATAGAGACACCAACAGTGTTGACCAAATCATGAATGAGATCAAGCTCCTTTCTTCAGTGAGTCACCCGAATTTAGTACGCCTCCTAGGTTGCTGCATAGAAAAGGGAGAGCATATTCTTGTTTATGAGTACATGCCCAACGGAACGCTATCTCAACATTTGCAGAGAGAAAGGGGTGGGGTACTTCCATGGACAGTAAGACTCACCATTGCTACTGAAACAGCTAATGCTATAGCATATCTCCATTCTGCAAATGATACTCCAATTTATCACAGAGACATAAAATCAAGTAATATTCTCTTGGACTTCAACTTTCAATCAAAAGTAGCAGATTTTGGGCTTTCAAGGCTTGGCATGACAGAAACATCACATATCTCAACTTGCCCACAAGGGACTCCGGGCTATGTAGATCCGCAATACCACCAGAACTTTCACCTTTCTGATAAAAGTGATGTCTACAGTTTTGGAGTAGTTTTGATAGAGATAATCACAGCCATGAAAGTGGTTGATTTTTCTAGACCTCCGAGTGAGATCAATTTGGCTGCACTTGCTGTTGATAGGATTAGGAGGGGCTGTGTAGATGACCTCATAGATCCTTTCCTTGAACCACATAGGGATGCTTGGACCCTCTATTCTATCCACAAGGTGGCTGAGCTAGCGTTTAGATGTCTTGCTTTTCATAGTGACATGAGGCCTACTATGATTGAAGTAGCGGAGGAGCTAGAACACATCAGACGAAGCGGGTGGGCAACTATGGAGGAAACTATATGCACAGCCTCGTCGGTCGGTTCTGCGTGTTCATCACCTCGTAATGGAACCGAGAATTTACCAAGTGGAAATTGTTTTGAGATAGAAGGACATAAGAGTGAGATATTGATTGTTCCACAGATGACTGATAATTTTTTGCAATCAATGAAAGAGGTAAAGGACAGCTCCCCTGTATCTGTGCCTGATACTTGGTCAAGTGGACCGAGCTCACCATCAACAAACAGCTTGTTAGGAAACTTAGTTCGGTGACATAGATATAGCGTGTTTGGAAATCCTTTTAGAATTGATTCTACAGCCAAAATTAATTGTGGGAAGAAGCTAATGTAAATAGCTTCTCAGTGTCAGAATTGATTCTGAGATAAAATAAGCTGATCTAAACATGGTAATAGTTGTTTTGAGTGGAAATAATGTGAGTAACAAAGGCCTGCAACAGTTTCCTTTTATAGCTATTTTTTGTGTATGATTGGCATTAGGATTCTGCTTTCCTTCTCCTATCTGAAACATGCTAGCAACGTCCAAGGCAAAGATCAATTCTCAGTAATCAGTATACAGAAATCACTATTCAGTATTCATACAGAGAGTAAACTGAACGGTTACTATATACAATTATGGCTGGAAATAACCAACACCTGAGACTATAATTAAATTATTTTTATTTTGGTAAGCTAGTGATGAATGTTGTAATAATTACTCAAGGAGTAATAATTACATAGTGTTCCAAAATGACAAATGTGTTGCATTGAATGGATTTGAGTGAAGTCCCACGTAGAAAGTGGAGTAACTATTCAAAGCATTTATATATCATTAAATGACAACCATTCAACAAAGAGACAAAGAGAGGATATAGTGTCACATGTGCATTGTTTGGTGGTCCCAAGCTTTTATGTCACTTGTTCCATTCACACCACCCCTCGCCGGTGTCGACACCGGCGTGGGCGTAGAGGCTCTAGTGGCGGCTTGTAGACGGCACGACACTTGAGGCACTTTAGCACGACGGCGACGCGGTTGCCGTAACGTCCGTTTGTTTTTGCTCGTTTTGAATTTGAACTTTGCGACTGTTGAGAACAGACATAGACACAATATATAAAGGGTCGCAACCTTCTATATTGTTCTAATTTTGCTTATAAATACAGTACATGTTCAGAATTTCATACACAATCATATCCTCTGTTTTTTCCAGAAAACACTTCGCTGCATTTTGAGTTTTCATTAGTCTTGTGCAAACTCGAAGCAAGGCTGATTATCCTGGGTATTCTTGCATCCAAACTCTAAGACGAAATCAGAGAGTGCTTGAAATACTTTAAGGAAAGTGATTTCATCACGATCAAACCTATTCAATTTTCGCAACAATGAATGGTTCTCAGGTTAAATCTATTGCAACACCGCAGCTAATAGGAGTAACATGCAATATCACATGCTCTCAACATCCAAAAACGTGTATTTATATTTAATTTGTTGGGACATATTTCAAGACAGTTTGAATGTGCTTTTAGCCGATCCATGCTCGTGTCACACATATTTGTCTTCATTTTAGTTATTGATGCCATCAGTGACCGTAAGCCTAACTTTGCATTCAATGGTTGTGACAGAAAATAATGACAATTGACCGAAATGTTTGTGTGATGCACTATTTTGGCTGCTTGTTTCGTCAAAGTTAGATAGCAAAATGAAAGAATGCGATTGAATGACTATGTAAAACTTCTTTGTACTATCGGTGCATATAAATTAATCTCAAATGAAAATGAAAATGAATGAAAAGAGGGTTTCACACAAGCATATGATGTTTTGGTTTAGCAGCTATATGAATAGTTCTACTCATGAATAAACCTTGACCGGTGGATAACAAATTACAAAAGGATGAGGACCCACCAGTGATTTTAAAAACAAAATGAGTGTGTATGGATTTAAGCATGATGAAAGACTTGAACATTGTCTCTATTTCTGTCCATTAAATTTTTCTCTGTATATTTTCCTTTACTAAAATGAAAGAGCATAGAAGGAACGGAAAGGAGATATAAGAGTTTCTCTATTGTGATCAAGAGTATTGTACGGAACTTCAAGGAGGGTCAATATTACATCATGGATAGATGTTAGTATTCACAACCATTCTTATGTGAAAGCAATAAACTCTCAATAATTTAATATAGGACACTATCCGCATATGAATTTTTTTCATTTCTTTTTCTTTTTGTAAAATGACTGGCTCATGCAGTAATTTCTCTCCTTTATGTATGTATATGTTGCGGTAAACTGAGTTTATTGCTTGGGCCATCTTATATAACTCGATCATGCTTTTGGAGCCTGGAATTAGATTGTGATAGACTCATATACGAGGCATGATTAGGATAACTCAAACCCATGGCTGTAAAAGGTCAAGTAATGACCACACTTTACCACAACATATACAGAGGAGGTAAATCACTGCAAGTGTGATGTTGATCATAGCTGGAGCGTGTGTGTGAGATATTAATTATTTTGAGACATGTATGACTGTGTGAGAATCTATATAATAAGAGATATGGAAAGAACATTTGGATTTTTTTTTTTGAATAAAGAACATTTGGAATTCAAAAATGAATTCAAATCCTCTTCAGTTTGTAATCTTCATCCATGTTTCACCAATTAAAAATTGAGACATCATATCCTTTAAAATAGTACTGGCCTGTCAAGATAAGAATGTTAAGATTTGTAAGAAATTTAAAAATAACATGTCAACTTTTAATTAGTAGAACATGCATATGTTTACTAAAGTGCTTATTATAAATTAAGATGGAAAATATTTCTTTTCCTGAATGTTGTTTTCGTCATGCGGTGAGAATCCTCAAAGTCTTGAAGCAACCGCGGATGGTGGTGTGCAATACATATGTTAGTGAGATGATGGGTTGTGAGATAGAGACATTCATGTATACAGTGGCGGAGCTTGACCGAAAAATGTGGGGGGAGCCATGCTTATAAACCATAAGTACTAAAACCAGTTAGCAAGACATACACCGAACTCATTACACCACAAAGTTTTCTTGTTTCTTGATAGTTACAGTTAAAAAAACCCAAAAGAACTCTAAATGTTCAAACTACCCTTTGGATTACAACATCAAGAAATGAAAAAAAATATATAACTTCTTTTGATATCATCCTTTGTTGAGAGATTAGAACAAATATAGCAATACATAATATCAAAATAGAAAGTTCATATTAAATTAAAGAACACCCACAACCAGATGTATCGCTAAAAAATTTAACCACCTAAAAAAATAGTGTGCACTAGATACCTGCTTCACCATTTCCATATAGATATTATATTAATTGGAACCAATACCAATAGATGTGAACCAAATATAAATCCACGACGTGACCACATACCTATGGAAACCTAAATTCTTTTCATTCATGTTAATTTATGAGATTACTTGACACTTGTCAATATTTCCTAGCACAGTTGAAGATAAGCGCAAAAATATTGGCCCATAACAAGTAACAACCATAAAAAATTCATTTCACTTCACAAATCAATCCTTCTACCATATAACAAGATTTTTTTAGAAACATTCCTGTCATGCAAAAGCTCCGCCACTGCATGTATACATGTAGAGATAGAGAGAGGGAGTGAAAATAGATCAGGATTTAATTTTTTGATAACCACGTACTATACCACTAGCTAGAAACTGGAAAAGTGTTACAACTTACAAGCTACTACTATATATATCTTGTTGGTTAAATGATGTAAATGTAATCAAGGTTGTTAAGTTAAACTGACCCACAGTGACTGTCCTGCATGCTTTTCAATGTTAATGGATGATGGATCAATTAATAAAGAATGAAATTCCTCTGCTCTTGTGTTTAGTGTTAAAGGCTTAAAGCGCTTCAACTTGGAACCTAAGTTGTAGGTTCAATTTATTATATTACTTTGTTCATGGTTTTGTGCTGCCTTTTTTAACCCATGCCTTGTAAAGGCATGTATGTCCTCGAGCAAGTAAAAGAGGAAGAGCAGGGTTGGTGATGGTGACCGAGGCAGAGGGAGGGACATTTGAAATTTTAGATGAGACTAAAATTTACTTATTTAAATTGTTTTTTATGTAAAAATATTTAACATGTATTTTTTAATAAAGTAATTTGTTTGTAAGATATTATTAATTAAATTTTTAAGTGGTTCAAAGTACGTGTGCGGCCCAAATGATCCAACCCGGGATTAACCTGAATTGGGCCGAGAATTGAAGACAGCCCAATATTTGACTTTAACCTTCCAGAATGTGTTGACCAAAAAGAAAAATAGTTTCCAGAATTAGAAACCAATGTTGCCTAAGAAGGAGTTACTTCTCTAAATTTAACCCTAGCTTTTGACTAATTTTGGTTTTTGTGGTTTGTCTTTAGGTTGTTCTTTTCGTTTTTCACGCGTGTTAATGCAGATGCATAGTCAGGCTTAGAGCATCTCCAATGGTAGTATCTAATGTTAAATACATACTCATATGAGTATCTATTACCATTGGAGTACATATTCAATTCCAACATGACAAAAATGAGTATGTGGGAATAGATACTCTACACTAGACTTGAAAAATGAGCTTGTATTTAATTACAAGCACTTACAATTAATTAAAATGAAGATAAATAATAAAATATACAAATGTGAAGTTGATGGTGGGATCCACTATAGAAACTTTTAAGAGTTGTTGGGTTGGAGTAAGAAGTTACTCCCTCCGCTCCTAAATAACTGACATTATTTCTAGCTAAATTTTGTTCCTAATAATCTGCCACTTTACAAAGTTCAAGAGAACATTAATTATACTTTACCAATTGTATCCTTCATTTATTGATGGTTGAAAAGTTAGAATTAATATGAGAGATAAAGGGGATAGTAGGAAGTTAGATTGTAATTTTAATAAAAAATTAACATTAATTGCTATTTCTTAATACTTGTGCAACAACCTTAAAGTGTAAGTTATTTAGGAACGGAGAGAGTAATAAAGTAGTGTAGATGATGTGACATTATGGGAAATTGAATAAATGAAATGTAGATATTTTAATGAGTATGATGGATATAGATACTCTTAGTATTAATAGCGTGGCACTTCTCCTATACCGTTATGCAATTGGTCTAATTGTGAGCCACCAAACATGTTAAAAGCAGTAACTAAGACATAGCTATATTTCCTATTAACCCCACACTGAAATAATGGGTCTATCTCCATTGCTTACCTTTGTTAGCACCGGATATTGGCGTGTGGCGGTTTCTTCCAATACCTTGATCCATTCAAAGTGTTCACGTAAAATTCTTCAAGATAAACTCAATCATACAATATATTGCTCTGCTAAGAAAATGCTAGTGGATGCCTATACATTATACAAGATGCAAGAATCTCTTTTAGAGCATCTCTATTGGTAGTATCTAATGTTAAATACATACTCATATGAGTATCTATTACCATTGGAGTACATATTCAATTCCAACATGACAAAGATGAGTATGTGAGAATAGATACTCTACACTAGACTTGAAAAGTGAGCTTGTATTTATTACAAGCACTTACAATTAATATGATTAGATTATATAATTATTTAAAATGGAGATAAATAATAAAATAAATAAATGTGATGTTGATTGTGGGATCCACAATAGAAACTTTTAAGAGTTGTTGGGTTGGAGTAAAAATTTAGTAAAGTGGTGTAGATGATATTACATTATGGAAATTGTAAAAAATGAAGTGTAAATATTTTAGTGAGTATGATGAATGTAGATGCTCTTATATGATTAAAGTCTCATTAATAATGTTTAATGTGAAGGGATCATGCATTCATGCGATAACAATGATGTGAGGAAGATAATCACATAATTACAATTAATGGGGGAAGAGGGAATAAAGGCAACCAAATAATGTGTCAATAACTTGCTAATAGCGTTTTGGGTTGGGCCAAAGTTATTTTTCTTTTAGAGTTAAGTATACATCACCATTTTAAGGGAAGAAGAATGAGAAAAGTGGATTTTTTATTTTTGGTTACATAAGAAATGAAAAACACATAAAACAAACTAAGAAACTAAAATCTCTGCAAAGCAGAGGCACCACCGTTGACGACGGTAGATTCCTATAACTTTCCAATCCCATGATTCGTGGATCGCAAGTCTCTCAAGCGCATCGGCAACAACGTATAACTGAGACATTTCAGACTCTAGCTAGCAGTGCTCTAACCACTAGAATCTCCTCCTCGTGCTAGTGATTTTGCACCTCACTGTTATTCATAATCACCCACTGCATCTCAAGACAGTCTGTGTAGCACACGACATGGCAGCAACCAAGTTCCCAAGTATGCATTAGGCCTTTGTGGATCGAGGTAAGCTCTGCCTTAAACGCATCACTGTGCACCCAACGCCATGGAAAAACCATAAATCCATCTTCCATGCCTGTCGTGAACTATTGCTCCTCCACCCATTATGTCCATGTCGCGCAACCAGCTTTCGTCGATGTGAAGAGTCACATGATCATCATCACGGATCACAGTAGCAGATTGCCCCACCGTGCCTCCCCTCCCCCCACTGCTGGATGTTCAAAGACATTTCATTGATAAAAATAAATTCAATTATTGTTATATATTATAATTGAGAGCGCGTTTGGTTACATAGTTTATTTAAACGCTAATTACAATACACACTTATCATATAAGTGCTATAAATATATATATATATATATATATATATATATATATATATATATATATATATATATATATATATATATATATATATATATATACACACTACCAACACGAAACCAACCCCACAACGTACAAGAACTGGGTATCAATTTTCAATTGCATCTTCTCCCCCAATCCAACATGGTGATGGAGATGCTGGGTGTGAAACTTGGAAGAGACGAAGATGGAGTTGAACGGGAATGCAATTGGGGGAGAGGGATTGGTAAATGAGTAAATACCCAATATCCAAATTAGGGGAGAGGGATTGACAATAAGATGGCAGTGGAAGGAATAATAGAGGCTACGAGAGAGATGGAGTGCAGATGGTAAAAGGTTGAGTGAGAGAGAGAGAGAAATGGTGTGATGCGTGTGTGTTGCTAATGCACTCCTTCTAAAAAAAGAGTGGGTGTGCATTAGCATTCCCTATATATATATATATATAGGGAGCATATCAGGTAAGAGGAGTGGTTTATAATGAGAGATGAGAGCACTAATTGGTAACCATTGGATCAGAATAAATGGTTCAGATTTATTCTCTCGTTTTAAAACTGCACGTGACTATCTAGAGTGAATCACCATTTTGGTCCTTAAGAAAGTAGACGTCGGTCATAGTAGTCCCTAGAAATCATTAATGGTTAAAAAAATCCCTGAAAATGTTGACGTCGGTCATAGTAGTCCCTATCTATGTTTGACCGTTAGTCCCTGAGACGGAAAATGCCCATGTGTCAAATTATGTGCCACGTGGGTTTCAATTTAGTCCCCGATATTATCAATTTAGTACCTGACAAGCAATTTAATTTAATTATAATTAAAAAAATAAAAATAAAAAATCCTAGTTAGAATTATGAATTAAAAAAAATGACTAAATATTAATTATAGTAGTTTCCAACGTAACAAAATAAAATTATAGTAAAAAAAACTACATCTAGAGAGGAACCAAGATCATCAGATGAAAGAGAGACCAAAATCAAACAAAGATCCATCCACACATCATCATCTTCTTCATTTACCGTCACCACCGTTCCCCTCGCCATGGTCGAGCCACCACACTATTTCTGGAGAAAATCACCACCACCACCTTATCCCCTCGATTCCGGCCAAAGTACTGGACCAATAGACAAACTGACACCACCTTTCGACTCCCCGTGAGGTGCGCAACAAAACCCCCATGTCAATTCGTCATTTCGCCACAGCCGCCGACCACCGCCGCCGCTTGAAAATGGCTTTTTCGGACGATTACTTCGCCGTTTGAGGAAACAGACACCACCACGAAAATCCTCGCCGCGAGTCGAGTAGAAGAGGATCCAGTAGCCTTTCCCCATCGCCTCCATGATCCGCCGTGGAGGGCGATTTCCGGCCAAGTTTCGAGGTTCTTGAATCGCGAAAGCATCAGCAATCATGGTTTGTTCATAAAAGTTCCGACCTTTTCGCAATTTGCGTCTTGATTCTTCTAGATGAGTTATTGGGTCTCTCTGATTTCCCCCCTGAGGCTCAGATCTAGTGTTGGAAATTTCAAGTTGCAGATCAGAGGTTTATGTCATTCTGGTGACATGGAGAGGGCGGTGAAGTTCATGGGGAGGATGGAGGAACATGGCATCAGGCCTGGTGTTCAGACTTACAATGTGGTGATTCGTTATTTTTGTGATGCTGGGGAGCGTGAGAAGGGTTTGAGCATGTTTGAGAAGATGGGGATGGTTTGTGCTTGCCCAATTTGGACATGTATAATGTTTTGATCAGTGCAATGTTTGTGAGGAAGAAATCAGAGGATTTGGTGGTGGCCGGGAAGTTGTTAATGGAGATGATGGCTAGAGGGTTTTTGCCAAGGAAATTTACTTATAATCGGGTATTGAATGGGCTTGCTCTGACAGGCAATCAAGAGTTTGGACACGCAACACACAAGTTATTCTGGGTTTTTTTAGCATGTTTTATGGCAAGAAGGATAAGGAAGAAGAAGGATGAGGAGATAAGTGGAGGTGTTGGACATGAGTTTTTAACCATAGAAACATACATGTAGGGGATGTGGCCAATTCCTATCTTTCTCTTAGGTTCTGGGTAGATGTTGTCAAACAAAAAGGCTCTGGGTAGATGCTATATTCAATTTGGGTTTCATGTTTGCTTGATGGTAGAATCAATTTAGGTCCTGTTCTCGATTCCTACTACTGTTTTGATTCCTAATTTTTTATTTTTTTAATTCATAATTTTAATTAAATTTAATTCGAATTTTCTATTTTTATTTTTTTTAATTATAATTAAATTAAATTGCTTGTCAGGGACTAAATTGATAATATCGGGGACTAAATTGAAACCTACGTGGCACATAACTTGACACATGGGCATTTTCCGTCCCAGGGACTAACGGCCAAAACATAGATAGGGACTACTGTGACCGACGTCAACACTTTTAGGGATTTTTTTCACCATTAATGATTTCGAGGGATTATTATGACCGGCGCCTACTTTCTTAGGGACCAAAATGGTGATTCACTCGACTATCTATTAAACCTTCTCTCTCTAAACTCTTCTTCCTTCTCTCTGCAACTTTCTCTCACCCTCCGCCCCACTTTCTCTCACCCTTCGATTGTTAGCAATTTCTTTCTCATTCCATCCTATTTTGAAAATTGTCTCCACTTCCATCATCTTATCCATAGCTTTTCATCTCTGTTCTTCAAATTTATTTTTCCTCATAATTTCAAACACCTAAAAGAAACAAAGGCTTAGTGGCTTACTACCGTCTCTTCTTCACGCCAGCCACCACCATTGACTCCTGCATGTTGCACCTCCGCACTTGTAGACCCTTCCACCTCTAACCACCCACTCTCCCTTCCACAATCACCAACGATCACACTGGGTCCCACCCAAACCCACCATACAGCAACCCTTGCCCCTCCGACCGCGCCACCACCTCCTTCTTCCTCGCCGACGACACCACCACCACCACCAAAATCAGGAACTACAAGACTCCCGCCAAACACCGCTCATCGCGCGAGAGGCGCCGACGCGGCTCCAGATCTGTCGCCATTTTTTTCCTGCGACACCTCCACTGAGCTTCATAATCGCGGCCTAGTTTCAGATCCAATCCATTGCCCTGGCGCCGTCTAGTTTCCCGTCGTGGCTTGCCTCCGCTCCGCCATACCCACCCAATTCAGAAGTCAGAACCCTCCGAGCATCCATCGGAGGTGGATCGCCGCTGCTTGCAGCGGTAGAACAACGCCGTCACAGGGAGGGAGATTGCCGTGTCGTGCGGTGAAGGTGGAGCGAAAGAGGGAGAAGAGAAGTTGCAGCGGTGATGAGAACGATAGATTAGAAAGGGAGGAATTGGTAAAACAGGGGGGTCACGTGATTGTTAAAATTGATAAACTAATCTTAACCCTTCAATTTAATCCAACGGCTAATAATCAATACTCTCATCTCTCATTATAAACCACTCCTCTCACCTGATATGCTCCTATATATATATATATATAAAAGTGCTAATTCATTAATTTGAGAAATTTGTTGAAATAAGTTGAAAATATGTTATAAATAAGTAAAAACATTTATTTATAAGCTAAACCAAACAACTTATGAAAATAAACTCAAAACAATTTATAAGTATATTAATAAACTATTATAAATTCACCGAAGACACTTAAATAAACGTTTATGCTATAAATAAACTGAAGTAAATGATTTGAAACGGGACCTGAGTTGAAGATCCGCTCACAATTCACAAAATTAGCATTCAAACACACTTTTTGTGGATTTTGGCCACATTTTCAAATATCTCAATTTGAAAACTTGCAAACACTCTCCATTCACTTTAAACTTGTGATTGGAATGATGCACCTTACAATAGCTGTCTACTCATTAATTGCGGCCATAAATTCTAAGCAAAGAGGGATATGAGGGTAGATGTACCAACATCAATGAAGGATGCCTGCTTTCCATTTTTTTGTTTAATTCTCTCTGGTTCGAATAGAAAGGGAAGGTGAGTTTCCAGAAGATGGGCCAGGGGACCAGCTGAAAACTTCAAAATTTGAATACTCAAAAAATCTTAACAGGAATGATTTTGAGATTCATATTAAGCAACTTTCCTTTATATACCATGTCTAACATATTGATTATTTATAGTATCTATCGTTTTTGGTAGTAATATATTATTAAGATATTACTACCGTCGATAGTCATTAGATTAATTCTCTCAAACTTCAGAAATAAATTAAGCGGGTAGGTCTTCTTCCCCAACAAATCATTCCCTATACATACCTCTAGAAATCGAATCCTCAAAAGTGAATAGGTTGAGATTTGTTTTAGAGATTCATATCAAGCAACCTTCTATTATTTACCGTGTCTAACATATTGAGTATTTATGTTTATACCTACTTGATAAAGTAGCAAAATCTTGAACCAATCCCACACAAGACATATGAGCTGTCACGAATCTCCAATTTCTTGAGTTACATCTAAACACACTAAAATAGATATATGCTTTAGTTGCATGCTCTCGCCCCTAGTATCTGGTTTAGAACAATTTTACTCTGATTTATTCTCTGTCAATAACAGACAAGGTGTAATTTAAGTATTTAACATTAATACTAATCACATTTATTAATATTTATTTCATTTATGGTACTAAGAATATAGGAAAGGACTTCATGAATTTCATGCTCTTGCAAAGGCTACTATCATTATTCATTAACAATTGTCACCGTTCAGTGTAAGCAATGTCATGCTAATTGATTTACTAGTATTAAACTAAATGAACCTAATAATGAGATGTGGACTAATGGGTGCTTCTTGGCTTTTCAAGGGTTTTAAGAACAATTCATTCATAAAAGAATGGGGTTTTCAGAAGAAAACTCATCCTCCTTCTTGTTGCATATATTTGATCTCTTAAATCATGAGAGAGAGTGGTTGTGAAGCAGTAGGTGAGAATGGGATTCTGATCTGATTCATAGAAAAGAAAAAGAAAACAAGGTTTGGTAAAGTTTGGAGAAAGGACCAATATGATCCCCTTTTTAGGAATTTGCCCAAGGTCCATTTGTCCGCTTTGAGTTTGTGGATTCCATTCTGTTACACCTCTTTTTTTTTTTATATCCTTTTATTTTAAGCCTCATCATCTCATCTCATTTGTTGTTTTCTTTCATAAAACTCAACAAAAAGCACAAACAAACAATTTCCCTCATTCTCATCTTCTACTATCACTTTTTCTCTCAACAGGTAGTGCTGGCTGAAGTCAAGTCTACTTCACCATCTACAACACTAAGCACAATTTCAGGGTGTTCTCAGAATCTATGTTTCTTTATCCCCTCACATTTGCATCTTTCCAAGCTAGAATCACAAAATTTTCAGTGTGCCCAATCTATCAGAAATCATTCCTATCCTGGTGATATTCATGGATCTGAGTCTGACTACCCAGTAGAAAGAATCATACCATATACATAATTCACAGACAAAAATGTCCTCATCAGAAAAGCACAGCTCAAAAGGGCAAGCATGGTAAGATGAATAGCTTCCTCTCTTTGTACTTCATGCTTTTCATTTCTCCATTTTCTCAACCCAATTTCCACATTGCAGGTTCTGTACAACTGGATTGCCTAGTGACATTGTTGTTGAAGTGGATGACATGACCTTCCATCTCCACAAGGTAAATTAAACCTCAAACAAAACAAAACAACACAACACAACATAGTAGTACCAATTTTCAACACACACAAGTGACACAAGCACATACCCAAAAACCCAAACATGGGTCTCTATTTCCAATTCTAGTACTGCCACCATTTTCACATACCCATTTCATTTCAGTTTCCTCTGATGTCAAAAAGTAGAAAGCTTCATGACCTGATAACACAGCAAGAAGAAGCAACACGTTCCACTCTCCCACAGCAGCAACAAGAAGAAGACGAAGATGAAGACGAAATCGTCGAAGAACAGCTTCAGGTGACATTCACCGACTTCCCCGGCGGCTCTGACGCCTTTGAAATGGCGGCGAAATTTTGTTACGGCGTCAAGACAGAGCTCTCCCCCTGCAATGTAGCTTCCCTTCGCTGCGCCGGCGAGTTTCTGGAGATGACGGAAGATTTCTCCGAAGACAATCTCATCTCTAAGACGGAGCGGTTTCTCTCCCAGCACGTGCTCAGAAGCCTCGGCGACTCCATCAAAACACTGAAATCGTGTGAGCGGTTGATGCCTACGGCGGAAGATTTGGGAATCACGGAGAGGTGCATCGATTCCGCCGTGTCCAGAGCTTCATCGGCGGATCCTGCTTTATTTGGCTGGCCAGTCAGCGACGCCGCCGCTTCCGCTTCAAAACAGGTTCTCTGGAACGGAATCGACGCCGCCGGAGAAACCTGGTTCGAAGATCTGGCGCTTCTGAGTTTGCCTCTGTTCAAGCGGTTGATTCTTGCGATGAGACGCGCGGAGCATAGCGCTGAGATAATCGAGACTTGCGTGATGTATTACGCTAGGAAGTACATTCCCGGCGTTTCCAGATCGAGCCGGAAGCCGTTACCGAAGTCTTCATCGTCCTCCGTCGCGTCGGAGGCGGAGCAGAAGGAGATTCTGGAGACCGTGATTTCGAATCTTCCACCGGTGAAGACTTCGAAATCCTCCACGGCGACGAGGTTTCTCTTCGGCTTGCTGCGAACAGCGAACATACTGAACGCTTCTGAATCCTGCAGAGACGCGTTGGAGAAGAAGATAGGGTTGCAGCTCGATGAAGCCACGCTCGACGATCTTCTCGTGCCGAGCTATTCGTATCTGAACGAAACGCTGTACGATGTGGATTGCGTGGCGAGGATTTTGAGCCACTTTCTGGAAGGTTTAGAAGCGGGAAACACCGTGGAAGGAGGCGACGCTGCGGCGAGGTCGCCGTCGTTGATGCTCGTCGGAAAACTCATCGACGGTTACCTCTCCGAGATAGCCTCCGATGCGAATCTCAAGCCGGAGAGATTCTACACTTTCGCCATCTCGCTTCCCGATCAGGCTAGGCTCTTCGACGACGGTCTCTACCGCGCCGTCGATGTGTATCTCAAGGTATCAATTCCATTTCGAATTTCAATTTTCTCAGATTCAATAAATTTGATGAGGTAACGACTGATTTTTCGATTTGCAGGCGCATCCATGGGTTTCGGAATCGGAGAGGGAGAAGATTTGCGGATTGCTGGATTGTCAGAAGCTCACGCTAGAGGCGTGCACGCACGCGGCGCAGAACGAGAGGCTTCCGCTGCGTGCGGTGGTTCAGGTGCTGTTCTTCGAGCAGCTTCAACTGCGGCACGCAATTGCTGAGACGCTGGTTGCGGCGGAGACGGCGGCGGAGCCAGGGCGTCACTCGGCGGTGCTGGAACGGGAAGAGGAAGAGGAAGAGGGAAGAGAAGTGTTGCAGTTACGGTTAGGGACGGAGCACGTGCAGGAGGGGAACGGCACGTGGCGTGGGACGGTGAGGGAGAATCAGGTGCTGCGGTTGGATATGGATAGCATGAGGACGCGGGTGCATCAGTTGGAACGTGAGTGCTCGTCGATGAAGCGAGTGATTGCGAAGATTGATAACTCCGCCGTGGATGGCGGTGGTTGGAGGGCGTCGCTGGGGCGGAAGTTTAGTTGCAAGTTTAAGACTCAGGTTTGTGATTCGCAGCAGTCGACGGTTGTGGATAAACGCAAGGGACGCCATCACCACCGCGCGCCGCCGAAGAAGCAGCAGCATCCGCATCGTGATTAAGCACCATGCTAAAATTGCTCCTGTTGAAGTGAAGTCGATATCCACATGTAATTGTTCACTTTTTTTCTTTATTTTTTCATCAATTTAATCTTTATTGACTGATACAATAATTTTGCTTAGTTAAATATTTATATCATGAAATATGAGAGCCGTCGCGGTGTGTTGGGAGGGACATGCAACACTAGCACTTATTCGGACAATCACAATCTTCCTCGTTAGAGCTCAAGCTACTTAGCTCAGCATCTCCCCAACCGCTCTCACCCAATCCTTGACATCCATGTGCAGAGTTGACGAGTCTTCCAATGCAATGTCTTTTGCACCTGGTAATAATTGTATAGTTGTTTTGAGTGCGCCTTATGCTTTCTGCCTCCTCTGCCTTACTCCTTTGTTTCCTCGCCGGTAAGACCAAAGGCAGTGAAACCATCGATGAAGAAAGCACGAAGGAACACAACTGTCTTAACATTCAAACCAATACCAAGTTTTTCCGTTTCTGTCGTATTCAACCCGACAAAGACAAATTGAAGATATTACTTGCTAGTGGAGCACCACAACCAACATCCATAAACTACACTCTCTCCCTCGGCCAACCATCAAGGCCATCCACTCTAAGCCCCATTCTTCCATAGCCACTCCCTCACCACCTATAAGCTTCTTTTGTATCACTCAAATCAAACACAAATCATCCCAGGGAAAATCCTTTTTCTTCTTCGCTAAACTTCACTTGTTAATGCTTTGCAATTTTTTACAGTTCTTTGTTCGACTGATTAGGGTCTGTTTTTCAATCCCCCTCCCCCAACCCCATGGGGAGAAAGCCCAACAACGATACCAATAGTCCTAAGTCTGAGAAGGTAAAATTTAATATCTGGTTGACCCTGGGAAGGCTAGGTGTGAAAATAATATTTGATTGTAACTTTACGTTAATCTTCACCCTTCTTTGCCTTAATCTTTGTCAAAGTCTCATTTGACTACGAATCCATCAAGGATAATAGATCTTGCTTGACCAAATAGATCTCGCATAGAAATCATAATTCATCTCCAACCATTAAAGAGGGGATGAGACGTGTTCGCTCATCGAATGACTCAAGAAGGGTGTGTCATTGACAACCCCAAGCATTTAGAAGAATTTTTTTCTTGTACGAAACATTTTCTCATTGGTACAAATCCATGGAAGATTGAAAAAAACAAACGTTGGGGACCGTTTCAAGGCTAGCCCTACTCCTCCTTGTTGGATAAAGCAGGTGGAAGAAATTAAAGAACAATAGAAAAGAAGGACCCTGACCAAGAGCTTGGAACATAATCTCAAATGCCCTCTCATGTGAATTTGGCAAGGTGCTACTCGAAGATGATTCATAACTTAGATCTCAAACTTCAAAAAAGGAAGATGAAAACCAAGTATTGTGACATATAATCATAAGTATATAGAAGATGGCCCTTGCCGGACCAATGGTTGCACTTCCGGTTGTAACTACTCGGAGTCTCAATCACAAACTCGTCTTTTCGAACCCCTCCACTTAATAGACATAAGCAAGACTAGAGAAATGATTCATCTCTCTTTATCAAAATGGATCGTATACACAACACCTCAAAGGCCAGTCTAATCCGAAAGTGGATGGAAGCCCTTCCTGGGGAACGATGTGGAGCGAAATATATAATACACAACTTTGGAGAGACATTTTTTAAACCTATATCGTAAGCTAAACTATGCATAAAGAGAGGGTCAGAACGCATTAGTGGTACACGAAATATTCTTACCAAGCAAAGAAAGGAAAGTGAAAAGGAAATTCTTTTACCTATCCTATTACTATGGTTAGAGTCTAAGTTTCCAATAACCCAACCATTGGCCCAACGATGGAGTATCCTACATGGCACAATACAAAATTCCCAACTTTGCTATACTGTAACATGCAACTAAGCAGCAAGAAAAGGAAATGGAAAAAATATTGAAGAACTTACCAAATTGGAAGATATATGAAGATCATAAGGAGAAGTTATTCATGTGCCCTAGAATAGAGGTTTACGATGAGTTCCAAAAGGAAATACTTGGCAAAGATGCGAGAATGGAAGGAGGTGAAATGGTACCCTAAATCGTGAACCAAGGGAAAAGACGATTTTTCACTCCCCAGGTGAGGCAAATATGACATTTCGCACCTTGCGATCCATCATTGCGCCACCTCTAGAGAATCATGTTGAACCAATCTTGGCCAGACAGAGAGTCACATGCGTCCACTTACTCCCATTAACAGTGAAGCATGACAAGACAAACTTCTTCCAATTCCAGAGGATCTCGAACAAGGCGTCAATATGTAAGGTAAAAACCTGTGGCAATACGAATTTGACTTATATCAACCCAGACAAATGCATTGAAGTTTTTAAGACCATGTCGAATCCCAAGTAAACCGCAGGGCGTGCCAAGCATCTCATTGTTTCAGATTAGAGACTATCTCGTCTGGACATTCCAAGCATCCTAATGCCTCAAATACTCGAACTATGGAAAAATGTGATGTAATAAAATGATAAGGCCTAATACTTTAGCCCAGTACTGATTATATCCTACAAATATTGGAATAAGGAATCCTATTTGAGGCAATACCTACTACTACTAGATAATATATGTTACATATCAACATATCTCTATCTATATCTTCACATGATTCCCTTTAGGTTTGTTACATATCTTGTGTTTAAATGCACGTTAAGTGAACACTCCTCAGGAACACACTGCCTTATAACCTTAATCATTATTTCATCATCGGCTTTGCTGACTTATGCGTCAGATTATCCACATCAATGGATGCGAGAAGACAGTTACTCCTCCATGAAAGAGCAGTCCAAATAAGCACCATTTTCATGTTTTCAAACATTCTTGCTTAGGTATAGTAATCCCTCCATAACCCTAATTTTATATGGATTTTCCAAACACAATGATAAATTTGGTCCAGTGACATGAGAATCAACTTTTTTAGTATAGGGTATCCACCGCTAAAAGCAGTGACTAATCTTTTCGCCGTAGGTGCTTATACTAAATGGTAAACAACTGACCACAATATGCATTCCATTTTCATGTGAGAGAATCAAACGCACAACCTCGTGGTTAAAGGATGAAATGAGTTAACCGTTACGTCATACTGTGTGATTATTTGAAAAATAATTTATCAAATGAAATAAAACAATATTAATGAAGTGATTTTTTATAAGATTTAACCAATTAAGTTTCTTAAATTTGCCAAGAAAATCCTAAAGATAGGGAAATAAAGTATTCAACTGTTCAGCAATTATTGGGATAATTTTAGAGGTGACCTCAGCTTTTGAGATGATAGGGATGGGCTGAGGAGCACAATACTGTAAGATCAAGATTTGATCATGTAGTACAACTCTATGTTTTGATGATTACATGTTAACTATTGTGTATGAACAATTATGGTACTCTAACGTTGTTTTCTGAGTGTTTATGTGACAGGCTCTGACTCTGGTCAATACTCATACTTATCAGAAGCACTATGCCCAAAGAGTTACCTATGCAACGCTTTCGCACTCACTATGTTCTTTTGAACAGTAGTATATGCTTCAGAAGATCTGAAGTTTTACAAGCTCTGATATGGATTCAGATCACTTGAAGTTCTGAAGACCAGAAGTTCTGAAGATCCAGAAGCTCTGAAGATCCAGAGGCTCTGAAGGATCAGAAGTTCTGAAGGTCCAGAAGCTGAGAAGTGAAGACTCTGAAGTCCAAGAGTAAGCTGGCTCTGAAGACCAAGTACTTTCTACTCTGAGGTCCAGAAGCAGAAGTTACGAAGGTTAGAGGATCCAAGCTTCCCTCTGACTCTGATCACCAAGCTTCACAAGTTCCAACATGAAGCATCGCTCTGATCAGAAGTCAACTAGGATAAAGGTCATGTCTCTGTCCAAGTACAAAAGCAATTGTACTATCCTGACGACCTTACCTAAGATATTCAGCCACAGCAGAATCTGGAAGTTACAGATTTGCCCTCCAACGGTAGCAATCCATGCAACGGATACAACCCTAATCCTTGGAGTATATAAAGAGGTTAAAGATGAAAGATGCCGCCTAAGAAACTTTGTTCAAGCTCAAGCAATATTTTTATTCTCTTAGCAATCTTTCTTCAAACCGATCTTATTGTGTTTAACTTAGCTTTCTGAGAAGCATTTCATTGTAAACCCAAACATTCAAACAGTTAGTTTGTTTTTCCTTAAGGGACCAAGGTTGGTCTAATCCTTGAGAAGACTAAGAGAGTGAATCTTAGTGTTTACTAGTTCATTGTATTGTTAGTCACTGAGCAGGTTGCTAGTGCAGTTGTAACAAAGTCTGAATAGTGGATTGCCTTCATTCTAAGAAGGAAGAAATCACCTTAACGGGTGGACTGAATTAGCTTGAGGGATTTATCAAGTGAACCAGGATAAAATCCTTGAGTGCTTTCCTCAACTCTTATCTCAGCACTTTGCATTCTTTGTTTGAGAGATTTGTTAAAATCTCAAGTGGCAAAAGTTTTATTTGAAAATGCTATTCAAACCTCCCCTTTCTATCGTTTTTCATACCTTCAAAGACATGAAATAATATAGGCTTAAATATGTTGGAGGTCCTCTAAAATAGGGGTGCTTTGGTTAAAGCCCCTACAAAATATTGTTTTTGGAATACGCCCTTAATATGAAAATAATGTAGGGGAATAAGCCCCCACCGTTACAAGGACCGTTAGATTTCTAACGAAGGATGATGTGGCAGCCACATCATCAGGACACGTCATCAACATTGCCAAGTTAGCAAATGAGCAAATGCTCATTTTTTTTTAAATGTAACCAGGATTCGAACATAGAAACTGCAACTTATATCGCAGAGACCTTACCACAAGGCTACACGACTTCTTAGTGTTACAAGTCCAACGTTTTTTATTTATTACAAACATTGAACAAAAAATTACCTATCACCTTCTTCCTCTCTGTTCTTTCCCTGCAACTGCAGACAGGAGTCTCCATAGTCCAGATCCGTCCTCATCATTCTTTCCATCAACCCAGAAAATCAACCCCCCAAAGAAAACCCAAAAAATCAAATCCCCAAAGAACAAATTCAGAAAATCAAACCCAAAAGGAAATCAATTCTCAAAAAAATCAAACTCATTCTCCGACACATGATCCCTCTTCTCTCATGCCCACCCCACACAGATCCATGGAAGTCGCAGAAGAGAGCCACGCCATCAACCACCATGGTAGATCCAAGGATGATGTGTATCGAAAGAGGAAGAATAAGGTTGGGGTTGTTGGAGGTGAAGATAGGTATTTGATTTTGGAATGAAGATGTTGGGAAATTAATTTCTGCATGATTTTGCACCGATGAAGAAGATGACGGAGAACGTTTCTGATGAAGATGATGGGAATGAAAAACAATCTTTGCAAGATTTTGATTTTAGAATTGGGAATTTATGATTTTTTATTTAATTTTGAATATTCAATTTCCATCTTGGCTGCCTAGTATGATATCTAGTTGACATGTCAAATAGCCACGTCAGCCTCCGTTAGCAGATTCAGCAACAATTGGACGAGTAATGATATATACACACCTCACTTTCTCTTTCATCTCATTTCCACCTATTTTTCTTCATATCACTCTCTGCATTTCCTGTCACATCACAAATTATATCATTCATTTCTCTCTCATTTCTACTTAACCTCATAAGGTGAAGGTGGAATTGGTATGTGAATTAAACATTATTCCAATTGGACTGAAGCTGACGACAGGGGCTTATCCAGGGGCGGATGCACGTTGGGCTAGGGTGGGGCATATGCCCCCACGAGATTTTTGATAATACCAGCAATAAGCCAATACTATATATAGAATTAGGATATTACTACTAAACCATGCCCCCACGTTAATACTTAATGCCCCCATAGATGACATCTGCCACTAACATTTACTATCTTGTTTACATGTATGTAAATTACATTTTTGTTAATGGAACCTGCTGTCTGTGAGATTAGCGGCTCAAGGGAACCAGCCAATCAGCTACCAATTAAATTTACCTTCATCACTTTTATCTTGTCTTTAAGAGCTTCCAATGTATCCATTAGGCCCTTACCCCATTTTTCTTAATTGTTGGTCGTTCATTTAGCTGCAAATTAATACTTTACTACGATATTGTCATTTTTTATCACTTATACGTTCCATGCTAACGAAATTTGTAACTACTTTTTTCATTAATATTTATTCGTATTAATGAAACACAATTATTAATAGAACTCTTGAGTACAATGAAAATTTTAAGAATATAATATAAAATTATTCATGTGTTTTTATTTTAGTTTAAGCTTTTAGCATAATTAAGTAATTTGGAATTTGATTTTTAGGGGCTCTCGCTCGAAGAGGTGTGTAGAATAAAATATAAAACTCATTAATGCAACTTTTATCTACCAGTTTAAATTTTTGAGATAATTAGTTATTTGACAAAAAATAAATAAATAAACATATGAAAATATGACTTGAAAAAACTTTCTTATCATTTTGGTTTAAGGTCAAAATTTTCATCAAATCTTTCTAATAGATGATAGGACCATATCTCAATCAAAAGAAATTTGGCCCCCACAACTTAAAATTCCTAGATCCGTCACTGTTATCCCTCCATATTATTTTTCAAATAGGGGTGTATTCCCAAAAAAAATATTTTGTAGGGTCTTAACCAAAGTACCCGATTTTAGAGGGACCTCCAACATATTTAAGCCAATAATAGAGCATAAATGATAGTGGGTGGCATGGTGGAGACAACGAATGAGTAATGGAAATTCCACAATCCACATACACTCTATTTGCTTCAAAGTTTCGTGATTATTATGGTTGATTACAGTACACAATCAGTCAATCACATTCATTATTGCCTCTAATAAAAGATGTGCTTACGTTAAAGTGCTTTTCTAAAACTGAAAGTACTCGTTATCATGATTGGAGAAAATATCTACAGAAAGGTTTCTACACTTTCTGAGTTTGATGCCGAAGTCATTATTGCTTTGATTGTATACCTTGTTGGGAAACAAATAGCTTTTGTCTGGTTTGGTTATGAGAGTTGATTATAGAAGAAATGTCAAACTAGGAATTGGAATTAGTGTTCTCTGTGTTCTTAAACCACGTTGATGATGATGATGATGGTGATGATGACGATTTCATGGGGCAGTACTTGTCTACACTCCGGAAGCTTTTAGCTTTCATTCCATTAGGGTGAGTGTTCTTTTATCTTTATTGTTGACCGTTCAAGAACATGGAACTCGAACCCACAAGCAGTGTTGTAAAACTCGGCTCGAACCGGCCGGTTCGACCGGTTGAGTCGGGAACCGGACCCTAGGCCGGTTCGAGCCGAGCATCGAATCGGCTAAGCAATCAACCCGTAGCGAACCGGAAAAAACCGGCCGGTTCAGTCAAAAAACCGGTGACTCGGTCCTTACGGTTGGACCGGTTCGCTATTTAAAAAAAAAAAAACAGAAAACTCAAAACGTAAAACAGAGCAAACGGTGTGTTTTAGGAGTAGGGTTTCAAACTCATTCACGCCTTCACGCTTCAGACTTCAGAGTTCAGTCACCACTCACCACACTTCCTTCTTCCTCTTCACGATTCCGCCGCCGCCGCGCTCCACCGTGTAGCCGTGGCCCGTCGCCGCTCCACCAGGCCTTGCTCACGGTTCACCTCTTCTTCTTCCTTTCACTCTCATCATTCAATCGCGTTTTCTTCTTCATCTTTCTCCTCGCACATGCATATTTCTAGAATTAGGGTTTCCTTCTTTCAAATTTGGGATCTCGTTTCATAACCCTCACTCTCTCATTGCTTTTCCCTTTCGTGATTTCAGGACGGACAAGATTCGCAGGATCCCAAGCAAAGCCCTGCTGACATGACAGCTTTTGTAAGTTCTTCATCAATTGCTTGATTAATGGCTTACTTTCTTCGTTGCTACCGATTCAGTCTCAGTTTTTGACATTTGACTGTTCCTCTTTTGCTTTCTCCAGGTGCAAAATCTTCTTCAGCAGATGGTGAGTTGTATGGTCTAGATTCTAAGAGCTGCATTACATTCCTCGGGTTTAGAATATATTTTGCTGTTGCTAACTTTTGTTTTCTGTATAATTTTTTTGTTTTCAGCAAAGTAGGTTCCAGACGATGTCCGACTCCATTGTTACGAAGAATATCCTTTTTGCTATGCCCTTCAATTTCATTAAATAAGCTTAATTATGGTCAGAGATTTGTTGTGGAAATTAGTTTTAGTGATTGGTTATTGTTATCTTACCTTACATTTAAATTCTATTTTTGTTGTAGATCTAAATCTCAGCTTGTTTGATGATGATGATGAGGATGCACAAGGTGCAAATGTGAATGAAAGTAATGTTGGAGAAACTTTCAGTTTATTTGATGATCAAGTGATGCCTTCCTTGGATGAAGCTTTGCCTCCCTTTCCTACTTGGACATGAAGAAACTTGGCATTGTTATTGCTATATTTAGCATTGTAACAAGACCTTGGTTGTTGAATTATGTTTTAAGCTTGTTTATGTGCTTTTTGTTGTGATTAAAGCGTCAAACCGATGTTATTTGATGATGCTCAAAACTTATTTCAATTATTGTGAGTTGTGACATGTTATTTGGAGTTGTGACATTTTGTTGTGGTAAAACATTTCTTTTTGTTTTTGTGATATTTTGTTATGGTATTCTATTATGGTATTTAGAATTTTTTTTTATTGTCAACCGAGTCAAACGGTTCAACCAGTGACCCAGTGGTTGAACCATTGACTCATTGACCCAGTGCCTCGACCGAGTCGATTACCGGTCCGAGTCTGATAACACTGCCCACAAGAGTTGCTTGTATATCCTTAACATTTTTTAAAAGAGGAAGTGCATTGTCCCTTCTAATGTTTTTTTTAAGAATTGAACTTATGCTCTTATTCATACAGAAAATTAATTTGCTTACTACTAAACTAATACGTGGGGAACTTTCACAAAAAAAAACGAATACCCAGTTGGTTGCTTGCATAATATATGAGCAGTGTAAGAATATAAGATATAAAGAATATTCTGTTAAGTTCAAACGCATCATAACGTTTTTAAAATCTTATTTTGATCATAACAATTTTATAATAGAAGTCTCTTTGAAAAATTTATTCACTGATAACATTCTTAATTACAGGAGAAACTTGGCTCTATATCACACGCCTCAACGTTCTGTCACTTATTAAGAAGAAATTTTTCTCTCTAGGAAAAGAAGGAACCTTGCAACTACTGTACCCTAGCTGAAAATTCTGATCGTTCAATGACACATCACCAGTCATATATTTCAAGCAATATTTTGAGCGCCAAAGATTCAGTTTGATTTCAACCAGTTGTCTCACATTCAAATCTTATGACAATCACTTGATTTTCATTCAAACTAAATCAGATGAAGACAAAACTTGCTTTAGCAAAAGGCACGCTGACCAACGAGGAAAAGTACAAGCCGTCAACATCAAATTGCCAAATTGTCTCTTATCTGAAAAGTAGCCCAAAATCTATCACCACCTACTAGCTGACAAACATCACCTTTCAAGCTAAAGAATAGACTTGCTTCAGAAGTAACATTTAATGAAGCTACCAACCAAGCCAATTGAATCAACGGTCCGATATCAAAACTCAACGGCTATCTCAACGGTTGGATTGTGTCTCACAACGGCTACAACACTAGCAAGCGAGTATTTAAGGGAACCTTGAAGATCTGAAGATAAGAAGCATTAACTCTGAGAATTCAAACATTCAAGCATTCATTTCAAACTTCTCAACAACATTCAAAGCTTGAGCAGATATTCCCAAGTGTCAAACACAAGTCATAAATTCTGCCCAGTGGAAGAGAAAACCTCGTACCTTAAAAGAGTCACATCTTTTATTCTCTTCACACTATTGTAGTAACTCTGAAGTGAATTCAATAGTCAAATCTAAACCCAAACACTTAGAGTTCCAGTGCCATAAAGTCTCTACCCTCACTCTTGAAAGAAGAGAACCATTGTAGAGTATCATAAATCTTTGTAAAGATTTAGGAGAAGTCCTGTACAATACTTATAGGAGGAGTCCTGCAGAATACTTGGAGAAGTCCGTGATAATACTTGGAGAAGTCCTGGATAATACTTGTATTGGAGAAGTCCTTGATACTTGCTAGTGAAAATCTTGGTGGTGGCCAAGTACTGGACGTAGCCCAATCGTTTAGGGTGAACCAGTATAAATCTCTGTGTGCTGATCGTTCTGTTCTGTTTACTGTTTTACTTCCGCTGCACTAAACAGTTTGTGAAAAGTCACTCTTAAACGTTTTGCCTAAGAACTAATATTCTTTTCATAAAACAAAGTTTTAAAAAGTAATTTTCAAGAACACAATTCAAACCCCCCATTCTTGTGTTACTTTATTGCATCTCAATTGGCATCAGAGCTTAGTCTCTAGAAACTAACATCTTAACAGGTGTAGAGTAAAGATCCATGGCAGAAGATTTAGCAATAGCTACGGGCTCATCCACCAACAAGCCTCCATTCTTTGATGGAACTGAGTATCCTTATTGGAAAACTCACATGCAACTATTCATTGAATCCACAAACTACATGCTCTGGGACATCATTGAAAATGGCAACATCGTTCACAAAGATGATGCTGGAGAACCAATAAAGAAGGATCAACTGACAGAAGCACAACGCAAGGATTATCAACTTAATGCTAGAGCTAAGTTATTCCTATTATGTGCTTTAAGAAAATCTCAGTTGGATAAAGTTGATGGCTTAGCCACGGCCAAAGAAGTATGGGAAGCTCTAGGGTTGGCATATGAAGGTACGACAAATGTCAGACAAGCCAAAGTAAGTCTACTTGTGGCTGAATATGAAACCTTCAAGATGAAGGAAAGTGAAAGCATTGATGACATGTTTGGAAGATTCCAAACCATTGTCAATGGGCTTAGGAATCTTGATCGCAAGTATGAAAATGTTGATCAAATAACAAAGATTCTAAGATGTCTTCCCAGAAGATGGAGACCTAAAGTCACAGCCATTCACGAAGCTAAAGATCTCAGCACCTTGAGATTGGAAGATCTTTTGGGATCCCTAAAGGTCCATGAGATAGAGTTGGCTCACGACGAAGGATAAAAGCAGTAGAAGAATCCATAAATGTCAAGTTTGATGATCATTCAATCGATTCAACTAATCGTTTAGAAAGAGATTTTCTAAATCTTGACCTCTCTGATCCTGAGGATGATGGAATCTCTAAAGAAACTCAACCCTCAGACAACTCACCCACAGTATAGTCCACTGTTTCACCTTTGGAAACTCAAGAACAGTCCGATCAAGTCATGACTTCCAGTGGCATTTCATTGCCAAGGGATTGGAAATATAAATCAGACCATCCACTAGAACAAATTATTGGAAGTGTCTCAGAAAAAGTCAGAACAATGTCAGCTTTCAGAGAAGACTTAAACAGTGCATTCATTTCAGAAATTGAGCCAAAGACCGTAGAAGAAGCCCTACAAGATGAAGGATGGATTCTAGCTATGCAAGAAGAACTGAATCAATTTGAAAGAAGTGAAGTCTGGACACTTGTACCCAAACCAAAAGGAAAATCAATCATTGGTACCAAATGGGTGTTTAGAAACAAGATGGATGAAAATGGAAAAGTGACTAGAAATAAAGCAAGACTTGTAGCTCAAGGATACAATCAACAAGAAGGAATTGACTACACATAAACCTTTGCTCTAGTAGCCAGAATTGAAGCAATCCGTATTCTCCTAGCCTTCGCATGTCAACACTCCATCAAACTGTACCAAATGGATGTCAAAAGTGCTTTTCTAAATGGAGTAATAGAAGAAGTCTATGTGAAGCAACCTCCAGGATTTGAGGAACCATCCTCTTCTGAGCACATGTTCAAACTCAAGAAAGCTCTCTATGGTTTAAAACAAGAACGAAGGGCATGGTATGATCGCTTAAGCAGCTTTCTCATGAAGAACGGTTTCTCAAGAGGGCAGATTGACAACACTCTATTCAGAAAGCAATTAAATGATGACTACATCCTTGTACAACTGTATGTTGATGACATCATCTTTGGAGCTACTAGTGATAATTTATGCAAGGAATTTTCAACCCTCATGCAAAGCGAATTCGAGATGAGTATGATGGGAGAACTGAAATTCTTCCTTGGTCTTCAAATCAAGCAAGAAAAAGACAAGATCTACATACATCAGACTAAGTACATCAAAGATATGCTCAAGAAGTACAACATGCACAATTCAAGCAAGATGAGCACTCCTATGTATCCAAATACAGTCCTAGACAAGAATGATGAAAGTTCACCCGTTGATCCAACATCGTACCGAGGAATGATAGGATCTCTATTGTACCTTACCTCAAGCAGACCTGACATTATGTTCAGTGTTTGTCTATGTGCCAGATTCCAGGTAAACCCTCAACAATGTCATCTTAGTGCTGTTAAACGCATATTTAGATATTTGATAGGTACTGCTAATCTTGGTCTGTTATATGAGAAAGGTAGTGATTTCAGGTTAAGTAGATATTGTGATGCTGACTATGCTGGAGACAGGGTAGAACGGAAAAGCACTAGTGGAGGATGCCACTTTCTAGGAAATTGTTTAGTCTCTTGGTCTAGCAAAAGACAAAGTACCATATCCCTATCCACTGCTGAAGCTGAGTACGTAGCAGCAAGCTCATGTTGCACTCAACTTCTATGGATCAAGCATCAACTTGAAGATTACAACATTCAGGAAAATCACATACCTCTGCTATGTGACAATACAAGCGCTATAAATATTGCGAAGAATCCAGTTCAACACTCAATGACAAAGCACATTGAAATTAAACATCACTTCATAAGAGATCTAGTTGGGAAAGGACACATCGATATGTCTTATGTTCATACTGAAGATCAACTTGCTGACATCTTAACCAAACCTCTACTTGAAGGCAGATTCTCTGATCTTAGGGAAAGAATCAATATGCACTGTGCAAATTGAATATATAGAAGTGTAAGTTTACTATTTTGCAGGTACCGTTCGATGAATGAACTAAGTACAGTTCACAAGTCTAGACAAATTGTTTACATGCGGCATCGTACCACAATGCTTCTATCACTATTGTTCAGTGACTCATGGAAATTGATATTGTGAAAAGTTCAACGTCATCATATCCGTGGCACGTGCTTCAACTTTTCATTTCTGAAAAGTCACATCACATTCAATGCTCAATTGTTACCGTGTCAGCCTTTATCGCGCGTGCAACCACAACATATTTGTTTAATATTTTCCTCTTCAAAAGAAACCGCCTTTTTGCACTTCCTTCCAAAACCGTCATTCCATATTCCACATCAACATATCTATCTAAGATTTTTTTTACCTCACGCTATCTCATTTGCAACACACTCTCTCTCTCCTCCAAGAAAAGAAAACTTCCTCTCTGCAAATTTTCTCTCCTCCAAAACCTAATGGCCGGAGTTCTTGCAACCGCCACTAAGGCCCCTTCTAAGAAAGGTGGAAAGGCACCCCATTCACAGATTGAAATGGAGATTCTACGGAAAAGATCTGAAAAGATCAACCTGTATCGATCTGTTCAGAACAAGGAAATAGGTGTCGTGAAGACAGAGAAGCTTGGTGATAATACTCTTGTTACACCAAGATACCTTAATATGAAGCTGTTCACATGTGTAAAGATGGATGGACTTCCAAACCTTCCCTATCAAGACTGGGAAACAGTGTACAATGTTGCACAACGCGAAGTCTATGTGCCTCTTGTAAAAGAATTTTATGACTGCGCTGTGGTGAAGAATCGTGAAACAATCAAGTCAAGGGCCTTCAACAGAATCATTGATGTTACCCTACAAGATGTTGCAGAGGCTCTCAATGTTAGTCTAAATGATGGTGAGAGATACACTCCCTCGTGGTGGTCAAAGACAGAAGACTACCGGTGCATTTGGAAAGATCAGGAAGATCCTTTACTAGCGGAAGTGAGCAATCTCAGGGATGAGCTCAAATTCACCAACGCTGTGATTAGCAAGGTGGTTCTTCCCAAGGATGGTGCAAGAGGACATGTCAATGCACATGCAAGGTATGCAATTTACAAGATTATGAAAAGAATGAAGGTGAATCTTGCTCACTTAATTTGGAACTATTTGATCAACTTTCTGGATATGGGAAAGGGATTTCTTCCTTTTGGGTCTCTACTAACTGTTATCTTTGAGAAGAAAGGAATCACTAAGGATTTCCTGGCAAACAAGGAAGAAAGGATAGAGGATGACATCATCTGGCCCACTCCTATCAAGCTAGGAGATGTAGGAAAAATGAACATTGAGTATGATGATTCAGAAGTTCCTGATGAGTTCCTGACCAAAAAGAGAAGAGCTGAAAGAGAAAGAGAACAAGCAAACAAGGTAGTCAAAAAGAAGGTGAAAACCTTGAAGGCACTGGATGCACAAGCAAGCACCGTTTCAAGCAAGAGATCTGTAAATCCTGCTTTGCGAATTGCACCGTTCCCTGAGGACGAGCCGGAACAGTCCAGGGAAGTGTTAAAGGTAGGCACTAAGGAACGTCCAATCAGAATCACTAAAGGCGGGGTTCCTGTACAGACTGGCTCCAATCCAATTGCTTCCAGAACAAGATCTGGGCAAAGATCTCCTGCTGGCAAACTTGCAGAACCTAAGAAGAAGCTTAAACGCTTAAGAAAGCAGTATGATGATGAACCCACTGTACCTGTTTAGAAACCCAAATACAACAAACGGAAGACACTTGCAAATGAACCTGATGAACCCGAGAATGAAGAAGATTTTCTAATCCACTCCACCATTGCCAAAACTTTGGACACCAACTTTCCACACAATGAGGTAAACGCTGAAATCTCAAATCAAGAATTTGTCAATTCATTATTTGATGATTCATATGACCCTCACCACAACACCACTTCACCTCAACCACACCACTCACCAAAATCACTCTCCCTTACCCTGAACCTAGAAGAACTCACTGTGAATCCCAGTGCTCACAGTTCACCTAAATTCTCTCCCATCACCACTATGGATTCCTCTGATGAGGAACACATTGTTGCAAAAGCCAAACCAAGGTCCCAATTGTTCAACTTCTTTCCATTAACCCTGACCACTCCAATAGATCAACCTTTCCAAAAGCATCAACAAGGTTCAACACTTGAAAGCCCTCCCAACCACAACTCTAAGCCAGGCAATATCTGCATCCTTTCTCAAGTGAGAAAGAGGCGTCTTCAGACGCTAGTGTCCTCTGCCATTAAACGCAGACGCACTGCAGGATCGACCAAGGCACCTGCCAAGGCCTTTCAAGAGAGACTGGTTAAGAAGATTGAAAAATCACCAAACCGTTCTGTGTCCCTTTCATGGAAGAAACCTTCAGAAGTTGGCTACAAGTTTCACTTGGAGGCCAGCAAGGTACCAGACTGGGATGAATGGCAAGTTTGTGCCACTGAAGGATATGTTGGTACAATGTCCTACACTCTCCTGAACAGAGTCACTGCTTTAATCATTGCCTTGGGAAACTGGGTCTATGTCCTGCTGCCAAGGAACATTCCAGAAATTCTCCTGCGTCCAGAAAAACTTCACATTATCAAAGGGAAAGGCAAGCTTCATGATGAAGGTGAATGTTCAGCTCCGCTGAACAATGCAAGTGCTGAAGAAGATCTCACTCTCTCTGATGCTGACAATGATCAAAGGCATGAACAGGGAAACTTGGAGCAACCTCTAGAGGCTCAATTTGTTCGCTGGAGCGACTTTGAAGATCAGAAGAATCAGATGAACAACCTCTTCTATGATCTGGCTTCCAATATTGACCTGCTCCTGAATCGTTTTGGCTAACGGCCAATTTCTCTCCTTATCGTCCTATGTTGTTTAAATTTCTGAACAATTTGTACTTTAATTTCTTGCAACTTCTATCTATCGTAATCTAATTCTCTTATAAATGCTAGATCATTTCTCAATGCATGTTTCTTTTTAATAATGCCAAAGGGGGAGAAGAGAGAAAGAGTTAGGATGAAGGATTTTAATTAGGTGCTAAGTGCTATCAAACGTAAAGCACTATCAATCTTAGGGGGAGTACACTTAGAATTTTAATTCTCTTTCAAACTCTCAAGCTCAAAATATTTTTTTTTGAAAATCTTATTAAACTCAGGGGGAGTTTATCATATCAATTACCTCTTTCCATAAAAATTGTCATTATCAAAAAGGGGGAGATTGTTAAGTTCAAACGCATCATAATGTTTTTAAAATCTTATTTTGATTATAACAATTTTATAATAGAAGTCTCTTTGAAAAATTTATTCACTGATAACATTCTTAATTACAGGAGAAACTTGGCTCTATATCACACGCCTCAACGTTCTGTCACTTATTAAGAAGAAATTTTTCTCTCCAGGAAAAGAAGGAACCTTGCAACTACTGTACCCTAGCTGAAAATTCTGATCGTTCAATGACACATCATCAGTCATATATTTCAAGCAATATTTTGAGCGCCAAAGATTCAGTTTGATTTCAACCAGTTGTCTCACATTCAAATCTTATGACAATCACTTGATTTTAATTCAAACTAAATCAGATGAAGACAAAACTTGCTTTAGCAAAAGGCACGCTGACCAACGAGGAAAAGTACAAGCCGTCAACATCAAATTGCCAAATTGTCTCTTATCTGAAAAGTAGCCCAAAATCTATCACCACCTACTAGCTGACAAACATCACCTTTCAAGCTAAAGAATAGACTTGCTTCAGAAGTAACATTTAATGAAGCTACCAACCAAGCCAATTGAATCAACGGTCCGATATCAAAACTCAACGGCTATCTCAACGGTTGGATTGTGTCTCACAACGGCTACAACACTAGCAAGCGAGTATTTAAGGGAACCTTGAAGATCTGAAGATAAGAAGCATTAACTCTGAGAATTCAAACATTCAAGCATTCATTTCAAACTTCTCAACAACATTCAAAGCTTGAGCAGATATTCCCAAGTGTCAAACACAAGTCATAAATTCTGCCCAGTGGAAGAGAAAACCTCGTACCTTAAAAGAGTCACATCTTTTATTCTCTTCACACTATTGTAGTAACTCTGAAGTGAATTCAATAGTCAAATCTAAACCCAAACACTTAGAGTTCCAGTGCCATAAAGTCTCTACCCTCACTCTTGAAAGAAGAGAACCATTGTAGAGTATCATAAATCTTTGTAAAGATTTAGGAGAAGTCTTGTACAATACTTATAGGAGGAGTCTTGCAGAATACATGGAGAAGTCCGTGATAATACTTGGAGAAGTCCTGGATAATACTTGTATTGGAGAAGTCCTTGATACTTGCTAGTGAAAATCTTGGTGGTGGCCAAGTACTGGACGTAGCCCAATCGTTTAGGGTGAACCAGTATTGTAAGGCCCAAGTTTTTAAACTTATGCCAAGTAAATAGAATCCTATTCACGATTAGGGTTGATGTATCGTGAAGGGAAACCTGAACAAGAGTTTACCGAATGAAATAAATTTTTGAAGGAGAAAGTTCAGGAAAAGTCCAAGGATTGCATCATGATCGATAAAAGTTATAGCACGATCGTTATACGCTTAAACCTAGGTCAGAAACCCTAGTATAGAGCTAGTTTTCACTTATAGGCACGATGGAAGTTTATTCCAAAAATCTTCAGAGAAATGTTAGAACTTCTCTTTTTCCATATATCACAATCGTTTCGAGGCGAAACTCTAGGATCTACGAACATCCGATTCCAATCATCGGAAGTTTGCGGAAATCGAAACCCTGGTATTCCAAAACCCTAGAATCACCCGACAATGAAGACTTTTTCTATTCGGAACATCAAATGAAGATTCCACACGCGCACACCCATTTCTCTTGATGATCTCAATCTTTCTTCAGAAGGAAGTTTTCTATTCCGACATTCGATGCAAAAAGCAACTTATCGGGTAAAATAGTTTTACACCGACTTTGCATTAGTTGCCAAAAATACAAGGAGACCTCATTTTAGTTTTGGAATTCTTTCGCCAAAACCTATCTTAGAATTCACGGAGAATGACGCCGGAAAAATCAGATTCGCGAAACTTTCATTTTACCGCGTTTTGCCAACCTCTATATATAGCCAAGAAAGGAAGAAAAACACAAAAATCTTACCCATTTTCTTCATCAAGGCCGCGAGCTTCACAAGGGAGGGAGAAGAGAAGATTTTGTTCATTTCTTGCTTGATCGTTGATTAATCAGTTGCTACTTCAAGGTTTCGAGGTATAGTTGCTAATCCTTACCTCTGATCGCTTTTTCCATAGCTTTTCTGTAGACTTTTCTGAGCTGATAGTTTTGAGGTTTTTGCAAAACTATCCTGAATATTTCATTTTTGATTCTAAACATCTTCCTTACGTGCCCAAGATCACTTCTGCCGGATTAGTTTTTTCGTTATGTCGCCGAAATTCCGCCGGAATCAATTTATGCCTCAAATACCAATTTTTGGAGTAAAGCTTCGTTCTTTGGGCTGAAAACTATCGCCTTAGCTTAGTGCTAGTAGGATTAGTTGTCATAAACGTCGTTAGTGACGTCCCTGTCAAATTTGCTTTTTGGGATTTCAGTTTTGAAATTCTAAGTTAAAAATCATGACCAAAATACCCCTGCGACAGTTTTTGATCCGATAATTTTTCCGAGTTTAGAATACCTTAGTTACGACTAATGAAAGCATAGGAGCCAAGTTTGATCGAAGAAAAATCGAGCCCCACAATTACCAAAAGTGGCCGAGCCCTATAGGGGGGAGGAGGAAAATTTCCTTTTCCGAAAACTTGTCCTTTCGCGCTAGATTATCGTACCTCGGAGTATATACTACTTCGTGTAACCTTAGTAAGTATTGATAGCTTAGTTTCCGATAGATTCTGATAGTATTCTGTGGTTTTACTTTAAAGGTGTTTTTGAGGAATTTCCTGAGGAGCAACGCTTTGCTTGTGAGGAAGAGTTCGAAGATCACTCTGGAGAACCTACAGGTGAGGGCTACTCACTGAATCTCTAGTTAATGCTTAGGGTCGATGCTTTCGACATTGTTTACTGTTTATGCAATTGTTTGTGTTTGATTGGAAAAACGTTTTCTGAGGCTTCGGCTGACAATGTAGATGACGCATCTACTGAATGTTTTTTATGATTGACTTACATGCTATGTGCTATGTGGGTAATCTAGGATGTGTGGTGCATGCTTTATATGCTAAGTGTTACGTGTTTATTCTGAAAAGCATTGATATATGACATGTTTGATGACTGTGTTGATTTAACTATGTCTTGCACTCATAACTGTGATTCTGAGGAGTGAGAATAGCGGGCAGGTCATGCCGATTTTATTTTGAGAGTTTTGAGAAAGTTTGATAGGACGAATGAGATTCGGGCCTTGTTATGGTTTTCATGGATCGAGACATTCTCTGGAGTCATTTGGGATTTGAAGATTCCGAGAACTTATAGGATTTGCGATAAGACTAAAAGGATATTATTTTGTAAAGAAAACTCATAAGACATTAAACAACCTCTAAATCTTTAAGTAATGGTAATAATCTCGAAAGGAAGCTTTGGATGAAAATCTTAGTTTTGGAAAACGAGAAGTGTCGTCGGATCCAAGTGTTGAGAAGATTGATAAGTTTTGAGTATGTTGATACTCTTGTGCTCTGGGAGCAGTTGTGTTGTTGGGCTATCCTGGGGATAAGTCCGGGAAACAGGTAGTTTCCGAGAGTGTGATACTCTTTGCTCGTTGAGCAGTGGTGACCATCGGTTTGAGATGAGTCGGATGATTCGGAGATCATCATGAGTTACTATGTTGATGTGAAGAAGTGTCTTTTGTCGCAGAATCGACTTTGCCTTAGGGTAAGCTTTTAGAGACATTAATTTAGCTAGAACACGTGGCGACGTGTCGAGTGAGATTCGGAGACGTTGTTTGGCTAATCACTGCATTGCATGCACTCATTAAGTGGTTTAAACACGGTGAGATGCCGGACCACTGCGGATTCCAAAATGGTTATAAGACCGGGATTTCCGCGTAAGAGCGCTGCTAGGTGACTCTTAGTAGCAGACCGAATGGCAGGCCTTCGGGTTTTATGCTGATCTGACTACGTGTTGTTGTTGGAGTAAGAGGCACGCGGGCCGAAATGGTCCCACCGTGGCTGGTGCTAGGGCTGATCCGTTGATGTCCATCCGTTCCGGAATGCATATTGGTTGACTGGGTTAACCTGCATTGCATATCATGCAACATGCATTCTAATTTAGTTGCGGAGTGTGATTGTTATTTGTTAATCCTATTTGGAACATGCTATTTGTTATTGTTGTCATTTACGTTCATTATGGAACATGCAACCCTAGGATGCTATCTCTAGTTATAAGCCTAAGTGGCTATTCTCGTACCTGTATCTATTGGTGTTAATATTTACGTAATTCTTTGGAGTTGACCCTTGCGTCTTCTGTGTGTGCTTTGGCGGACAACGCCTTTTGTCAGATGTCCATTGCGGATTGGTTCACAATGGTCCACCCTTCGGGGGGGATTAGATATGAGATGATCGACCAGGACGACCCCGGTTCGTGGGTGGTAGACCCCGCTAGCCATCGAGCGACGTACTCGGGGCGGATTATGGAGGACCACATAGATAGGGTTGGAGTTTTGACGTCAGGAGTGCTGCGGAGATGCACTGTCAGTTTCAACTTGCCACCAGGTGTACATTGCGGACCAGGAGCAGGAGGACCACCACCACCACCGTTATCTTCGGATGAGGAGGATCCCTCAGAGGAGGAGCCAGTGGGAGTGCCTTCGGCAGAGTCTAGTGCACCCTCCGTTGCTGTCATAGATGATCATGGATCGGGCCCTAAGCCCGTGAGTCCAGCACCGGAGCGCATCGCTGTGGCGAGAGGAGGACGGGTAGTGTATATAGACTTAGTCGTTCTGGATTCTGATTCAGACGATGATCATGCTGACACATAGTTTTGAGTGTTAGTGTGAGCTCCTCGAGTTAGGATTAGTGTAGGAGTAGAGTCTTAGCTCTGACAGTCATTGCTTCATTTGGGACAGGGTAGTTTCCCACCTATAGCTTTTTGTGTGGTTTCCTTACGGGAATCACAGAGAGTTGGTTGGACTTAGGAGGTATTCTTTTCAGACCATTGGGTCAGCTTATTCTCAATTTTGAGGGATGGTGTTGCGGACACTTTACCTTTATATTTGGTTTGTATATATTGCCTACGGGCGCTACACTTTCTACTTTCCGTCACTGGAGGTTACTCGTGACGAGGTCGCTACTTACAGCGGGGGCTGTTATATATATTGTATATTAGTTCTGTTGTATTTCGCTTTTGGGTTTTATTTAATTCAGTTTTGTCTTAGTTATTATCGAAAAAAAAAATATTCACGTTTTTCCGCATTAAGTTTATTTTTGGTGACTAAAGTGACGCCACCGAAATCGGGGTGTTACAAGTATAAATCTCTGTGTGCTGATCGTTCTGTTCTGTTTACTGTTTTACTTCCGCTGCACTAAACAGTTTGTGAAAAGTCACTCTTAAACGTTTTGCCTAAGAACTAATATTCTTTTCATAAAACAAAGTTTTAAAAAGTAATTTTCAAGAACACAATTCAAACCCCCCTTTCTTGTGTTACTTTATTGCATCTCATATTCTATTGTACCATATCCCTATCTCCAAGTCAATTTTTAGATTTATTTTTTGTTCTTGAGAGTCTGATTGGTATGTTGTATAGTATATACAAGGTCTGATAGTACAATGTTTGATAATATAAGGTCTGATAGTATTAGCTTGATAAAAATGTAATATTATACAACGTTTGTTCATACACCGTATAATTTATCATTTCGTTTAATTTAATATAGTATTATATTTCGTGAAATGTTAAATAATAATAGATAAAATACAAAGGCTTAAAAGCCTTTGTTGCCCATGATGTTTCATGTTTGTGCAAGAGACACCCCCATTTTGGGGTGAGGAGTATTCGAACTCAGGAATTATAAGTAGCAAAACACACACTTAACCAGTTGAGCTACATACATAATTAATATATATTGCAAGAATATTTAATTTATATCAACTTCTTCATCATCATCAACTTCATATCCTCTTCTCCTTCCTTCTCCCTCTCACCGCCGCCCACCACACTACGCCGGCAAAGAGACTCTTCCCCAAGAGGAGGATAGTCTCGAAGGCTTTGAATCGAAGGCGAAGTGTCTGTTTGTTGGGGTTTTCGATTTTCCATGGCTGGGGTTTTCGATTTTTTCTTTTGATGGCGGAGGAGGAGGGGGAGATAAATGGGTTGATGATATTCGGATATGGATCCGGGTCATGTGAGTTCAATGATTCAGATCTGATTCCCTTTCTCCTTTTGCTTCTAGGGATGATGGGTGTCATGGAGATTTGTCACTTTGACAGAGGGGAATAGGGAGATGGACGAATGGGTTGGTGATAAAAGAATAAAAAATTGACCGGTTAATATTGATTGATAAAGTACGACATTCAAGATAACAATACGCAAGAAGCAATGATCTATTGTTCCTGATTAAATTTCAGGATTCATAATCATAAACAAGAGGAGTGAAGGAGATGATTTCAGAATCGGAGATGATTTCACGATTCATAACCATCCAGATTAAATTTCAAAGCCATATATTAAGCATTATTCTTTTATGTTTATGTTGATCATTTTCTGGATTTTGAAGGAGTTGAGGAAGATAATGGTCGTTGAGGGGGAGGGTTTTGGGTAGTGTGGTGGGTGGCGAAGAGAGGGAGAAGGAAGTAGAATAGGATATGAACTTGATGATTAGAAGGAAATGATATAAATTAAATTTTCTTGTTATATATATATATATATATATATATATATATATATATCAATTATGTATGTAGCTCAACTGGCTAAATGCGTGTTTTGCTACTATCAAATCTTGAGTTCGAATCCTCCCCACCCCTTTTTCCATTTCCGAATTTTGATAATGTTGTTATTATTATCCATGTGGCATGTCAGAAAAAAAGAGGAAAAGTCACATCAGCCCCTCCGTTAGTTTTCTAACGTCAAACTAACGGAGGGGTATTCACTACACTTTTCAGTATCATTGAGGGTACACACATGGACAAAAATAGATGGGGGTGTCTTTTGCACAAACATGAAACATCAGGGGCAATAAATGCTTTTAAACCAAATAAAAATGAGGATGAGGTTAGTGGTGGTGAAGATGTTGACGACGACCGAGGTGGCGACGACGAGTGGTGATGTGGCGCTGGTGATGCTAAGTGGTGGCAACAGTGGATAAGGGTGGTTGTGGCGGCACTGGTGGTGGTGGTTCATGGTGGTAGGTAGTGGTGGTAGTGATGACGATGACAGTGGAGGGTGGTGGAGGCAGTGGTGGTGGTGATGCTGGAGGGTGGTGGCGATAATGATGGTGGATGGTGTTGGTAGAGAGTATTACGGTGGTGGTGGCGGCGGCGACGGCTGTGGTGATAACGACATGCGGCAGCGCAACGGTGGGTGCGGCGTTAGAGGCTTTGCTTGTGGCGGAGGTGGAGGGTGGTGGTTGTGATGGTGGAGGGTGGCGGTGGATTAAATATTTTCATGTAACTTATACATCACACTCTTATCAAACATTATCCAACATCTATAAGGTGGATTAAATAATTTATCATTTTAATGTATGAGAGTGCATTGATGGACAAGATTTTATACAATCGTACAATGTTAGCACCAAACTATTGATAAGTTCAAAATGTATTGTATAAACTTATGTTTGATACAGCGTACAAAATGAGTCCTAAATATTGGTCATTTAATAATATAATTAAAACATTTAGTAATTGTTTTTGAAATTACGCTCATATTCATTATGATATAGATAATGAGGTTTTGACAAATAAAAAATTTAACTTGTGGAAAGACAAATTTATAGGGATTTGAACACATAGTTAACGTAGAAATTAATTGAATTGGTAAGTTTTTAAATAAAGGTAATCAAACAAAGTTAATTAAACATTTTACAAATTTATTACTATAATTACGTTTCTTAATCAAGTAATATCAATATTCTCTACGTTCAAAAAAAATGTTCTCTACAGTGAATATATACGAGCAGGGAAACAAAATGTCTCGTGAAGGAAGAAAGGGAAACCCTTTCCGCTTCTGATTGTACTATTTGGCGCATTTGTTCCTCTTGTGTTTTGAAAAAAGTGCACTATGTATTTGTTGATGGTTGCTTGTTCTGTTTGCGAGGTAAAATTGTTCAAGTTGAGCAATGGGTGCTGAGAAGAACAAGGCCACATGGAGGACATTAACTCAGACACTGGAAGCATATTAAACCATGTTTGGTACCATTGTAATTTATTATGTGGTCTGTCATAACAGTATTTGGATTATCGCTAAATATGTATTTTTTTAAAAATGAAATGTATATTATTAATATAAGAAGCTTGAGCCAATAGCAACTCAAGGCAAGAACCAGGTACAATCTGATCTGAACTTGAACAAGGAGACCAAAGAACAACCTGATATGAATAAAATAAACCCACCACCATCCCACAAAATGACATAAAATGAAATCCCAAGAAAGAACCTCATTAAAACCTTGCTAGGAAAAACCAAGTGGGAAAAAAGCCAAGCAAGGAAAAAGAGTACCACAATCTTGGGATAGCCATTCTGCACCTGAATACAATGACATAACATCCCTTAACTCAGTATAAAAATCAAAAACACAAAACATGGACGTCCTCCAGCAGCAAAAATACCAACAGGGTAATCTCCAGCAATCACTTACAGCACCACTCTTATTAACCAGCAACAACAACAACAACAGGACCCTTCAATTTTCGCACCAACAGCATACAACAACAACACTTTTATTTTGACAACAACAACACATTTAATTAGACTGCAACAACAAACAATAACATCTTTAGCAACAGCAAGAAAGCACAACAGCAAACACAACCAACATCAACATCAGCCAACATCAACATTTCAGCATAACAGCAACAGCAGCAGCCAACATCACAACAGTAGCCCCACCTCAGCTACAGTAAAATTCACACAACAACAGCAGCAGCAATAAACGACAATGAACAACAGCAGTCGCCAACAGCTTTCAACACGACAACTACAATTTAAATGGCACCATCTGCTACATACAACAAACATAAAAGCAACAAAAAAATTGCAATTAAAAAGTACTCAAACCAAAGAGTAACTCTCATAAATCCACACCGGTTCCGAAACAAAGCATCCTTGCTTTGCCAATGTGTCTGCCTCCGAGTTCCCTTCCCTTAAAATGTGCCTCACCCCACTGCAAAAAACTATTGGCATCAAATAGTCAATCATGTTAAGCTCATTTGTCAGCTTCCAAGGTCTTATTTTTAGCCCCTTTACCCAACCAACAACAAGCGTGGAATCACTTTCTACCTCAACATTAAACACCACAAATTGTTGACAAAATAACAAGGTGTATAGAATGGCCAAGACCTCCGCCTCATCCGCACGCTGAGCCACCATCTTTCTTGAGAAATAGCCCAACATACCCCCTGCACTATTCCTCAAAATCACACCAATACCAGCACATCTTGACTGAAAGGAGCCATCAACATTGAATTTCAGATTTATACCTTGAGGTGGCCCCCAAGGCACCACTAACCTCAAAGCCTCCTTATCATCAATAGTAATTTTTGTAAAACCCCTCGCGAACTGATCTGCACTATACGGACAACCTTTCCACCAAGCTTTTACCCTTGTGAATAGCAGGAACAAATGGGATTCCCAAACTGCCACTGCATTAAACGGTTTGTTATTGAAAATCAAATCATTCCGAGCTGTCCAAATTGCCCAACATAAAGCATACGGAACCAGATCCCATAAAATTCAAGAAGTGTCCCGACGCAAAAATCCCCATTCTGCCAAGCACATCTGAATAGATTGCGGGACCGTCCACTGTCTTCCCTCCCTCGCTATAACCTCCATCCATAAAGGCCAGACCTTTGGACAATGCAGAAAAATATGTGCCACAGTCTCCACTTGAGCCAAACACAAAGCGCAAACTGCTCCTTCTTCCTGTTCCTTGCCACGATATATCAAATTATCTTTCGTTGCAATCCTGTTTTTCTGAACCTGCCAAACAAACAGAGCAATCTTTGATGGTAAAATTGGTCTCAAGACTTTAGGTAAATCCCAACCTTCCTCAGTAAACCAGCGAGCCTCCACAACTCTCCAAAGTGATTTTACCTTGAGGTGGCCCCCAAGGCACCACTAACCTCAGAGCCTCCTTATCATCAATAGTAATTTTTGTAAAACCCCTCGCGAACTGATCTGCACTATACGGACAACTTTTCCACCAAGCTTTTACCCTTTTGAATAGCAGGAACAAATGGGATTCCCAAACTGCCACTGCATTAAACGGTTTATTATTGAAAATCAAATCATTCCGAGCTGTCCAAACTGCCCAACATAAAGCATACAGAACCAGATCCCATAAAATTCAAGAAGTGTCCCGACGCAAAAATCCCCATTCTGCCAAGCACATCTAAATAGATTGCGGGACCGTCCACTGTCTTCCCTCCCTCGCTATAACCTCCACCCATAAAGGCCAGACCTTTGGACAATGCAGAAAAATATGTGCCACAGTCTCCACTTGAGTCAAACACAAAGCGCAAACCGCTCCTTCTTCCTGTTCCACGCCACGATGTATCAAATTATCTTTCGTTGCAATCCTGTTTTTCTGAACCTGCCAAACAAACAGAGCAATCTTTGATGGTAAAATTGGTCTCAAGACTTTAGGTAAATCCCAACCTTCCTCAGTAAACCAGCGAGCCTCCACAACTCCCCAAAGTGATTTTACACTATACATCCCCATATTATCATGCTTCCAAATCAGGAAATCATTAACCACCCTGTTGCCCTGCTTTGGAACTAGATTCTGAAGATGCATTTGGAACTAATCATAATGTTGTCTTTCCCACCCCAAAAAATCACGAACAAAAGCAACGTTCCACACCAAAAAATGGCCCTGTACCGTTCCACAATTCATAATAGTTACCCGTTTATGTGCTGCCAAAGCAAATAACCGCGGAAATACAAGTCTGAATGGTGCTGGACTTGTCCAATGATCTAACCAAAACAGCACCCCAGCCCCACGTCCGACCTCATACGCTAAACCCTCCCTAAACACACTCCCAACCAACCCTGGTTCACGCAGGACAACACACACATCCGCCATTGGCTTTGACAATTTCCTTGAAGCTAGAATGTCTTAGTTGAACGAAATAAGCTCCAAAGGTAGGTCATATTGTTTGCACACTACCTCCCGCCATAAAGCCTCATTTTCATGCCCAAACCGCCAAACCCACTTCAAAAACATCGCTTTATTTTTCCATTCCAAGAATCTGACCCCTAAGCCACCATACCGTGACCCTTTACACAAATCCTCCCAAGCCACCCACACTATTTTACTCTCACCTCCACTCCCTCCCCACAAAAAGTGTCGCATAATCCTCTCCATTGCCAAGATTACACCTTTAGGCGCTTTGTACAATGCCATGTAATACAGAGGGACATCATTTAAAACTGACTTCACAAGCACCAAAAGCCCACTTAGAGTAAAAAATCGTAAGCTCCATACTCCCAATTTTTCTGACATTTTTTCCAAGCAGGATTCCAGAAAGACAATTGTCTTGGGTTTCGCCCAAGAGGCGAGCCGAGGTACGATTTTTTTAATCCTAAAGAGTTAGGTAAAAGTGACTTATAAATAAAGAAGGAGAAAGTAGTATGTTTGACTTTGAATCTTTATCTTTTTTGTTTATTCTAAAATATTTTTAGTCGAAAGAATAAATTAGGGTTGACTTCACTTTTGGTTCCCTGATGCGATTGTGCGATATGATTCCCTGATGTTTAAAATAAGTAATTTTTTCTCCTAAGTTTTTTTTTTTTGTAAAATTTGAGGTAATTTTCTATAACTTTCGTCCAAATTTCAATAGAATTAGCTTTTGTGGCGTTGGATAAATATTAGGTGGCATGGATTCAATTTTTTTTATTACAATAGAAAAATTAATAAAATGAAAAAAAGCAACTACACTAAAACGTAAAGGCATAACACCTCAATAACAAAGGAGAGCAGAAGCCTCCAAACACGATGCGAAGCACCACCTCGAAATGCATGTCGGACTCACACAATTGTATAAACAATCAATTATGTTGTTCTTCTTTCGTGACATATAATCAACAATGACGCTCCAATCCCAAGTGGTCATTAGTCGGACTCTCACAATGGTATCCCTCTCCCAATAAGAAGATGCATATGTGTTGCTCTAAAGAACCTGAACCGCAATGTTAAAATCCAAGACACATAAAATATCTCAATAGCCAGGTTCCAAGCATGTTGTAGTCCAAGATCTGCAAGCAATAATCTCAGCAAGGTAAGCACTCCTAAGGGCAAAGCTAAAGGAGACCCACACCCAATATTGCACGAGTTTAGTTTTTTTTGGTAGATCTCATTTTTTGGTTTAAAGTGTTGAAATGATTTCTCATTTACATTCTGCCTAACTTATGAGATTTGTGAAAATTTCTAAGGACATAGTTCAACCTCCCTTCTTTTATCACTTTGGTGTGTTTCATTTTTGTTAGAAGAAGATCAAGAACTTGATAATGTGAATCATTTATATGCCGAACGGGAAGAATAATATTCAATGTTATACACTTTACTTTCCTCATCCTTTTTCTGACTTTTCTTCCCATGGTTATCAAACGTATTCCTTCTTATCTGTTTTGAGATGAGATTCACAACTTTTTGCAAGCACATGCTCAAGCTTAATTTGCACAACTCATATCTGAGTTCAAATTTATTACTATAAAAAGCTTGATGTCTACTTCAAAGTACTTGAAGAGGATATATGTTTGAGATCTATTTGCATTTTGTGATCATCTTAAGCCAAATTTTGATGGGCTTGAATTTCAACACACTACTGATGATATTGATGTTTAATAGATGCTCTTCTTGTTCAACAATCAGAGACCAAAGAGATGATCATAAGTCATGAAGTTCGTCTTGACAGAAGAAAAATGAAGAAGCTCGATCATAGATTCAATCATTTCTGATGATAATGCTACACAAGTTCATATGTGATCTTCTCCAGGATCACATACATTAGCATCACATTCTTCATATATTGCTCCACCATATTATGCATCTCCGTAACCTACCAGACAAGGTAGTGGGTTCGAATTTCAATAGCATCGTGAGTGGATTGCTATCGTGGTCAAAACAACAATCATAAATTATAATGGATGTGGCCAAGGACATGGTTGTCACTCCTTAGTCCAATATGTAGATTTGTGTTTGTTTTGGTCATGTTGTGTCGATTTTTTATCAACAACTCAAGACATTATCCAAGAATTATTAAAAAATCTAAGCAGACAATCACAATTTTCACGTTAAGCGGTTCACTCTTTAATTGATTGCTTTCGTCCTTTGCATGAATACTCACTTTTTTCAAATTCTTTATAAAGTTTCAGTATGATTATCGATGAATATGTAAAAGGTTTTGATAGGAATAAACTACTTAACCTAGAAATACTAACACAATTTTTACCTCAATTGACAACTCTTTCAAAGAACTCTTATGCGATCTTTTGCATATTGATTTACCATTTAACATTTTCATGTAAAAAAATTTAGAAAAAACCTTTTTAAGAACTTTCAAATGTCATTAATTGGAACTCACCCACTTCAATAGATTTCGTCGACTTCATAGATTGTTTTATTTGTTTTTAGATGAGACTTCATAGTTAATATTAGGGATTCCACCCTAATTGTCATCTAAGTCAAAATTAAATAAATTTTATACAAAATCCGATAATTCATTAATTTAAAAAATAACATAAGCTTAATAGATATTTTAATCATAACAAGTAATATAATTAAAACATAATACAATTTGAATGAGAATTATATACGCCAAGCATAAACTTGTTATAACGTTTAAATACGACAAGTATGAAGCAACAAGAAAGCATATAATTCAAAGTGATGTGAATTTTTTTTTATAAAAAACGCGTGTCGAGCATTTTATTCAAATATTATATAAACTGGTATTTGGTATGATATTTTTGGGGCAGTTTTATATCAACAACATCTCCAACATGTTCTTGATCATAATGATTTTTTTCTTAATTTCTTTATTAGTCTACCATTGGTCTTAAACTAGTGAAAATTGGTCGAAACTTGAAATTTTATGAAGTATTTTGTATATGTGTGACTTGTTATCGCAAAGGCACTATCAATGACAATATGCACATGGTGGTTATCTTATATTGTCACTTATTTTCTTTTTCATTTCCTTCTCTATGTCATCATTCATTGTAATTGTCATTGTCACCTTTGGTTTTTTAGTTGAACTCGATGTTAATGCCAAAACCATATGTCGACGATTGTTGGACTCTTATGGAGTTCAAAACTCAGTGTAGTGTATTTTTTAGAAGAGTTATATTTTTGCCAAATTTATTTCAAAAATAAGGGCTTTGAGAATAGAGGAGTTGTCCTTGGGAGAACGACAAAAGAAAAGGTTGGCTTGGTAAACTTTCCCACCTGGATCAAAAGAAAAAGCAACTAACACTCGATCAATGGAAGTTGCAATGAAGGTTACCTCTTCTCTTGTCCAGCCCATCCAATTGAATCTAGCATCAAGCAGTACGATAGCACAGTCAGCGCAATACTGGAGCACACATCTCTATCCAGGTAAAAAAAAGACGTTGAAGTTGAGTTCTAACTATTTAGAGAAATAGAGCAAATTGTTTGTGTGGATGAGTGTATTTTTCTTTCCTTTTTTATTTTCAATTTTCTGATGTTTTAATTTAAATCAAGCGAGCCTATAATATTTTTTATAAGCCAAAAAAATTATTAATAGGGAGCACATGAGTAGTCACAACCAGAACAAAAGTAGGAGTACGAAAATGAAAAAGATGAAATTAGTAGAACAACTCAATTGCTACACAAGGGAGCAAGTGCAAAGGGACTAAGACAGAATACACAAGTATCCAAGAAGCAAGGCCACCCTTCGTAGTAGTCCTGGAAGGCAAACCCTATTTATATGTCAAAAAGCTCACCATATCTTCTCCACCTGTCAAGGTGTCACAACCAACTTCTAGGCTATTATACCAATTCAGTATCAGATTTTAGATTAAAGACATGCCAGCCTATAATGTATTGTGATTTTGTGGTACTTTATTGTATTTCTATCAGTAGGTAACTTGATTAATTTGTAAGTGTCATTTTACTTGAGTTTAGCCCTTAATATAAATTATTGAGTGTAAGTGTCATTCAAAAAAATTATTGACTTGGAAAGGTTGTTATCTTTGAGGTAAAACAAAGCTATAATTCACATCAACACGAATCTAATATTTAATGACAGAAACAAAAACACTGATATATTACTGGAAAATTGAAAGATTAATCACTGAGTCAAACAGATGAAAGTCCAAGCAGCAAAAAAAAAAACAAAATACTGATGGTGATAGGTCATACATAAAAGTTCATAAGCACAAATGCATAAATATTAAAGCCCTTAACATTGGCTGCCTGACCCTAACAACAACACCAACACTACAAACGACACAAGGATATGAAACCCTAAAAACTAACATTATTCAAACACATTAGAGAAATTATGCAGAAGGCTCTAATTTGATTTTTTCACCAACTAATCCATCACCAAGAGCTTCCATTCCATGAGTAGGGTCTTATTCACTAGAAACCCTTGATGTCCCTGCACCCTCAAAAGGAATGGGAACGACAGTGAGTCCACCACTAACCTTTTTAAGGGCAAAATTTCTCCTTCAAAATTTTGATAAAGTTCTCTTCCTCCTCTGGTCTTTGCTTTCATACTTGTAGTGATCACGGGCATGCGAAGCAAAGTGCTGAGATGTCACAAATTGTTTGTCGCACTCTGGGCACGTATATGGTCCATTTTTTATGTGTGGACCACTACGAATCTTACCATCATAATCTTCATTGATCTGATGACCAGAAACAATGTCCTTCTCAGTACGATCCATAGTTGATTTAGATGAAGGATTCACACCTTCATAAGTGACACCAACCTTGGTTTGGTTATTGTCACCAATTGTCCTAGGAGTTAATATAACTGGAGTAGAATATTTTTCGATAGCTCGAGCGTAGGCAGCAAAGGAAGCATGGCTAGAGTTGTTTGTATTGGCCATGGTGAAGAAACTGGGCTGGGTGATTGTGGAGATTGAGAGGGGGAGTGAATTGAAGGTTCTTATTTGGATAAGGTGATTTGCAATGAGTATTGTGAGTCATTATATAGGAGTTTTGGAGAAGTTTTTTTTCATAACATTTATGACTGACGTGTGAGAATTAAATGGACATTGTCGCATTAATTAATAATTAATAATAACTCATAAAGTCGTAGAATTGAATTTAATGAATTTATTGCTCGCATTAATTTTTATTTTGGATTGAATTGACTAATTACCACATTAATATCTTTTTAAAGAATTACCACTTTAATATGGTAAGGCGTTATTTGTTTTTTTAACAAAGTTGTAAAAACAATCTTATCCAAGGTATCACTACAGTTGGTAGGTGTAAGATTAATACATTGCCCCATCATCAGTGCACTAAGCAGTAGAGGCTGACTAATGAGTTTTTTCATTCACATGAGTCCAGAATTGAACCCCCAACTATTTGCTTAAAGAGTGTTGAACCACCACAACATTTCACTTAGTGAAATAGATATTAAATATATATAAAACATAAATATATTTTAAGGAGTATTAATTTAATTTTCAAAGGCATTTATTACCATTTGTTTGTTGCATTTTTTCTACTTCTTTCAAAGGGTTATTAATGTGACAGTTTTGAAATATTTATGTCCTTCTTTAATTTTTCATGTGGTCAAAGTGAGAGGCTGATTCAACTAAATAAATAATTTTTTTAATCTATATATTTCTTTATTTTAGGAGAAAGGTAAATAGAACCATAGGTAATATATATACAACACACGATTGAATAGTAACTTCAGTCCGTAAATGATACAACCAACCACTTAGATTACCCTACGACAAAAATTGGCAAATTTGTCTTTGATTTTTTTAAATGTTTGTCACATTGGTCTCCCAATTAGCATGTATAACCAAATGTTTTATGTGGCCATTAATGTTCTTATTATGACGTTCAATCTTGTAACACCAACTAGAGTTACTATATTTAAATCAATAATATATTTTAAATTTGTATTAGATTAATTTTCAAAATCATTTATTACTATTTGTCTGTTGCGTTATCAAAGGGTTACTAATGTGGTAGTTTTGAAATATTTATGTCCTTTAATTTTCCATGTGGTCAAAGAGGAAGGCTGATTCAACTAAATAAATATTTTTTGTAATCTATATATTTCTTTACTTAAAGAGAAGTGTAAATAGAATCATAAGTAATATACATACAACACGCGATTGAATAGTAACTTCAATCAATGAACGATACAGCCAACCACATAGATTACCCTACAACAAAAACTGGCAAATTTGTATTTAATTCTTTCAAATGTTAGTCACATTGGTCTCCCAATTAGCCTGTATGACCGAATGTTTCATGTGACCATTAAAGTTCTTATTGTGACGTTCATTCTTGTGACACCAACAAGAGTTACTATTACGCTAAAAATTTAAAATATATCCTTAAAAATGTCTTTTCAACCTCCGATTATAACATCAATATGTATCATTTAAACTTACAACTATGTCTATGCCTTATTCTACTACATTTACCATTAAACTTAACTCTAGTAAATACCATAATACATGATCCTAAATCATATTCTATTATCCACCGATTGCTATTATGAATTAATAGCTTCGGTGTATAGCATATAATACTCTATCTTGTCCCACGTATTTCAAGGACACAATTTTTTTCTCTAGTAGCTATCATAGATAAAAGAGGAGATAAAAACCAAGAGACAAAATAGAGGAGTGAGAAGCATTCAACACAATCATGTCAAGGTATAATATTACATGAATAAGCTTCACACACCAGAACCATCATATGTGTTGTTACTTTTGGTTGTCTTGCATTTTGTCAAAAACAACCTGATGTCGAAGCAGATGTTGTGACATCTTCCTATGTGTAGCACAAGACATCAGTCCATGACTTGGAGTGCTTATGTGTGCCCTGAAAATTTGGTGAAGATTTTATTGTGGTTACTTACGGTTTAAGTAGTTGTATTCTAGTTATTTATTGTGCGCTGGTTTAATTGTTGAGGCAATCTCTGATTGAGGATATGTCTCTATTGTGTTAATGGTGATTGACTTGTAAACGCAATCATCATTATGGAAGATTGTGTTTTGATTTGTTGCTGTTGGACTACTGCTTCAGCCTCTGGAAACCCTAGCGTGGCCGCTGAAGCTTATATATATGAAGACCTAAAACGTGAAGACTACTAAAGCTTTTGAGAGAAATAGATCAAGTGTTTTAGGGTTGTTAATTGTGCTAGTCCTTGTGTTCGTTGTGAACAAACCTTACTCACTGATTCTATAAGGCAAGGTTGTGTTATGTGTTCTTGAGTGTTAAAACTCTAATTGTTGTTGTTCTTACCAGTCACTGTGGCAGTGATTGAGAGAAAGTGAGAGGGCTCTCATACTTAGGTCGATATACTAAGTAGAAATACACTGGGTAGATTAGGAAGAGAACTATGAGCTTTGGTGTTCATGAGTGTTTGTAGTTCCTATATCTTGAGATAGTGGATTTCCTTTCTTTGGGTGAAAACCCTCCAGACGTAGGTGAAGTTTCACCGAACTGGGATAACAACTTTGGTGTTGTGCTTTGTTTATTTTATGATTTTACTGTTCACTGTTATTCGATTGTCAAAGCAATTGCCTAAGCATCGCGTAGGACATCTGTCATACGAGAACTAGGATTTCAATTGGCATCATAGCAGGCAACCTGTTCTGTTTGGGTGAGCTCCAGGGAGATAGATTTAGTTCTCATGGACAACAAGGAGGGAGGATCAGTCAATAGGCCACCCATTCTGGATGGTACTAACTATGACTATTGGAAAGTTCGCATGACTGCTTTTCTCAAGTCAATTGAGAGAAAGACTTGGAAAGCTATTGTCAAAGGATGGAAGCATCCTACCAAGGAACAAACTAAAGGAAGTTCTATCGCGACCACTGACAAGCCTGAGGAAGAATGGACAAAAGAAGAAGATGAAACTGCTATGGGAAACTCTAAAGCTTTGAATGCCATCTTCAATGGTGTTGACAAGAATATGTTTAGACTCATCAATACGTGTACTGTTGCAAAGGTAGCCTGGGATATTATGAAAAATGCTCATGAAGGAACTACCAGAGTAAGGATGTCCAGACTTCAAATGCTTACTACTCAGTTTGAGAACATGAGGATGACTGAAGAGGAAACAATTTCAGAATTTCATATGCGTGTACGTGACTTGGCTAACTCATCCTTTGCCTTGGGAGAATCTATGTCAGATGAGAAGCTTGTGAGGAAAATCCTGAGATCTCTGCCCAAGAAGTTTGCTATGAAAGTAACTGCAATTGAGGAAGCTCAAGACATTGGAAGCATGAAGGTTGATGAACGTATTGGTTCCTTGCAAATGTTGGTAAATCCGTAAGTGTACGAATCCACCCGGTTTTAATTATCGAACCACAGGGATTGTGAGTGACTAAACTCAGCTTAAGCCTTGAGAATGAAGGTTTGTTTTATTGAAATGATGAAACGTCAAAGTAGTAAAAAGGGAAAATAGACATAAACTCAGAAAATAACATGCTTTGGGTTCTTGTTCAACTAGTCAATTTAAGCACATCATTCTAAGCACATGTTCTCATGGATCTCTCCTTGATGATATAGCCTAGTTACTCACTTATTGATTCCTCACATAAGCAATTCTCTCATACTAAAAGCTAAGCCCAATTCCTTGTGTACTTAGTCAATTTATATGAGGTTTTAGATCATGCAAATTCAGACCATCAAACCCCAACCCTTCCTCTATTCCTAGTAGCAAGCATAGAAGGGGTAATCCCAAATCGGTTCCCTAATCTATAACAAACTTCCATTCTTATTATAGAAAAGCAAAAAGCAAGCATGCATACAAGCTTAGACTGAAATTCAGAAAATGGGATTCAAGGGAAGAAGGAGAACATGTGGGAAAGAACTTAAGATTATAACTCAAATATAAAAAGTCTTACAAAGAAATCCAAAGCAAAAGAAGAGAGATTAGCCAAGCATGGCAAGAGCCATGTTTGGCTAAGAACCTGAATTACAAGCTTGGAAGCCCTCTCACACTCTCCTAGATGCTCCTCTACCTCTGAGTTTATGTAAAAAATGAAAGTAGTATCCAAGATTCAACTAAACACCTATTTATAGACTTTTCTGACGTTCCAGGGCGCTTGAGCGCTAGGCATTGGCGCTCAAGCGCCATTGCTCCAGAAAGCAATTTTTCAGCATCAGAGTGATGGGCGCTCGAGCGCTGGTGCTGGGCGCTCGAGCGCTAGACTTAGTTTTTCCAGCTCCTTTGCATCTGTGTGCTAGGCGCTCAAGCGCTGGTGCTGAGCGCCCAGGCGCCAATTGCTCGCCCAAAAACCTTCAGAATTCCAACTTAACTCCCCTTCAATGCAAACTTCAAACCTCCAAACCTCTTGGCCTTTCTTCTTCTCCTGTTTCTGCTCTCCATACCTAACCAACAAGTCAAGGAAGAATCTAGAAGCTCAAAGAGCTCATTAGCACAAGAGGTCCTTCATTTAACTCAACAAAATCATGCAAGTCCTAAACTTAACTTAAAATGCAAGAAAACTCCCTATAAAACTACAAAATTACTAAACTAATGCAAATGCACAAATAGAAGTAAAAATGCATGAGAATGCATGAAACACTACATGAGACACAAGAAAAAGACTCAAAACCTACAAGGAAAAACCCTAAAAACATCATATAAACCCGGGTCATCACACCACTATACTCAACGACAGCTCGCCCTCGAGCGTCACTAAGATTAGCTTGCCCTCAAGCACAAAGAATTACTCCCAACACACATGCCAAAAGAGGGATACATTTTTAGAAAACCGGGGGATCTAGTAAATGCAGTTAGTTCCAAGAGAAAGATTCAACAATCAACTTCATGCTACTCTTAGATAAAGAAGAATTAGAGTCCACTATGAGAAGCATTTAGAGCTAACATCCTAGCATGAGACAATTGTTTAGTGCACTGAGCACACATGCAAGTTCATAGGTTCTGAGAATCATTTCCTCAAGAGCAACTAAAGTTGACAATGCATTATTGAATGAGACTTCAAAAGGGTTATGATGTTGGCTAGGTAAAGCACAAGGTAGGTGGTCCCTAAGGAAGACTAAGGCTGCACAAAATTTGAGCGTGGTCCTTCATGAAAACCGGAGCTTAAAGCAATTGATACTTAGCACACAAGTCTCTCAACCCCCTTTTGTTTCAGAATTTTTTCTTTTTTTTGGAACTCCACCCATTCCATGGAGTTCATTTTTTTCTTTTGACTTTTTTTTTGGAACTCCATCCGACCATGGAGTTCATCTTTTGAATTTTTTGAATTTTTTTCTTTGGGGCAAGAGACAATTGCATTTTCTATAAACTAGCTCCATTGAGAGTTAAGAACCACAACTCCCCATTTTTCCAACCAAACAACCAGCCCAAATAACAAAGGTAACAAAGAATTCTCCATAAGGCTCAAAAGGGTCAACTAGGGACAAAGATGTTATAAAACAATTTCTGAAGTACAAGAAAACCTACCAGTCTCAAGAATGCAAGTCTCCTAAAGCTACACTCAAGGAGGCATAAAATGAAACACAGAACCAAGAAGTGCAAGTGAGTCAGGATCCTCCAGGGAAATTATATAGTGAAGGGTCAAAGATGGACCCTTGTGGACTCACATCAACTCTATCCTCAAGACAACATTTAGAAGACCGAAGTCTCTCCCTCTCTTTCCCAAACATACAATCACTCCCCAAAAGAAAGCACAAAGTATCCACTTAAAAACATTTTCAAAACCAGCATCATGTGAGTGAGCAAGACTTGGGAACATGTCATTTGAGTAAAGGGTAAAAAGACCAAGGTATGAAAGACTCTATAAAAACAAAATGCATGATAAAAAAGTTAAACAAAATCTATAAAAGAAAAATATGTTAAAAATGCATGGACTAAAATTCAGAGTAAGAAAAGAACCTCCTTCCAAGTGATTGAGTGCTTCCAAGTGTTCTCCTTTGGTCTTTCAAATGCTGGAAAACAAGGTGCTCAAGTGCTAATTGCCACCGCTCGAGCGCCATTGTATCCTTTTTATTACCTGGAAAAGAAAAACAGAAGAAACAAAACGTAAAACAGAAAAAAGAAATATGGGTTGTCTCCCATTCAGCCCTAAGTTATAGTCTTAGGTAGACTAAACTTCAAACTCGTAACTCAAACCAAAAATCACAAACAATCCCCGGCAACGGCGCCAAAAACTTGTTGGTAAATCCGCAAGTGTACGAATCCACCCGGTTTTAATTATCGAACCACAGGGATTGTGAGTGACTAAACTCAGCTTAAGCCTTGAGAATGAAGGTTTGTTTTATTGAAATGATGAAACGTCAAAGTAGTAAAAAGGGAAAATAGACATAAACTCAGAAAATAACATGCTTTGGGTTCTTGTTCAACTAGTCAATTTAAGCACATCATTCTAAGCACATGTTCTCATGGATCTCTCCTTGATGATATAGCCTAGTTACTCACTTATTGATTCCTCACATAAGCAATTCTCTCATACTAAAAGCTAAGCCCAATTCCTTGTGTACTTAGTCAATTTATATGAGGTTTTAGATCATGCAAATTCAGACCATCAAACCCCAACCCTTCCTCTATTCCTAGTAGCAAGCATAGAAGGGGTAATCCCAAATCGGTTCCCTAATCTATAACAAACTTCCATTCTTATTATAGAAAAGCAAAAAGCAAGCATGCATACAAGCTTAGACTGAAATTCAGAAAATGGGATTCAAGGGAAGAAGGAGAACATGTGGGAAAGAACTTAAGATTATAACTCAAATATAAAAAGTCTTACAAAGAAATCCAAAGCAAAAGAAGAGAGATTAGCCAAGCATGGCAAGAGCCATGTTTGGCTAAGAACCTGAATTACAAGCTTGGAAGCCCTCTCACACTCTCCTAGATGCTCCTCTACCTCTGAGTTTATGTAAAAAATGAAAGTAGTATCCAAGATTCAACTAAACACCTATTTATAGACTTTTCTGACGTTCCAGGGCGCTTGAGCGCTAGGCATTGGCGCTCAAGCGCCATTGCTCCAGAAAGCAATTTTTCAGCATCAGAGTGCTGGGCGCTCGAGCGCTGGTGCTGGGCGCTCGAGCGCTAGACTTAGTTTTTCCAGCTCCTTTGCATCTGTGTGCTAGGCGCTCAAGCGCTGGTGCTGAGCGCCCAAGCGCCAATTGCTCGCCCAAAAACCTTCAGAATTCCAACTTAACTCCCCTTCAATGCAAACTTCAAACCTCCAAACCTCTTGGCCTTTCTTCTTCTCCTGTTTCTGCTCTCCATACCTAACCAACAAGTCAAGGAAGAATCTAGAAGCTCAAAGAGCTCATTAGCACAAGAGGTCCTTCATTTAACTCAACAAAATCATGCAAGTCCTAAACTTAACTTAAAATGCAAGAAAACTCCCTATAAAACTACAAAATTACTAAACTAATGCAAATGCACAAATAGAAGTAAAAATGCATGAGAATGCATGAAACACTACATGAGACACAAGAAAAAGACTCAAAACCTACAAGGAAAAACCCTAAAAACATCATATAAACCCGGGTCATCAGCAAACTTATGAGTTAACTTTTGACAAGACTGAGAAGAAGAATAAGAGCATAGCTTTTGTGTCTAACACTGATGAGGATGATGATATTGAGTGTGCAGGTGAAAACTTTTCTGAAGCTCTAGCTCTTCTTGGAAGAAAGTTTAACAGAGCCTTAAGAAAGATTGACAAAAGATCAAAGTCTAATGTCCAGGACATGAAGTTCGACAATGCCAGATCTTCTAACTTTCAGAGGAAGGCCAAAGAGGATGATAAATCTGTTCAGAATAAAGGAGTGCAATGTTATGAATGTGAAGGATATGGTCACATCAGAACTGAATGCGCTACCTATCTTAAAAAGCAGAAGAAAGACATGATGGTAACCTGGTCAGATGAAGACATAGATGAGGAAGATGAGGTCTCTACAAACAAAGTTACTGCTTTCTCTGGAATAATTGATGAACTTGACTCCAGTGATGAGGACATAACTGATGAAGAGCTGGCTGAAACCTACAGGTTATTGCATAGCAAGTGGAAGGAAGCATGTAAGCGTGTGAGAGAGCAAGAAAGTGAAATAGAGCAGCTAACTACTCTAGAAGAACTTGATGACTGGAAATCAAAGCTTGAAGACATTGATACTCTAGAAAAGGTAAAATTAATGGGTATTAATGCAGAATTGCAGGAGGAAGTTTCTTCTTTGAAAAACAAGCTTGAAACCACACACAAATCCCTTAGGATGCTGAACAATGGCTCAGATATGCTTGATGAGATCCTCAAGGAAACAAGAAAACAAGGGAGAAGCTTGAAGGGTATTGGCTTTGACTACATGACTGCTAACAAGGAAGGTCAGAAGGTTCCAAAGGAATTTGTGGTTGCTGCAAAGGAATCTAAATTCAAGAAACCAATCAACAATCGGTTGTCTGTACAGATGTCCCAACATGTGCCTCAACATGTGACTTCTCGGTACAAAAGTGTCAGAAGTGCCCCTTGGAGATGTCATTATTGTGGAAGAAATGGTCATATAAGGCACTACTGTTTCAAGCTGTATTGTTAGCCTCAGATATCAAGTCAGCCTAGGAGCTCTGAGAACACCCAAGTGAAAAGGAAATGGAAACCCAAAGGTGAAGTCTCAAGCCTGATTGCTCACGCATCTTTTAGAGCCTCATCAAGGGAAAATTGGTATTTTGATAGTGGTTGTTCACGACACATGACAGGAGACAAGAGCTATTTGAAAAATATCAGAGGACACTCCAGCAGTTTTGTCACTTTTGGAGATGGAGCCAAAGGGAAGATCTAAGGAATTGGAAGACTTGTAGGTTTTGGGTCCCCTGATCTAACTGATGTGTTACTTGTAAAAAGGCTGACTGCCAACCTTATCAGCATAAGTCAACTCTGTGATAAAGGGATTGATGTGAAGTTTAGCAAAACTGAATGTGTTGTTACTAAAGATGATCAAGAGGTAGTAATCAGAGGAGTCAGATCCAAGGATAATTTCTATATGTGGACCTCACAGGAGAAGTCTCACTTTTCAAGGTGCTTAGTGTCAAAGGAAGATGAAATAAATCTGTGGCATCAAAAACTGGGTCATCTTAACCTCAAGAGCATGTAGAAGATCATCACTGAAGAAGCAATCAGAGGTCTGCCTAAGTTGAAGATAGGTGAAGGAAGAATGTGTGGATAATGCTAGATAGGAAAACAAACCAAGATGTCGCATAAGATGCTCCAGCATCAGACTACAACAAAGGTTCTTGAACTCTTGCACATGGATCTCATGGGCCCTATGCAGGTTGAAAGTTTGGGAGGAAAAAGGTATGTATTTGTTTGTGTTGATGAGTTTTCCAGGTATACTCGGGTGGATTTCATTAGAGAAAAGTCAGAGACATTTGAAATCTTCAAAAACCTCTGCTTGAAACTTCAAAATGAAAAGAGCAGTGTTATTGTAAGAATTAGGAGTGGCCATGGAAAGGAGTTTGAAAACTCTAAGTTCTCTGAGTTCTGTGGATCAGAAGAAATAAGTCATGAGTTTTATGCACCTATCACACCTCAACAAAATGGAGTTGTTGAGAGGAAGAATATAACTCTGCAGGAATCAGCCATAGTCATGTTACATGCTAAGAAGATTCCCTATCAGTTTTGGGGTGAAGCCATGAATATTGCTTGCTACATACATAACAGAGTTACTATTAGAGCAGGAACATCCTCTACTCAGTATGAATTATGGAAGGGAAGGAAGCCTACAGTGAAATACTTTCATGTTTTTGGGAGTAAATGTTATATTCTTGCAAAGCGAGAGCAAAGAAGAAAGCTTGACCCTAAGAGTGACGTAGGATTATTCATGGGATATTCAATAAACAGCAGAGCCTATAGGGTGTATAACACTCACACAAAGACCATGATGGAATCATTCAATGTGATTGTTGATGATGTGTCAAGTTAGATGAAGGAAAGCATTTTAGTGGAAGATGATGATGTTACTGAAAATGCATATGTTCCAGCAAATGACCTGGACAACGTACCTGAGACAAGTCCAACTGAGCAGGAAGACAAGTTGGTCACTTCAAATAAAGCTCATTCAATCAGGATTCATGAAGGTGTCGCGACTAGGTCCAGCAATCTCATTGTTCATGCTTGCTTCATATCCAAATTGGAAACCAAGAATGTTAATGAGGCATTGACTGATGAATATTGGATAAATGCAATGCAAGAAGAACTGGAGCGCGGTTCAGGAGAAATGAAGTCTGGGATTTGGTGTCAAGACCTGAGGTCGCCAATATAATTGGCACTAAGTGGATCTTCAAAAACAAGTCTGATGAACACGGTGTTGTCACCAGAAACAAAAAAGAAGATTAGTTGCTCAAGGCTATACTCAGATAGAAGGAGTTGATTTTGATGAGACTTTTGCTCCAGCAGCTAGACTGGAATTTATTACTCTTGTTGGGAGTTGCTTGTTTGAAGAAATTCAGATTATATCAGATGGATGTAAAGAGTGTTTTTCTGAATGGGTACCTGAATGAGGAAGTTTATGTTGAGCAGCCAAAAGGATTCCTAGATCCTCATTTTCCTGATCACGTGTACAAGCTGAGGAAGGCACTGTATGGTTTGAAACAAGCACCAAGGGCTTGGTATGAGAGGCTCACTGAATTTCTCGTCAGCAATGGCTATTGCAAAGGAGGAATAGATAAGACTCTGTTTGTGAAGAATGATAAAGAAAATCTCATGATTGCACAGATTTATGTGGATGATATTGTTTTTGGAGGAATGTCGAACACGATGGTGGAGCATTTCGTTCAACAAATGAAATCTGAGTTTGAAATGAGTTTAGTTGGTGAACTGAACTATTTCTTAGGTCTGTAAGTCAAACAAATGGAGGATTCTATGTTCATCACTCAGAGTAAATATGCTAGAGGAATAGTCAAGAAGTCTGGTCTTAAGAACTCAGGTCACAAAATGACTCCAACTGCAACTCATGTCAAATTAACCAAGGATGACAAAGGAGAGGATATTGATCAAAGCTTGTACAGGAGTATGATTGGTAGCTTATTGTATCTTACTGCAAGCAGGCCGGATATAATGTTTGTTGTTGGTGTGTGTGCAAGATATCAAGCTGCACCCAAGACAAGTCATCTGCTGCAAGTGAAGAGGATTATCAAATACATTAATGGTACAAGTGACTATGGTATTCTCTACACTCATGATGCTAATTCCTCTTTGGTAGGTTATTGTGATGCAGATTGGGCAGGTAGTGCTGATTATAGGAAAAGCACATCTGGAGGTTGCTTCTTCCTATGAAATAATCTTATCTTTTGGTTTAGCAAAAAGCAAAATTGTGTATCCTTGTCTACGGCAGTGGCAGAATATATTGCAGCAAGAAACAGTTGTACTCAGTTAATATGGATGAAACAAATGCTTAAGGAGTATGATGTTGAGCAGGATGTCATGACATTGTACTGCGACAATCTCAGTGCTATTAATATTTCCAAGAATCCAATTCAGCACAGCAGAACAAAACACATTGACATTAGGCATCACTTCATTAGGGATTTGGTGGAAGACAAAATCATCACCTTGGAGCATGTTACAACCGACAAGCAATTGGCTGATATTTTCACAAAACTACTTGATGCAAGCACATTTGACAAATTGAGAGGAAGTCTTGGGATTTTCTTAAGTGAAGGATTGTAGCAATCAACGCATGAGCATTTGTTAACGACTGGTTTTTCATCAATCAAAATTAACTGTCGTTGTGATGTCAGCAGAGAGAGCATTGCATCATCAAGCAACTGCCCTATAACTACCCCCAACGAGCAATTTGTCCTCACCTCTCAACCGCTTGTGTTTTTGTTTTCAGAAATCCTTATTTCTCTCTCGTTTGTTCTCTATTTGTCTTGTTCTGTTCTTGTCACTCTCACAATGTCTCAATCCTCAGGAAAGATTGATTCTGCATATGCAAAGGCTATTACTAACAAGTATGGTGTTAGATTCATGGGTCTAAAAAGTGGGTCTTCAAAAACCACTACCTCCAAGACTGCGAAATCCCTATCTCAATCATGGAAGAAGGCGAGAACACAGATAAGGAAGCAGTACAAATCAAAGCCACATGAAGATGGTTCCTCTCATGCGGTTCTTGAAGATGTCCCCACTGATGTCCCCACTGAAACTATTACACCACCTTCATTTTCAAAGAAATGAGATAATGGGTTTGTATCCTCTGAAGAAACTCACTCTGATGATCCAAATCAGGTTCATGTTCAGAACATCTCTGATGGCGATGATTCTGATGATGATGAAGTTCCTCTGTCTGAAACTCTTCCAGAAATTATTGTTGCATGGTTGAAAAGGAAAAGAAGGACCACTGCTAGCGAAGTCCCTTATGTTCCTCAGAAGAAGACCAAGCCCTCTCCTACTACCCCTAAGTCCAAGAAAAAGGATGTGAAAGGGAAAGGCAAAGCAAAGGCTGGGAAAAACAAGAGTGAGAAGAAGAACGCCCATGTTATTGTTTTTGAGTCTGAGTCAGATGTTGAAGCAGATGTCCCAGACATCGTGCCTGCTGAGAAGAAGAAGTTTGCAGGAAGGCGTATTCCCAAGAATGTTCCAGCTGCCCCTCTTGACAATGTCTCCTTCCATTCTGAAGAAAATGTTCTAAAATGGAAGTATGTTTATCAAAGGAGACTTGCCATTGAAAGGGAGGTTGAATCTGATGTGCTTGAGTGCAAGGAAGTTATGGCACTCGTTGAGAAGGCTGGGCTTATGAAGATTGTTCTACATGTTGGTAGATGTTTTTAAAGGCTTGTGATGGAATTTGTGGTGAATTTGTCTGTGGAAGTGGGACTTCCTGAGAGTAATGAATACAGGAAGGTGTATGTTAGAGAAAAAACGTGTGAAGTTTTCTCCTGATGTGATCGACAAAGCACTTGGAAGAAGTGTTGCTGCAGTTGTTGATGAAGAGCAATCCTTGGATGTGATTACCAAGGAACTCACTGCTGGGAAGGTTCATAAATGGTCAAAGAACAAGCTGTCGTTCACTTGGAATCTCAGTGTGAAATATGCAATCCTTAACCGGATTGGTGATGTGAATTGGGTTCCTACCCAACATACCTCTGCCACTCTTGCCATGTTAATTTACAAGATTGGTACTATGGTTCCTGTTGATTTTGGTACTTTTGTTTTTGAACAGACTTTGAAGCATGCAGAAACATGTGCTGTGAAGCTGCCTATCTCTTTTCCATCTCTTATCACAGAGATCATTTTGCAACATCGTCCCAAAATAGTCAGGGATGATGAGGAGGCTATGCCTAAAGGTGCTCATATCACCTTGGACCATCGTTTGTTTTCTGGGTCCCATGTCCCAGACATTGTTGTGCCATCGAGCAGGACATATGCTTCTGCTCCAGTGAGTGTTGGTAAATCCGCAAGTGTACGAATCCGCCCTGTTTTAATTATCGAACCACAGGGATTGTGAGTGAATGATTTCGGTTCAAGCCTTGAGTATGAAGGTTTGATTTATTGAGATGATGAAACGTTGAAGTAGTAAAAAGGGAAAATAAACATAAACTCATAAAAGAACATGCTTTGGATCCTTGCTCAACTAGCCAATTTAAGCGCATCATTCTAAGCACATGAACTCATGGATCTCTCCTTCTTGTTCTAGCCTAATCGACCATCTATCGATGCCTCGCATAGATAATCCTCTCAAGTCAAAAGATAGGCTCAATTCCTTTACAACCCAAACATTTGCTAAAGGCACTAAGCATGTAATTCAGGCCAACAAACCCCAACCCTTCCTCTATTCCTAGTAGCAAGCATAGAAGGGGTAATCCCAAATCGGTTCTCTAATCTATAACAAACTTTCGTTCTGATTGTAGAAAAGCATAAAGCAAGCATGCATACAAGCTTATATTGATATTCAAAAAATGAGATTCAAGGAAAGAAGAAGTTCATGTGGGAAAGAACTTAAGATTATAACTTAAACATGAAAAGTCTTACATGAAAACCAAAGCATAAGAAGAGAGATTAGCCAAGCATGGCAATGGCTAAGAACCTGAATTACAAGCTTGGAAGCCTTCTCTCACTCTCCTAGATGTTCCTCTCCTTCTAAACTTATGTAAAAATGGAATGAATGACTAAGTGTTATAAAGAAAATGACCAAAATCCTATTTATAGGCAAAAGACACAAGTCTGGGCGCTCAAGCGCCAATAAAGCATGCCTGAGCGCCAATTCAAAGTGAAAAAGTGGTTTCTGGAAGGCAATTGGCGCCTAAGCGCCAATTAAGCATGCCTGGGCGCCAATTCCGAATCTCTGGAACAGATCAATTGGCGCCTAGGTGCCAATGGAGCACGCCTAGGCGCTCTATGCACGCTGGAAAACCTTTAAAACTTCCTCTTTACTCCTCTTCAAGCCTCCCTTCAATTCTCCAAGCCTCTTGTCCTTCTTCCTTCATCAGTTTCAGACCTGGTAACTTACGAACAAAGCAAGGGAAATATCTAGGAGCTCCAAGAGTTTATTAGCATAAAGAACCCTCAATTAAAATAGAAAAGATATGCAAGTCCTAAACTTACTTAAAATGCAAGAAAGGTCCCTATAAAACTACAAAATTACCAAAACAAAGTAAAAACACAAATAAAGATAAAAATGCATGAGAATGCATGAAACACTACATGAGACTCAACAAAAAGACTCAAAACTAATAACGAAAAGACCCTAAAAACAAGACTAAATCCCGGTCATCAGTGAGTAAGTCTGGAAGAAGGGCAATCATTGATGAATTGCAGGCTGTTTCTAAGGCTCTTCAGGAGACTATTACTGCAAGCATTGCAAGGAAACTCAAGGTAGATGAGCTGCTGCTTAAGCTTCAAGAGGAAGAAGACAAAGAGGGTGAGCCAATTGCTGCCAATGTTGCTGCTGCAGATGAAAGCACTGATGAAAAGGGAGGATCTGATGAGAATGGAGAAGAAACTGGGGAGGAATCCAGTTCTGATGATTATGACTTGTTGCATCTTACTGCTATTTGTTTTGTTTTTATTTGACTGTATTTGAGCACCCTTTGCCAAATTTGTGTTAAAAAAGGGGAGTAGCTACTAGTATTATTTGGTCTGTACTAATCTGAAGCCTACACTCAAGAATTCAAGACTAAGTTGTGTACTGTTTGTGTTGTGGAAGACAAGTGTGTTTGTGTTGTTCTCCAAGTTGTTGTTACTGTTAGTTAGCTTGTGATTGTTACTAACTACTTCCTAGTTACTTTACTGTGACGTGTGCATCAGGAAGCTGTCAAGGATGTGCTATTTGTTTGTGTATTGTTGGCTGCACTATTTGAGGGGGAGTTCCGTTGCTAGGGGGTATATGTATCTTCTCAATTACTCAAGTTGTTTTAGACAAAATTTGACAAAGGGAGGGATTGTTGTTACTTTTGGTTGTCTTGCATTTTGTCAAAAACAACCTAATGTCGAAGCAGATGTTGTGACATCTGCCTATGTGTAGCACAGGACATCAGTACATGACTTGGAGTGCTTATGTGTGCCCTGAAAATCTAGTGAAGATTTTATTGTGGTTACTTACGGTTTAAATAGCTGTATTCTGGTTATTTATTGTGGGCTGGTTTAATTGTTGAGGCAATCTCTGATTGAGGATATGTCTCTATTGTGTTAACGATGATTGACTTGTAAACACAATCATCATTATGGAAGATTGCGTTTTGATTTGTTGCTGTTGGACTACTGCTTCAGCCTCTGGAAACCCTAGCGTGGCCGCTGAAACTTATATATATAAAGACCTAAAACGTGAAGACTACTGAAGCTTTTGAGAGAAATAGATCAAGTGTTTTAGGGTTGTTAATTGTGCTTGTCCTTGTGTTCGTTGTAAACAAACCTTACTCATTGATTCTATAAGGCAAGATTGTGTTATGTGTTCGTGAGTGTTAAAACTCTGATTGTTGTTGTTCTTACCAATCATTGTGGTAGTGATTGAGAGAAAGTGAGAGGGGCTCTCATACTTAGGTCGATATACTAAGTAGAAATACACTGGGTAGATTAGGAAGAGAACTATGAGTTGTGGTGATCATGAGTGTATGTAGTTCCTATATCTTGAAATAGTGGATTTCCTTTTTTTGTGTGCAAACCCTCCAGACGTAGGTGAAGTTTCACCGAACTGGGTTAACAACTTTGGTGTTGTGCTTTGTTTATTTTATACTTTTACTATTCACTGTTATTCGATTGTCAAAGCAATTGCCTAAGCATCGCGTAGGACATCTGTCATACGAGAATTAGAATTTCAAAATGCAATGTAATGCATGATACTTTTCCAAAATTATTATATGTTTTACATGAATACTATGCATGTGATACCCACGAGATGTTCAGTAAACGTTGAACTTAAATCAACCGTCAAACTCAGAAACATGTCGAGAATAATGATGAGTAAGCTTCGAAACCTCTTTACCGACCATGATAATCACCAGGGGATCTGCAAAATGACTAGGCTCACGATGAGAACTGAGGGTCTCACCTACCCATTCTCAAAGAACCACGCTCACCTTGAACCACGATAAGTACCCTAAGATTTATCATTTTCATCCAAAGGAAGAGGCCTGGTTGGCAATCCAAACTGTGATTCACTAGCTTTCTGACCTCCACTTGCTCACAAAGCTAATGTAAATGTAAATGATGCATGAATTTCCACAAGAAATATCCCAAACTTTTTTGTAAAACCAAAAACTCATGAACAACATTGGGGAACTCCATTTCCGTTTGCAACTCAGGTAAACATTAGAGTGCAAACCATAATCTTTAAAATATGCAATTCAGGTAAACGTTAGAGTGAATTTGTATTTGTTAAAACATGCAACTCAAGTAAATGTTGGGGTGCATTTATACTTATTAAAAGATAGTATCAAAAGTCATTCTAAAAAACAAGGGCATTCTTTACCAGTCTCATACAAGACTTTCATAAATGCATCATTTTCATTTGAATTATCTCCACACAACATATACATACATTTTCAATCAAAATCAAGGATCTCATAGATTCAACAATTACATGAGTCATATCATCATCCAACATCAAACAACACAAGCTCAATTAATATCACGAACAAGGTTATCAAACTTGAGAGTTTACGTAAACTCGAGGAGTGCAAAGAGTTGACATAATGTAAAAATAATATTTATAAAATCACAATAAATTTGAAAACACCAATAAAATAAAAAATATGTACTTAAATAACGAAATCATACATTGACAAAACATATAAAAATAACTAAAATATGCATAAGATGACTAAATATAAGTTCATAGGAAAAAAGTAACACATGTTCATAAGGTAAAGTTGAAAACTTCAAATGAGAGCAAATAAGTTAAGTCATGATCTTTAAACAATGATTAAAAATATAACTATTTTATAATTCTCTCAATATCTGATTATCAAGTCATAATTTGAAACTAAGAAGAATTTATATAACATAAAAATTCAAATTCAAGGTTGGTAGAAAATTTTAGAAATATTGCAGCACCACACTCTTGTACGCAATAGACAAAGAAATATTAGAGAAAAGAGAAAAAGAGGCACAAAGCGAGATTGGTTTGTGAAGAATAAAAGTAATATAGCAAAGACTATGTCATGAAATATTGTCATTTTGATAAATAAATAAATTTTCTCCATTTTTTTGTTAAACTCGGAAGTAAACTCGTAACTCATTTTGGTTACCTAGGATCGTAAACTCATAAGAGTTTAAGAATTAAAACTAGATTTTAATAACCATGATCACGAGCACACATTCAATCATAATTAATCACTAACATATGGACAAGCAACAGACCTAAGGAGGGTCCAAATACTCATTTGTTCCCCATGTCCTAGTTGATGGCCTCTCCCCCTTACCTTCAGTCAACTCATAGTTGGTTCGAATGCTCGTTCCCTGTTCGCCTAAACAGCGAATTCTTGAAAAATTCCAAAATCCAGTCTTTAGAAAAGATGACCCGCGACGATCCTCACTAAATACAAATGGAGTATGGAGGTAGCTTCCTCCCTTCAAGGAGAGCATGATGGTGGTCTTGGCGCCTCAAACGGTGTTCGAAAGAGTGAGAAAAAATGTTCAAATGCTTGAATATTTCAGCCAACTCTGCGGAAAACTCATAGCTGAGGCTAGAACACTTACCCAAAATTGCTCGAGAACCTCCCTAAAACTCGTGAAATTAACCCATAACATGTTTAAGACTTCCAAAAACAATGTTGAAACTTGTTCAAGTGCTCTCTTTCTCTTTCTCCCTCAATTTTAGAGAGCTTCTCTTACTAAACTTAAGCTGCAAGTTGAGAATGATGAGGGAAAATTACCTCTCTCTCCCCCTCCCTCCATCCTTTTCTCCCTGATTTAGAGAGAATGGGGAGCTTCTCTCACTAAATCTAAGCTAAATGTCAAGAATGAGGAAGGAAAATGAGCTTCAGAATGTGTGTGTGAGAGAGAAAGAGAATATTTTCTTATTCTCCACATAATTATTAAGGTCGGTGTGTGTCAATATTTTCTTAATTTCCACATAACCATTAAGGTTGATTAGTGCTTTTAGTAAGTCAACAAATAATTTTCACAATGATATAAAATAATAGTGTGTGATAGATTTTAAGTTTTGTATTTCTCCTAAAATAACAACTATTCATGGGAGTTTCCACTTCACTTTTTTTTCAAATTAATTTTTCTGTAATATATTAGCAAAAATATAACTTGAAATCTTTAAATTATTATTCACATTATCACAAATATATTTTCCTTCAGTTATTAATTCATCGAATATCTCTTCAATAATAATAATAATAATAATAATAATAATAATAATAATAATAATTAACACATCAATTAATTTAGTAGGATAAAAAGGGGATGTTATACTTATGTGACTGTAAACATGCCTAGTATGTTTACTACATGGTTAAGCTATCGTGAATAATGGCTTAAATTAAGTATTTTGAAAAAAAAATATCGTTAGATGTAACTCATTCAAATTCAATTAGATAGACACTTTGTCCCTTGAAAGATTCAAGTTGGGTCATTTATGTCCCTTCACTCCACCTCATTCCCCTCTCCCCTCCACCTTGACTCTCACCTCCTCTTGCACATTCACCACCTTTCACCCACCACTGTCGTCACCCTCTTTACCTCCCCACATCTCTCTCTCTCTCTCTCTCTCTCTCTCTCTCTCTCTCTCTCTCTCTCTCTCTCTCTCTCTCTCTCTCTCTCTCTCTCTCTCTCTCTCTCTCTCTCTCTCTCTCTCTCTCTCTCCCTACCTTCATCCTCCTTCATTATCGCCACAAGTTTCATTTTAAATACGCACCTAAACAAGTTCACTATATCGCAAAAGTAATATTGGGATGAGTCTCAAAAATCAAACTCAAAAGACTAAGGCATGGATACTAATTTAAAGAGATGAAATAATTGTCTAGGAAAATCAAATTTGTTTGGATTGATTTTTAACATGCAAAAAATAAAAGAGCAATAAAAATGGCAGATAAAATTAGAGGATGCGGGCCTTAAGATTATGATGGTGTTTACACTGATTTTTGGTAAACAAATATCCTCTTAGTTCGACTAAAGGAATTTTAGATTCAGGGTCCTTTTGAGAAAACGCTTTGCCAAAGTGTTGTGTGTGCGTGAGTGTTTTTCGACAACAACGAACGATTCAAATAGAACTGGATTTCATTAGGCACGGGTCAATTACAAAGAAGTCACATAAATCAAAATAACACGAAAGCTACAAGAAATGTAAATTTCGACAGGAAACTGCATAAAGGAACTGGAAATTGACAAGCTTAATACAAGAAAACTAAAATGCAAGTTCTGCAACGTACTCCTCCATCATCACGTCTTGCTCCTTGAGTCTCATTGATGCGGACATTTAGAGCTTTTTGGTGAATTTTCAGAGTTTGAGTTGGGAACCCTTTTTCTGATGCTGCTTCTTCTATTTATAGTGCTCTCCTTTTCTCCACGTACTTGGCGGTTTTTCTTCAATGTGTAAGGGCTTAGTGGGTTTGAATTTTGGCGCCTCACCCCACGTTCAGCCGGAGATTCTAAGCACGTGACTTAATTGCCACGTGGGTGGTCTTGAGTCGTGGGTAACCGTTGCCATTCGTGGCATCGTGGGTATACGCACGTGCTCGTAATTGCCCATCACTCGGTAACTGCCTCTTCCGTTAAGATGATCAAAGTTCCTTCATCTGCGGAGTTTGTCGAGATATGGCTCTTACTAACTTGCCTTTGAGGGACACCACGTGCTGAGTCGCAAGTTTCGTCATAGTCCTTTCTGTCGAGCAACCACCTTTCCAACATGATGTCGAGAATCGTAGTGCTCATAATTTTAGCTTAACAGTTGCCCCCCAAAAATGTTGGTTGTCGACTGCCTTGGCTGGAAGACACCAAGCGTTTTTGATCGCGTCCGTTCAAACTCATCGATTCAAATGCTTTGCATCCTTGAGCGTCCGATTCTTAAGTCCAATCAGTGGCCATAACGTCTGACAACTTTCCACTAGCTGACAGTTATAGCCTTTTTAGGGCCATGATTTCGTCTATGTCAAAAAGCTGGGTAATGACATGATTTAATTAATAAAATAATCACTTGGACTTCAAATTTTATAAACTGAAGCATAATGCGGCCTTAGGTCCGTTTGCATTTCTGCTTATAAATACTCCATTGACGTTCCTTTTCAAGCTTTACTCTCTTCACAACATAAAGCTTGCCTCTTTCTTCTTCCTGAGTTCTCCCTTCGTCTTCCTCAGTTTTCTTCAGAACAACCATCATTTTCTTCAATGGCTTCCAACCCCGAGCAGGCCACCCCCGAGCAAACCATTCCGTTGGCCACCGAGCTCAAGCTAGATGAATCCAAGCGTGTGGCAATTCCAGAACCCCCCAATGAAGCAGAGAAGAGAGCTATCTGGAAATCCCAGGTACTCATTCCTTTCTCTGTTAATGGTACTTTACACGCCATTTTGGGTCCTTTAAAAGTAGTAAAGCATGATAGGCCCAATAGTCTTCCTGAGGATCATGAGTCATTTCACCCTAGTGTTAGGGGAGAGGAGCTTATTTTGGCTTTCCAACCTTCTTATCGCATGCCATTTCTTAATGACCCAAAAAGGGCTTTTCGTTCAGCTCCCCCTAACCCTTCTGCCAATGACAAAGCCTATCTCAAATGGTTAGATAGGGTTGAGGAACACAAGAGACAACACTGGAAAAACGTTGGGATTCTCGATTTGATTCAACTGTCGAGGTCCCAAATTTCGTATAACCCTGCAATGATATTGAGTGCGCTTTACTTTTGGGAGAGGTCCACTAAGTGCCTTCACGTTCCCTTTGGCATGATTACCCCAACCCTCTTGGATGTTGCTGCCATCACCGGATTGTGGCCTATTGGCGATGATTATCACTCTGTGCCTGCGGCCATTAAACCCATCGCGATCCCTACTGATAACATCTCGTTTGGCCGGTTTATCAAGGACCATTATGTCGAGAGTGGTGAGGTGTCTGATGCTGAACATGTCGCGTTCCTATTGTATTGGCTTTCAGCTTATGTTTTCTGTACCAAGTCTTTGCGCATACCTGCCAAGCTTTTGCCTTTAGCCAACTTGCTCCACGAGGGTCGACAACTTTCCATGGCCAGGCTTGTTCTTGGTAACCTTTATCAAATGCTGAATGAAGCTGTCGAGGATATTCGGAATACCAAAACTGTTTCTCTAAATGCAGCTGGACCTCTCTGGTTATTTCAGCTTTGGTTGAACGCAGTTTTCGAATCTCTACTGCCGGCACGAGACGATCCTCCAGCTGTTTCTAACACCAGGATTGATGCCCACAGGCTCGAGATCCTGACCCCAGCTTATGATGCGTCGAGCTTTGAGGCTGATTTCAGAAAGTATTTTACCATGTTTCTTGAGTTGAAACATTATCGTTCCAGTTTTTCCCCTTATAGCAAGGCCGTTCGTGGCCCTTTCTGGCTGAGAAATTCTTATCCTAGCGTGAGTGACCTACGTTGCCCAAGGAACATCATGTTATGCTCTAGAGGACCATCTTTTCGCCTAGGGTTCTAACTGTAGGCTTTGCTAGCAGTGACTATACCCTGTGTGGTTACAATCCTCAACTGGTTTCTCGACAGTTTGGGCTTAGCCAGGCTCTGCCCAACACCTTGTTCGACAAGAGCCTCGTTTTATACCCTAGGGCTATCAAGAAGGCTTCTGCTTTTGACACTACTGTCCATTTTTATAACAAGAAACTCCTCAACTTGAGCCCCTTCAACTTTTCTCCTTCGTACTATGCCACTAATGCCTTCAAAGCCTGGTGGTCTGAGTATTGGGCCCAGATTTCGAAGCCCCTCGTAGATTGTCTTCAATGCATGACAGATGCTTTTCTTTTGCAGAAGCAGGATCTCTAGAAGACCAAAGGTATGCACCTGGCAGAAATTCGATCCTTTCAAGAGTTCTTTGGTGTGGTATATTATCCAACTCTTCGCCTTCGAGATACAGTTGCGAAAGCAGCTCAAGTATTAAGGCAAAAGTGGGAAGCTAAAGCCAAAAAATCCAAGTTAGTTATTCCTCCCGATGAGGAAGGTCTATCTTTTGTTATTCGGAAAACTGGCTTTAGGTTCCCATCTTTGCCTACGAGTAGGTTTGCATTGGCCTTTCCACCGGTCTTGCCCAAATGGGTTGACCATGTAAATATAAATGTGTTGGCCAATCAAGCTCTTCCTCCTCGAAAGCGAGTGACTTGGACCAAGTACCACTTATGGAACTTTTCGTATCATGTGCCCGTCGAAATCTTCAACCACATATCGCTGAACATGCGTATTGGTCAAGGTAATATTTCGACTTGGCCTTGCCTTTGCCGTTTTACTTCTTAACTTTTCTTTCCATTTGCAGCTGAAGTCATTACCAAGCCGGCTCCTCGAATTACTTCCCCGGTGGCCCATTCTTCTAAAGACAAGCCAGTCGTGATTGAGGATGATGATGATGATGATGAGGATGATAATGTCAGTCTTGCTGACAAGCTCAAGGTACTTTCCTCATGGCTTTTCCTTTTCTTTTCAATTTCCTTGGAATATTGACTAATATATTCTTCGACAGGGTCGAAAGAGGAAACCTAAGCCTGCTGCTTCGGCTAGCCAGAAGAGGGCCAAGGGGGCTGGTGTTTCCACAACCAGTGGGGCTTCTAAGTTGGCATCTGATGCTCAACCAGAAATTGACGGCAAAGAAGGTGGCGGCGATGCTGCTATTCAGGTGTGTTCCTTATTTTCAAGAGTACCTTGCGACATTCTAATTTGTGATCCCTCAGTTAAATCGAGGTTTACTTTTTTTTTTGTTTTTAGGCTGATGTCCATGAGCATTCTACTTCCAATCCTCCATCTCGTGAAAATTCTCCTGTTCCCAATCCTCCAAAGACCCAAGTTGAGGGCGTCGAGAAGCCTCCTAAGGCTGCGTCCTCTGTTAAAAGGACCTCGACATCCGAGGGAAAGAAGAAGGTTAGGAGCAAGTCTGGTCACAAATCCCCCCACCGTTCCAAGAGCTCTACCAACTCCAGCCCTTCCAAAGGGTCTACCCGCCAGGTAATTATTCATCCTTTCCAACGTTTCCACGTTCTGTCGAGCACCCTGGATGTGCATCTTATTTTACCAACGGGGTCACTAAAGAGGCTCAGGCTAACTTTTCTGCTTTTTTCTTGTAGGAAACACAAGGTGCAACTTCTCCCATTCGCGAAACAGAGACTCTTCCTGGTAAAGATGCTGGCCCCATGCCTCCTCCAAAGGCGACTGCTACTGTGCAACTCTCGCCTCAAGCCAAGGGTGGCTCTTCGTCTCACGTGTCTAGTGATAAGCTTGATATTTTATTTGAGGAAGATCCACTGACAGCTTTGGATGGCTTTCTCGATGGCACCTTGGAGTGGGATTCTCCGCCCCGTCAAGCTGATGTTATTGCTGAAACTGCTCAATCCAGTGGAATTGCCAATCTTCAGCAGATTGAAGAGAGCATGGGTCGGCGGAAGGCTATTATCTTCGACAGTGGATTCCTCGACCAGATTCGAGCTGATTCTCAAACGGGTCACGCCGCTAAGGAATTGCTTGTCTTTCTACTTGGTCAAAAGCTTGATTCTCACCAAACTACTACTTTGGCTAACCTTCAATCCTTTTTGATGGATGCCTTAGCCACTTTTCAACAAGCCAAGGACGTGGGTCAAGTTGTTGGCCTCAAGGAAGCCAAGGTCTCCTCTGGTAAAGCTCAGGTTGCAGCGATGAAAGAGGACTTCAAGAAGCTTGCCGCCAGGAAGGTTCTAGTTGCGGATGAGCTTTCTAGTGTCGACACTAAGCTTGAGGAGCTGCGTCGAGAGATCGCTAAGTTGGAGAAGAAATGAGCTGATTTGGTCGAGGAAGGCCCTGCTGTGAAGACTCAGTTAGATGCGCTTACTAAGGACTCCAAGGCTCTGATCATTTCGACCAAAGATGTTTTCAAGGGTTTGGAGGTCGACCAGGCTGTGCAGAGGGATCTCGATGCTAAGATTGCTGCCTTTGCTGATCGCTTGAATTCTTTTAAATCTCTGCTTTAAGACTCTCTCTTATCAATGTGTAATGATGGCACTATTCTAACCATGGCCTTCGATGCCAATTTGCATGTAATTTTCGACACTGTTTTTGGCACGTAGGCCATATAATTTGACATTTAATTTGCCAAGTCTTTTCAGTTTCCACTATGCATTTATTCTGACGGCTATTTACTATTGTTGCGCCGTTTAAACTCCATCGCACCCTTTATGTAGTCGTCGTTTGGTTTTTAGGAAATGGACCAATTTATTGCAGTCTTATACCACGTTTTCTTGATTCAATGGAAATCTTTGTCCATTAAAGGCCAAAGTTATTTACGATGGTAGTGGTAATTTACGTGGCCTGTAACCATAAGATGAAGGGTTGGCAACTGATTGCCATTAATTAATGCAATCCTTTGTTGTTACACTATAAATAGAGCATTCTTTGTTACCTTTCCTCAGTAACTTCTTCAAACTCCCTCTTATTCTCTCCCAGTAACTTCCCCATAATTTCTTCTTGTTTCTACAAACTTCCTCAGCCATGGCTAGCCGCCGTATCCTTAATCAAATCCGGAGTTTAGCCTTTGATCAAGACTTGTTTTGGGAGTTACATTCTTCCCTCTCCTTGGCTGAAGAGCTTACTGGGCTCATCAACCAGCTTCTGCAGCGGAATATCATTGCATCTGTGAGAACTCCTCTCCTGGAGTTCTTGGACCTTCTGCATGAAGCAGTGCCTCTGTATGAAGAACACCGGGAATTCGCTGCTCGAGTGTTCTTTGCTGAACACCAAATTGATGAGAAGATGGAGGAATTCGAAGCGTTGAGGGCTGCTCTGAACCAAGTGGATCCTGAGGGGAGTGTGGGAGCTCTGAAAGCCTTGGTGGACAAGCTTTCCACCACCGCTCGCGAGGAACTGTATCTTCGACAGGAGAAATCACGACTGGAATCCCAACAAGAAGATGTCTTAAGGCGCATGGAGCGTCTTAGGGCCAGATACAATAGTTGTAGGGCCAACCTTCCCTTTTAGAGCTTTTTTGCCATATTTGTAATGCTTCATTTCAATTAATAAAACATTCGATTTTTGGCAATTTATTTTTACTCCTTATTCGATGTTTATTTCATGCAACGTTGGCTTATACGCTTTTAAGTATTTGCCATTTATTGTCATTTGTCGATTCCGAACTCCTAATTCCCTGATCGAATAAGCGTTATTTAAAAGCACTTTCTCAACTGTGAAAGGACCTTCCCAGTTTGGAGCCCACTTTCCGTAACGTTTATCTTTTTTATTGACTGGTAAGACAACCTTCCATACGTAATCACCGGGCATAAAAGATTTAGCTCTAACCTTTTTATTATAAGCTCTAGCAATGCGATCCTTTTGCCTGGTTAAAGTATCCAATGCCGATAGTCTCTCTTCGTCGAGATCGACTAACTCATCAAGCATCATGTTCCAATAGTCTTCACTTGGAATTTCTTCTTGCCTTTGGATTCTACATGACTGTAAATATACTTCTGCTGGTAACACCGCTTCTTGGCCGTATGCTAGTCGAAATGGTGTTGCTCCGGTAGCCTCCTTAGGTGAATTCCTGTAAGCCCAAAGCACTTGGCCCAACGTTTGATGCCAGCTTTTAGGTTTTCGACCAACATGTTTTTTAATCAAGGAGATTAATGTTCTGTTGGCCGCTTCTACTTGGCCATTCGCTTGAGCATAATAAGGAGTCGAGGTTAGAAGTTTTATACCCCAAGACTCTGCAAATGATGCCACTTTTTGACCTAAAAATACTGTGCCTTGGTCTGTAGTGAGTGATTCAGGTAACCCGAAACGGTACACTATGTGATCCTGAATGAAATCGATCACTGTGTCTTGGGTAACGTTTTGTAAAGGAACTGCCTCTACCCACTTGGTAAAATAGTCTATGGCCACTATTATGTACTTATGTTGCCTAGAAGAAGATGGGTTAATCTCGCCAATTAGGTCTAAAGCCCATCCCCTGAATGGCCATGGTTTAATGATTGAGTGTAATTCACTTGCTGGCACATGTTGTATCCCTGCGTGTCTCTGGCAATCTTGGCACCCCTTGGCATACTCCATGCAATCCTTCATGATAGTAGGCCAATACATCCCTTGTCGAAATAGGATCCACTTCATCTTGATTCCTGCCTGGTGGGCACCACATAACCCATCGTGAACAGCCGAGATCGCTATGAACGCGTCGTCTTTACTTAGACACTTCAGTAGTGTTCCGTCGACATGCTTCTTGAATAGCTCGTTCCCCATGACGACATAGTTCATCGCCCTGTACTTTGTTTTTCTATCTGTGGTGCCCACAGGATTTTGCAAGTAATCGACAATTGGCTTTCTCCAATCATTAGGTGCCATATTGTTAATGACCAGGATGTCGAGGTCGGAGGGGTTTAGTTTTTCTTTGACCTCGATAAGCTCTTTCAGCCTAAATTTATCGACCACGTATCCTGACGCGATTTGTGCCAATTCATTGGCCTCTTGATTATCTATCCTGGAAACATGGCCTATTCCAGCTTCGTCGAATTTGGCCAACAAATTATTCGCTTTCGTGTAGTATCTAGCTAGATTTTCACTAACGCATTTGTATTCCTTGGTAAGTTGCTTTATCACCAACTCAGAATCTCCTTTTATGACAACATTCTTTGCCCCAAGGGCTATCAAGATTTCGAGGCCTGATATTAACGCCTCATATTCAGCCTCATTGTTCGAGCAGTTACTCTTAATCCTAAACTTGAATTTCGTGGGGATGCCCCCTGGGGATACTATGAACATCCCGATTCCAGTTCCATTTTTATGGCTGGAACCGTCGAAAAATAGCTTCCAAGGTTGGATGCCCACATAAGTTACGATTTCTTTAGGCAAGGTGTGATCTGCCAAGAAATCGGCAATTTCCTGCCCCTTAATTGCTTTTAGTGGGGCATAAGTTAGTGAATATTCGGTTAGGGCCAAAGCCCATTTACCAATTCGACTGTGCAAGATAGGTTTGGATAACATGTGTTTTATTATATCATAATGAGAAAAAACCATTACATCAATTGGCTTTATATAATATTTCAGCTTTAGACAAGAGAAGTACAAGCATAAACACAATTTCTCGATCATAGTATATCGAGTTTCTGCGTCATTCAACATCCTACTTAAGTAAAATATGGCTCTTTCTTTGCCACCTTTATCTTCTTGAGCCAACATGCTTCCAATGGTTTCATCTTTGGCGGAGATATACAGCTTCATTGGCCTCCCTCCTATGGGTGGTGCCATCACAGGTGGGTTGGACAAGTACTCTTTGAGCTCATCAAATGCTTTTTGATGTTCTGCTTCCCAGCGGAACACATCTTCTTTTTTAAGTCGAAGAAGTGAGGAAAATGATTTAGTCTTCTCGCTGAGGTTGGCAATGAATCTCCTCAGGAAGTTGATCTTTCCCAGTAACGATTGCAGTTGTTTCTTGCTGGTTGGTGGACTTGTGTCGAGAATGGCTTTAGCCTTGTTTTTGTTGATCTCGATGCCCTTTTTATGCACCACAAAACCCAAAAAATCACCTGCAATAACACCGAAGGCACATTTAAGGGGGTTCATCTTTAAGCCATATTTCCTCATCCTCTCAAAGGATTTCCTTAGATGGGATAAATGGTCATCCCTTGATGGGGATTTCACCACAATATCATCAATGTAAACCTGCATGAAAGTTTCAATAAAATCATGAAAAATGGTATTCATTACCCTTTGGTAGGTCGCGCCAGCTTTTTTCAGCCCAAATGGCATGACCACCCACTCATATGTCTCCAAGGCACCAGGACATCGAAAAGCTGTCTTCGACACATCTTCTTCTGCTATGAAGATTTGGTTGTAGCCTGAATAACCATCTAACAGGCTTAAGTATTCGTGGCCAGCAGCTGAATCCACCATCATCTCGGCAATGGGCATGTGATACTCGTCTTTTGGAGTGGCAGCATTAAGATCTCGAAACTCAATGCAAACCCTCATCTTTCCATTCTTCTTGATTACTGGGACCACGTTGGCTAACCAATCCACATATCGAGCTGTCCTGATAAACTTGCACCTGAGGAGCCTTTCGATTTCCTCTTTGATTTTTACCAACACATCTGGATGGAACCTCCTAGGTAATTGCTTGACTGGTTTCTTATCTTCTTTGATGGGTAACTGCAATTCTACCAGTTCTCGACTCAGTCCTGGCATTTCATCATAATCCCAAGCGAAACAGTCTTTGAATTCTTTGAGTAATTTCACCATCCTATCCTTTAACTCTGGGTCAATAAGAGCACTGATGTATGTTGGCTTCTTTTCTGAGCCATCACCCAAGTCCACTTCTTCCAAAGGGTCTTGTGCTTCCATTTTCTTGGAAATGTCGATCGCTGGCTTCTCGAAACCCAATGGGCTATCATCGTAGATGCAATCCAGCCTTAAATTACAGAGATCTTCAAATTCTTCGACACTCTGCTCGTCTTCTTCCAAGCGCGTGTTATCCTTATTCGTTGTTGCCTCCTCCTGAGATGTCATTTCGACAAGCAGAATTGAGACACTAGCTTCATCAATAGCCATTTCTTTGGCCATTCTTTCAGCCTCGAAGGTCGTTCTCATTTTGTTTTCGGCTGCGTAAGCCGAAATTCGAGCTATGCTCGAATTAATCATCTTTACCACTGGTTTGCCACTCAGTAGTGGCATCTTTTTCTTCATCGTTGTGCCATCCACTCATGGCATCAGGTTTGCATGCTTCATTGAGGTTTAGCCCCCGGATGGGATCCAATGTCACTGAGTATTCTGAGTATGGGTTGAAGTATTGATTAGCCACTGTGTCCAAAGGAGCTATGGTGGCTAGGCTCTTCTCGAAATTCTTCTTACCAACGTAACCTGTCTCTGCTAAGTAGTAGCTTTGATCTGCTTGTACATTTTCGACGACCCCATCAGACTTCCAAATGGATATACGTTGGTGCAAAGTCGAGGGTACTGCCCCCACGCCATGAATCCATTCTCTTCCTAACAGCAAATTGTAATTAGCCTTTGAAGGGACCACAATGAACAATGTGGAGCGGGCCACTGTTCCTACTGTTATGTTCAGCATGATTGCCCCCAGGGAAGAACCTGTCTTTCCTTCATAATCAGAAAGTACCATATCATGTGGGATTAGATCTGCTTCGGTTTTACCCAACTTTTTGAGCATAAACCCAGGCATCAGGTTGATTGCAGCTCCCCCGTCGACAAGGACTTTATTAACTCCTTTCTCCTCGACTTTGGCCCAAACAAATAATGGTTTCAAATGGCTCTTCATTTGCTCAGTTGGCCTCTGGAAAATAGCTCTCTCATCCTCGACAGACCCTCTCTACATCACATAATAACACAAAGGGTTGTCATCTGGTTCTTCCTCGACATAGTAATCTTCTTCGCTTTCTGTAACTTCTGAGATTCTATCGAATTCAGCAGGTAAGATAGACACTATGCAGATGATGTTGAGGTCTTCTCCATCACTGTCGTCGAAATCTTCGAGCATATCTTCATCCTCATCTTCAACAGCGTCTTTCCCCTTTTCCTTAGCCGGGTTTGGTGGCACAGTTGTTCCTTGTTTAATGGCGTGGTCGAGCTGATTGATAATCGACACCACACTAGGTTCATTGCGAGGGTTGTCTTCTGGCTTTATGTCACATAATGAACGAAACTTGCCACCTTTTTCCCTTTCAACTTTCCTCTTCCTCAGGAAGCGTCTGAACTAAGTTCTGGTCATTTGCTCAGGAGTATAGTAGTTCCCAGAGCCATAGGAATAGCTTCGCGACACACGGGAATTGTTGATGTAAGAGGATCCCTGGCCCAGGTCGATTTTCTGCCACTTTTGGTGTTGTTTTGGCCTTGGGGGTGCTGGCCTGAACCATTGGTTTTTTGGCAACCCAGCATCAGGGACGTAAGTCTTGTCTTTATTCCTCGACTTCTGGCCTTTATGGCCATCGAGTTCCTGGCCTCTTTCAACCCACTCCTCATAGGGATATTTCAACCTCCTAGACACAGGCACTTTGTTCTGATAATGTCTTTTCATTTCAGAATCTTGGTAGGCTTTAGCTGCAGACTTGTCGAAAACGGTGCTGCATCGAGGGCACAGCATGACTTCTTTCTCGCCATCTTTGCTCCGGGACAAAAACTCAACAAGAGTTTCTCCGGCCTTGGGGTAAACCTCCTCTAGGCTCATCTCTTTCTCGACCTCTGGTTCTTCGACAGCAATGTTTTCCTCCTTTGCCTCCCCAAGTGTCAGGCCCAGATCTAGCTTCTCAGAAATGTCGACCATGCCAATGTAGAAAGGTTCCACATAGTTAGCTTCAGCTACCTGCAACGGATCAGAGTCAATCTTCATTTGGTTTTTGGCTTTTTCATCATACTTGAGTCTTCCTGAATCCAATGCTCCCTGCACAAGATCCCTGAAACGAACACACTGTGAGGTCCAATGACCAAAAAAGTTGTGATATTTGCAATATTTCTTCCCTTTCCTTTGCTCAGGAGAAGGAAGTTTTTGGTCTTTAGGGACCACAAGCAAACCATCAGATACAAGTATATCATAAATTGCATCACATTTGGTCACATCAAAAGTATAAGTTTTCACAGCAGGAATCGTGTTCTTGGGGTTTCCCCCCCCCCCCCAAGTTTGTTTTCATATGGTTTCAATGCTTTACAAACATAAGGATCGCCTGGCTGAAGTTCAGCCAGATTGACATCATTTAAGTCGACGTCTGCAGGGACCTCTCGATAAACACATGGACTTTGACACACTGGATCAGTGTCTATGTACGCTATTTTTTCCTTCTTTGGCCACTTAGTAGTTTTGGCCCTTTCTTCAGACTTTTCAGCCTTTAGTAATTCGATGTGCCTCACTCTGTCTGCGAGCAGAAACATATCTCGAATGTACTGAGTATCGATTTTCTTCCTGATAGAATACTCTAGACCACCAGCGGCTAAGACCACTAACTCATGTTCAGGGACATGAGTGAAACATCGAGATTTAAGCATCCTAAACCTGTTTAGATAATCATCAATGGATTCTGCTGGCTTTCTTTTGACACTAGCCAAATCTTTCAAACTCACTTTGCACTCTCCCCTAAAGAATTGTTCATGGAAAATTCTTTCCAACTGGGCCCATGTATGGACTGACCTAGGGGCGAGGGTGGTGAACCAGGTAAATGCATTCTTAGTTAAAGAACTCGGGAAGTACTTCATTTTTAAATTTTCATTGATGGCTAAATCCCCTGCTTCGATTTGGTACCTGGCTATGTGTTCTACAGTATACTCTCCGGAATCCCCAGAGAACTTAGTGAATTTGGGGACCTTCCAGCCTCGAGGAAGTTCTGATTCGAGAACTTCCTCTGTAAAGGCCGACACAAAATGGGGTCTATTCGCGAAACCCACGTTGAAGCCATGTTGGTTCAACAATTGTTCCACTACAGCAGCAACATTTTGCTGCCCCCCAGCGTTCTGATGTCGAATTCTTTCTAGCACACCATCAGCGTGTTCTTCCCTGTTCACCATATACACATTTTGCAATGGTGGCTGCACCGCCTCGTTTCCCCTAAACAAAGGGTTTGCCCCCATATCTTGGTGTTGTGGCGCTTGATAACGCACAGGGGCAGGGACATGATTAGGCAATGGGATTTGGTTAACCCCTGGTGCTTGTTGAATTTCGACTGGTGCCCCCAGGGCTGTAGCCAAACGATCCATCTGACGTGCCAAATGCTGATTATTGGCAACATTGTTTTGGAGCACAGGGTTAATTATTTCACCTATCTGACGAGATAGCATGTTAACCATTTCATGGTTACTATCATCTACTTGCTGCCTAATGGCTTGAAGTGAACCGGTGTTCATACCTGTAGACAAATAAATTTGTGAACTGGACCCAGGAATAGGGCCAGGAGGACTAACTCGACTCCCTAAGTTTAACATTGTTCCATTTGCCCCAAAGGGGGGAATGCTAAATGGGGGAACACTCTCGGGGAATGTCGAATATGTACCTTGTATGCCTTGCATTACGGATATAGGCATACCATAAGGCATATCTCCTCTTGTAACCGTTGGAACAATTTGTGCCTGCACTGATGTAGATACAGGCATTTCTGCAACTGCAGAAATTGCTACGTTCTGGGTTGGCATGGTAGTGCCAAGTCCCATCCCAGTAGACACTTCTTCATTATTGTTACCGCTACTTCCCCCGGGGCTGCTCTGATTGCCTACGTTAGACCCTTGGGGGGAGGTTCTTCCTCGATTGCTTGCCATACTTACAGTCTTACCACTTCTCAGGTGCATATAAAACGTAAACCACAATCAAGGCAAGTAACAAATACCAGATATCATGCAATAAACCGAACACACAAAACGCTTCTGTAAATCTTAGTTTTCACAAAAACGGTCCCACTGGGCGTGCCAATTTGTTTACACTGATTTTTTGTAAACAAATATCCTCTTAGTTCGACTAAAGGAAGTTTAGATTCAGGGTCCTTTTGAGAAAACGCTTTGCCAAAGTGTTGTGTGTGCGTGAGTGTTTTTCGACAACAACGAACGATTCAAATAGAACTGGATTTCATTAAGCACGGGTCAATTACAAAGAAGTCACATAAATCAAAATAACACGAAAGCTACAAGAAATGTAAATTTCGACAGGAAACTGCATAAAGGAACTGGAAATTGACAAGCTTAATACAAGAAAACTAAAATGTTGGTTCTGCAACGTACTCCTCCATCATCACGTCTTACTCCTTGAGTCTCATTGATGCGGACATTTAGAGCTTTTTGGTGAATTTTCAGAGTTTGAGTTGGGAACCCTTTTTCTGATGCTGCTTCTTCTATTTATAGTGCTCTCCTTTTCTCCACGTACTTGGCGGTTTTTCTTCAATGTGTAAGGGCTTAGTGGGTTTGAATTTTGGCGTCTCACCCCACGTTCAGCCGGAGATTCTGAGCACGTGACTTAATTGCCACGTGGGTGGTCTTGAGTCGTGGGTAACCGTTGCCATTCGTGGCATCGTGGGTATACGCACGTGCTCGTAATTGCCCATCACTCGGTAACTGCCTCTTCCGTTAAGATGATCGAAGTTCCTTCATCTGCTGAGTTTGTCGTGATATGGCTCTTACTAACTTGCCTTTGAGGGACACCACGTGCTGAGTCGCAAGTTTCGTCATAGTCCTTTCTGTCGAGCAACCACCTTTCCAACATAATGTCGAGAATTGTAGTGCTCATAATTTTAGCTTAACAGATGGTAATTGATTAAAATCCCCCAGTTTATGTTTCACTATTGAATCCTATAATTTCCAATTATAACTCTCAAATTTCCAAACTGGAAACAACCGATGACCAAATGTTAATTTTAGCTAAATGCACTATCTAGCAATGACTGACAGCATGTGTGTTGGAGTGGATAAGGATGAAGTGTTGGGAAGCTGCCTAATGAACGTTTTATAGTCCACCTTTCCTTAGTGAATTGGAAATATTAGAAAGACTATTCCTAACACCCCGCTATAGGTGAGTAAAGAGTGAATCTCTTCTACTTGGTTCTCTCTCAAATCCCTAAATTAACATTATTTCATGTGTGAGCTAAATACTATGCTTATACCATTTTTTATTTGGTCGCAATATATGTAAGCGCATAAAGAAAACATTATTCAATAATGGAAACGAAACTATATAAAATGGTAAACTAAGGTTCACATCACCAACTACATCATAATCTTATGGAAGATGTTTAGCCAAACATAATTTACATAAAGAATACGAAATAGTAGGGATGTCAATGGGTACGGGTGGGCATGGATAGTATATTTCCACCACCCGCTCTACTTGTAAAAATTTATACCCGTACCTGCTCCATACCCACATGAATATTCATTAAGTGAGTTTTAACCGGATTTTAAAATATCCGTGGATATCCATGAGCACCCGACACCCATGAATATAAATGAATTCACATATATTTATTCAAAATAAAATTATAATAAATATAAAATTTAAATTTTACTTTACAGTCAATCAATGTGTATAGGAAAATACTTCTTTTCTACCATTTTTTTGGTCTAAGAGCTTCTTTTTACCATTATATTGTAAAAGTTTACTTGAAAGATAACTATAACTCAAACACAAATTCATTAGATATTTAATATACATCTATGTATATATATAAAAAATATTTTAATATTTTATATATCGGGTGGATATCCATGGGTATGGATACATCAATATCCGTACCCGCCCCATTAATAAATGGATAGTGAAAATATCCATTAAATAAATCTGTGGATACCCGTGAGCGTGGGCAATTTTACCCATAGCGGGTTTTTATCCGCGGGTATTCACGGGTGTAGGTAATTTTGACATCCCTAAATCATGTCTAGCATCCCAGATAAAAGATAAGAGATAAGTCGATAAAGGGGACCCTCTCCACCTTCGATATTCCTCTGAGGAATTCCTCCTTGTTCCTCTACCTCCATGATACTCCAAATTGTTCTAGGAAGTGTAGAAATCAATTTATTTGACTTAGGCGTATATTTACAGAATTAATAAACTTCATGTCATGATATTAACTCATCAGGTCGTGCATAGCACTAGCACGGTCATGCTCAATAACAGTTCCATAACCATGCTAAAAATCAACTTAGGTGTGCTAACTTTTTTTTTTTTGAAAATAGGTGTGCTAACTTAAACTCTATCGTTCTCTCTACACTAGGGGTGTTCATAACCGAACCAATCCAAATAAAACCGAAAAACCGATCCAAAAAAACCGAAATCCAATCAAACCGAAAACCGAACGGACTGAAAATTGAAAAAAACCGAAATTATTTATTGGATCGGATCGGATTTTGGATTTGATTTCCAAAACCGAACCAATCCAATCCAAACCGAACATTCACAAATATGTATAATTTTAGTTATACATATATCATTCCATTTACACTTACATAGTACATATTTATTGTATATATTGATTATATCACACATGCTTATTTATAAAATTACGTTTTAATAAAAACAGTTCAAGTAATTATTTGAACTATATACATGCATCAAAGTAAACAATTATAATCATAATTTAAAAATATGTTGATTATGTTATAACTTATGAATGTTATATTAATGTTATAAATTATGTATCGTTGTATTTATCATATATTATATATTTTTTAAATTTATACAACACAATTTTTAAGTACAAAAAAGTGAAACAAAAACCGAACAATCCAATCCAATCCAAACCGCTATAGATTGGATCGGATTGGTTCGGATTTGAATTTAGTAAAAAATCCATTGGATGACAAAATCATAAAACCGATGAGATCGGATCGGATGATTTTTCTCCTCAAAACCGATCCAATCCAATCCGCGAACACCCCTACTCTACACCACCATTTCTAAACAATCAAACCGTTTAGATTAAAGTTTTGGGTGTTATTAATAACATGTTAAATCATTTCAAAAAAAAATAACATGTTAAATATTCAGCCTGATCCAACAAGGAATAAATCAGGAATATCCATTCTACGGATAGTGTTCAGAGTTGTCCGCATTTTGCCAAATACTTATTTTTTTTCCTTACAGAATTAATATTGAACTTCCTAAATTGCCCTAACTCATTTTTCTTAATTTTTTACACATCATTAATGCTTCAGATAGTGAAAAGAGAGAGCAAGTCCAATTAAATAGGTTACTCTTGTCAAAAAAGTAATTAATACACTACAAACTTTAAGTTTGTTTTTATAAAATTGATCAAAGGCTTATCAAAAAAAATAAAAATAAAAATAAAAATAAAATAAAATAAAATTGATCAAAGTACCTCTCATTTGGTACTTATAAATAGGACTGGAAATAGTATGTTTGTTTAGGATTTAAGTATTATATATTTGTCCCCGAAAGTTAGCTCAAGTGGTAAGAGTTAGGGGGACATAAACGTCGGGTGTGATGAAGGCTTCGTTTGGATTGGTGGAAGGGGATGGAGCGGGATGGAGTGGAGGGGATGGAGGAAGAGGTCCTTTGTTTGGATTAATTAAAAATGGATGGAAAGGGATGGAATTCAGTGGCACACATTCCATCACATACCACTACTTTCCCCCACTTTTGTTCCCCCCAAATTTGGGAGGAATGGGATGGAGCAAAATAACTGATGTCTAATACAATTATTAAAATACTATTTTACCCTTTTGTAACTTCCTCCATAATTCCATGTTTTCACCATTCTTCTCCCTTTACGTTGCTTAAACTGTGAAAAAGCTCCTGCTTTCGCTACTTCAGATTTTGCCATCAATTGTTTCTCTTGGCAAGGTATGTTTTTTATTTCTCTTCAATGTTAATGAGCCTGCTAAAGTCGTACGTAGCCACAGAGCTAAAGTCACAGCCACAAAGCTCAAATATTTGAGTTTTTTTTATAAAAAAATGAATGAATGACAAATGCTAAATAAATTCTGTGACAAGAGGTAAAATAATAGAATTAAAATAATATTAGAATGGAAAGAAATATGTTTACTTGGGTTATATGATTTGAGAATTATATTTGAAAAATTATAAAAATAAAATAAAAATATAAGAAAGGGTAATATAGGAATGAAAAAGTTATAATTCATTCCGCTCCGTCCATTATCCAAACGATGAAGTGGTAACTTTGTTCCGTTCCATCATAACATACCCAAACAATGGACTGGGATTTTCATTCCATTCCGTTCCGCTCCATTCCATTCCATTATATTCCACTCCGTTCCGCTCCATTATGTTTCATCAATCCAAACATAGCCGAAGGGTGAAGGGTCCAGGGTTCGAACCCTGAGAAGTGAGAAGAGACTAATTTACTAACATTACTAACAACTAACATATGCCTATAAAAAAGTATTATATATTTAATGTAAATCTTTTTACAGGTATCTAATTACATTTCTTCATCATACCTACTTATAATTTTTTAAATTTCATTATAGTTTAGTAAAATGACAAAAGGTTATTGAATATATCTATAAAATATAATTAACATGACTGTGTATTGTTATTTATATTGAAAAAACAATTCATTTGATCCCTCCAAACATTTTATTCGAGCTTTGCCATGATAGGTCTTGTGATTACAATTTTGACATGTTAACTAAAAACTACTATAAATACCTCACTCGCGTATTTTTAATTGACATAGAAACATTTTATTGATGGAACATAAAATCTAGACACGATTTGTGATGATATATAGGAGTAGTATCTTGATCCATAAAAGAACTAATTCTATTTGGCAACGTTTCAAACAAAATGGCATTTTGATGTATGGGTGTAGTACCACCCCACCAGACCAATAAACATGGGGAGCTCACAAAATCAGTCAAAGCCCAAGAAAATAGGTGGAAATTGGCAAGAGATCCAAAAATTCGCACCAGTTTACACCCATGACCATTGCTTGAAACTTTTAATCAGAGCCTCTCACATGGTTCTTCTAACTTTCTAGTTCTATAAATGACAACCTCAACACTAGTCACATCGATTCTCTAGAACTAGAGCCTTCTTTGTTTTCAAATTTTCATCTCTACGTCTAATCCCATTTGACAGTGTTTGTGAATTGTGAGCACGATGGGTAGAATACTAATGCAGTATCTGGCTACCAAAACGGACCCCGTTATCGCTAGTTTAATCGATTCTGATTTGGATGAGCTCAAGCTTGCAGCACAGAAGCTCTTCCATGATGCAAGTATGCTAGGAGGCAGAGGGTTTGGCACTTCTTTCCTTAAATGGATGGCTTCCTTTGCTGCCATGTAAGGTCAATTTTTTGCATGATTAGTTGATAACCAATACATATTTGCTTGTTTAGGAAGGAAGAATCAGTTATGAATCAATGGGCCCGTTTGAAGAGTGATTTGTTGGTTTAGAGAATTTCACAAAACCAAAGGGTTCTCGGTTCAAGACCCGCACAAAACCGAAAAAAGCTATGAATCAATGGGGTTGGTTTTTTGTTGTTGTCTGTATTGTTTCGGTAATGACAAAAATTAAAAAAATTAAATCCCTAAAAAAGTTGTGTTAAATTTCAACGAAAAAAGAAGATACAGCTTACAGGTAGCAGCATTGATACGTGAACCGCTAAAATACGTTAGGATACACATTTTATTATATGGGTGTCCGTAGTTATTTACATTGTAGTATGGTTCATGGATATTTTTGTATAGGTTGGCCTAGGAGAGTTTTTGAGCTTTAGAGGATGTAGTATAGTCCAAAACTTTAGGCTTAAATGCATTTGGTGCCCCTGATGTATTTCAAAAGTGCAAATGATAACCCTACTCTTTTTTTGTAAACGTTTGTACCCCCTTTGTTTTGAGAAAGTACACCGAATGCCCCTCCGTCAGGTTGACGTTAAAATCCTAACGGAGGAGCTGACGTGGATATTATTTTTACTTTTTCCTTTATTTTCTCTAATGCCACGTGGATTTTATCAACTAAAAACAAAAAAAAAGAAAAATGACAAAGGCTTCAAGAAATTGGTCTTCTTTCTCAGAACAAAGCTCGCCAGAGAAACGCCGGTGGCGGTGGTGGCGGTCGCCGGAGTGACGGTGGCCGATCGTCAAATTGATTGAGGGGTTTTGAAGCGGATGATGAGGGGAGTTTAGCCATGGTGTTGGTTTCTCCAAAAGGAGAGCGGTTCGCCGGAGATTGGAGGTTGAAGGTGGCGGCTAGGGTTTGGTTTCTCCTCTATTTCTCTGTTGTTTCTCATCATGTTGGTGATGATGGTGCTCGCGGTGGTGCTGGACGTTGGTGGTGTGCTCGTATCTGAACCAGAGGTAAGGAAAAGAGGAAGATGATGGCTTGATGGTGTTGGTTCGTGAGGGAGAAGGTGGTGGTGCTCTGGCTCGCGTGAGGAGGGCGCGGTGGTGGCGGCTGGCACGCGGTGGTGCTGGACGTTGGTGGTGTGCTCGTATCTGAACCAGAGGTAAGGAAAAGAGGAAGATGATGGCTTGATGGTGCTGGTTCGTGAGGGAGAAGGTGGTGGTGCTCTGGCTCGCGTGAGGAGGGCGCGGTGGTGGCGGCTGGCACGCGGTGGTTGCTGGCGTGAGAGGAAGGAGGGAAACATGGTGAGGGTGATGATTCTTGCTGCTGTATCAGAAGAAGAGGAAAATGGGTTTGGAGAAGAAGAGAGAAAGAGAGATGTCGAGTGAGTGAGAAGAGAGAGAGCGTGAATGAGGGTAATATCCACGTCAGCTCCTCCGTTAGGATTTTAACGTCAACCTGACAGAGGGGCATTCGGTGTACTTTCTCAAAACAATGGGGGCACAAACGTTTACAAAAAAAGAGTAGGGTTATCATTTGCACTTTTGAAATACATCAGGGGCACCAAATGCATTTAAGCCAAAACTTTAAGGGCAATTGGACTATAACATTCCCATATAAACCATTGTTAGTACATTGACAAGTTACTTTGTGACCAGCTTAATGAGGAAAATTTTATTTAAATTGACTTTACAAGAAAATGTTCATCATTTCAGATATCTACTGATACTGGATCGCACAAATTGGAGGACAAATATGCTGACTTCATTGTTAGTGCCTTACATATTCTTCAGTTTTCCCGGGTCTCTGTTCCACTTTCTCAGGTAATAACAGCAACATTTGGAAGATTCTTCTTCCCTTCTCTTTTGCTTTCCCAATCCCATTTCCTCTCTTCTTTACAATTACTAGCTTCATGTTGAAGTTGACTAAAAATTCCATTTCTATTATTCAGAGGAGAAGTTGGAAAATGGATCGCTTTCATTGCAGTGGTGCTGAGGCTTTTCTTTCATAGAAATTTTCCCGGTATGTTACTATACTTCTAGTACTAAAACAACATATTGGTGAATTTTACCAAAAGATTCTTCAGTTTGCACATTTCATATGTGTTAATGTTAATTTGATACAATGTCATGGTCGATCAATCATCCTATACATTTACTCGGTTGGACAAAGACACATGAACAATTTCACATCATATTTCTAACATATTATCGCACACAAGCCTAACATCAATATGTTGGTAAGAGATCATGCAAGTTTTGTTAAACCACCAATTGTGTGTGTGACTTCTCTCAACAATGCTTGAAAGCACTTTCAACGAAAACTTATGTGTTCCTGAAATATAGCTCAAGTGATAAGAGTCTAGGACATATGGGTTAGGGAGGGAACGGTCCAAAGATCAATTCCTGAAGGGAAAATTTGGCCGATAAAAATATAAAAATTTATGTGTGACAATAGATTAGAATGAAACTACTATTGCGTGAATGTAATGGGAATTCAAAAGCAATGCTTATACCATATTATGGGCCAAATATCTCATTAACTAAAAAAATTGGGTTATTTGTTTAGGGCAAGTCTCTATGGTGGATTATGTTAAAAATCGGTCTACTCATGAACTATTAGTAAATGGATCCTCGCTAGCCAGCCTAGCTATCCTGCAAAATGTTGTATGTGGATTGTTATATTGAATAATTGAGATTGATCAATTTGAAATTGAACTATAAAAACTTATGTGACTACACGGCTGGAGAGAATCAAAATTCATGTTTTACTATTAACTATCAAGTTATTTACTATATGCTCTCTATGGGCTAAGATTAATTTACATAAAAGTTTTTTATAACTTGGGAACCAGATTTTTCTTGTTGCATGTCATATTTTTTATTTACACTTTTGGAATTCTATATTTGGAGACATGGGCACCCCTTTGTGTTAAACTTAACTAATTGTAAAATTGGCTGGAAATCCTTTCAGATTTGCTGGAAATACCTGGATCAATGATCCTTCTTTTAACAGTGGCCCCAGACTTGTTTGCTCAGAGGTTCAGGAACAACTGGGTTGGAGTAGCAATTGATCTTTTCATTGGTTGTTACCTTCTACAAGAACATATCAGAGCTACAGGGGGATTCAGAAATTCCTTCACCCAGAAACATGGAATTTCAAATACTCTTGGCATCCTCCTCCTCATAGTCTATCCAGTATGGTCATTGGTTATCCATTAATTAAGTATATGAAGCATTATAGGATATATAATAGTCAGTGATGATGTTAGGAAAATAAATTTATACATGGTGGAGTCTGGTATATGCAGAGAATGGTGCATGCATGAGAACTCCAGTGATTTAATTTTAGATGACAATTTTTGCTGTGTACGACAATATATTTAGATAATTTAAAATTATACTGATTTTTTTAGACAGTGTGTTTGCCCCAACCAATGCGGAGTTTAGTGTAAATTGTCCTCAAAATATACTAGCAAACGTAATTTGACTTATCTTTTGTGCTCTCATGCGGAATTTCTACTCATTACCAGTTTTGGATGTTAAAAAGGTTTGGTTTGAATCCTCCAATTCTGTGAAGCAAACAATGGACCGATAGTACACTCTCTTAATAATGAAAGAGAGGGGAATGTGGGTTGGGTTGTGCCCTGGCCGTTTTGGGTATTTGAATTGAAAATCTCAATTCAATCTACATTTTGGCATGATGACATGTTAACGAGCTAGCGCACTTTTAAGAATATAATGAGAGAAACAAAGAGATTGTGGAATAAGTAAAAAGTCAAAAACATTGCTCCTAGTTTCTTTGTCCAATAAGAAAAAAGTTAAAATGTGCAATTAGCGGTACTTAGTACTTAGAAGTGGTGAAATTAGCTTGACCCGTTAGACCGACATGTTTGGCCCACCTTAATGGTGAGTTGGGTTGGGTTAAGACTTTCAACTCAAATGCCCAAAGTGGATCGACCAATTCAACTCGTATTTCGGTGGGCTAAGGACGGGTCGGGTCTGCCTCGTCCCTCCAGTAGTCTACATTAACCTGGTGATTGAGATTTTAAAGATGATGATGGCGGTGGTAATGGAAAAGCGGGTGCATCTTCTTTCAAGAGGGCATCTAATGTTTTGAAATAAGTGACGAACACACTGTCGTGATGCGTGTCAAAGTATTATGCTTTGAATGCAATACAATGTATTGGACACTATGATCGATCTCACGAGGACTTCATGAACAATTGATTGAAGATACAAAGTAAACGAAAGTAAATAAAAGAGGGGATTTTGGTTGATTTGATTGCAAGTAAGAAAACATAAATTAAAGGATATTTAATTCAGATAAGTGAAAACGTTAGTCCTCAAATTATATCATTCAAGTGCAACAAAACTTCACTGGTTATAAAATATTAATTCTGCTTTTCAACAAGTCTTTGAGTTGAATCTCAACTTACAATCGTGAGATGGAAACCGTGATTCTCCTCTGAACAATCATTCATAATATGATTCGTAAAAGTTAAGAAGCTTGGCAATCGTCGCTTCAAAATACAAGAACTATCTATGCCCACAGAATCCTCAAAGTTAACAATCGATCGACGTTAGAGATTTACGTTCTTAGGGAATGAATTCATGATCGTGTCTTGGATCATAATAATTTTAACGCAATTACCTTGATTTCGAAAATCTTCAAAACCAAAATAATACTCAAGAAGACAAGCAAGAGTTAAAGAACATAAATCAACTTTAATAGGAAAACGAAATTTATTAAGAACTGGACCTAAGGTTTGCAAACACAAGAATATTTAAAATCCTAAGACTAACTAAGGAGTTTAGTAATGCATACTAGAATTATAAAAATAAGGATTAAAGAAAAGGAGATAGTAGGAGGTATCTAACAAAAACTTAAACCTCACTTATTTATATTAATAATCAACTTCTCTTCCAAGTAAACTTATTTCAAAGTAATATCTTATCTAATTCAGAAGCTAATTTCAGCTAATGCAAGGTTGGGCCCAAAGGGAGTAAGTGATCCATTGCTCAACTGACTCAATTAAAGTGCTAACAGATCTGCTAACTTCGGAGCTGTGAAAACCACTTTATATGGCCGAATATTCAAAACATACATCCTTGAAAGTTGTATATATTTGAGTTAGCTTTCTGTAGCCACCGACCACGGATAATTCATAGTTTTGTAGCCCAAGTTATGATTAATTTAGTCCAGATTGTTCTAGTCTCGCAGATCAGCGACAGAAACTCTGCAAAGCATTTCTGACAAAGCTAGAGGCACGTTATGCAATTTGGTTGAATTATAGAGGGATAGATGAAGGGGATGATGAGTGTATGAAAGAGAAGGAAATAAGAAGCAAATGCCATGTCTAGGTTGAATATGAAAGTTGTAGAGATTTCTTCTAGCTTTCTAATGATATATTACACGCCTCATTCGGGTAACTCTAGCTCCATATTTAACCTGTTCTATCAAAAGAGTTATAGAAGCTAAAAGTGTAGAACTAAGCCCTTTTCTATGAATAATCCAGATAAGCACTAATTATGCGCTTATCACTAAAACCATGTTAGAGCTAAGAAGTTTTAAACTAAGGCTATGTTATTGTGAGAATGTTAGACTTTGATTTGCACTTTTGCTTTTTTAAAAGACATTTATGAGTTGTCGTGATTGTGAATTTTTGCAATTTCTAAGTTGGTTATAAAATTGTGGTTTTGATTTTTAGTGTATTTGTGAAATTGGTTTTATGTGCAATTCCATTGAGCTTTTTACTGATTATTATTATCCAATTGAGAGGAATCAAAATTCAATGAAAAGGATGATATGGAACAAAGAATTAGGGAGCCACCACATCTTCTTCTTTAATTTAATGTTGGTGTGGTAGTGTCTTATGAAATTTGACCCAAAAAAAGTTTCAATAAGTCTAATTTATGGTGAAGGCTACAATGCATCTTTATTTAACGGGGATACCAATGCCTCACCTAATTCTTTGAGTGAGATTATGAAGTTACCCTTAATTTATCCTTCAAATTTCAAAAAATGTCATTTCTAAGTTTGAGTGAAAATACAAAATTACCCTTAAAACAAGATGGGTTCGAGCATAAGGTGGATTTGAGGGTAATAAAGCAGGACAACTTTCGATCATCCTTTTCCATCACAACCCAACCCACTTGTCTGTCTCTTCGACCTTAACCATGATCTCTTCAACGACGAGTTATGCTCGCATGCTGTGGATCGTTTGGTTGAGACAGTACAGTGGCTAGGTTTGAAGGTGTGATGACCCCATGTCATAAGGCTCAGAAAGGGAGGTTGGTTGCAACTACTCCTTCTAAAGCAAATTGTGGGGTTTCAAACGCTTCTCATATTTCATATGCACCGATGCCCCCTTAAATTTTTTTTTTTTGGTCAACAAGCCTAATATTTTCCTGAACAGTTACTCAGTTCAATTTTTCTGGGTCAATGAATCTTAAACTAAAATAAAGACCAGGCCCATTAAAAATCAGAGCCCAATGAATGTTAGTACGCGTTCTATTAAACCCTAGCAGCTGTTAAAAACCCTAAATCGCACATCACTGACCCCGCACTCTATAAAATCGAAGCGGTGGCTTCACAATTTCTCATTCCCATTCCCATTCTTCCACGGCGCAAAACAGTGGTCACAGACCACAGTTTCACCTCTTCTTGTTCTGAATTTCAATTTTTTTGTCTCATATTTGGTAGATTGATCTGATGTTTTTCTGTTTTTAGATTTCAATCGTATGAATTTTGTTGAATGATTACGAAGTTGTGGTTTTCTCGATGATGATCAACAACGATGACGAGTCCGATCCATTCATATATAACAATTGTGACGACAAAACGAGGCATTTGTCTGAGAGAAATCCACTCTTCTTCAACTTCATTCATCTGTGTTTTATTTTTTTTAATTCTATTTTCTCAGTTTTGAGTTTTCTTAGTTATTAAATTGGCATTATGATGATGTTTATTGTCATCTGATTATCATGTGTTGATAACAATCCTCCTACTCATTCTGAATGCCAATGCTTGAAATATTATTTCTGTATTTGTTTTCTTCCGGTTGATTCTAATTTTTCTTGTAGAATAATATCGCTAATTTTTGGTTTTTTAAGTTATTTCTTCTGAGGTCAAAGATACATTTAAGTTTTGTTAATTTTATAGGTAACTGATAAAATGAAACCTTTTTCTTGGTTATATATATAGGCCTTACTTATCGGGCTTTTACATTTTGTTTTGTACTTATAGTTTCAAAATTATCCCTTTTGAAGGGACGCGTCTTTTTGCAAACTTTAATAAAACTAGTTTAAATCCTAATAGAACTATTTTCAATTTTTTTTTTTTTGGTTAAATGGAGGGGCTGAGCCCCCAAAGCCTACATTAAGACCTGCCTAGGGAGGGAAGCTCCCGAAGAGTCACCAATCAGGAGTAGATTGCATCCCGGAGGGGGGTTTCGGAGGAGATGAGTTCCTGGATCAAAAGAGACCATATTCCCTTCCCTGATAGTGTGAGTAACTATAAGGTTCCATGATTTTGCTTGCCAATCCCGAATGATTGTGATGGGAACCCGAGTCTGAGTGACATCCCACTTGATTTGGGGAAGGCAAATCATTCATGTTTTCTAGAAGGGAAGGCAATATGGTTGCGGATTTCCTGGCAATATGGTTGCGGATTTCCTGGCAATATGGTAGCGGATTTCCTGCAACATACATTCTCCTACAGTCACGAGACCCAAGTCTGAGTGACATCCCACTTGATTTGGGGAGACAGATAGCCCCACCAGAATGGAGAGCTAAAAAGGCCAAGATAACAGATGCAACGCCTTCCAGCACAAAGAACAGGGGAGGAAAACTTCTCACTTCCTCAACAGCTCCTTGAGTTACCAATGGAAAAGAACCAGCACCTGAACCTTAGCCGGGCAGAAGACACACAACAACGCTGTCACGAAACAGAAAACAAAAATTACCCGAAATTAATTAACTAAAATTAAAGATAAAACCATGAGAGACTAAAATATATTCCAAATAATTTTTTTTTTATTATAGATAAAACCATGAGAGAGTTTCTCATGGAAATATAAGGATTAGACTTACAACGAAATATAACAAAAGAAACAAAGTGAAAACAACAGTACAATAAATAAACAAGAACAATAAAACAGGGAAAATACAATAGGAAGACAACAATTTATACCACACTAATAGTGGAGGCCAAAAAATAGGAGGTGCATTAGAAATCCACAGTAGCACAACAAAATTTCTTCTAATGAATTTTTTGAGTAGCTTGTAAAGTGCTGAGTGAAGGTTTTGTCGTTTATTATAATTTATATGTTTGAGTTTTTTTTTTGATAAACATTTATTTTATATGTTTGAGTATATTCTTCTTTCTATATGTATTATATTGGATGACATGATTAGCACAATAATTTGAGTGAATACTAATTTAATGAAAGCATATAAATTGTGAGAGCATATAAAATGAAAGCATATAAATTTTTTAAAAAAATGGTTTAAAGGGTCAAATGACCCCTGAAATTACAAAGAGAATCAGTTCCAGGACCTTAATTTTTTTTACATCAAATTGAGTCCCTATAAATTTTTTTAATTCAATTAAGGCCAAATGTTGTCAGCCTTTAATTTTGTCCTACTCAGCAATTCCATGTGACATTTTTAATTTTTTTAACTAGAAAAATTATAAAAATTTATTTTTTTAATTTCAACTCATTTATTTAAGCAGGAAAAAAAACTTAATAAAATCTCTAATTTAAATAAAATCTCTAATCTAATTAATTCCTAACCTAAACAGAAACCTAATCTAATAATCACTAATCACTAATCCCTAATCTTCTGTTCTCACCCTATTCACAACACATCAGTAATTAAAATTAAATTAAAAAAATAAATAATTACAAAGCTACAAAAGAAAGTAACCAATATCGAAGAAGGAGAAGGAAGAACAGAAGAGGTGTGAAGAAAGCTTTCAAACCCAGAAATTCCAACACCCAGAACAACGTTGCTCACTGCTCGCTCTCATCATTCAGCAACAAGATCAAATCCAAAAAATAATTCGGCTTCAAATTCAGCCTTCTAATCTTTTATCTTCATCATTATCTTCTTGATCCACCTCTTACCCAGCCAGAGTTGCACCACCCTTACCGGCCACCAACTCGCAACCTCAAACCCTTACGCAGCCACCTCTTCTCCATCGAAACCACGCATGCCTCCATGGAAACCCAGATCTGCGCCTCCATACAAACCCGAAACCCAAACCCGTCGAAACCACTCATGCCTCCACAGAATTTCGGGAATCTCGCCCCCACCGCCTCCTCCAGATCCAGGCGAGATCTTGACGGCGGCTGGTTCCTCATCAACCTCCGAAAACCCTAATCCATAGTCTTTTTCCGAAAACCCTAATTCAGAGGCTTTGTTAATGATGAGTTTTTTTTTTTTAATTGGGGCTGAGTAGATTAGACTAGTGTTTAGTTTAGGTTTTGTATTAAGATTTTATTTTTAATTTATGATTTGGAATAAAAAATTTAAAATTTCAATTTTTTTCAATTTAAAAAAATTAGAAATGCCACGTGGAAAAGCTGAGTACGCTAAAATTCGAGCCACATGATCTGTTGGACCAATTTGACCTTAATTGAATTAAAAACATTTATAGGGACCCAGTTTGATGTAAAAATATTTTAGGTCCTGGAACTTATTCCTTTTGTAATTTCAGGGGCAATTTGACCCTTTAAGCCTAAAAAAAATAAAAATAAATAAACTGGTGTGGCTAAAGGCACACCTAGCCTCAACATGGGTCCGCCCATGCTCTTCATCATCATCATCATCATCATCATCATCATCATCATCTTCTACCATCAACCCTAAACCTCACCCTCACCCACCTGTAACCTCACCCTTCCCCAAACCCTAACTCGCTGCAACCTCGCCCTCACCCCATCTGCAACCTTACCACACCCTTAAACCTCACCCTCACCCACACCCCCTCAACCCCAACACCCACCCACCTGCAACCTCACCCTCACCCCCAACGTCACCTTCACCTTCAATCGCCATCGCCCTGCACACGAAATTCTCAGATAGTGCAAATCTCCTATAAAATGACTCACAACACTCATTGCATTAGAGTTTTGTCTGATAGTGCCTCACAATCTACTTTCAAGGCTTGTAGTTCGGGTTGTTAAGCCCGCCCCACTCATCGAAAAAAATCAATTATTTTGTGGTAATTAATAGACAATATCAATTATATATATTATATTTGACTTAATAATATATATGGGATAAATTGAGTGATCTAATTAAAAATCTCAATAAATTTTTATATTGGTATTGATTTTGTAATGTTTAATAACAAAAAAAATCAGTTAGGGTAAATGAGACTCTACTAGTTTTCTATTTAAGTATAACATAGAGTTTTGTCCTCAAAGAGAAACATTAATTTGTTGAATCATTATCAATTCACAACTTCATCATATATCAAACATTATGATATGTTTATTGGATTTATTTATTCAATCTTTGATTATTTGACATGAATATCTGGGCAATGTAAAGAAAAATTAAAATACAGTGTTCATATGCTCATGTTAGATTATAAAAGATTGATTAAGTTCCGTAAACACATTTGACTTCATGATGTTGGGTATGAGATGGAGTTGTGTGTTGATGATTATCCACAAATTAACATTTTTCTTTGAGTTTTCTCTTTATTAATTGTAATGAAGGAGAAAAGTTGACTTGCATGATTAGCCTTGAAGACCTATGTTATTTTTAATACAAAAAATTAATTAGAAGTTCATTAACCCTAATTATGTTTTTTATTGGGTATTACTTATTGCAAATATCATTCGAATATAAGATTAGATCAATCAATTAGCTTAATATAACGGGTTCTGCCACGTACAAGCCTCCCTACTTTGATGAAGCAAATTATCCACAATGAAAGAAACAAATGAGATTTTTTTCTAGAGTCAACCAGTTACAAAATGTGGGACATAGTTGAAATAGGTTACTACGTTCCTACCAATTTTGACACTGGAGAACATATTCCTAATATCCAATGGACTTATGAGCATCGTCTATACAACCATGATAGAGCTTATGGTTGTGAAATAGCCAAAGAAATCTAAGCAAGATAGAATTAAGTCTCATCTGTGCGTTGAGCTCATGTGAGCATGATAGAGTTGATGGTTGTGAAATAGCCAAAGAAATCTGGGATGCTTTAGCCATAACACATGAAAGAACATCAAATGTGAAGCAAACTAAAAACAGTATGTTGTCACTCAGTATGAGATGTTCAAGATGAAGGAAGATGAAAACATCATTTAAATGTTTTCTAGATTCCAGGAAATCATCCATCAAATGAGACATTTGGGAAGAACCTAAGATAATGTTGATCAAGTTAACAAGATCCTACGATGTTTGTCCAAAAGGTGGAGACTCAAATTCACTTTAATTCAAGAAGCCAAAGATCTTAGAACTCTAAAATTAGAAGATCTTATTGGCTCATTGATGGTCCATGAAGTGGAACTAGAAAAAGATGATGGAGGAAGGAAGAACAAGTCAATGGCTTTCAAAACAAAAGCCAAAAGTTCCAAGGCTCTCAAGGTTGATAGAGGTAAGGGCACTCGTCTCTAAAGCGTATTTTGTGTGTTATTCTGTGTAACTTTTTTGTTTGAATTCATGCTATATGATTGTTGTAAGGGTAACTCGGTCCTAGTATGCTTTGTCATATTTATGCATATGATTGAGATGAAGTTTCTTATGTTTGGTTGTTGTCTATGTTTGATATTTGAATTGTGGTTGCTCTACTTTCCTATGAATTTGTTGAATATTTGATCCTAAATACCTTTTGTTGCTAACTTGAATTATTGGAAAGACTAGCATGTCTCTTGGAACTTGTTGCAGGGCATTGAGCGTTGTAGGAATTGAGATCCCGGACGTTATGATGAAGTGGTGACGTGACGGTTTGTTGTCACGTGTGATTGTCCACCTTGCAAGGTGTTTCGATTGAAGTGGCATATACCTAATAGGTTACTAGTGGTGAGACTAGTAATTGGGTGTCCTTGTGATTGTCCAGTCTTGTTAGACGTTTAGACTAGTTTTGTTTGGTAGTTGACATATAGTATTTGACTTGTTAAATTGTGTCGTTTGAACTTGTTATCTTGTTTGGATATTATATTTTGTTGCTTATATGAAAATGCTTGTATAACATGCTATTGTATGACGTCATGTTTTCTTTGAGTTGACCCTTGTTTGTTTGATTGTGTGTTGTGGGGGCGCTTGATCCCAAGATGGAATGCTACGCCATTGGGGAACCTTGTCCGTGATGGACTTTTCATAAAGGAGTGACATTGGAGACAACTAAGGGTGTGTTCTAGAGACGAGCATATGAGTGTCTTGTTCGGATGGTCGTTAGACATATGGTTCTTGAGTGTCTTGTTCGGATGGTCGTTAGACATATGGCTCTTGAGTGTCTTGGATCTTTAGTTGGTTCTTTGGGGTTGAGTCTATAACTCTAAACCATCTTTGTTTCTTTATCGGTATAGGGTCATCACCGTCCTTGAAGTTTCATCTTGTGTGTTGACTCGAGAGGATTACATTAGTATCTTCATTTTTCCTTGAGTTTTGGATTAATGCCTTTATGGACCCCTTTTTAATGGAAGTTTTATTGAGTCAGTCTTTTCGATGTCATTATTGCCTTTATTCTATTTGATATTTACGATTCTAACCCTCAAGAAATCAGGACGTTACAATTGTCATTTCTATTTCCTTAGGGAAGATGAGAAAAGAAGAGATACTACTGTTGTTGCCAAATAAAAGAAGAACAACCAAAGGGAGAATAAGAGGAATTACTCTTAGATGGCCTTTTTTTTGGCACCTTGATCTATGTTGGAGTCCTAGCCTTTGTGGCTGATTACAACTCACCTCGAGGAAAGGAGTTGTGATCTTGAGCCACATCATGAGAGGAGATCATATGCCTATATAGGCCGTCGTTGCGCGTGTGCGTGAGAGAGAGTGAGAGAGCTTCTGTTGAGGGTCAGCGTGAGGAAAGATCTCAAGCCTGCGTTGCACAAGAGAGAAGGGGAGCAAGAGGTTTTGTCGAGCGTCGTCGTGACAGAGAGGTGTTTCTTCGCAGTTGACAAAGTATCACCTTTGATGAAGATCGGATGGCCACTACGCCACCATTTGAGAATAGAGTCACCAAGGAAAGCCATAGACCGCTTCACTACCATGGTCTCGAAGCCATTGTCATGGAAATAAAGAAAGGGAAAGGTGTGGCAACTGTAAACGTTCCCAGGTTTTTTACAGAAGAGAGGAAGATGAGAACAATAAACCAAGCGGCGGTCCGATGGTAGGTAGCGCCGCCATGTGCAAAGGAGGTGGCGAGACGTGTGATTCTCACACAATGAGGAGGATGACGCGTAGAGGCACATGCGACACTTTCTGCTGACCCAACTTCGGGTTCTGGTGGATCTAAGGACAATGAATACTATGGAGGGGTTGGTTTGGGGTAAGTAGTGGTCGTCGGAAATCAAAGGGGTGGATAGAAAGTGGAGTGAGTACCGCAAAAGGAAACACGACAATAAGAAGAGCCAAAAATTGAAAATGAGACATTGTTACCAAAAATATTACGCCAACAGATAGTGGGTCTACCCGTAAACAACATATTTGTTCCACCATTCCAACTCACCACGAAGTTGGTGTCAATGATAAAACTTACTCTTGGTACATGTTAAGAGAAGCAATGCAAAGAAAAAATTGAGATGAAGAAGTAAAGCCAAAGCGTTAGGCCTTACATTGTGAATAATTGATTGATCAAAAGATAAAAGACTTACTCACATTTATAATAATGATAAGACTCGTATTCCTAATTAAACAAGGAAACAAATCAATCTAAGCAATAATCTAATTTGCCAAAAATAAGATCAAGATATGATAAGATATAATTAAGATATCAGATATATTTTCATATTCTATTATTATTATTATTATTATTATTATTATTATTATTATTTCTAACACGCTTCTTCACGCAATAACTCAATTGGGTTTTGAAGCGTGAATAATGGACGTACTTACTTACCATGTGTTGAATCAACTTTTCTTAAAAGATAATTACTTGTTTGACATGATATTATAGTCCCTATAATCAAGCGGTGTAGAGTTCGATCAGTGTCACCCCTCAATTATTCTAATAAGAAATGAATTAAAACACATTCTTCACGCTTTAACCTCAAATGGGCAAGTTTAATATGAACTCTTACGTGAGAGAACGTATTAGAAATAATAATATACACTATTTATGTGCTCCATACCAAAAAAAAAAAAAAACTTAAACGTTTAGGATAAATAGTTGTTTAACAAGTGTAATAGTATTAGTCTAAGTCTAAGGCTTAAGCCAGCAGTCGGAAATCTTTATTTAACAATATAAAGTCATATGCTTTTCATAATGTTTCTCCTCTATTTATTTAAAATGCATAGTGTATTTTTGGATCCATGTTCTTCCTGATTTTTCAACGTTGGAGTTTGTGGTCGGATCACAGTCACCAAAACTCTGTGGATCCCAGTATCTTTATCCCAATTGTGAATTTTACAACGTGGCAACCAAGAAAACAATTCACATTAGCTTCAATCCTCCAATAAGAGACCACCTTATCCTATCCGTTATCTTACTCACACCACATCCACCAAATAACTGTCTCCTCTCTATTCTCCACCAACACAAAAACGCTCACAAACTAGCTTCTTTGGAGAAAACATTAGAGACAATAGTGGCGGTGGTGGGAACAATGGCAGCCTCACTACAAGCAGCAGCTACTTTCATGCAACCAACCAAGTTTGGTCGCACCAACACTTTGCAGCTGAAATCTACTCAATCCATTTCTAAGGCTTTTGGGTTGGAGCCCTCTGCAGCTAAGGTCTCATGTTCCCTTCAGGCTGATTTCAAGGAGTTGGCTCACAAGTGTGTTGAAGCTACCAAGATTGCTGGGTTTGCTCTTGCCACCTCTGCTCTAGTTGTCTCTGTATGTTACCTTATCTTCACCTCTCTTTCTATTTCTTGTTTACTTCCGTTTTCCAGCTTAGTTTGCATGATTCATTTAATTAAAGCAAAATTGAGTATTTTCTGTTTGATGGTATAGTAAAGATCAACTCTTGATTTTTTTTTTTATTATTGTTGGATGATCTGCTCCTGGTTTCTTAGTAGTTCATTGTTCTGGTGTCCATTGAAATGGGAGAGATTATGGTCTAATTTAAACATAGATTTTTTTGTGAAATATAATCATCAAATTTAAATAAAAAAAGAAAGAATCATGTTAAAATCATGTTATACTTGCTCAAATAGAAGAAATTGTCATGGCATATTGGGTTAGGTTTGAGATCAATTGCAAATTATGCAATGTAATGAAAAAATGTGCTTTATTATTATTATTATTATTATTTTTCATGTGACATTCAGCATAAGAAGTTTGTGATCCCATTCCCCACCCAAGTCTGTGGTCTGTAGTTAGTTTACACCACATAATCATAGCCAAACTGAATCATATTTGGATATTCTTCTACAATTGATTCTAAAACCAATTGAGGGGAGAACCTCTATGGTGAGTAGCTTCTGAGTGTCAGAATTGATTCGGTGAAAAGAGAAACTCATATGAACATGCTAGTAGGCAATTCTATAGTGGGCTATGTTAAAAGCTATTGTAGTACATGTTATTCACAATATGCTACAATTAATTTGAAGAGAATTATTTTCACTTGTGAACATTTTTGTTGATCTACGGTAGACAAAGCCTACTAACTTAGATCAGAGATTATTTGCTAGAGTTGATGAGAACTGAGTACTTACTAGTTGTCCTGCTGCTTATTTCATTGTGATTTGCAAAGCACATTACTAACTATGAATACGCAGGGAGCAAGTGCGGAAGGTGCTCCGAAGAGGCTAACCTTCGATGAAATCCAGAGCAAGACATACATGGAAGTGAAGGGAACCGGAACCGCAAACCAGTGCCCCACCATTGAAGGGGGAGTGGAATCATTTTCCTTCAAGGCCGGGAAGTACAATGCCAAGAAGTTCTGCCTTGAACCCACTTCATTCACAGTGAAGGCAGAGGGAGTAGCCAAGAACGCCCCACTTGAGTTCCAAAACACCAAGCTCATGACACGTCTGACCTACACCCTCGACGAGATCGAAGGACCCTTTGAGGTTTCCTCTGATGGCACTGTCAAGTTCGAGGAGAAAGATGGCATTGACTACGCTGCTGTCACAGTTCAGCTTCCCGGTGGCGAGCGTGTTCCATTCCTTTTCACCATCAAACAGTTGGTAGCATCTGGGAAGCCAGACAGCTTCAGTGGGGAGTTTCTAGTGCCTTCATACCGTGGATCTTCCTTCTTGGACCCAAAGGGAAGAGGTGCGTCAACTGGTTATGACAATGCTGTCGCATTGCCTGCTGGTGGCAGAGGAGATGAGGAAGAACTTGCTAAGGAGAACAACAAGAGTGCTTCTTCATCCAAAGGGAAGATCACATTGAGCGTGACACAGAGCAAGCCTGATACCGGTGAGGTGATTGGTGTGTTCGAGAGCATTCAGCCGTCCGACACTGATTTGGGAGCGAAAGCTCCAAAGGATGTGAAGATCCAGGGAGTTTGGTATGCTCAGCTCGAGTCATAGACAGCTTTATCTCTCTTCTGCTTTATTTTGTATTTTGTTGTAACTTCTCAGTGTTGCTGCAATTACCTTTGACACAACTGTCCAAGCATGAGAGTGTTATCCTTGTTTGTATGTATACTATCGACTTTCAATTATAATGCTCGAAAATGTCAAAGGTTTAAATTGGTGGTGTGTGTGTGTTTTACAGCTTCTATTCTGGAATTCGATTGTTTTTGTTCCTCATTGCTGGTAAATGGTAATATGGTAGTAACAAGGTCACCACTGTATTTGAAGAGAGGTTTCATTGAATCACGGAACGATAGCTCAGCTATGTGATCTGAATATGGTGTTAGACTTAGACTGTTAGTGGTTTGATAGCAGAAGAAAACAAATGTGGTTGCCTCCTCAGCTCTGGTTCACAAAAAATTTCAAACATTTTTATGCCCGTACGAGGATTAAATATTTTGAACTAAATCATGTGATTGGGTCATAGCTCATAAAGAGGAGCTTTTCAAAATTCTAAAAATGCTGCAATATGGAATGAACTAACACGGGGGGGGGTTACTCGACCAAATTAGGATCCCAAGTATGTAATAGGTGTAAGTACGAATTGTCTCAAAAGCTTAAACTATAATTGTTTTATATTATGATTTCTAATGCGTGAACCAAAGCATAAGCCCACCTAGCATTTGTTGAGATTTAATTTGTTTTATTAGAAGAATTGGGGTGAGAATGATCGAACTCTATATTGTTTAGGCGTAGAGGCACTGATATGAACCAATTATTCCAAAAGCTTTACTCGAAAATATTATCAAAATTTGTACTTGAGTAGAGTCAATTCAAGTCATCTCCCATCCAAGCTTGTACTTCATCCTATGGATCTTCATGAGTTGAATTCAGCCAACTTGCAAGTATTTTCTTAGGTTCTTGTAATGGCATGTCGGAACATCTTTACTTTTAGAGTCTCATCACTTATTTGATTTTCCATATGCAAATAACTTCCAAGGAGTTGTGATATACTCACACTTCTCTTTCTCTTAAATATCATTTACACTTTTTTTTTTTTTTATGCATTTCTTATCACATCACCTATCATATCACTCATTTACCTCTCTTTTCTTCATAATTTGGTGAGTAGAGGTGGAATTGGTGTGTGAAAAGATTATTATTCAACTTCCAAGCTCAGGAAGCCTTATAACTCTTTTAATCCATGAGAGTAGTTTGCATCAGGATCAAAAAACTTCTCGGATCGCATCCACAAAATTTGCATCTCATCCACTCTTATATTTAAATAACTCAACCAATCTTATTAGGATCCCGAGTATGTGATAGGTGTAAGTATGAATTATCTCAAAAACTTAAACTTTTGGCTAATAACCATATGAATTGTTTTATATTATGATTTCTAACGCGTGAACCAAAGCATAAGAGATATTTGATGAATTAAGAAGAGAAGGAAAATATATTTAATATCATGTGAATAATCGGAGTTCAAGTTATATTATTAATAAGTATTTTTTTAATATATTTTAGAAAAATTAATTTGAAAGCAAAGTGAAATAGAAACCCCCATGAATAGTTGTTATTTTATGAGAAATTCAAAACCTAAAATCTATCACTAATTTCTTTAAATATAATTTATTTTCATATAATATTATTTTATATCATTGTGAAAATTATTTGTTGACTCAATGAAGGCACTAATAAGCCTTAATAATTATGCGGAAATTAAGAAAATATTCACGCACACCAGCCTTAATAATTGCGTTGAGATTAAGAAAGTGTTCCCTTTCTTTCTCTCACTCGCTCTCATATACACATTATGAAGATCATTTTCATTACTCATTCCCGACCTATAGCTTAGATTTAGTGAGATAAGCTCTCCATTCTCTCTAAAACAGAAATAGAGATACATAGATAGATAGATATAGATATAGAGGGAGAAAGATATATATACATATATATATATATAAAGAGAAACTAATTTTCCTTCATCAGTCTCAACTTGCAGCTTAGGTTTAGTAAGAGAAGGTCTCTTAAACTGAGAGAGAGAGAGAGAGTGAGAGAGAGAGAGAGTGGGAGAGAGAGAGAGAGATAAAGAGAGAGAAAGAGAGACAGAGAAAGAGAGACATAAAGAACTTCAACAAGTTTCAACATTGTTCTTCCTTTTCTTTCATTATAATCCTTCTCAAGGTTATTTCTGGAAGTCTTAAACGTGTTTTGGGTTGATTTCACGAGTTTCAGGGATGTTATTGAGCAATTCTGGTAGGTGTTCTCGCCTCAGCTATGATTTTTCTGGCGAGTTGGCCTGAATATTCAAGCCCTTGAACGTGTTCCCCCCGCCCCTCCCGAACATCGTTTGAGGCGCCATGACCACCATCGTGTTCTCCTTAAGTCCTCGTAGTTGGTTCGAATGAACATTCAAACCAACTACGAGGACTTAAGGTAAAGGGGAGAGGTCATCAACCAGGACATGGGGAACAAATGAGTATTTACACCTTCCTTAGGTCCCTTTCTTGTCCACATGTTATACATTATGGTGATTGATTCTGATTGAATGTGTGTTCATGATATTAATTGAGCCTGTGTTGTTTGATGTTGGATGATGATATGACTCATGTTGTTCTTCAATCTATGAGATCCTTGATTTTTATTGAAAATGTATATATATATATATATATATATATATATATATATATATATATATATATATAGAGAGAGAGAGAGAGAGAGAGAGAGGTATCTAGTGAGAGGGAGGGTTTTTATATGAGAGTGAGAGGAGAAATTTTTGACCTTTTGATCAAAATGAATGGGCGAGATTAAAAGGTTTTGAAAATCATCCCATGTGCATCCTTCTAGTTCTAAATTGCCGTCACGGTCGATTGTTTTCCCCCAAAATCTTCTTCCTCATTTTCTCCTTTCTCTTCGTAAATTGTTATCTCGTATCTACATCCACAATCTTGTCCATTGTAGACTGAATTGCTGAATTATTTTTCTCAACAATTTTGTGTTATACGCACTGACACTTGACACATTGGTAAAAAACATCCGAAGCAAATCCAATTATAGGGATGGAAGGAAGGTCCGTGACTATGGATGGTCCTAATTAAATATCTATCTACATACTTTGAAATTTGGAGCAGGTTGTGTGGCGTGATACTGTGGAGGATTAAAAAAGAGAAACAAATTGTTAATCATTGAAAGAAAGCTTCATGGCATGACTAGTTTTAATTTATGAAAACGAGGGATTATGAAAGGAGAAGAGAAGACGGGGAAGAAGATTTTCTGCAATGCCGATCCACGATGACGGTACATATTATGGAAGAAGAAAATACCGTGGTTTATGAACACATGATGGCAACATGGATAGAGAGAAGCATCACCCTAGAAGGATGCACACGGGTTGATTTTAAAAACCTTTAAATCAGAGCCATTAACTATAATCCAATGGTTAAAAATTGATCCTCTCACTCTCATATAAAAAACCTTCCTCTCACTAGATACTCCCTCATATATATATGTTGTGTGGAGATAATTCAAATGAAAATGATGCATTTATGAAAGTCTTGTGTGAGACTGAGGAAACTAATAAAGAATGCCCGTAATTTTGAGAATGACTTTTGATTTTGTCTTTAAATAATTACAAATGCACCCCAACATTTACTTGAGTTGCATGTTTTAACAAAGACAAATGCACTCTAATGTTTTCCTGAGTTGCATATTTGAAAGATTATTGTTTGCACTCTAACGTTTACTTGAGTTGCAAACACGAATGGAGTTCCCCAATGTAGTTCATGAGCTTTTGGTTTTACAAAGAAGTTTTGGGTATTTCTTGTGGTGATTCATGCATCATTTGCATTTACCTTAGCTTTGTGAGGAAGGTTTTCCTTAGCTCTGGGAGCAAGTGGAGGCTAGAAAGCCATGCCTCTTCCTTTGGTTGAAGATGATAAACCTAAGGGTATTTGTCATGGTTCTTGTCGAGCATGGTTCTTTGAGAATGGGTAGGTGAGACCCTTAAACAGTTTACCTGAGGTTTTCTCATCACGAGCCTAGTCATTCTGCAGACTTCCGGATGATTATAATGGTCAATAAAGAGGTTTCGACATTTACTCAACACTATTCTCGACAGATTTTTGAGTTTGACGGTTGATTTATGTTCAACGTTTACTGAACATCTCGTGGGCATCACCTGCATAGTCTTCATGTAATAGTGATTTTGGAAAAGGTATCATGCATTACATTGCATTTGATGGTGCTAGTGTGTGAAGCTTATTCATGATTTTGTTGAATGCTTCTCACTTATTTATTTTGTCTCTTGTTTTTTATCTCCTCTTTTACCAGTGATAGCCACTGGAGATAAGAAATTGTGTCTTTGAGATATGTGGGACAAGTCTATGGGTGTAGTTTGAGTATTATATGCTATACACCGAAGCTATTAAGTCATGGTAGCAATCGGTGGGTAAGAGAATATGATTTGGGATCATGTATTATGGAATTTACTAGAGTTAAGTTTAATGCTAAATGCAGTGGAATAACGCATTAACATAGTTATAAGTTTAACTGATAAGTTTTGATGTTATAATCGGAGGTTGAAAGGTTTTTTTAAGAATACTCCATTCGTTCCTGATCTTTTGTTGTTTTAACTTTTGGTCTAAATTTCAAAACTTTTGTTGTTTTACAAACCCAATGCATTTTTTCCCAAATTATTCCATGTATATCCTCATTTAATTTTATATCTCTCACCTACCACCTCTTATTTTCACCAATCAAAATCATAACAAGTTTTTTAACCAATAACTATCATTCTCTCTCTTCACTCTAACTCTACATTAAATAGGGGTGTTTATGTCAACTAATATATCAATGATTGCACTCTTAAAAAATGTGTGTAACCTTAAACAACAAAATATCTGGAACGGAGGGAGTATATTTTAAATTTTTAGTGCAATAGTAACTCTAGTTGGTGTTACAAGAATGAGCGTCACAATAGGAACATTAGTTGCCACATAAAAAAATTTGGGGATACAGACTAATTGAGAGACCGATGTGACTAACATTTGAATAAAGTCAAGGACAAACTTACCAATTTATGTCGTAGAGTAGCCAAAGTGGTTGATTGTATCTTTCACGGACTGAAGTTACAATTCACTCGTGATTTGTGTGTATATTATCTATGGTTCTATCTACCTTTCTCTTTTAACAAGGAAATATGTAGATTAAAAAATTATTTATTTAATTGAATCAATTGCTCACTGTGGCCACATAGAAAATTAAAGAAGAAATAAATATTTCAAAACTGCCACATTAATAACCAATTGATAGAAGTAGAAAAAAAATGGAACAGACAAATGGTAATAAATGCCTATTATATTTATGATTTATATAAATGATATTTATTTAACTAAGAGAAATGATGTAGTGGATCAACACCACTTAAAAAAGTAGTTGGGGGTTTAATTCTCGACTCATGTGAATGAAAACACTCATTGGCCAACCTCTCCTGCTTGGTGCACTGATGATAAGGCAATGTATTAGTCTTACACCTACAACTGTAGTGATACCATGGGTAATTGTTTTTTTACCTCTTTGTCGAAAAAAATACAGCACACCTTAACATATTAATGTGGTAGTTATTAATAATTCAATTCAAGAAAATAATTAATGCGAGCAATTAATTCATTGAATTCAATTCTATGACTCTATGGGTTATTATTAATTAATGTGACAATGTCCATTTAATTCTCACACGTAAGTCATAAATGTGATGAAAAAAAACTAATGAAAAACTCCTATATAATGACTCACAACACTCATTGCAAATCACCTTATCCACATAAGAACCTTCAACTCACTCCCCCTCTCAATCTCCACAATCACCCAGCCCAGTTTCTTCACCATGGCCAATACAAACTACTCTAGCCATGCTTCCTTTGTTGTTTCAATTGATTATTACGCCCGAGCGATCGAAAAATATTGTACTCCAGTTATATTAACTCCTAGGAAAATTGGTGACAATAACTAAACCAAGGTTGGTGTCACTTATGAAGGTGTGAATCCTTCATCTAAACCAACTGTGAATCGTACTAAGAACGACATTGTTTATGGTCATCAGATCAATGAAGATTATGATGGTAAGATTCGTAGTGGTCCACACATAAAATATGGACCATATACGTGCCGAAAGTGCGAAAAACAATTTGTGACATCTCAACACTTTGCTTCGCATGCCCGTGCGGATCACTACAAGTATGAAAGCAAAGACCAGAGGAGGAAGAGAACTTTATCAAAATTTCGAAGGAGAAATTTTTCCCTTCAAAAGGTTAGTGGTGGACTTACTGTCGTTCCCATTCCTTTTGAGGGTGCAGGGACATCAAGGGTTTCTAGTGAAGAAGACCCTACTCATGGAATGGAAGCTCTTGGTGATGGATTAGCTGGTGAAAAAATCAAATTAGAGCCTTCTGCATAATTTCTCTAATGTGTTTGAATAATGTCAGTTTTTAGGGTTTCGTATCCTTGTGTCGTTTGTAGTGTTGGTGTTGTTGTTAGGGTCAGACAGCCAATGTTAAGGGCTTTAATATTTATGCAATTGTGCTTTTGAACTTTTATGTATGACCTATCACCATCAACATTTTGGTTTTTTTGCTGCTTTGACTTTTATCTGTTTTGACTCAGTGATTAGTCTTTCAATTTTTCAGTAATATATCACTGTTTTGGTATGTCATTAAATACTAGATTCAAGTTGATATGAATTATAGCTTCATTTTACTTTCAAGATAACATCCTTTCAAAGTCTAATTTTTTTGTGAATGAAAATTATATTAAGGACTAATCTCAAGTAAAATAACACTTACAAACCAAGTTACATACCCAATACATTATAGGCTAGAATGTCTTCAAGCTAAAATCTGATACTGAATTGTTATATTAGCCTATGAGTTGGGTGTGACACCGGATGGAGAATATTTTTGATGGTGAGTTTTTTTTTACATATAATGGAATTTGACTTGGATGACTACTTTAAATGGTGGCCTTGCTTCTTGGATACTAGTGTATTTTGTTTTAGCCCCTTCTCACTTGCTCCCTTGTGTAGCAATCGACTTTTCTGATATTTTTATCTTTTTTTCATTTTGTATTTCCTCTTTTGTTCCGGTTAGTACAACCATGTGCTCCCAATTATATAAATTTTTCGCATATAAAAAATTATATGCTCGCTTGATTTAAATTAAATAAACATTAGAAATTGAAAAGAAAAAAAGAAAGAAAAATTTAGTCACCCACACCAAAAAATTTCCTTAGATCTCTTAATAGTTAGAACTCGAACTTCAACGTCTTTTTTAACCTTGATAGAGATGTGTGCTCTAGTATTGCGCTAAGTGTACTATCATACTTCCCTGATGCTAGATTCCCCCTTGAAGCCCTTATTCTTGAAATAAATTTGGCAAAAGAATAACTCTTCTAAAGGAAGACACTACACTGCGTTATGAGCTTCATAAGAGTCCAACAATCATACATCCACATATGGTTTTGGCAGCAACGTCGAATTCAACTGAAAAATCATAGGAGGAGGTGGGTGACAACAAAAATGACAATGAGTGGTGATAGAGAGAAGGAGATGAAAAAGAAAATAAGTGACGATATAAAGATAACTACAATATGCATATTGTCATTGATAGTGCCTTGCGATAACAAGCCACACAAATTCAAAATACGTCATAAAATTTAAAGTTTCAACCATTTTCACTTGTTTATGATCAAGAACATGTTGGAGATATTGTCGATATAAAATCGCCCAAAAGATCACCCAAAATACTAGTTTATATAATACTTGAATGAGTTAACGCTTGGCGCGCGCGCGCACACACACACAAATATATATATATATATATATATATATATATATATATATTATTAGAAATTGGGAGGCCTATACTCAACCACAAAAGCTAGCTCAAGAGTTGAGGTTTGCACAACCCTTATAAACACTTGATTGACCTTATCTCTAGCCAATGTGGGACTTCTAACACACCCCCTCACGCCCAGGATTGAACAGACTGGAACGTGGGATCAACAACGGGTGGCCCAAATATGGGTGGTCTCCACAACAAATGGATCTAGGATAGGCTCTGATACCATATTAGAAATTGGGAGGCCTATACTCAACCACAAAAGCTAGCTCAAGAGTTGAGGTTTGCACAACCCTTATAAACACTTGATTGGCCTTATCTCTAGCCAATGTGGGACTTCTAACATATATATATATATATATATATATATATAAAAGATTCGCATCACTTTGAATTATATTGTTTTCTAATGCTTCATACTTGTCGTAATTAAAAGTTATAACAAGTGTATGCTTATGGTATATAATTATCATTCAAATTGTATTGTTTTTTAATCATGTTACTTAAATTATGATTAAAATATATGTTAAGCTTATGTTATTTTTTCAATTAATGAATTATTGGATTTTGTATAAAGGTTAGTTAATTTTTTTTTATTTAATTTTAACCTAGATGACAATTTGGGTGGTATCTCTATAGTATTTTTTTTGAAAATGGAAGATATATTATTAATAAGAAAGTCTGAGCCAGAGAAGCAAACCAGGCAAAGTACAATTTACATGAAGCTGAGAAACAAAAAACCCACCACCAACCCGCAAAATGGCAAAAGCGTAATCCCAAGAAAGAGTCTCATTAAAACCTTACTAGGAAAAACTCATTGAGATAAAAACCAAGCAAGGAAAAAGAGTACTACAATCTTGGGACAGCCATTTTGCATCAAGATACAATAAGAATCAGCCCCTACAATCATGAAAAAATTCCAGGAGTGTCAGACTGTTTATTTTCGTTTAACAGCAGTGACAACAACAACAGAACATCACAAGCATGGAATCTCTATAGTATTAACTATGAAGTCTAATGCAAAAAAAAGAACTATGAATTCGAAGAAATATACCATGGCAGAATCTTTTGAAGTGGGTGAGTTCCAATAATTATATTTAAAAGGAGTTTTTAAATAAGTGTTTCTAACTTTTTTTACATGGAAATGTTAAAATGGTAAATTAATATGCTAATTAAATGATCATATAAGAATTCCTTGAAAGGGTAGTCTGTGGAGGTAAAAAATGTATTAGTATTTTTAGATTAAGTAGTCTATTCCTATTAAAACCTTTTATATATTTATCGTTGACATACTAAAACTTTATATCCTTATCGTAAGGAATTTGAAAAAATTGAATATTAATGCACAAAATGAAAGCAATCAATTAAAGAGATTAATTGCTTAAGGTGGAAATTGTGATTTTCTCCTTAGATCTATTAATAACCTATTGATAATGTAGTGAGTTGTTGATAAAAAATCAATGCAACATGACCAAAACAAGCACAAGTCAAAACATGACCACGTTCTTGGTCATATCCATTTTAAAGGCTTGTTACCAAAGTATTTTTTACCTGACTCACTAAGATTAAGAAAATTAGTAAATCAGAAATAACTCATGACTTCGGTACGTTTTGGGTTTTATTAACAACATCTTAAATGTTATGCATGATCCAACAATGAATAAATCAGGAATACCCATTCTACGGAGACTGATCAGAGTTTCCGGCTTGCAGACTTCTCCAAATACTTTTTTTCTTTGTTTCCATGTTTTCCTTCTCTTTTCCATTTTTCCAATCGTGACTTACCTATTGCAAATTTTGAACATGTGACTTTTGTAAAGAAAGTGTAACAAAGTAGGCACAGTTTATAGCTAGAAAACATAGTAAAAAATGCTATGACCATAAAGTCGACACTCGTCACCTCGCCACTTAAACTAAGCTTGTCCTCAAGAAGACACTCAGACTATCCGCAAATAAAAATATTCAAACACTGGCAGCCTCACTACAATGGCAGCATCTACTCTCATGCAACCAACCAAGTTTGGTCGCAGCAACACTTTGCAGCTGAAATATACTCAATCCATTTCTAAGGCTTTTGGATTGGAGCCCTCTACAGCTAAGGTCTCATGTTCCTTATGTTGAGAATTCAAGTGCGGAGTTGGAGTCCCACATTGTTAAGTATGGGTGAGGAGAAGATTTTATAAAAGATGTGACTCCTAAACCTAATGCCTTAAGATTTTGGGTTAAGATGTGACGTCGATATCTTTTGGTGTCTTACTTTTCGGCCCATGGGTTCCCCTATCTCCCCCAACACCCTTTAGGCTGAATTCAGGGAGTCGACTCACAAGTGTGTTGAAGCCACCAAAATTGCAGGGTTTGCTTTTGCCACCTCTGCTCTAGTTGTCTCTGTATATTACCTTATCTTCAGCTCTTTTTCTATTTCTTCTTTACTTCCATTTTTCAGCATAGTTTGCATGATTCATTTAATTAAAAGCAAAATTGAGTAGTTTCTGTTTGATGATATGGTAAAGATCAAATTTTGATTTTTTTTTTCATTATTGTTGGAGGATCTGCTCCTGATTTCTATGTAGTTCATTGTTTGGTATCCATTGAAATGGGAGGGATTATAGTCTAATAGAACTGTGACTAGTGTATCAGTATAATAATTTAAAAATAGAGTTTTTTTGTGAAATATAATCATCAAATGAAAAAAAAGGAGCAGGAATCATGTTATACTCCTTGGAAGCATCTAGGAAGCCAGACAGCTTCAGTGGGGAGTTTCTAGTGCCATCATACCGTGGATCTTCCTTCTTGGACCCAAAAGGAAGAGGTGCTTCAACTGGTTATGACAAAGTTGACGCATTGCCTTCTGGTGGCAGAGGAGATGTGGAAGAACTTGCTAAGGAGAACAACAAGAGTGCTTCTTCATCCAAAGGGAAGATCACATTGAGCGTGACACAGAGAAAGCCTGATACCGGTGATGTGATTGGTGTGTTCGAGAGCATTCAACCGCCCAACACTGATTTGGGAGCGAAAGCTCCAAAGGATGTGAAGATCCAGGGAGTTTGGTATGCTCAGCTTGAGTCATAGACAACTTTATCTCTCTTCTGCTTTATTTTGTATTTTGTTGTAACTTCACAGTGTTGCTACAATTACCTTTGACACAACTGTCCAAGCATGAGAGTGTTATCCTTGTTTGAATGTATACTATCGACTTTCAATTATAATGCTCGAAAATGTCAAAGGTTTAAATTAATGGTGTGTGTGTGTCTATCTTACAGCTTCTGTTCTGGAATTCGATTATTTTTGTTCCCCATTTATGGTAATATGGTAGTAGCAAGGTTACCCTTGTGTTTAAAGAGATGCTTCATTGAATCCCGGAATGATAGCTCAGCTATGTGATCTGAATATGGTGTTAGACTGTAGGTTACTCTTTTCTTCCTGCTCTGCATTTAGTGGTTTGATAGCAAAAGAAAACAAATGTGGTTGCAGTTGCTTCCTCAGCTCTGGTTCACAAAAATTATCAAACATTTTATGCCCATATGAGGATTAAACTATATTTTGAACTGAAGTGAACATAAACTGGGGGATTTTAATCAATTACCATCATAATCTTAAGGACTGGATGCTCTAATTTTATCTGCCATTTTTATTGCTCTTTTATTTTTTGCATGTTAAAAATCAATCCAAACAAACTTTGATTTTCCTAGACAATGATTTCATCTCTTAAAATTAGTACCCATGCCTTAGTCTTTTGAGTTTTTGGTTTTACAAAGAAGTTTGGGATATTTCTTGTGGAAATTCATCCATGATTTACATTTACCTTAGCTTTGTGAGTAAGTGGAGGTCAGAAAGCTAGTGAATCACAGTTTGGACTGCCAACCAGGCCTCATCCTTTGGATGAAGGTGATAAATCTCAGGGTATTTGTCGTGGTTTTTGGCGAGCGTGGTTCTTTGAGAATGGGTAGGTGAGACCCTCAGTTCTCATCGCGAGCCTAGTCATTTTGCAGATCCCCCGGTGGCTATCATGGTCGGTAAAGAGGTTTCAAAGTTTACACATCATTATTCTCGACATGTTTATGAGTTTGACGGCTGATTTATGTTCAACGTTTACTGAACATGTCGTGGGTATCACATGTAAAACATATAGTGATTTTGGAAAAGTATCATGCATTACATTGCATTTGATGGATTTGATGGTTCTGGTGTGTAAAGCTTATTCATGTAATATTATACCTTGACAAGATTGTGTTGAATGCTTCTCACTCCTCTATTTTTTCTCTTGGTTTTTCTCTCCTCTTTTATCTATGATAGCTATTGGAGAAAAAAATTGTGTCGTTGAAATATGAGGGACAAGTCTATGGATGTAGATAGAGGATTATATGTTATGCACCAAAGTTATTAAGTCATAATAGCAATCGGTGGATAAGAGAATATGATTTAGGATCATGTTTTATGGTATTTACTAGAGTTAAGTTTAATGGTAAATGTAGTAGAATAAGGCATAGACATAGTTGTAAGTTTAAATGATAAGTGTTGATGTTATAATCGGAGGTTGAAAAGGCATTTTTAAGGATATATTTTAATTTTTTAGTGTAATAGTAACTCTTGTTGGTGTCACAAGAATGAATGTCATAATAAGAACTTTAATGGTCACATGAAACATTTGGTGATACAAGCTAATTGGGAGACCAATGTGACTAACATTTGAAAGAATCACATACAAATTTGCCAGTTTTTGTTGTAGGGTAATTTAAGTGGTTGGTTGTATCGTTCACTGATTGAAGTTACTATTCAATTGTGTACGTTGTATGTATATTACTTATGATTCTACTTACCCTTCTCTTTAAATAAAGAAATAAATAGATTACAAAAAATATTTATTTAGTTGAATCAGTCTTCCACTTTGACCACATGGAAAATTAAAGGACATAAATACTTCAAAACTACCACAGTAATAACCCTTTGATAACGCAACAGACAAATAGTAATAAATTATTTTTAAAATTAATCTAATACTCATTTAAAATATATTATTGATTTTTATATAGTAAGTCTCGTTGGAGTTACAAGATTGAACGTCATAATAAGAACATTAATTACCACATAAAACATTTGGTTATACAGGCTAATTGAGAGACCAATGTGACAAACATTTAAAAAAATCAAGGACAATTTTGCCAATTTTTGTCGTAGGGTAATCTAAGTGGTTGGTTGTATAACTCACGGACTGAAGTTACTATTCAATCGTGTGTTGTATGTATATTACCTATGGTTCTATTTACCTTTCTCCTAAAATAAAGAAATACATATATTAAAAAAATTATTTATTTAGTTGAATCAGCCTATCACTTTGACCACATGAAAAATTAAAGAAGGACATAAATATTTCAAAACTGTCACATTAATAACCCTTTGAAAGAAGTAGAAAAAATGCAACAAACAAATGGTAATAAATGCCTTTGAAAATTAAATTAATACTCCTTAAAATATATTTATGTTTTATATATATTTAATATCTATTTCACTAAGTGAAATGTTGTGGTGGTTCAAAACTCTTTAAGCAAGTAGTTGGGGGTTCAATTCTCGACTCATGTGAATGAAAAAAACTCATTAGTCAGCCTCTACTGCTTAGTGCACTGATGATGAGGCAATGTATTAATCTTACACCTACCAGCTGTAGTGATACCTTGGATAAGATTGTTTTTACCACTTTGTTCAAAAAACAAATAACGCCTTACCATATTAAAGAGGTAATTCTTTAAAAAAAATATCAATGTGGTAATTAGTCAATTCAATCCAAAATAAAAATTAATGCGAGCAATAAATTCATTAAATTCAATTCTACGACTTTATGAGTTATTATTAATTAATGCGACAATGTCCATTTAATTCTCACACGTCAGTCATAAATGTTATGAAAAAAAACTACTCCAAAACTCCTATATAAGGACTCACAATACTCATTGCAAATCACCTTATCCAGATAAGAACCTTCAATTAACTCCCCCTCTCAATCTCCACAATCACCAGCCAAGTTTCTTCACCATGGCCAGTACAAACAACTCTAGCCATGCTTCCTTTGCTGCCTACGCTCGAGCAATCGAAAAATATTCTACTCCAGTTATATTAACTCCTTGGACAATTGGTGACAATAACCAAACCAAGGTTGGTGTCACTTATGAAGGTGTGAATCCTTCATCTAAATCAACTGTGGATCGTACTGAGAAGGACATTGTTTCTGGTCATCAGATCAATGAAGATTATGATGGTAAGATTCGTAGTGGTCCACACATAAAAAATGGACCATATCCGTGCCCACAGTGCGAAAAACAATTTGTGACATCTCAGCACTTTGCTTCGCATACCCGTGATCACTACAAGTATGAAAGCAAAGACCAGAGGAGGAAGAGAACTTTATCAAAATTTCAAAGGAGAAATTTTGCCCTTAAAAAGGTTAGTGGTGGACTCACTGTCGTTCCCATTCCTTTTGAGGGTGCAGGGACATCAAGGGTTTCTAGTGAAGAAGACCCTACTCATGGAATGGAAGCTCTTGGTGATGGATTAGCTGGTGAAAAAATCAAATTAGAGCCTTCTGCATAATTTCTCTAATGTGTTTGAATAATGTCAGTTTTTAGGGTTTCGTATCCTTGTGTCGTTTGTAGTGTTGGTGTTGTTGTTTGGGTCAGGAAGCCAATGTTAAGGGCTTTAATATTTAGGCATTTGTGCTTATAAACATTTATGTATGACCTATCGCCATCAATATTTTGTTTTTTTTTGCTGCTTGGACTTTCATCTGTTTGACTTAGTGATTAATCTTTCAATTTTCCAGTAATATATCAGTGTTTTTGTTTTTGTCATTAAATACTAGATTCGTGTTGATGTGAACTATAGCTTTGTTTTACCTCATAGATAACAACCTTTCAAAGTCAATAATTTTTTTTGAATGACACTTACACTCAATAATATATATTAAGGACTAAACTCAAGTGAAATGACACTTACAAATTAATCAAGTTTCACACTGATAGAAATACAATAAAGTACCACAAAATCACAATACATTATAGGCTGGCATGTCTTTAAGCTAAAATATGATACTGAATTGGTATAATAGCCTAGAAGTTGGTTGTGACACCTTGACAGGTGGAGAAGATATGGTGAGCTTTTTGACATATAAATAGGGTTTGCCTTCCAGGACTACTATGAATGGTGGCCTTGCTTCTTGGATACTTGTGTATTATGTCTTAGTCCCTTTGCACTTGCTCCCTTGTGTAGCAATTGAGTTGTTCTACTAATTTCATCTTTTTCATTTTTGTACTCCTACCTTTGTTCTGGTTGTGACTACTCATGTGCTCCCTATTAATAATTTTTTTGGCTTATAAAAAATATCATAGGCTCGCTTGATTTAAATTACTTAAACATTAGAAAATTGAAAATAAAAAAGGAAAGAAAAATACACTCATCCACAAAAACAATTTGCTCTAGATCTCTAAATAGTTAGAACTCAACTTCAACGTCTTTTTTGACCTTGATAGAGATGTGTGCTTCAGTATTGCGCTGACTGTGCTATCGTACTGCTTGATGCTAGATTCAATTGGATGGGCTGGACAAGAGAAGAGGTAACCTTCATTGCAACTTCCATTGATCGAGTGTTAGTTGCTTTTTCTTTTGACCCAGGTGGGAAAGTTTACCAAGCCAACCTTTGCTTTTGTAGTTCTCCCAAGGACAACTCGTCTATTCTCAAAGCCCTTATTTTTGAAATAAATTTGGCAAAAATATAACTCTTCTAAAAAATACACTATACTGAGTTTTGAACTCCATAAGAGTCCAACAATCGTCGACATATGGTTTTGGCATTAACATCGAATTCAACTAAAAAACCAAAGGTGACAATGACAATTACAATGAATGATGACATAGAGAAGGAAATGAAAAAGAAAATAAGTGACAATATAAGATAACCACCATGTGCATATTGTCATTGATAGTGCCTTTGCGATAACAAGTCACACATATACAAAATACTTCACAAAATTTCAAGTTTCTACCAATTTTCACTAGTTCAAGACCAATGGTAGACTAATAAAGAAATTAAGAAAAAAATCATTATGATCAAGAACATGTTGGAGATGTTGTTGATATAAAACTGCCCCAAAAATATCATACCAAATACCAGTTTATATAATATTTGAATAAGTTAATGCTCGACACGCGTATATATAGAAAAAAAATTCACATCACTTTGAATTATATGCTTTCTTGCTACTTCATACTTGTCGTATTTAAAAGTTATAACAAGTTTATACTTGGCGTATATAATTCTCATTCAAATTGTATTCTGTTTTAATCATATTACTTGTTATGATTAAAATATCTATTAAGCTTATGTTATATTTTAAATTAATGAATTATTGGATTTTGTATAAAGTTTTATTTAATTTTGACTTAGATGACAATTTGGCTGGAATCCCTAATATTAACTAAGAAGACTCATCTAAAAACAAATAAAACAATCTAAAGTCGACGAAATCTATTGAAGTGTGTGAGTTCCAATTAATGACATTTAAAAGTTCTTAAAAAGGTTTTTCTAAATTTTTTTACATGAAAATGTTAAATGGTAAAGTAATATGCAGAAGATCGCATAGGAGTTCCTTGAAAGAGTTGTCAATTGAGGTAAAAATTGTGTTAGTATTTCTAGGTTAAGTAGTTTATTCCTATCAAAACCTTTTACATATTCATCGATAATTATACTGAAGCTTTATAAAGAATTTGAAAAAAGTAAGTATTCATTCAAAGGATGAGAGCTATCAATTAAAGAGTGAATCGCTCAATCGTGTGTTGTATGTATATTACCTATGGTTCTATTTACCTTTCTCCTAAAATAAAGAAATATATAGATTAAAAATATTATTTATTTAGTTGAATCAGCCTCTCACTTTGACTACATGAAATATTAAAGAAGGACATAAATATTTCAAAACTGTCACATTAATAACCCTTTGAAAGAAGCAGAAAAGATGCAACAAACAAATGGTAATAAATGTCTTTCAAAATTAAATTAATACTCATTAAAATATATTTATGTTTTATATATATTTAATATCTATTTCACTAAGTGAAGTGTTGTGGTGGTTCAACACTCTTTAAGCAAGTAGTTGGGGATTCAATTCTCGACTCATGCGAATGAAAAAAACTTATTAGTCAGCCTCTACTGCTTAGTGCACTGATGATGAGGCAATGTATTAGTCTTACAACTTCCAGCTATAGTGATACCTTGGATAAGATTGTTTTTACCACTTTGTTAAAAAACAAATAACACCTTACCACATTAATGTGGTAATTGGCTTAATCGCACTTTTGGTCCCCCACGAAAGCGATGTGTGCCATCAGGGTCCCTAAAAATCTCATTATGCATCCCCAACGTTAACCTCCGTTAACAGTTTTGATCCCTAGGCAGTTTTCCATCCAAAAATTAATGGTTTCGGGGATCAAAAGTGTAATTAAGCTGAAAAGATTCTTGAAAAATAAAAAATCCAAAAACATTAATGTTGTTCTTCATCTTCATCATCTTCCTCTATTATCTTCAAACCCAAAATCCGAGAAATATCCAAAAAAATCAAACCCATAGCAGACCCAGATTACACATCTTAACACCCCACACTACTACTTTTTTGAAAAAACCAAACTCATTGCAAACAAAAACTGGGGAAAACGCTACATAGCATACCACACCCCACCATGTAACCCCAAATACTCCATCCAAAATCCTCCATACTCACCCAATGCCCATAGAAAAACCATAAATAACAAATCCACTAGCCACCTATAAACAGCATATCAGCAACAGCCACAGCATATGCGAGGGAGTACACCGGGTTCAAAATTTTCAGATCTGAAAGCATTCCCCAAAAGACCCGTAGCACATGAACCTAGAAGCATTGAAAGACTCCAAGAGAGTCAAATTTGTGAGAGAACCTGTTCACGTTGACAGCCACCACTCTAGAGAATCAAAGCTGCAAGCCACCACTGCGCACCTTCTGAAGCCATCTTCATCGTTGTTCCTCACCGCAGTAATCACCCTGGAAGCCACTGATCTCTATCTCTCTCTCTCTCTCTCTCTCTTTCGTAAGTGGAAAACCTGAATCTTGTCTGATTTCTGGATTGATTTAGGTTTTATAAGATTATAGGGTTGATTGGGGCAAGCTGATTTCTGGGTTTATTACTTCTATGTATGCTGATTTCTGAGTTTATTGATCCGAAACCTAATCCCCAATCTTGGTGGATGAAGGTGAGAAGGTTTGGTTCAAGAGTGGGTGAAGGTGATTTTGATTAGAGTGGGAGGATTTTTTATTTATTGGGAGGATAAATTTTATTTTGATTTAGTACGTTTAGATGAAGATAATGGAAAAATGGAATGAAGACAATGAATATCTGGGTTTTTCAGATGAAGGTTTCTATCCTAACAATCATGTTTTTTGGGTTTTTAAGTTTATTTTATTGTTATGGTTTAATTAAATTTTTGTCCTTAGAAACGTTAGTTTTTGGATGGAAAACTGTTCGGGGACCAAAACTGTTAACGGAGGTTAACGTTGGGGATGCAGAATGGGATTTTTAAAGTTTAGGGACCCCGATGGCACATATCGCTTTCGTGGGGGACCAAAAGTGCGATTAAGTCGTGGTAATTCTTTAAAAAAAATATTAATGTGGTAATTAGTCAACTCAACTCAAAATAAAAATTAATGCGAGCAATCAATTCATTGAATTCAATTATACGACTTTATTGGTTATTATTAACTAATGCGACAATGTCCATTAAATTCTCACACGTAAGCCATATGTTATGAAAAAAAACTAATGATAAACTCTTATATAATGACTCACAAAACTCATTGCAAATCACCTTATCCACATAAGAACCTTCAACTCACTCCCTCTCTCAATCACCACAATCACCCAGCCCAGCTTCTTCACCATGGCCAATACAAACAACTCTAGCCATGTGTTCCGTGCTAGAACATAGAGAGGGAAGGTAGTGCCCAAAGTATGAGGAAGGTGATGAGAATGCTTAGAGAGAGAAACTCTAACCGCTTAGAGGGAGAAACTGTAACCGCTTAGAGGGAGAAACTCTAACCGCTTAGAGAGAGAAAGTATAACTGAATTTCAATGCTATTATTATTCAAATGAGCTAAGAGTCCCTTACAGTTGGTATTCCCCTCCTATTTATAGAGGTGGAGGTTGGCTTTGGCGCTCTTAGTCTGTCCGAATGGGCCAGTTGGGCCTCGGGAAGGGAGGCCCAAGGTCATGGCGCGTCCCACGCCCAAGGTCGGGTCTCCTGGGCAAGGGACCCTGGGGTCTCGCCCAGTCCACAAGTCCACAAGACACCGAGCTCGAAGCATGAGAGCTAAGTGTGTCTTTAAGCAAGAAACAAGGCGAGAGCCCTAAGGATGCCGACTAAAACTTAAAAACTTAAAATCTAGAAGTAAAAAACGATGGCCAACACGGCCTGATAAAAAAAGCCTTTTGCAATCGACACTTTGGGCCTTCAGCTACGCCCTCTTCTTCCGGGCGACCCCAGTCCACAAGCAGGCTTGTGGTGGGGGCTTCTAGTCCACCCGCCTCACCATAGTTATGCACGTGCCTTGAATCGTGGAACTCTGTCGCTTGTTGTGTCCATCCCACGCGTCGAGCCTTGAAGTGACGCCAGGGTCAGTGAATCCACAAAATCTCAACCGCTACCTTTGACATGTCCCTTCCAGTCACATCACAACTTTGACAATTTGAATTTTAACCAATTGGCAGCAACCGTTGCAGCTTTTCTTTTAATGCGTCTTTCTCACTCCCCAGAATTTCGCAACTGCAATCATGTCATTTCCTGACGTCATGGGGCACAACCTCCCTTTTTCCTCCACCTCTCTCGGTAACCGTCCACAACTTCTTCCTACACGTCCCCCTCTGCACGTCACTCCCCGCTTATAACAGCATTATCTTACTAACCCCTTTCGTTCCTTTACGATTACGAACCTTTGCTTCATCACCCTTACGCGAACTTGTCCAATGTTAAAATTACCTTTATTCCTTGCAATCCCTCTTCAATGACTCCAAAGCGCCAGACCAAAAGCTCCAAACGTAATGTCGTCGCTACCACCTGTTTACACCAAATTTTGGTAAAACAAATAGAGAATCCAATGATCAATCTGGGGACTGGATTCGAGTCCTCTTGAGTTCTTTGGTGAAAACGTTTGAGTGTCAATTCCAGATTTTTTCATGAAGAACAAGATAAAGTAAAGAAATTGAGGCAAATAAAGGCAAAATAAAAGGGAAAAAGAAGAAAAGATGAAACAATATGAATTGAAATGCAAAGTAGATGAGATTACACCACAATCATGCTCATGATCTCCTAATTGCCATTTGTCTGTGTGATTGACTTGTTGGTTTTCAGAGTCTAAGAGCCTAAATGTGTGAAATCTAATTATTCTTAGTTACAACCTACTATTTATAATGTTTGAAATAAAACTGCTAACATAATCCTATGATTAAGATTTAAACATAGAAAATAACTTCCTAATCAGAGCCTTTGATTTCTTGTAACCGCCATCTTCAGTTCTGCTTCTGCCTTGCTAGATCTCCTTTCTTCCATTTTGCTTCCAACACTGTTGCATTTCTTCTTTTGCTATCGAAATCCTTTGCCTTTGGTCGAAATATACTTGTCTAGTGCCACACAAAGAATGTCGAAATATTACTCCATATACTACAAGCACCCAGACTTAAGTTCACAATATATATTAAAGGTCGAATATTATATAACATTGTCTTTGAATCATGATGCCACTATTTCGACCTTGGGAAACATAAACAAAGTCACTATATAATTCCAAGATTAATGATCGAACATATCTTAACTTCACAGGCAACATGAAACTTAAATTGTCTTTGGTTTATTGGCTTATCAATTTGGCATGAGAATTTGACCAATAATGAGTATGAATTTCGACCCAGCAAGCTATAACATTCGACATGTATGTATTTGACAATAATTTAGCAGTAAGATAAAAACTACACTAAAACATAACATGTATCTATGTGCACCATATCTCAATAATTAATTTCTAAACCTGAGAATTTTGGTGTAAACAGAGGCCCCCCAAAATGTTGTTTCTCGAAGGAAGTGAGAGGAATAACATTTTGAATTATGCCACAAAATTAACTAAACATTGTATGGCTTTCTTAAATAACTTGGCCAATTCCTTGGGGAAAGCTTATGAGGATTTCAGCCACATTTTTTTTATATAGGGACTTGCTAGCACCAAAATTTACAGGTTTGGAAATTAGCCATTGAGATATGGTGTACATGGATGCATGACATGTTTCAGTGTAATTTATACTTTACTGCCAAATTAGTAGAAGTTGCTGGGGTCGAAATTGTAATTAAGGATATCTTGGACCAGTATTTCGACCAGATAGGAGAAAACACTTCTTCGACCCAAGTGTTGATAGTATATAAATCAATGGCAAAGGCTATTAGACAGAGTGAGAAAACATGGCAACATGTTAATGCCAAGGTGTACTTTAGTCGAAATATATATATGACATATATTGGCAGAGTTACTCGAAGTTATATGTTGGAGGCTAATGGATTTGGCTACTATTATATACTATGCCAAGGTCAATCTCTTCTAGATTTTAGATTGAGATTGTGGCAATACCAATCATGAGATTACTGGAACATGATTTGGATGCTATATATGTATGCATATTAAGAATTGATAGAGCTCGACATAGTGATGTTTTCGACTAAACCATGAACAACATTTGAAGCCACTTTTTCGATGAAGATATGGAGACCCTCGAAGGAACAAAGGATGAAGAGTCAGCAGCAGAAGTTATGAGGTGGAAAGTTACCGGAAGAGGTTGTCAAAGGAAGCAGTTACTAGCACTTACTTAGTGGCTTAAGTGGAGGTTATTAGTGGCTTAGGCAGTTTATTTTAAATAAACACATGTCCTTTAGTGGGCAAGAGTAGTTATCAGAAACTTAGTCTATAAATACTAGTTCAAATTGTAATGTAAGTAGACTCACACAATTACTCAAAACTCTCCATGGATGCCTTCAAGTCTCATGTGACATATGGCTACAAAGAGACTAAGAGTGTGCTGTGATTCTCACATTTAATTTTCAATGCAATTTCATTTCCTTGCCATTTTGATTTCCTTTTACTTTCTGTTCTTCTTTTTTTTTTTCCTTTCAATCTTTTACCTTTCCCTTTTGTTCATACCGTTCTTCACAAAAACCCAGCCTTGACATTTAAAACGTCTTCACTAAAGAACCCGAAGAGGACTCCAAATCCGGTCCTTAAATTGCTTTTGGATTCTGCTTGTTTACCAAAATTCAGCGTAAACAAATTGGCACACCTGGTGGGACCATTTTTGTGGAAACTAAGTTTTAAAGTGTCATTTATATCTGGCCTTGAATCTATTTGGGTTTCAGGATTCAATATTAAGACCATAAGTGATTTGACATTGTTCGTGTATCCAATATCACTATACCCAGATTTCTTTACTTGATAAAGGCCATATTTTTCTTATATATCACTAGTTTCATACAAAGGAGATATATTTGGCCTCTAAATTGAATTCGAATTTGGATCAAAAGCTGGAGTCCACCGCCAATTATAATTGGTCCTTTTGATTTCAATTTAAGAAGTGAAGAATTTGAGAAAATGTTTAATGGCAGAATGATAAATGATGCCATTTCTGAAAATTCTGGGCAGAGAGCAAATCAAAATGGTCAAGAACATACCCAGTTCAACACATTGGGAATGACCATGCCTTTGATTCAAAGTGGTTCAATGAATTTATTTCCTTCAAATTCAACCACTAATATTGATTTACAATTAATAAGGCAACAAATTGACGAGAGTAAGTACAACATGGTGAACATGTTGACACAACAGATGTCAACTATGCTTAATCCTCTCATTCAAAATACTCAACACTTGACTCGACAATTGTGTCGAATTGCTGATGTTTTTGGAGCACCGCCTTTGAACCAAACGTTCCAGCAAGTTCCTGATTATGGTCAAAGTGTGCCTCTAAATTTTACTCAACATGAAGTTCAGAATTTTAGTCAAAATGAGCCTCAAAATTTGCCTCAAGATCAGAATTTTGGTCCAAACGAAGTTTTGAATGGACAAGAAAATTCAGTCCAGAATCAGCCACAGAATTTTGATCAGAATTTAGACAACAATGTCTTAGTTAATCGAAATCAAAATGACTATGGGGGGCCACAAAAGTCGAAGAAGTTCTAAATCATCATGGTTTCAATGTTGGATATGCCAATCGTCCAAATTTCACGTCTCCGTTTTCTGAAGTAGTTCTTCAAGCAGAACTTCCAAGGGGAGGAAATGTTCCAAAAGTTACTAAATTTTCAGGAGACACAGGTGAATCAACTGTTGAACATATTGCAAGGTACCAGCTTGAAATTGGTGATCTTGCTAACAATGAACAGTTGAAAATGAAATATTTTCCAAGTTCCTTGACGAAGAATGCTTTCACATGGTTTACTACTCTACCTCCTAATTCGATCCATAATTGGAATGAATTGGAGATGGCTTTTCATGAGCAATTCTTTAGAGGAGAAACCAAAGTGTCATTACTGGACTTGGCTAATGTTGAGAGGCAACCGAATGAGCCAATAGATGACTACTTAATTCGATTTAGGCATATGGAAACTAGATGTTCTACTCATGTGCCTGAATTCAAATTAGTAAAAATGGCTATTGGGGGCCTAGACTATTCAATTAAAAAGAATTTGGTTAATGATGAGTTCATAGATATGACTCAATTGGCTCATAAGGTTAAAAGAGTAGAGAAACTAAGGCTTGAGAAATACAAGCCTGAAGAAGTTTTTCAAGGAGAAGAAAGTTCTTGCATAAGAGCCACTCAGAATCCTGAAATTGGTCAAGATGAAATTGATCAATCTGATGAGGATAGTGGTAGTGATGAAAATGAAGTGAATATGGCTGAATTTAAGCCAAAGTCTCCCTATACTTATGAAGATGGGAGCAAAAGAAAATTTCCAGCAAAATCCTTTAAAGAATTGAAGACTACAAGTGGCTATCAGAAGGTTATGGTGAAAAGGAGCCAGAATTTTCCAAGGACCTCAAGCCCAAAAGGGGTTGGCTGAAATATAAATATTTTTGTTTGAAATTCGGCATACATTGCAGGAATTCGGCACACGTTGCCGAAAATAAAAGAGAAATGTTCTTCGTGGCAAAATGATATGCCAACTTGGTAATAAACAGTGAATTGGTCGAAGTTTGTGTTGCTAAGTATTGGGGTCATGGTTGAGATTTGATACTTTCTTTGGATTGATATTATATGTTGATGAAACATATTGCCATGGTAATATCCAAATGCCAATGTCGAAATGTTGAAATTGCATGATGGTACTGGACGTATCTCGACCACGTTAGAAAATGATATCATTTCGACCAAAGAAAATGAATAATGGCTTACTCTTGAACTCTTCCAATTTTCTAATTTTTCCACTAATCTTTGGCTTAGCCATTAAATGGTTTAGTCGAATTTTATATGCTGAAGGTGGCAGGTGGCAATCGAAATGGAGAGTTACAAATTCAAAGGAAAAGTGGTTAAGTGATTTCAAAAGGCCATGGGGTGTTTGCTTAAAATTTTGGTGATATAACTCAAAATGTTATTCCTCTCACTTCATTCGAGAAACAACATTTTGGGGGGCCTCTGTTAGCACCAAAATTTACAGGTTTGGAAATTAGCCATTGAGATACGGTGTACATGGATGCATGACATGTTTCAGTGTAATTTATACTTTACTGCCAAATTAGTAGAAGTTGCTGGGGTCGAAATTGTAATTAAGGATATCTTGGACCGGTATTTCGACCAGATAGGAGAAAACACTTCTTCGACCCAAGTGTTGATAGTATATAAATCAATGGCAAAGTCTATTAGACAGAGTGAGAAAACATGGCAACATGTTAATGCCAAGGTGTACTTTAGTCGAAATATATATATGACATATATTGGCAGAGTTACTCGAAGTTATATGTTGGAGGCTAATGGATTTGGCTACTATTATATATTATGCCAAGGTCAATCTCTTCTAGATTTTAGATTGAGATTGTGGCAATACCAATCATGAGATTACTGGAACATGATTTGGATGCTATATATATATGCATATTAAGAATTGATAGAGCTCGACATAGTGATGTTTTCGACTAAACCATGAACAACATTTGAAGCCACTTTTTCGATGAAGATATGGAGACCCTCGAAGGAACAAAAGATGAAGAGTCAGCAGCAGAAGTTATGAGGTGGAAAGTTACCGGAAGAGGTTGTCAAAGGAAGCAGTTACTAGCACTTACTTAGTGGCTTAAGTGGAGGTTATTAGTGGCTTAGGCAGTTTATTTTAAATAAACACATGTCCTTTAGTGGGCAAGAGTAGTTATCAGAAACTTAGTCTATAAATACTAGTTCAAATTGTAATGTAAGTAGACTCACACAATTACTCAAAACTCTCCATGGATGCCTTCAAGTCTCATGTGACATATGGCTACAAAGAGACTAAGAGTGTGCTGTGATTCTCACCTTTAATTTTCAATGCAATTTCATTTCCTTTGCCATTTTGATTTCCTCTTACTTTCTGTTCTTTTTTTTTTCCTTTCAATCTTTTACCTTTCCCTTTTGTTCATACCGTTCTTCACAAAAATCCAGCCTTGACATTTAAAACGTCTTCACTAAAGAACCCGAAGAGGACTCCGAATCCGGTCCTTATATTGCTTTTGGATTCTGCTTGTTTACCAAAATTCAGCGTAAACATGACTCAACATTCTTTCCAGTTCAGGTCGAAATAGTAGACTAAACCTCATCATATTACTTGGTCGACAAAATGAATTTCACTTAGTCAATGACCATAAAAATTTCGACCAAGCTTACCAATCAAGATATATGTGGATCGCAACCAGCAACCATATTTTTAAATCTATTCAGATCTATTGGTCGCTTACTTGGGTTTATTTACCTTTCAATTGCCAAGATTGATACCATTTTTCATATCTGGCATCTATGAAGCAATTTCTACATATATGTCATTAGAATCCAATATCAAAAACCAAGTTTTTGAACCAATCATCAACATCACCTTCGACTTGGTTTACTACTTTGCCAATGACATTAGAATTTTCAACCATGTATATTCAGGTCGAAGCCAAAGATGATAAAGCTACATGCCATTCTTCAATTTTTTTTTTCGACCAACTCACTTAATCCCTTCGATCTTAACAATTTAGAGCCTCTTGACATACTGTTCTCGAATCATCAATTTGGCAGAAGCATTATTTCGAATGCTAAAACCATATGCTGGGCAAATTAATATTCCGACATTTATCATGTGGTCTCGAAAACCAACTCTTTTACGGCTGCGAAAGCCGATTTTATTTTCGGTCATATAGACCGAAATTCGAACTAAAGTATTTGTACTTCAGCCAATCCCTTTTGGGTTTGAAGTTCTTGGCCAATCTTGGCCTCTTTTAACCATCATCTTCTGATAATCATTTTTAGTCTTCAACTTTTTAAATGATTTTGCAGAAATTTTTCTCTTATTCCCACCTTTATGGCCAAAAGGCTTTAAAATATGAGAAGTATAGGGAGGCATCACCTTAAATTCAGCCATATTTACTTCATTTTCATCACTATCACTATCCTCATCATCAGATTGATCAAATCCATCTTGACCAATTTCAGGATTTTGAGTGACTTTTACGCAAGAACTTTCTTCTCCTTTACAATATTTTTCAGGCTTGTATTTCTCAAACCTTAGTTTCTCTACTCGTTTAACCTTTTAAGCCATATCCCTGAACTCATCGTTAACCAAGTTCTTTTTAATCGAATAGTCTAAATCCCCAAAATTGTGTTGACAAATTCTTCCTTGGAGATTATCAACATTCTGATTTTCGACTAAGTTATCAGGTTCATTTCGACCCAAATTCTGAATTTCATTTTGAGTCAAGTTTTGATGAACATTTTGACCATAATCAACAATTTGCTGGATCGTTCGGTTCAAAGGCGGTGCCCCAAAAACATCAGCAATTCGACACAGTTGTCGAGTCAAGTGTTGAGAATTTTGATTCATATTTTGAATGAGAGGATCAAAGATAATTGACATTTGTTGTGTCAACATGTTCACCATATTGTACTTACTCTCATCAATTAGTTGCCTAATTGATTGTAAATCAATATCAGTGGTTGAATTTGAAGGAAATAAATTCATTGAACCACTTTGAATCAAATGCATGGTCATTCCCAATATGCCGAACTGTATATGTTCTTGACCATTTTGATTTTCTTCTTGCCCATAATTTTCAAAAATGGCAACATCTGTTATTTTGCCATTAAACATTTTCTCAAGTTCTCCACTTCTCAAAAACAAATAAGAGTACAATAACGATCAATGTCCAGTTTCGATGTTGGACACAATGAGAACTCAATTTGAAGGCTAAAATATTGTCTGAAACTAACAATATATAACATTTATCAAATCATGAAATTTGTGTATATTCAAGTGCAAGTGAACACGGGTGCACGTAGAATTTCAACCACAAATCAAAACCAAGTATCGCTTTGAGCACGTTCACAACAGACTCAAGACCAAATTGATTGACACTTTGAAAAACATAATTTTCACAAAACTTGTCCCACTTAGTGTGCCAATTTGTTTACACTAAATTTTGGTAAAATAAATAGAGAATCCAATGATCAATCTGGGGACTGGATTCGAGTCCTCTTGAGTTTTTTGGTGAAAACGTTTGAGTGTCAATTCCAGATTTTTTCATGAAGAACAAGATAAAGTAAAGAAATTGAGACAAATAAAGGCAAAATAAAAGGGAAAAAGAAGAAAAGATGAAACAGTATGAATTGAAATGCAAAGTAGATGAGATTACACCACAATCATGCTCATGATCTCCTAATTGCCATTTGTCTGTGTGATTGACTTGTTGGCTTTCAGAGTCTAAGAGCCCTAAATGTGTGAAATCTAATTATTCTTAGTTACAACCTACTATTTATAATGTTTGAAATAAAACTGCTAACATAATCCTATGGTTAAGATTTAAACATAGAATATAACTTCCTAATCAGAGCCTTTGATTTCTTGTAACCGCCATCTTCAGTTCTGCTTCTGCCTTGCTAGATCTCCTTTCTTCCATTTTGCTTCCAACACTGTTGCATTTCTTCTTTTGCTATCGAAATCCTTTGCCTTTGGTCGAAATATACTTGTCTAGTGCCACACAAAGAATGTCGAAATATTACTCCATATACTACAAGCACCCAGACTTAAGTTCACAATATATATTAAAGGTCGAATATTATATAACATTGTCTTTGAATCATGATGCCACTATTTCGACCTTGGGAAACATAAACAAAAAGTCACTATATAATTCCAAGATTAATGATCGAACATATCTTAACTTCACAGGCAACATGAAACTTAAATTGTCTTTGGTTTATTGGCTTATCAATTTGGCATGAGAATTTGACCAATAATGAGTATGAATTTCGACCCAGCAAGCTATAACATTCGACATGTATGTATTTGACAATAATTTAGCAGTAAGATAGAAACTACACTAAAACATAACATGTATCTATGTGCACTATATCTCAATAATTAATTTCTAAACCTGAGAATTTTGGTGTAAACACCACCCCTCTCCGGTGCGTTTCTCCTGTTCTCCCGCCCCCTCCCGAAGGCGTTCCTCTTAAAGAAAAAGACGGCATTGCCTTCCGAACGAAGACTTGGAAAACTTTAAGTGCTCCCGCCGTGAGGGCTTTGCCCGCCGGGACAATGCCTAACCAACGGTCAAGCTTGAAAAAAGAATCGTCCATTTGGGAGATTTCCACAGAATCCGGCGGATTTTGTCATGAGAAACCTCTTGACAAGCTTCTGTATGTCAGTGCCTGCTCACCCCTTGAACGCCCTTGGCTTCGTCCCAAAGACGACTTCGTGGGTGCTCCTCACTTTTTTTACGTGTATGGGTATATGTTCACAAATTTGAAGATTAAATTTCGTTTTTCCCCTTTTATCTGCTCCGTTCTTCACAATATCAATGTGACTCCTAGTCAACTTCATCCCAACAGTTGGGCCTTCCTCTGGTGTTTCGAAATTCTCTGCGACGCGATTCACCAGGAACCTGAACCTTTGACCTTCTTTTATTTCTATCGCGTATCTGTCCAGCCCTCCCCGCAACGCAGCTGGGTTTCCCTGGAAGCTAGGCCTGGTCGCCAGCGCTTCATCCCTATCTGGCCTAGCATCACCATCGATTTAGCCAGGAAATTCTTCAGGGTTGTGGTGTCCCACGAATATCCTGAGGTTTTCACACACAGAGATGGCACCGCTCGATTTCCTTTCTACTGGACTCAGGGCGCGCGCCAGATAATTGACCCGTCCGAGGACTCCCTCACTCCTGAACACAAGGCTGTCATCGACTTTCTGGCCCGTCTCGCCGTTTCAGACTGCTCTCGCGTGATTGGTAAATCTTCCTCTTCTACCCCTCTCGTTCTTTCTATTTTCTACCAGCTTACATTTTCCTTCTCTTTTTTTATTTTTATTTTTAGGGCAAACTCACTGTGTCGATGAGGAGCTTCTGGCGGCCTTTGAGAAGAAAAAGAACGTCTCCTTTCCCCCTCGAATAAATTTGAAAGGCGACAAGGCGTCTATGTTGAGAATCCAGGCGGGCGGGAAACGGCCCCTTGGCGAGGAGGATCCTCGCCCTTCCCCAAAAAGGTTGAACTCCGGCGAGCCTTCTGGGACCATTCGCCAAAATCAATCAACAATAACCATGTCTTATCCACTAGAAAGCAGTAATGACGGAAACCAGTAAACGGCCGAAGTCTCTCAGAAAACGAAGACACACGCCTCAATAAGTTCACTTGGCCGAAGCCTCCAGAAAACATTTTCCCAATTCAGCATAATAATCATAATCCAATGTCAATCAATATAAACATCTTCATCTCAAACACAGGCAGTGCGATAAAAGCAGGCAAGACTCAAAGACACGCTAAAACTGAGTTACCCTTACCTTAGTCAATTTCCTTCCTAAACTGCAACTTCAATCCAATCACATCCTTGCTTTCCCGTGTCGGCTCGCTTCCCTTTTGTTCTTTGGCTTCCTCGCCAAGTGTTCCCGTTGTCCGTACCCTTCATAAGTACATATGCTAAACCTTAGCCTCTAAGATCATATCTAAAGTTCCAAAACAAGCTTAGCTAATCTTTCTAACTCACTTAGGCTAATTCACATGCTTTATGTTTCAAGGACTAAAGTCCAAACCGAAGATATTTGTGAGTTTAAAAGAAAGGTCCTTAAAAAAATCTCATTTTGCAAACAAGTCCTCAACTATAAGTGAGTTCTTTTTCAACCCTCAACCTTTAATAAATTTATCAAACAAACCCCAAGACTTTTAAGATTCAAGTTTAACCCAAAACTCTTCAGCCTCTTGTGTATTAAGCCCAAAGTTTTCCCACACTAAATTTTTAGTCCTCAAACTTAACTTAGGATTTTCACTAACCAAAAACAAGTTTTAGAATTAATTTTCCAAGCCCAAAACACAAGTCATAGGCTCGGCCACGTCTACATAAATATGTATAAATTTTCATTTTTCCCCAAATCACTTCCAAAGCAATTTTTAACATTTAAAAATAACTAATCAAGGCTTAAATTAAATCATTAAAATCTCAAAATCACTTAACTCAAAAAAACAACTTTTTAAAAAACTAATCGGTGAAATCCATAAATCCGGTGATGGAGAACAACAATTGTAAAAACATTTTGGATGGAAGTCATTTTTGAAAAAACATAACAAATCAAAACTCAAACTTTACCCATTAAAAACATGATAAAAAGGAGAAGAGGTTTTACCATGAAAAGAGAAGATAATGATGGTGAGGAGTGGCTGTCGTTGGTGACCAATGATGAAGGTGAAACCATGGGGGTTCTCTAGCCGTGGGTCATAGGGAGTGAAGAAAAGGCTCGAGCACTGTGTTGTTTTACTGGGTGAGGAATGAATCTCATATTTACTAGGAAGGGAACAAGCTTTGTGTGGCTGATTTCTTTATATGCTATAAAATAAAATAAAAACACTTGGGTGTTGCTTCTCTCTCTCGGTCCAGGAAGCAAGAAAATGATGAGAGAAAATGGTCTTAGTTGAATGGAAGAGAGAGGACGCAAGTTAGCATATGATAGGAGACTAAATAATTGGTATTATAAGGAAGAAGAGGATAAGAACGTGCGTGGACAAGAGAGTGGTACCAGATATATATATATATATATATATATATATAGAAATAGAGAAGAAGAAGAATAAGAAGAAAGATTATGGTCTGCTGCAAGAGAAAGAAAGAAACGTGACAATGAAAGAGAAGGAGAGAGTGAACGTGAGTGAGGGAGGATAAGGACGGATGGTTTAGATATTTAGGGAGAAGATATTTTAAAATCAGTACGAATTTATTTAGACACTGAATGATTTAATTTATAGAGTTAAGAGAAAAATATAGAGGTGATATATTATTATCTCAAAAATTATGAGGAACTCTATGAAATAATAAGATATAAAATTGAATCACTTTGAGCTAAATAAAATGATCCATGGACAAGAAAGTGAGTAAAAACTGAATTAAAGAATAATTGTGGGACAATTAGAACAAATATGACGTCGTCATATTATGCGTCTAAGCTAAGTATGAATTATAGGAAAATGACAATAGTGATTATTATCATTTGAGGAGAAAATATTTTGGAAACGACCTGCTCCAAAATCTGACACAAAACTGATTAAGGAAATATTCTCCGGATGAAAAAACTTCATTCACGAAAAAGATTTATTGAGACGAAATGATTATAACTACGTGGACGGAAACTCCGGAAGGAGCCCCGAACACAAATCCTTTGGGGCAGGGTCTCACTTTAGTCCCTGCGGAGATAAAGTCTAACTTTATCGGATTTCCGGAAAGCGAAACCTATCGATCTTACAGTCAAAAGTTCCATAATGGAACACTTGCCATAATCAAACATAAAACAATAGAATATAAACACTCAATTAAATTAATAAATCGAAAATAAATCAATAGTCTAGTTATTTAATTCTAAAATCCTGGGTCTTATAGTGATCACACAAGTGCAGTTGCGGGGCGAGAACTACGACGAATGGGCTCGAGCTGTAAGAATCTCTCTACGTGCACGGCGGAAGTGGGGTTTCATAGATGGAACTCTTGTTCAACCAGATGGAAAAGCCACAGAGATGGAAGACTGGTGGACTGTGCAGTCCATGCTCGTTTCATGGATAATGAATACCATCGAGCCTACCTTGCGTTCAACCGTGACATACATGGAGAATGCAAAGGAGCTATGGGAGGATTTTCGAGAACGCTTCTCAGTTGTGAATGGACTGAGGATCCAACAACTAAAAGCGGACCTAGCAGATTGCAAGCAGCAGGGAATGACCATGGTTGCATACTTTGGGAAATTAAAAACACTTTGGGATGAACTGGCAAATTATGAGCAAATCCCAAGGTGTTCATGTGGAGGATGCAAATGTGATATTGCATCTAAACTTGAGAAGAGAAGAGAAGAGGAGAGGGTTCATCAATTCTTGATGGGCCTCGATGATGTGAGCTATGGTACGGTGCGCTCTAACGTACTAGCTGTTGATCCATTACCCTCACTGAATCGGGTATATGCTACCTTGGTTCAAGAAGAGAGAATGAAAACAATTACAAGATCAAAGGAAGAAAGAGGAGAAGTCATGGGCCATGTTGTACAAGCAGGACTTAAGACAAAGGGGCGGCCAGATCCAAAAGACAAATCAATGGTGTGTTCACACTGTGGTAAAACAGGACATGATGGTAAAAGTTGCTTCCAAATTATTGGACATCCTGAGTGGTGGGGTGAACGTGCACGCAAAGAAGGTGGAACCAATGGCAGAGGTCAACAACGAAGTGGAACTTCTGCAGGACGTGGAAGAGGAGGGATGGTTCGTGCTAATATTGCCCATTAATTATATACCCAGTTACATCTACCCAGCTTCATCTACCCATATATCTTTGTATTTCTTTTAACTAATTTATTCTCTTTCTTAAGGCTATAAAAAGAAAACTCTTGAAGCATATTTCAATTTTGGAATTGAGAGTTTTCTCCGTTTGTCTTTAGGCTTCTAATTAAGCCAGGTATCAAATAGTTTGGACAATGGTAATTGAATGAAAGATATTTTAGAGTAGCTCTATACCATCACTTAATACAAACTGGTTTAACTAAAATGTAGGTTAAATTTCTATAATATTTTTGAAAATTTCCAGGCTCTTTTAATTCAAATATTAATCAGATCCGTATCATTTTTCTAAAAACAATGAAATTGTTATCCAGCACCAGATTTTGTATTAGCTAGGGAGGCGCCAAAAACTGTTTCATGAAACAACACCAAATCAACCAGTAGGACGAATCAATGCATTTAGTGAAATATCACCAGAAGAAAACATACATGCACAAAACCCGTGCAATTGAGAACAGAGTAAAAGAATGAAGGTAGAGACAAAAACAGACTAATTCAACTTTCAAAAGAATTTAAGCTTATTTTCATGTGATTAGGTCTTGAATTATGTGCATTCTTTCAGTATGTCAGTGATTAACCCGTTGAACTCAGAACATTGCTCCTTTAATAAGGAAATAGGGAGAAAGGCAAGACAAACTGTAGGATAAGATTTTCAAGAATCATTGTCAATGTAAAATTCTTCACAGCTAATGGAAACTAAACCCAAATCACATATCACTTATATCAGCATGGAAAATATTGATGTTCCTACCAACAGGAAGAAATAAATAAAGAGATATATTTAATATCAACTCATCATATCAACCACTCAAAACCAATATAAAACAAGCATATTCATTCATGTCAGAGTATGCAAGCTAATATGCGGGTGTATATACAGGGGCGCAGCCAAGGCCCGGCCTGCTAGGGCAGGTGCCCAGGCTCCCCCAAAAAAATTCTCAAAAAAAAAAAAATTGGTTGTAAAAAAGAAGAAGGAATGGGCCAAACATTTGTTGGCTGGCCCAGGCTCATGAGTGTTGGCTGGCCATGTTACACGAAAAAGATGAATAAATGGGCAAAATATGAAAACAAATAAACTTAAGGGACTAAAATAATAAAGTCACCAAAGAACCAGAACCTTCTAGATTGAATCTCTATTCACGCGTTCGAACTCACTCTCGATCTCACCAACACGTTTCACGCACGGCAACACCAAGCGTCCAGCAACCTCCAGCGCGCCCAGGGCCACCGTCGCCGCCGTACGACTCGCTCCTTTGGCCTCCCTCCTTCGACCGCCACTGCTAATCTCACCCTCTCAAACCCCCTCCTTCGAATCAGACGCCAATCTCCTCTCCCACCGCCATGAAACTCTGTGACATTCCAAACCTCGAAGACGCCAATGAAGCTGGTGGATCGAACCGTAAACAGTGTACCCTGATATTGACAGAGGGGATTTCTGCGATGAGCCTTGTTGTAAGTCTTCAGTTTCAATTTACAATTCCCCTTTATTTTTCATATAAACTTCAATTTACAATAAACTTCTTCAATTTACGATAGATGGCTGCGCTCTCTGACGCGCAACGGGACTATTTTGGTGTTTTTGCATTGAATGGCAAACTTCTAAATGCGATGAAGACAAACCCTAAGGAGTTTATAAAAAAGGCTAAAACTCGAGGTATATTGAAAATTCTCGGATTTAAACCAAGGAAAGAATTGACCAAAAAAAAAACCAAGGAAAGAGAGTATAGACGAGTCCATGGAGTCTTTTATGTTAGATTTATTTATAATTAATTATCTCTTTTGTTATGTGGATTAAAATTATCAATTAATTAGAATATATTTTGTTTAGTCATTAATATCAATTATGTGAATTATGTAATTTAATTCAATTACATGTATTATGATGGATGGTAGATTAGGCTTTTGTTATTAACTGTCCTATGATGGGTTAGGTCAGTTAACTCTGCCTAATGAGGGGACCCTGGTCTCAACTGGTGATATATAAATTGCTGCCCCATTAGATAGTTTATCCCGAGAACGTATTACCAGGTGTTGAGAGCAGTTCCACTCCTCTGGGTCCTTTTCACTTTCATTATCTGGTCAAACAACAGACTCATGGATTCTTTAATGCTTCCAGGTGCACAATTCATTTACACTATTGAATCACAACATGTTATAATCTGTATCTATGTTTATATGATCTATTTGGGGTCAATTAAATTTCAGCATTTTAGATATGGCCGGGTGATGTTTATGGCTGATCAGGTAAGTTGCCTAAAGATTGTATAGTTTTTAATCATGTTTTGACTTTGTTTTGTCTTAACGTACTAGTTACTACCTTGTTTTTTGTTCAGGACTATGATGGATCTCACATCAAGGGGTTATTGATAAACTTCTTTTATATGCTCAGCCCATCACTGCTTAGAATTCCATATTTTTTGTCTGAATTGATCACTCCCATAATAAGGGTAAGTTGTTAGAACCGATACCAGATTACACCTAATCACACACACACAATCAAGAAGAAAGCTCACTCCAGAATTCACACTGAATTCTGGAAGTTGAGAAGCATCGTTTATTGATAATTTTGGGAAAAAGGGGAAATACAATTCTCTTGGAGAAGAAGAACACTGAATCCCACGATTCAGTTCCAACAACCTTCAACTTCCCAAAAGATGCTATTCCTAACTAACTTCCTTCTATTTATAGAAGTACTAACAGAATAGCTATTATTTACAGAATAGTCCCTAAGAACTACTTATTACTGTTTAACCTCCTAGCCATTATAATTCTGGCTAATTACATATTAAACCCCAAAAGCTACTAACAGACCTACTCTTTCTGTCTTCTGACATAAACAGAAGTAATAGGTTTCCCCTTGATTCTATCATAAGTAAGTATGAGAAATTATCTTTTGTTGATAATGATACTTATCATTTATTATACTTATCATTTTTACGCTTTGGAAATCACACAGGCTTTTCATTGCAATGGGATTCAAAAATTATCATTTTATTCATATCCCGAATATGAAAAATGGTGGAAGAACTGGGGGAATTCTGATTGGAGAATCAAGTACTATAAGGTGGTGTTTTTAACTTGTAGAACCACATGTTTTTTTTTCTTCTTCTAGTTTTTCCTTATTTGGCTTCTGGTGTTTTTCTATAGGGGCTGGGTAGCTTTACTCATGAGGAAGGGAAAGAATTCTTTCAAAATGTTGAAATTCAGAGAAAATACTTTGTTTGGCGCAACGATGAGGATCTAGATGCCATTAATATTGCATTCTCGAAGTCAAAGACTAGAGAAAGGAGGGGATTGATGCTTAAATTTAAGGTGGTAGACACATTTTTATTTATACACATGTTAGTTGTAGAGAAGCTAATAAAAAGTCGTTTCTCTTTTCTTGCAGTCTAGCGATTATCGCGATTATACAGATCTTAGTATCTGCTACAAGGATTTTCTACAGAAAGAATTTATATTGTACTCGATGGCGAGTGTACGGAGGTGCATTCCTTCGTTGATAGATGGTCAGAAGCCCTCCCAAAGGAAGATCCTTTACGGTGCATTCAAGAGAGAGTTGTTCACTGAAATAAGAGTGGACAAACTTATTGGTTATGTAGCTGAGCATTCTGCTTACCACCATGATGAATCCAGTTTGGCTACCACCCTTATGAGAATGGCTCGAGATTATGTTGGTAGCATGAATATAAATCTCCTGATGGCAAACGGTCAATTTGGTACTCATATCCAGGTGAGATGAAACTGCTTATGAACTTTGTTTGAATTTTCTCCATGCTTTTGTAGTACTTACTCAATAACTTGCTCTTCCAGGGTGGCAAAGACCATGCATCTCCAAGATACATATACACTGAGCTTAACCCTATTTCTCGTTTCCTCTTCCCCGAGATTGACAATAAACTTCTCAAATACTTGAATGAGGATGGAATCTCAGTTGAACCTGAGTGGTATTTTCTTTTTTCTCTTTTGTTTTCAAAGGATGTTTGTTCTTAGTATCTACTAAGAAACACAATATACTAATACAAATTCCATTTGGTACATAGGTACCTTCCTATCATACCTTTAGTGCTTGTCAATGGTGTTAGCGGAATTGCGACAGGCTGGAATTGTTCCATCCCCTGCTACAACCCCAAGGATATCATTGCAAACATTAAGCGTTTCTTAAATGATGACAAGTTGCAACCAATGGTTCCCTGGTACAAAGGATTTAAGGGAACCATTGATAAAAGTATAGGGGGTATGTAGTGAGTGGTAAAGTTGAAGTAATTGATGATCAAAGTTTTAGAATAACAGAGCTGCCCGTCGGCACCTGGACTAAAAAATATGAGAAGTTCCTTAAGGATCATCCTCTCATTGAGGCAACTGACCTAAACATTTCTTTACCATATATATATATATATATATATATATATATATATACAAATTTACTTGGTTTATGTTAAGTTGGGTAATTTTTCATTCCAATAATTTTCTTCATGCAGGCTTTCTGGCAGAATGGAGATAATAGCATGGTTGATATAAAAGTCAAACTGAAGCTGCAAACAAAGATGACGGAAAAGGAGCTTCTCGTTGAGTTCAAGTTGATTTCCAAAATCCCTAGAAGCAGAATGTATCTTTTTAATAGGAATGCGAGAATTCAGAAATACGATAGTCCTGAGCAAAGTATAACCTTTGTATGCTGAGTTGTTTGAATAGTAATAGTAACATATCAATGTTTTTAATTAATATTCAATGTTTTCTTTCTTATGCAGTTCTTCAAGAATTCTGTAAATATAGGCTTGAGTGCTATGATATGAGAACAGTGAGTTAAACAATGAGAATATGATGTCTTTATCTTCTCTTTTTATATTGGCAATGGGGAATATACTTAATCTTCTCTGAACCTATTAGTAAGAACTGAAATGCAATTTGGTTATGCTTTTGCAGGCGCCTAGTGTTCGACAACTTCAAGACCAAGTTAGATTCATTTCAGAAGTTGTATCTAACAAGATTGTGCTGAGCAAAAACATGAGCAAAGCTGAATTGGTGTTGAAACTGAAGGGTAATGGTTTCAAACCTTTGTCACAGAAAGGGGAAAATGTTGGAGGCGCGAAAAACTATGAACATCTTTTGCCCATGTGCACTTTGGCCTTTGAAAGTCTTAAGAAGCTGCAAGCTGAAAAGGAGAAGGAGTTGGATAATTTAATGAGAGCAGATCTGTGGGCTTATAAAAAAAAAAATCTAAGGATCTGTGGTTGGAGGACCTATTAGAGCTTGAGAAAAAACTAAATGTAGAGGAAGGTATGTCCAGAAATCTACATTTTCCGGAGCAACTACTTGACTACTCTCATATTGAAGAGTATAAGTTGTGCACTAAATTGAAAGTAACATTGAGAAGGTAAATTGGGCTTCTGTTTTTTTTTTGTTGGGGTAATATTGCTAACTTTATTCCATTTGCCACTTGTTGCTCATCTAGTTCCAGGTTTAATGGAATAAATGATGAAAGTATGGTGGATTTTTTTTATGAAATTGCATGGGAAGCATGGTTTAATGTTGAAATCCAGTTTTAAACCTTCTCATAGTTCTGGTTGTTGTTTCTATAAATTCATTTTGTTTAAGTCTTCACACTGAAGATGATATCTCTCCAGTGGTGCTCAATCCCTGTATCTTCTAGCTTGATCTTCAATTTTCAACCCTATTTTGATCTCATCCATAACAGTCCACCCACTACGCACTTTTCTTTTTCTTCTAGTTGCTTGATTCATGTATTATTAGATTAATAGATTTGCAATCTGTTAGTTTAGCCTTTTATATATTTTTTACCTGTGCTTCCAGCAATCAGCAGCAAGGTATAAATTGGTTAGCTTTTCTAAAGCGTTCCAAGCTTCATGGAATTTTATGTGATGATATGGGGCTTGGTAAGACACTTCAAGCATCAGCCATTGTAGCCTCTGATATAGCAGAACATCAAGGGAATGGTGATCTTCTGCCATCTTAAATAATTTGCCCATCAACACTAGTTGGGCACTGGGCCTTTGAGATAGAGAAGTATATTGAGGATCCAGTGATATCTAGTCTTCAGTATGTTGGCTCGGCACGGATGCTTCTTCGAGCTAATTTGTGCGAATATAATGTCATTATAACATCATATGATGTTGTCCGTCAAGATATTCAATATTTGGGAAAGCTGTTATGGAATTACTGTATTTTAGATGAAGGGCATATAATCCAAAATGCTAAGTCTAAGGTTACACTTGCTGTGAAGCAGTTGAAAGCCCAACACCGCTTAATATTGAGTGGGACACCAATACAGGTTGGTAACGAGTTTATTTTCTCGTTAAAGGTAAAACCTATGCCACTAATCTGATAAGCACTAATCTGATAAACGTGTTACCTTTTCCTGCAGAATAACATAATGGATTTGTGGTCTCTTTTTGATTTTCTGATGCCTGGTTTCCTTGGAGCAGAAAGACAGGTACGTTTTTGCGCTCATCATTTTAATGGACGATGTTGCAAAAATTGTTGGTTTTCATTTTATCATCCATTTTTATTGTTGTCTCACCTGGCATTCATTTAATTTGGATTTAACAGTTCCAAGGTACATATGGAAAACCACTTTTAGCTGCTAGAGATCCAAAGCGCTCTGCTAAGGATGCTGAAGCAGGAGCACTTGCTATGAAGGCATTGCATAAGCAGGCGATCTTCTCTTGTTATTTGTAAAAACCTGCTTTTCTCTTCAGATAAGTTCACATACTGCTTGTGTCATAATAGTCTGTTGTATTAGGCTATGAGCTATTTTGTTGGCTTAGTTGTTGTTGCTTCTGTGACTGTAGATTCTGTTAGTTAGCTTTACATTCAGTTATGATATAGCTCTGTCTAGATATGGGTATTGGAAATGGAGAAGTAGAAGAGAATTGAGAAATGCAAAAACTTCTTATTACTCCGACTTTGGTGAATGTGCAAATTCATAGTTTATATCACTCAGTAGAAACTTATCCTCTAAGCTAACTAATCTATCTAACATGACAGCTATTACTAATTCTGTTAGAGACTTTTAACAGATTACACAGTAACTAACTATTGATTAATTGAATAAACAGCTCAGCTGTATACTCGAGCAATGTGCATCCTGTAATCACTGTGTCAGAATGAATGATATTTAAATTTCATTTTTGTTCATAATATATTCAGTTCTTTAGAATTCTATCATTATTGCACATTTGCACTGCAAAATTGTGTTTTGTCTTCTAACTAGATGCCTCTATCCTCTAGGTTGTGCCTTTCCTCCTTCGAAGGACAAAGGATGAAGTCTTGTCTGATTTGCCGGACAGAATAATTCATGACATATACTGTAATTTGGGCGATGTACAACGTAAACTTTATGAACAGTTTTCTAATTCTCCTGCAAAGCAAGAAATGTCGTCTGTTGTAACGACAAACGAACCTGCTACAGCAGAAGGAAGTAGCCATACTACTAAAGCGGCTTCACATGTTTTCCAGGCAATATGATTTTTTTTAATAATCAGCTAGTTATTGTTTCATCAGTTTGTTTTTTGACGTCCAATCCATTCCATGCATCAGGCATTCCAATACTTGCTAAAACTCTGCAGTCATCCGTTGCTTGTTGTTGATAGGAAGATTCTAGATTCAATTCCTGGCTTATTCCCAGAACTGTTTCCTGCTGGCTCTGATGCCAATTTAGAACTTGGGAATCTCCGTCACTCTCCAAAATTAGATGCTCTTTTTGAAATTCTTAAAAAGTCTGGAATTGGAGTTGATGCTTCAGGTTCTGAGGCTGCTGTTAGCGTTGGGCAGCATAAGGTCTTGATATTTGCTCAACACAAGGTAAATATTACCCTTTTCTTTAGGGCTAATTTATTTCTGTAGATTAATAAATGGTTTACTGAATTTGTCATTTAACAATAGCTTGTTTTGCAGGCTTTTCTAGATATAATTGAAAAATGTTTGTTTCAGACGCACATGAAGAAGTAAGTTCCTGGAACTATCATCCAGATAATCATACTAGATTGGTTGTTTAGTTCACATGCTTGCGTTTAAAGCTTTTAGATAAATTATAAAACCTTTGTTAATGAACAGATGTTGCATGCTTTTTCATGGAATTATGTTGCTTTAAATCAATTGATTTTGATTCCAATTGATAATGACAATTCTCATTTTTGTTATTTCATTAGTGTCAAATATTTGAGGCTGGATGGATCAAATGAGCCAGAAACGCATTTTAAAATCGTCCAAGATTTCAATTCAGACCCTAACATTAATGTCTTGCTGCTTACAACACATGGTAACAACTTTTTTACCTTGTGCCAATGTATTTTTCTAGTAATTGTAGCTTAAGTTTTTAAATTATATAAAATTCTTTATCTGCAGTCGGGGAATTTGGTCTGAACCTGACATCTGCAGACACCCTTGTTTTTGTGGAGCATGACCGGAATCCTATGCGTGATCATCAGGTGATTATGGTCCATTAATTGCTTTCTCTGGATTCTATTTCAGTTCTAACCGCTATGATTTTGGGATCTGGGATACAAAATTAATTGCTGTATTTGGTTTTTTTCAACAAGCGTCTAATCAGGGTTGTTTCCAGCCTTGTTTCAACGTTGAGCGTATATGGTGCCTTCCTGGACTATTGCCATCTCTAATGCTTAAAACATGGAGATTTCTCCTCTTGCATTCAAGGGGAAGGAATGTTCAATATTTGTTTTTGTAATTGACAGTTTCTTATATCAATAATAACCTGCAGGCTATGGGTAAAGCACACAGGCTTGGCTAGGAAAAAGTAGTTAATGTACACCGTCTAATAATGCGTGAAACTTTGGAAGAGCAGGTTATGAGCAAAGAAAGGTTCGAGGTGTCAGTGGCTAATGCTGCCAATAACCTAAGGTATGAATACAGATCAGTGGCTTGATTTATTTGCATCAGCAGAAATCCCCAAGAAGGTATGAATACATGTTGTCTGGTATTCTCTAAATGCAGAAATGCAGAATGTTATTACTTTACTATGACGGCAAATGGTTTTGAGAATGGCGAATTAGCATCATTAACCTGTGTTGTATATGCTATAATCTATATGTATGTCTGTCCTGGCAATCTTAGATTCCAAAAGGATTATTGTGTGCCACCAACAAAGTGTTGGTTTGAGTGGAAGGGGCTCAGGTTTCATATGGTTCTGGGTTTGATCCAGATCCTTGTTTATGAAACAACACTATTAGGAGCGGTCCCCACTTTGGTGTGTGACAGTACCCTAAGAGATTAGTCTCTCACCATCGTGAGGGTGGATATGCTCTAGAAAAAAAACTTGGGCTTAAGTTTTTAGAATTTGTATGCCCTCACATAGGAAATATGTTCAGTACAAGCTTGATTCTTTTGTTATTTCAGTGAATATTAAGCACCATGGTTTATTTTTAGTTTCTAATGCTTTGGGCATGATCAATTGTGTAGGCTTCTGTCAGCGAAAAGTTCAGTTGACCACTCTGATGGAGTCACTGAATTAGTAGGAAGTGGGGGATTGGTGGATCTATGGGACCAATCATATTATACAGATGAATCCAATCTGGATCAATTCTTGGCAAAGCTTAATGCTCTACACATTTCACCCAAGAGAAAAACTCCAAATTTTGACACTGTAAGTTGTAACATCTAATTTTTTTGTCCTCCACGCCCTTCACTCGTTTTTTGTTGTCACGTTTTGCTGGCATCTACTCGTTTTTGCTTGTAAACAAGTAAATCAGTGTCTGCATGTTACAGGGCATTGAGGAAAGTGAGGTTTGACCGATTGGTGGGGGCCCTTGGTGGTGATGTGTATAGTTTTATTTTTTCTTGGATTTTGTATATATATAGAATCATATTCGTAATCGTAGTTTTAGTTGCTAACACGTCAAATACCATGTATCGTCAAATATCATCTGCTTAATCATCGATGTCATGCCATCTAGTCAAACTCTTTCAAATTTGACAAATCGCTAATTTGTATGTTTTCTCATTAGTTAAACAAAACTGAATGCTGGAAAGGAAACTGAATATATAATATTTGAGGCTATACAGTGTGTGCACACGCGCACGCCCGCACACACACACACACACATAGTCTCTCTCTCTCTCTCTAGGTAGTTACAGATTTTGAAACGGGCCGACTTTTGAATTTTGGCCCGACTTTTTGAGTTTTGGCCGATTTTAGGGTTTCGGCATAACTTTTTTAGTATCGGCCAGATTTTGTGAGTTTTTGCCGATTCTAGAGTTTTAGGCTGACTTTTTGAGTTTCGGCCCGACTTTTTGATTTTTGACCGATTTCAGGGTTTCAGGCCCACTTATTGTGTTTAACCACGACTTTTTGAGTTTTAGTCGGTTTTAGGGTTTCAAACCGACTTTTTAAGTTTCGGCCCGAATTTTTAACTTTTTAAAATTAAGTATAATTTTGTTTTGTTAATTAAGTATATGGATGGGTTGGATATCCATCCATTGAAAATCACTAACGGATGGGTTGGATGAGATTTTGTTAAATGGGTCATGGATGGGTTTGATTTTTTGAGTTGTTTTTAATGGGTCACTAGTGGGTTAATGTATTGGCTTTAACCAATCCATTAAAATCCATATCTAAACTCACCCAACTCATCCATTTGACACCCCTATAAACAACGAAGTAGTGCGAGATGAATCCAAGCGAAGACGCATAGTTGTGGAGGCACATTCCAACCACCGTGAAACTAACAACGAACATCACAATTTGCACGACCCTCTGCACAAGAAGGTGGTTGTCGGAGCCACCATCAAAATTCCACGCCTTACCGCCGTCAGCGACGGCAATCACGACGTATTCCCCTCTCACGACAACGTTTTCCTTCATCGTTTAGCTGAATCAGAAGCGCCTCAACAAAAGGTCCTTTATCATTACACAATTTGTGAGATTAACCCCAATCGTTTTTAATTTATTAAAATGGCCCCGAGAAAACATGTTAAGACTGATTATAGCAGGTCAAAAATCACATGTACCCATATATGGTTTATATACATCCTGATTTTCATTGTATATCAAACATGAACTAATTGTCTAACACATTTTTATCAAATCTTAAATATAAGAAAAAATCCAATAAATTTAACTTTTATCTTTTCAATTCTATTCAGAGGATTGATCGCAAATGAACACGAGATTTTCTTCTTTCGAAATAAATAACCATCTCTTGTCATGTGAGACCAAAGATCATATGAATTACTAATTTTTTATATTAATCATATTTTAATAATGTTACAAGCAAGAAATGTTCCCATTCTAGCCTTGAAAGGAAACAGGTTCTGTATGTGTGTGATTTACATGTGTTTTCTTTCTTTATGATAAACAATACTAAACGGAGGAAGGGAGTGATAATTTAGAAAAGTTATCATGTAAATCTGTGAGTGCTGAAACAGTGTTGATGGAGATATGAATAGGGTTCCCACCACCTTTCTCCACCAAAACCAAAGTGTTGTTTTCTTTGTCTTTAAGGAAAGACCGAGTCACATGATATCTGCACCACCATAACACATTGACAGCATTAACTAGTACTATATCAGTACCGTGATTCTAGTTAGAGCATATAAACAATATGAGCTAGAAAATCTTTATAACAACAATTAACAAGATTGAATTTAATGGTTTTCTAGTGGATTAACTTACAGTGATTGTGAAGGTTTGCCCTTGGAATCATGAAACATAATCCAATAACGACCAATGCTTTGTCCATTAACCCAAGCCTTGCCTTTTCCCATCGAGCTAAGATCCAATGCAACAGAATCATTTCCTTCCGGTGTGTCGAATGTAGTCTACTAATTCAAAAGTTCATCATCATCATCACAATTCTGTTATAAGTATGTAACTGGAAAATTGAGAGTTTCTTTGCAGTCTTTCTTAAATTACTTAAACTATTAAGAAAAGTAAAGCGTTATGCGTTTATGGGGCATAGTTGTTGGAGTTAAGCCTCATATGAGGACTAAAAGTGAGTTATTTCCCAAACATCAAGATCTTTTAGCAACTTTCTTTCGATGAGGGACTAAAATTAAATCTCGCTTTTTTCATCTGGACCAAAAACATCGTTAACCCAAAAGTAAAGTAGTGCCATTAGGATTAGTGACATAACTTTATGCATCTTTTTACCTTGTACCAAATGAGAGTCTGATCCATAATATTCCCTAGTAGGGATGACAATGGGTCCAATACCCATTGGGTACCCGCAAAAAATACCCACAACGGGTAGGGTAAAAACCCGCTAGATGGGTATGGGGTTGGGTATGGGTAAATACCCCAAAAAATTAATGGGTACGGGTGCGGGTATGGGCACTATAGTACCCAACCCGCCCCATACCCGCACACATATTATACATATACATACATACACATAATTAGTAGTATATTTTAATAAACTTAAAGTATAACTTCCTAACTTCTTTTAAAAAATACGTAAGTGAAGTCTTAATATTATATATACAGTTCATAATTATTCTTACTTATTTTTAAAATAAATTATTAACCAGCAACTTTAGGAGTTTATTAATAATCTAAATTTACAAATTTAAAGCTTCAACTCTCGCTTATTTTTTTTATATAAAATTTATACCTATTCCAATGATTTTACTTCTTAAACATTCGGATGATCGTTTGTATTTTTAATTTATGCTTTTTATTTTATAATAAAATTTATATTTTGATTTTTTAATGAAGAAAGTTAAATTTTCGCTAGCTAAATTGTGGGTAACGGGTACGGGTACGGGCATATAGGTACCCACAGGGTACAGGGACGGGCATCCGGGTTGCCACCCACGCAGGTATGGGGACGGGTACGGGTACTTTTTGAAAACGCGGGTATGGGGATGGGTACTATAGTACCCTACCCAAACCCTACCCATTGCCATCCCTATTCCCTAGTTTAGTTCATTCAACATCACTGCTATTTTGTCCATTGTATACAAAAAATTAACACACAAACACCGTGACTCTTCCTCACTGCATTAAGAGACTCTTCCTGGTAACAGAATGTAAAATTTATTTGAAAACCTGATATCCCCATGTAGAATTGGTCAAATTAAGAGACTGTTCCTAATATAGAGATGTCAGATGAGTTTTGAGCATGTATGCTTGTGTATATGAAGGAAACTTCCAAGACTATATCGTCTTATGCATAACGCGTCCAGTACGTCTAACAATTCTAATTGAAGAATTTCAATCATCCTGAACATGTCACAATCAAATCTTGAGAGTTATTGATATCTTCAAGGGAATATATCTTATAGAATGAAAAGGAAAGAGGGCATATATCTTATATTTGAAGTGTTAATTTCAACTACCACAAAAGAGCACAATCTGCAGAGCTAAACTGAGGACTTCATGTTTAGATGCCAAACTAATAGAAAGGAAGTTATATTGGAAAACTCAACACATTTGCCTGCAAGTCATAGTGTTAAGATTATTACTACTAGTTATATATTTAGCAATAGTTATCTACTCCAAGAGATCTACCTACAAAACTTAATTTGGTTTTGCTAAGGCAACTACATTTTGGTTCATAGCAATTTGGAATGATACATTTTGGTCTCAACACTAAGAAGTTAATCATGCCAGCACCAATTGCTAAATGAGCATACAAAAACCAACAACAAACCAAAAGAAAAGAGACAACAATAAACGAGCCCATGACATTAGTGAAACACAAGCATGACATTACCCTATTAAAAGTTCAACATAAGGGAATGAAATCATTAAAGCAGGTTCAGAAACATTAGAACATAGTTACAACCACTATACAGGGGTTGCAAACTACAAGTCTAAGACTGGATTTGGGATAAAAGAAACAAAAGGAAACCAACAGAAAGGGAACTGACACAGAAGAGGAAAGCGCTTTGACACTTGAGAAACCACCACAAAGGCGCAGGACAAGATGCAGGGTTGACTCCTTCAAGATATTGTAATCTGCCAAAGTCCTGCCATCCTCCAACTGCTTCCCAGCCTTACGAAAGATCAAAAATCGAATCATCGTATTGAGCCTTACGCTTTAGATACAATAACTTGTCATTGGGATCGTCACTGTCTTCCAGACACGCAAGAGTATGATCTAATTCTTCATAGTGATGGATACATACCCTATTAGGGTTAAGAAAACTACCACATCCACAGCGACATCCGCAAATACTACATTTAGTACGTGCATAAGAATCATCATCATCATCATCATCAACAAGTTTGTTTGGCTCTATCTCTGTGCTTTCTTCATCATCATCATCAGCAGCAAGTTTGTTTGGCTCTATCTCTGTGCTTTCTTCATCATCATCATCAGCAGCAAGTTTGTTTGGCTCTATCTCTGTGCTTTCTTCATCATCATCATCATCAGAATCATCATCATCATCAGCAAGTTTGTTTGGCTCTATCTCTGTGCTTTCTTCTTCTCCTCCGGCTTTCTTCACTTGACTGTTGGTGGTCATCTTGGCCTTCACATTATCAATGGTGTCAATGGTGTCGTCAAGGTTGATGGTTCTCAGTGACAAGGTCTCCTTGGAGACGTCGTGGATGTCAAAGATAATCCTTTGCATATGAGCTGGGATGCCTTCCTTCTCTTCGATCTTAGCTTTGATGCTGTCAATGGAATCAGAACCCTTCACCTCGACAGGGATGTAGTCACCGGACAAGGTTCGTAGTAAGATTTGCATCTGTTGAAAACAATAGAGCAAAACATTGGAAATAAAATCACAAACCCTAATAATATCAAACTAAAACATAACCCTAAATGACAAAATTTGGGAAAGAATCAAAATTAGTGAACGCGTTGAGCAGAATAATTGAACCAGTAAAATTAACAACGAAAATCTAGACAGACAGGATAATGGAATTGTAAGAATGGAAAATTGGGAAAAGGATTGAATCTCAAAACCCTAATATCCAACAGAAGCAATTGAAATTTTCGAAATTGATAGGGGAAAGAACTGAACGTATAATTGACTACGAAAACACAGACAATATAACAAACAAGATTAAACCTAATCAGATTGTATGAAGGAGTGAGAGAAAATTGAGACAAACCTTGAGAGAACGAACAAGAGGAACGGCGAGAATGAAATTAGGTTTGCGTGAATCTATCTACAATCTACATCTACAATATATAGAGTAAAAGAAGGCCTTGAGAGTACACATGTCACACTTCTCTCTCTCCGTTTTAACTAACTAGAAATTTCAAAATGTGTTTTCTGTAGCAAAAAAAATATACCATGTTTACTATTTTTATTCCGTAAATTATAGCTCAAGTCGTAGTGAGGATAAATGGGTTGAAGACGTGTGTCCAAGTATTTCCATGAAGATGATTCTAAATGCTTTTTTCAATGTACTCAAACAAAACATACCATAATTTGTAGCCTGTCCATCCTTTTAATCCTTCTAAATTTTTGTTTGTATTGACCTTATATAGCCTGGTGTCTTCCAGTGTTGTTAATGGCGGATAGCGTCGGGTAGCGGCGAGCCCAAAATCCGCAATAGCGCTATAGCGTGTAGCGCTATGGCCGCTACGCTGAAGGAGGAGGAGGAAGAAGGCAGCAATAGATCTATGTTTTCATCGTGAAAAACAGAGGGAGAACGCAGAAGCAAGGTTGAAGAAGAGTAAAACGCAGCGTTCCATTTAAAGAAACTATGAAAGCCCCAAAATGCCCTTAAAAAGTTTAAAATTATGTTTAAATCTGAGGGCATTTTGGGGTTTTCCCTCCGAACAGTAGGGTTTTTATTCTCACTTGAAACACTGCGTTTCACTAAAGAAATGAAAACCTCAAATTACCCTTAAAAAGTTTAACCTAATGTTTAAATATGGGTAACTTGGGGTTTTCGTCCTGAAAATTAGGGTTTTTCCTCCTTCTTTCTTCCTTGCGCCGCAATGGCGCCGCTCCAGACGCGATTGCGGCCGCTACCGCCGCGACGCGATTTCCGCACCGCAACGACCTCCAGCGTAGCGGTCAACCACCGCTCTGCCACGCAGCGCCGCTATTGTGCCGTAATCGCGCGCTATTGACAACACTGGTGTCTTCAAGTTGAGTAATCTGCATATGGAGATGATCACATGAATTCAATGCTTTAAATAGGCTTAATTAAGCTTTTGGTCCCTGAAATATACCCCTTCGTCGTTTTTAGTCCTTGAGAAATTTTTTCGACGTTTTAAATCCTTAACATATCTAATATTTTGTTTTTCATCCCTGCCGTTAAGTTATCCGTCCATTCCGTTAAAAAAAAAAAAAAAAAACAGAAATCCAGATATTATATGATTATTCATCTTCTTCATTCATCCTTTGATTTTCTGAAAAGACCTAAAAACAAAATCAATTTTTTTTCCCATAACTCATCCTAGATCTGAAAGTGGAAGTACTCCCTCACCACTTCCTTGTCATTTCCGCCGAATCCCCCGCTGACCACCGCGATATGGTGGTCCAGTCGATTGAATCCGAGAACGCCATTTTGATCATGCCTAGGATGTAACACTGGGGGTTTCTGTTATGTTTTATTCTCATTAGAGAACTATATATTTTCTCTAAATGTTTTGGATTTATGTGGTTGGCCTTTGTGCCTAATTCGGTAGATTGTTGTCCGCTGCGTTATATGCATGAATCATTATTTATGATTATTATTTTGGTGATTTGAATAATGTATATCCTCTAATGCATGTTTTACTCTGATTAATTATTATTATATATATATATTTGGGGTTAGAGGGTGTTACGTTATGCACTTAAATAATATAATTATATGAAATTTTTTTCAATAATAATGACTAAACACATTTTGAAATTTCTAGTTTTTGACATATTGGTGATCTTTTGCAGCCTGTGCATCTCAACCACTTCTCACTACTAAAAAAACACGATTGGAAATGAGCGACGGAATCAGCGACGGATCGACGTTTTGGAAATGAACATTCAGTTTTAGAATTTAGCGACGGATTTTACCCCTCGCTGTTGTTTCGTCGCTAATTCCCTCGCTAATTCCATTTTATTATTTTATAGGCTAAAATGCATTTTTGGCCCCTAATGTTTCAAGTTTGTGCAAATTCTGCCCCTACTCTATTTTTGTTGACATTTATACCCCTCATGTTTTCAAACAGTGCACCCTCTACCCCTCCGCCAGTCAGGCTTTCTCAGGAGAGGTTCCTGAGTGGATTGGAGAGATGAAGAGGAGTATATGAAGTTGATGATGATCAAGGAAATGATATAAATTAAATTTGCTTGATGTATATATCAATTATGTATGTAACTGAACTGGTTAAATGCATGTTTTGCTACTTACAGGTCTTGAGTTTGAATCTCCCATGCCCCTTTTTCCAATTTCACTTGTAATTTCCACGTGGCAGGTCAAAAAATTATTAAAAAAAAAGTCAAATCAGCTCATACCGTTAGTTTGTTAACGTCTGACTGACGGAGGGGTAGACGGTGCACTGTTTGAAAACATGAGGGGTAGAAACATCGACATCGACAAAAATAGAGTAGGGGCAGAATTTGCACAAACTTAAAACATCAGGTGCCAAAAGTGCTTTTTAACCTATTTTATATTGCAAATTAGCGACGGATTTACGCCGTCGCTGATGACCTCCCGTCGCTAATTCCCTCGGTAAATTTTGTAAGAAGTTAGCGACGGAAAGCTAACAGAAATTCCGTCGCTAAATATATTATTTTTAAAAATGAATAATTTTCCTCCAGATTCGAACCTGGGACTTGTCTCCAAAAGGGAAGGCCTTAGCCATTTGAACTAGATGATATATTTTGTAATATGTAATGAAATAAGTATATTTAACTTTAGAAACACTCCGAGGTTAAAATATTTCCAAACACTCATGCTCACTAACACACTCAGATCGAAACCTCTCCTCTCACATGGCCGCCGCCCTCTCATCTCACCGACCGTGCACCGCCACCGCTCCCTTCCACGCCCAGCCGCCGCCGGCTGTAGGTCCCCTCTCCCTCTCTCACTCCCAGCCGCTCTCTTGCTCTCTCTCTCCCTCTGCAGATCTTCAACCGCGCCCAAATCTCCAGATCTCGCGCGTCCTCTCCCTCTGCCACTGTTCCTTCGTTGCACCGCCGCTCAGCCAACGCCTCCTTCATCTTGTGTGTCGAAGCCACACACAGCAACTTTCAAACCCCTTCGCGTGTCTGACTCTCACATGGCCGCCGCCTTCTCCTTCTCCACCGCTCGTCGCTCGCAAACCACCACAAGCTTAAGGGAAAACTCGTGAACCCTCATCCTCCATCGCCGGTTAACGAAAACGAAAATTTCTCAGGTAATTGAAATTCTTCTTCTTCCGTTCACCATTTCAAATGCAAATAATTTATAAAAAAAGCATACTTTAGGAGGAAGTTGATACAATCATTAGAGTTAGTAAAATGAAAATATAGACCAAGTTGTTTAGTTAAAAAGTATATGATTGCAGAAGGAGAAGTTATTGAAAGTGATACCTTGTCTCTTACAGAGGATCGGAACTAGAGGAAAAAGTTGGCTAATCAAGTTGCATTTGACTACTTTTTATTCATATATTTACTGGTTTTGAAACTTATTGACTGCTTTCTTTTGTCATTCTAAATTGCAAGTTATTGGCTCATGGAATTTTATGTGATGATATGGGGCTTGGTAAGACACTTCAAGCATCAGCCATTGTAGCCTCTGATATAGCAGAACATCAAGGGAATGGTGATCTTCTGCCATCTTTAATAATTTGCCCATCAACACTAGTTGGGCACTGGGCCTTTGAGATAGAGAAGTATATTGAGGATCCAGTGATATCTAGTCTTCAGTATGTTGGCTCGGCACGGATGCTTCTTCGAGCTAATTTGTGCGAATATAATGTCATTATAACATCATATGATGTTGTCCGTCAAGATATTCAATATTTGGGGAAGCTGTTATGGAATTACTGTATTTTAGATGAAGGGCATATAATCCAAAATGCTAAGTCTAAGGTTACACTTGCTGTAAAGCAGTTGAAAGCCCAACACCGCTTAATATTGAGTGGGACACCAATACAGGTTGGTAACGAGTTTATTTTCTCGTTAAAGGTAAAACCTATGCCACTAATCTGATAAGCACTAATCTGATAAACGTGTTACCTTTTCCTGCAGAATAACATAATGGATTTGTGGTCTCTTTTTGATTTTCTGATGCCTGGTTTCCTTGGAGCAGAAAGACAGGTACGTTTTTGCGCTCATCATTTTAATGGACGATGTTGCAAAAATTGTTGGTTTTCATTTTATCATCCATTTTTATTGTTGTCTCACCTGGCATTCATTTAATTTGGATTTAACAGTTCCAAGGTACATATGGAAAACCACTTTTAGCTGCTAGAGATCCAAAGCGCTCTGCTAAGGATGCTGAAGCAGGAGCACTTGCTATGAAGGCATTGCATAAGCAGGCGATCTTCTCTTGTTATTTGTAAAAACCTGCTTTTCTCTTCAGATAAGTTCACATACTGCTTGTGTCATAATAGTCTGTTGTATTAGGCTATGAGCTATTTTGTTGGCTTAGTTGTTGTTGCTTCTGTGACTGTAGATTCTGTTAGTTAGCTTTACATTCAGTTATGATATAGCTCTGTCTAGATATGGGTATTGGAAATGGAGAAGTAGAAGAGAATTGAGAAATGCAAAAACTTCTTATTACTCCGACTTTGGTGAATGTGCAAATTCATAGTTTATATCACTCAGTAGAAACTTATCCTCTAAGCTAACTAATCTATCTAACATGACAGCTATTACTAATTCTGTTAGAGACTTTTAACAGATTACACAGTAACTAACTATTGATTAATTGAATAAACAGCTCAGCTGTATACTCGAGCAATGTGCATCCTGTAATCACTGTGTCAGAATGAATGATATTTAAATTTCATTTTTGTTCATAATATATTCAGTTCTTTAGAATTCTATCATTATTGCACATTTGCACTGCAAAATTGTGTTTTGTCTTCTAACTAGATGCCTCTATCCTCTAGGTTGTGCCTTTCCTCCTTCGAAGGACAAAGGATGAAGTCTTGTCTGATTTGCCGGACAGAATAATTCATTACATATACTGTAATTTGGGCGATGTACAACGTAAACTTTATGAACAGTTTTCTGATTCTCCTGCAAAGCAAGAAATGTCGTCTGTTGTAACGACAAACGAACCTGCTGCAGCAGAAGGAAGTAGCCATACTACTAAAGCGGCTTCACATGTTTTCCAGGCAATATGATTTTTTTTAATAATCAGCTAGTTATTGTTTCATCAGTTTGTTTTTTGACGTCCAATCCATTCCATGCATCAGGCATTCCAATACTTGCTAAAACTCTGCAGTCATCCGTTGCTTGTTGTTGATAGGAAGATTCTAGATTCAATTCCTGGCTTATTCCCAGAACTGTTTCCTGCTGGCTCTGATGCCAATTTAGAACTTGGGAATCTCCGTCACTCTCCAAAATTAGATGCTCTTTTTGAAATTCTTAAAAAGTCTGGAATTGGAGTTGATGCTTCAGGTTCTGAGGCTGCTGTTAGCGTTGGGCAGCATAAGGTCTTGATATTTGCTCAACACAAGGTAAATATTACCCTTTTCTTTAGGGCTAATTTATTTCTGTAGATTAATAAATGGTTTACTGAATTTGTCATTTAACAATAGCTTGTTTTGCAGGCTTTTCTAGATATAATTGAAAAATGTTTGTTTCAGACGCACATGAAGAAGTAAGTTCCTGGAACTATCATCCAGATAATCATACTAGATTGGTTGTTTAGTTCACATGCTTGCGTTTAAAGCTTTTAGATAAATTATAAAACCTTTGTTAATGAACAGATGTTGCATGCTTTTTCATGGAATTATGCTGCTCTAAATCAATTGATTTTGATTCCAATTGATAATGACAATTCTCATTTTTGTTATTTCATTAGTGTCAAATATTTGAGGCTGGATGGATCAAATGAGCCAGAAACGCATTTTAAAATCGTCCAAGATTTCAATTCAGACCCTAACATTAATGTCTTGCTGCTTACAACACATGGTAACAACTTTTTTACCTTGTGCCAATGTATTTTTCTAGTAATTGTAGCTTAAGTTTTTTAAATTATATAAAATTCTTTATTTGCAGTCGGGGGATTTGGTCTGAACCTGACATCTGCAGACACCCTTGTTTTTGTGGAGCATGACCGGAATCCTATGCGTGATCATCAGGTGATTATGGTCCATTAATTGCTTTCTCTAGATTCTATTTCAGTTCTAACCGCTATGATTTTGGGATCTGGGATACAAAATTAATTGCTGTATTTGGTTTTTTTCAACAAGCGTCTAATCAGGGTTGTTTCCAGCCTTGTTTCAGCGTTGAGCGTATATGGTGCCTTCTTGGACTATTGCCATCTCAAATGCTTAAAACATGGAGATTTCTCCTCTTGCATTCAAGGGGAAGGAATGTTCAATATTTGTTTTTGTAATTGACAGTTTCTTATATCAATAATAACCTGCAGGCTATGGATAAAGCACACAGGCTTGGTCAGGAGCGAGTAAATTGAAGAAGTTTATTGTAAATTGAAGTTTATATGAAAAATAAAGGGGAATTGTAAATTGAAACTGAAGACTTACAACAAGGCTCATCGCAGAAATCCCCTCTGTCAATATTAGGGTACACTGTTTACGGTTCGGTCCACCAGCTTCATTGGCGTCTTCAAGGTTTGGAATGTCACAGAGTTTCATGGTGGTGGGAGAGGAGATTGGCGTCTGATTCGAAGGAGGGGGTTTGAGAGGGTGAGATTAGCAGTGGCGGTCGAAGGAGGGAGGCCGAAGGAGCGAGTCGTACGGCGGCGACGGTGGCCCTGGGCGCGCTGGAGGTTGCTGGACGCTTGGTGTTGCCGTGCGTGAAACGTGTTGGTGAGATCGAGAGTGAGTTCGAACGCGTTTATTGCCCCGGCCTGCTAGGGCAGGTGCCCAGGCTCCCCCAAAAAAATTCTCAAAGAAAAAAAAAAATTGGTTGTAAAAAAGAAGGAATGGGCCAAACATTTGTTGGCTGGCCCAGGCTCATGAGTGTTGGCTGGCCATGTTACACGAAAAAGATGAATAAATGGGCAAAAGATGAAAACAAATAAACTTAAGGGACTAAAATAATAAAATCACCAAAGAACCAGAACCTTCTAGATTGAATCTCTATTCACGCGTTCGAACTCACTCTCGATCTCACCAACACGTTTCACGCACGACAACACCAAGCGTCCAGCAACCTCCAGCGCGCCCAGGGCCACCGTCGCCGCCGTACGACTCGCTCCTTCGGCCTCCCTCCTTCGACCGCCACTGCTAATCTCACCCTCTCAAACCCCCTCCTCCGAATCAGACGCCAATCTCCTCTCCCACCGCCATGAAACTCTGTGACATTCCAAACCTCGAAGACGCCAATGAAGCTGGTGGACCGAACCGTAAACAGTGTACCCTGATATTGACAGAGGGGATTTCTGCGATGAGCCTTGTTGTAAGTCTTCAGTTTCAATTTACAATTCCCCTTTATTTTTCATATAAACTTCAATTTACAATAAACTTCTTCAATTTACGATAGATGGCTGCGCTCTCTGACGCGCAACGGGACTATTTTGGTGTTTTTGCATTGAATGGCAAACTTCTAAATGCGATGAAGACAAACCCTAAGGAGTTTATAAAAAAGGCTAAAACTCGAGGTATATTGAAAATTCTCGGATTTAAACCAAGGAAAGAATTGACCAAAAAAAAACATGGAAAGAATTGACCAAAAAAAAAAAACCAAGGAAAGAGAGTATAGACGAGTCCATGGAGTCTTTTAGATATGGTCGGGTGATGTATATGGCTGATCAGGTAAGTTGCCTAAAGATTGTATAGTTTTTAATCATGTTTTGATTTTGTTTTGTCTTAACGTACTGGTTACTACCTTGTTTTTTGTTCAGGACTATGATGGATCTCACATCAAGGGGTTATTGATAAACTTCTTTTATATGCTCAGCCCATCACTGCTTAGAATTCCATATTTTTTGTCTGAATTGATCACTCCCATAATAAGGGTAAGTTGTTAGAACCGGTACCAGATTACACCTAATCACACACACACAATCAAGAAGAAAGCTCACTCCAGAATTCACACTGAATTCTGGAAGTTGAGAAGCATCGTTTATTGATAATTTTGGGAAAAAGGGGAAATACAATTCTCTTGGAGAAGAAGAACACTGAATCCCACGATTCAGTTCCAACAACCTTCAACTTCCCAAAAGATGCTATTCCTAACTAACTTCCTTCTATTTATAGAAGTACTAACAGAATAGCTATTATTTACAGAATAGTCCCTAAGAACTACTTATTACTGTTTAACCTCCTAGCCATTATAATTCTGGCTAATTACATATTAAACCCCAAAAGCTACTAACAGACCTACTCTTTCTGTCTTCTGACATAAACAGAAGTAATAGGTTTCCCCTTGATTCTATCATAAGTAAGTATGAGAAATTATCTTTTGTTGATAATGATACTTATCATTTATTATACTTATCATTTTTACGCTTTGGAAATCACACAGGCTTTTCATTGCAATGGGATTCAAAAATTATCATTTTATTCATATCCCGAATATGAAAAATGGTGGAAGAACTGGGGGAATTCTGATTGGAGAATCAAGTACTATAAGGTGGTGTTTTTAACTTGTAGAACCACATGTTTTTTTTTCTTCTTCTAGTTTTTCCTTATTTGGCTTCTGGTGTTTTTCTATAGGGGCTGGGTAGCTTTACTCCTGAGGAAGGGAAAGAATTCTTTCAAAATGTTGAAATTCAGAGAAAATACTTTGTTTGGCGCAACGATGAGGATCTAGATGCCATTAATATTGCATTCTCGAAGTCAAAGACTAGAGAAAGGAGGGGATTGAGGCTTAAATTTAAGGTGGTAGACACATTTTTATTTATACACATGTTAGTTGTAGAGAAGCTAATAAAAAGTCGTTTCTCTTTTCTTGCAGTCTAGCGATTATCGCGATTATACAGATCTTAGTATCTGCTACAAGGATTTTCTACAGAAAGAATTTATATTGTACTCGATGGCGAGTGTACGGAGGTGCATTCCTTCGTTGATAGATGGTCAGAAGCCCTCCCAAAGGAAGATCCTTTACGGTGCATTCAAGAGAGAGTTGTTCACTGAAATAAGAGTGGACAAACTTATTGGTTATGTAGCTGAGCATTCTGCTTACCATCATGATGAATCCAGTTTGGCTACCACCCTTATGAGAATGGCTCGAGATTATGTTGGTAGCATGAATATAAATCTCCTGATGGCAAACGGTCAATTTGGTACTCGTAACCAGGTGAGATGAAACTGCTTATGAACTTTGTTTCAATTTTCTCCATGCTTTTGTAGTACTTACTCAATAACTTGCTCTTCCAGGGTGGCAAAGACCATGCATCTCCAAGATACATATACACTGAGCTTAACCCTATTTCTCGTTTCCTCTTCCCCGAGATTGACATTAAACTTCTCAAATACTTGAATGAGGATGGAATCTCAGTTGAACCTGAGTGGTATTTTCTTTTTGCTCTTTTGTTTTCAAAGGCTGTTTGTTCTTAGTATCTACTAAGAAACACAATATACTAATACAAATTCCATTTGGCACATAGGTACCTTCCTATCATACCTTTAGTGCTTGTCAATGGTGTTAGCGGAATTGCGACAGGCTGGAATTGTTCCATCCCCTGCTACAACCCCAAGGATATCATTGCAAACATTAAGTGTTTCTTAAATGATGACAAGTTGCAACCAATGGTTCCCTGGTACAAAGGATTTAAGGGAACCATTGATAAAAGTATAGAGGAGGGGTATGTAGTGAGTGGTAAAGTTGAAGTAATTGATGATCAAAGTTTTAGAATAACAGAGCTGCCCGTCAGCACCTGGACTAAAAAATATGAGAAGTTCCTTAAGGATCATCCTCTCATTGAGGTAACTGACCTAAACATTTCTTTACCATATATATGTATATATATATATACAAATTTACTTGGTTTATGTTAAGTTGGGTAATTTTTCATTCCAATAATTTTCTTCATGCAGGCTTTCTGGCAGAATGGAGATAATAGCATGGTTGATATAAAAGTCAAACTGAAGCTGGAAACAAAGATGACGGAAAAGGAGCTTCTCGTTGAGTTCAAGTTGATTTCCAAAATCCCCAGAAGCAGAATGTATCTTTTTAATAGGAATGCAAGAATTCAGAAATACGATAGTCCTGAGCAAAGTATAACCTTTGTATGCTGAGTTGTTTGAATAGTAATAGTAACATATCAATGTTTTTAATTAATATTCAATGTTTTCTTTCTTATGCAGTTCTTCAAGAATTCTGTAAATATAGGCTTGAGTGCTATGATATGAGAACAGTGAGTTATTCAATGAGAATATGATGTCTTTATCTTCTCTTTTTATATTGGCAATGGGGAATATACTTAATCTTCTCTGAACCTATTAGTAAGAACTGAAATGCAATTTGGTTATGCTTTTGCAGGCGCCTAGTGTTCGACAACTTAAAGACCAAGTTAGATTCATTTCAGAAGTTGTATTTAACATGATTGTGCTGAGCAAAAACATGAGCAAAGCTGAATTGGTGTTGAAACTGAAGGGTAATGGTTTCAAACCTTTGTCACAGAAAGGGGAAAATGTTGGAGGCGCCAAAAACTATGAACATCTTTTGCCCATGTGCACTTTGACCTTTGAAAGTCTTAAGAAGCTGCAAGCTGAAAAGGAGAAGGAGTTGGATAATTTAATGAGAGCAGATCTGTGGGCTTATAAAAAAAAAATCTAAGGATCTGTGGTTGGAGGACCTATTAGAGCTTGAGAAAAAACTAAATGTAGGGGAAGGTATGTCCAGAAATCTACATTTTCCGGAGCAACTACTTGACTACTCTCATATTGAAGAGTATAAGTTTGCACTAAATTGAAAGTAACATTGAGAAGGTAAATTGGGCTTCTGTTTTTTTTTTGTTGGGGTAATATTGCTAACTTTATTCCATTTGCCACTTGTTGCTCATCTAGTTCCAGGTTTAATGGAATGGATGATGAAAGTATGGTGGATTTTTTTTATGAAATTGCATGGGAAGCATGGTTTAATGTTGAAATCCAGTTTTAAACCTTCTCATAGTTCTGGTTGTTGTTTCTATAAATTCATTTTGTTTAAGTCTTCACACTGAAGATGATATCTCTCCAGTGGTGCTCAATCCCTGTATCTTCTAGCTTGATCTTCAATTTTCAACCCTATTTGATCTCATCCATGACAGTCCACCCACTACGCACTTTTCTTTTTCTTCTAGTTGCTTGATTCATGACTTCTGTCAATAATCTTTTCATATATTATTAGATTAATAGATTTGCAATCTGTTAGTTTAGCCTTTTATATATTTTTTCCTGTGCTTCCAGCAATCAGCACCAAGGTATAAATTGGTTAGCTTTTCTAAAGCGTTCCAAGCTTCATGGAATTTTATGTGATGATATTGGGCTTGGTAAGACACTTCAAGCATCAGCCATTGTAGCCTCTGATATAGCAGAACATCAAGGGAATGGTGATCTTCTGCCATCTTAAATAATTTGCCCATCAACACTAGTTGGGCACTGGGCCTTTGAGATAGAGAAGTATATTGATAGTAGTTAATCCCGGATAGCGGCGCATAGCGGCCGGCCCCAAAAATGGGATAGCGGATAGCGGGATGACCGCTATTTTGATTTTTTTTAAATATAAATAACAGTTTAATTCAATATACATATAAATACTAAAACATGACAAATATTACTTAAAATTCATAACATTCATAATACCTAATAGTCATAAGGTTTAAAAACTAAAGAAGTTCAAGCCTCCAAGATTTAAAACATGAAACAACAACATTGAAATTTAAAATAAGAGTTACTAGACTCCTAGCTACATAAGAAATCATCAATCATCATCTTCTTCTAGCTCGGGATCCTCTTCATTGTCACTTTCACTTGTGTCCGTGTGGTAGATTTCTTCCCCCACCTCCTCTTCCTCTTCACTTTCCTCTTCACTCTCCAAATCAACTTCTTCTATCACCACTCCCTTGCCTCTTCTTTGTCCTCTCCCTCGGCCTCTAGTGGTTGAAGTTGAAGGCCTAGTAGTAGAAGATGTAGTGGCAGCATCAATTCCCCTTCTTGATGTCCTTCTAGTATATGTCAAGGGCTCATCAACACCTCCTGCATTTGCAACATCTCCCCAAGTTAAGTCATCATCTTCAAAAACCAAATCATTTTCAGCATGTTCTTCTCCATCTCCACCCATTTCTCCAAACAACCACTCATTACTATCATCAATGCCATCTAGGGCAATGGGGTCAATGGCATCACGACAATCAAATCTTTCTCTAAGAGCTTGGTTGTATTTCACATAGACTAAATCTTGCAACTTTTGATGCTCAAGGCGACTCCTCTTCTTTGAGTGAATCTATATTATAATATAAAATAAATGTTAGTTTCATAATTATTTTATGAAACTCTAAAGTCTAAACTCTAAACTAATACTTTATAAAAATAAATAAATAGAGTATTAACTTACATGCTCAAAGATACTCCAGTTTCGCTCACAACCGGATGAACTGCACGTCAAGCTTAGCACTTTAATAGCAAGTGCCGTCAAATGAGGAGTACATTGTCCAAAGGACCTCCACCACTCAGCTACAATGATAATGCAACATAAGTTAGTTCATGATGCTTGAAGATTTAATCTAAATAAGGAGCATGGTTCTCACTTACCCGGAGACATTGTTTTCCTTGCTCTTACGGCTTGTTTCTTTCCAAAGAAGCCTCCAGCCACCTTATACGTAGCCAATTCAAGCGTAACTTTATCATTCACTTCATCATTCTCACTAAGTACATCAATACATTTGTAGACACCTTCCATGATTTCTAGATTACGATCCATATCCGGATTATCATAAAAGTATTCTGGATTCAGAAAATGTCCCGCAGCATGCAATGGATGGTGAAGTTGACATTCCCACCTATTATCAATAATTGCCCAAATCTCCTTGTACTTGCTTTCATTTCCTTTAAAACCACTTTTAATAGCCTCCTTAGCCCTATCCATAGCTTCATATATGTAACCCATTGCCGGCTTCCTTTCATTATCAACAAGCCTTAGGACACCCACCAATGGCCCCATAGACCTAAGACAATAAGCAACGTCATTCCAAAATGTGTTCATGAGAACCACATTTGCTACCCCTTTCCCCTTAGTGACTTTAGCCAAGGTAGTATTTGTCCAATCATCGGAAGTGAACATCTTTCTAAGGTTGTTTCTTTGAGTCTACAACCTTCGCAAAGTGAGAAATGTGGTGGCAAATCTTGTAACTCCATGTCTAACCAATTCTGATTTGTTGGTGTACTTTCTCATGATGTTCAATGCCAAAGTGTGATTATAGAAAAAGCCAACAAGACTTATACCCCTTTTGATGGTCTTTTGAACTCTTTTAAGCTTGCCAATGTCTTCTAAGATCAAATCAATGCAATGGGCAGCACATGGAGTCCAAAATAAGTGCTTCCTCTTAGCTTGTAGAATTTTACCTAAGACCCCATTCCAAATTAAAAAATTGAAATGAGCAAGAGCAACACATTATCACTAACACACTAATAAAGTATTTAACAAAGTAATAGTTAACGTCACATACCGGCCAATACATAATTGCTTCCGTTGTCGGTCACCACTTGCACAACATTCTTCTCACCAATCTCCTCAACAAGGCTGTCCAAAAAAGTGAATAACTTTTCTCCGGTCTTCATGTATGAAGATCCATCATTACTCCTGACAAACATAGATCCAGCTGGGCTATTCACTAGAAAATTAATCAAAGTCCTTTGCTTCCTATCCGTCCAAGCATCGGACATAATCGAGCAACCATGCTTTCCTCTCTCTTCCACATTTTTCTTCATCAAGTTTTTGGTGTATTCCAACTCCTTTTTTAGGAGGGGGACTCTCATCTCATGGTAGCTTGGAGCTTTCAAGTGAGGGCCATAGCTTCCAACGACCTCAAGCATCAACTTGAAGCTCTTTGATCGCACAACATTGAATGGAATGCTATTCCGAATAAAGAATCTAGCAATATATTGGATTGTCCTTGCTCTAGCTTCTTTATCACCTGCATCAATCATGCTTGTTTGATTCTTCGCTTTTGTCAACTTCAAGCTTGTCTCCGGATCTCTCATAAAAAGTATATCCAAGGGGCCTTTAACATTTGGCTTCTTAGGAAGAGTAGAGGAAGCCCCACTTGAACTTATAGGTCTTTTCCCACTTTTAATTGACACAATTTCTTGCAACTGATCTTCCTCCTCTTCATCTTCATTCAATTCAGTCAAGTGTTCTTGTTGCCCTTGTTTCTTAGCAAGAGCTTCCTTCAACAATAGTATCACTTCCTCTGGAACTTTCCTACATGAATTACAATCTCCCTTTTTTTTCATTTGATGACGTTTTGCCCTTGTAATTCCTCCTGAAGTTGTCACCCCACAGAAATCACATGTTACTCTCTTCCTATCATGTGGATTCTTCAAGCTGTTCCACTGCCATGCTATATCAATGTTGTCTCCTATAGGCTTGTAAAGCCCATTTTCAGCCCGCTTGCAATTATTTACAACCTCACAGTCGTTTGGTTCAGAGGGGGATGCCATGGCTGGTCAGAAATCAGAATAGGGAGTGAGCATTACTAAAACAGAGCATTATTGTAGTGAAGAGAAAGTGAGCACAAAACCAAAAATAGAAACAGAAAGAGGGGAAAGAAGAGGAAAATGAAAAACAGAGCAGAGTATGAAAAATAGAACAGATGCTGGAAATAGAAACAGGAAGATGGGAAAGAAGAGGTAAACGAAAAACAGAGGGAAAGAAGAGAAAAGTGGAAAAAAAAAACAGAGAGGGAAAGAGAGAAGAGGAAACCGAGAGAGAGAAGGAAGAAAACAACTAACCTCGTTGGTATGTCGCCGGAGAAGAAGCTCTCGCCGGAGAGCTTGTCGCCGGAGAAGGAGAGCGCCGGAGAAGGAGAGGAAGAGGTGGAATGTCCAAGCAAGGAAGAGAGGAAGAAGCAGAACACTGATTCGTGAACGGCTCAACACGAATGAGAGAGTAAGGAAGAGAGGAAGAATAAAGTAGACCTAATTTCATTCGAATTACCTGTTTTGCCCCTGACTATAAAACTCCAACGGTTTAAAAATATGGGTTTTTCTGTCATTTAAAGATTCGATATGGGAGCGGCGCTACAGGCCGCGATTGGCCACGATTGAGCCGCGATTCGCGCCGCGACGGCCGCGATTCGTTTCCGCGACGCGATTTGCCCAGAATCGCGGGTAGCAGCCGTTACGCGACGCGACGCCGCGATAGCGGCGCTATTTGCCGCTATTGACAACTATGGTATGAATACATGTTGTCTGGTATTCTCTAAATGCAGAAATGCAGAATGTTATTACTTTACTATGACGGCAAATGGTTTTGAGAATGGCGAATTAGCATCATTAACCTGTGTTGTATATGCTATAATCTATATGTATGTCTGTCCTGGCAATCTTAGATTCCAAAAGGATTATTGTGTGCCACCAACAAAGTGTTGGTTTGAGTGGAAGGGGCTCAGGTTTCATATGGTTCTGGGTTTGATCCAGATCCTTGTTTATGAAACAACACTATTAAAAGCGGTCCCCACTTTGGTGTGTGACAGTACCCTAAGAGATTAGTCTCTCACCATCGTGTGGGTGAATATACTCTAGAAAAAAAACTTGGGCTTAAGTTTTTAGAATTTGTATGCCCTCACATAGGAAATATGTTCAGTACAAGCTTGATTCTTTTGTTATTTCAGTGAATATTAAGCATCATGGTTTATTTTTAGTTTCTAATGCTTTGGGCATGATCAATTGTGTAGGCTTCTGTCAGCGAAAAGTTCAGTTGACCACTCTGATGGAGTCACTGAATTAGTAGGAAGTGGGGGATTGGTGGATCTATGGGACCAATCACATTATACAGATGAATCCAATCTGGATCAATTCTTGGCAAAGCTTAATGCTCTACACATTTCACCCAAGAGAAAAACTACAAATTTTGACACTGTAAGTTGTAACATCTAATTTTTTTGCCCTCCACGCCCTTCACTCGTTTTTTGTTGTCACGTTTTGCTGGCATCTGCTCGTTTTTGCTTGTAAACAAGTAAATCAGTGTCTGCATGTTATAGGGCATTGAGGAAAGTGAGGTTTGACCGATTGGTGGGGGCCCTTGGTGGTGATGTGTAAAGAATTGGTGGAGTAGTTTTATTTTTTCTTGGATTTTGTATATATATAGAATCATATTCGTAATTGTAGTTTTAGTTACTAACACGTCAAATACCATGTATCGTCAAATATCATCTGCTTAATCATCGATGCCATGCCATCTAGTCAAACTCTTTCAAATTTGACAAATCGCTAATTTGTATGTTTTCTCATTAGTTAAACAAAACTGAATGCTGGAAAGGAAACTGAATATATAATATTTGAGGCTATACCGTGTGTGCACACGCGCACGCCCGCACACACAAACACACACACACACTCTCTCTCTCTCTCTCTCTCTAGGTAGTTACTGATTTTGAAACGGACCGACTTTTGAATTTTGGCCCGACTTTTTGAGTTTTGGCCGATTTTAGGGTTTCGACATAACTTTTTGAGTATCGGCCAGACTTTGTGAGTTTTTGCCGATTCTAGAGTTTTAGGCTGACTTTTTGAGTTTCGGCCCGACTTTTTGAGTTTTGACCGATTTCAGGGTTTCAGGCCCACTTATTGTGTTTAACCACGACTTTTTGAGTTTTAGTCGGTTTTAGGGTTTCAAACCGACTTTTTAAGTTTCGGCCCGAATTGTTAACTTTTTAAAAAATTAAGTATAATTTTGTTTTGTCAATTAAGTATATGGATGGGTTGGATATCCATCCATTGAAAATCACTAACGGATGGGTTGGATGAGATTTTGTTAAATGGGTCATGGATGGGTTTGATTTTTTGAGCTGTTTTTAATGGGTCACTAGTGGGTTAATGTATTGGCTTTAACCAATCCATTAAAATCCATATCTAAACTCACCCAACTCATCCATTTGACACCCCTATAAACAACGAAGTAGTGCGAGATGAATCCAAGCGAAGACGCATAGTTGTGGAGGCACATTCCAACCACCGTGAAACTAACAACGAACATCACAATTTGCATGACCTTCTGCACAAGAAGGTGGTTGTCGGAGCCACCATCAAAATTCCACGCCTTACCGCCGTCAGCGACGGCAATCACGACGTATTCACCTCTCACGGCAGCGTTTTCCTTCATCGTTTAGCCGAATCAGAAGCGCCTCAACAAAAGGTCCTTTATCATTACACAATTTGTGAGATTAACCCCAATCGTTTTTAATTTATTAAAATGGCCCCGAGAAAACATGTTAAGACTGATTATAGCAGGTCAAAAATCACATGTACCCATATATGGTTTATATACATCCTGATTTTCATTGTATATCAAACATGAACTAATTTTCTGACACATTTTTATAAAATCTTAAATATAAGAAAAAATCCAATAAATTTAACTTTTATCTTTTCAATTCTATTCAGAGGATTGATCGCAAATGAACACGAGATTTTCTTCTTTCGAAATAAATAACCATCTCTTGTCACATGAGACCAAAGATCATATGAATTACTAATTTTTTATATTAATCATATTTTAATAATGTTACAAGCAAGAAATGTTCTCATTCTAGCCTTGAAAAGGAAACAGGTTCTGTATGTGTGTGATTTACATGTGTTTTCTTTCTTTATGATAAACAATACTAAACGGAGGAAGTGAGTGATAATTTAGAAAAGTTATCATGTAAATCTGTGAGTGCTGAAACAGTGTTGATGGAGATATGAAGAGGGTTCCCACCACCTTCCTCCACCAAAACCAAAGTGTTGTTTGCTTTGTCTTTAAGGAAAGACCGAGTCACATGATATCTGCACCACCATAACACATTGACAGCATTAACTAGCACTATCTCAGCACCGTGATTCTAGTTAGAGCATATAAACAATATGAGCTAGAAAATCTTTATAACAACAATTAACAAGATTGAATTTAATGGTTTTCTAGTGGATTAACTTACAGTGATTGTGAGGGTTTGCCCTTGGAATCATGAAACTTAATCCAATAACGACCAATGCTTTGTCCATTAACCCAAGCCTCGCCTTTTCCCATCGAGCTAAGATCCAATGCAACAGAATCATTTCCTTCCGGTGTGTTGAATGTAGTCTACTAATTCAAAAGTTCATCATCATCATCTTCACAATTCTGTTATAAGTATGTAACTGGAAAATTGAGAGTTTCTTTGCAGTCTTTCTTAAATTACTTAAACTATTAAGAAAAGTAAAGCGTTATACGTTTATGGGGCATAGTTGTTGGAGTTAAGCCTCATATGAGGACTAAAAGTGAGTTATTTCCCAAACATCAAGATCTTTTAGCAACTTTCTTTCGATGAGGGACTAAAATTAAATCTCGCTTTTTTCATCTGGACCAAAAACATCGTTAACCCAAAAGTAAAGTAGTGCCAATAGGATTAGTGACATAACTTTGTGCATCTTTTTACCTTGTACCAAATGAGAGTCTGATCCATAATATTCCCTTCCCTAGTTTAGTTCATTCAACATCACTGCTATTTTGTCCATTGTATACAAAAAATTAACACACATACACCGTGACTCTTCCTCACTACATTAAGAGACTCAACCTGGTAACAGAATGTAAAATTTATGAGAAAACCTGATATCCCCATGTAGAATTGGTCAAATTAAGAGATTGTTCCTAATATAGAGATGTCAGATGAGTTTTGAGCATGTATGCTTGTGTATATGAAGGAAACTTCCAAGACTATATCGTCTGATGCATAACGCGTCCAGTACGTCTAACAATTCTAATTGAAGAATTTCAATCATCCTGAACATGTCACAATCAAATCTTGAGAGTTATTGATATCTTCAAGGGAATATATCTTATAGAATGAAAAGGAAAGAGGGCATATATCTTATATTTGAAGTGTTAATTTCAACTACCACAAAAGAGCACAATCTGCAGAGCTAAACTGAGGACTTCATGTTTAGATGCCAAACTAACAGAAAGGAACTTATATTGGAAAACTCAACACATTTGCCTGCAAGTCATAGTGTTAAGATTATTACTACTAGTTATATATTTAGCAATAGTTATCTACTCCAAGAGATCTACCTACAAAACTTAATTTGGTTTTGCTAAGGCAACTGCATTTTGGTTCATAGCAATTTGGAATGATACATTTTGGTCTCAACACTAAGAAGTTAATAATGCCAGCACCAATTGCTAAATGAGCATACAAAAACCAGCAACAAACCAAAAGAAAAGAGACAACAATAAACGAGCCCATGACATTAGTGAAACACAAGCATGACATTACCCTATTAAAACTTCAACATAAGGGAATGAAATCATTAAAGCAGGTTCAGAAACATTAGAACATAGTTACAGCCACTATACAGGGGCTGCAAACTACAAGTCAAAGACTGGATTTGGGATAAAAGAAACAAAAGGAAACCAGCACAAAGGGAACTGACACAGAAGAGGAAAGCGCTTTGACACTTGAGAAACCACCACAAAGGCGCAGGACAAGATGCAGGGTTGACTCCTTCTAGATATTGTAATCTGCCAAAGTCCTGCCATCCTCCAACTGCTTCCCAGCCTTACGAAAGATCAAAAATCAAATCATCGTACTGAGCCTTACGCTTTAGATACAATAACTTGTCATTGGGATCGTCACTGTCTTCCAGACACGCAAGAATATGATCTAATTCTTCATAGTGATGGATACAGACCCTATTAGGGTTAAGAAAACTACCACATCCGCAGCGACATCCGCAAATACTACATCCAGTACGTGCATCAGAATCATCATCATAAGAATCATCATCATCAGCAAGTTTGTTTGGCTCTATCTCTGTGCTTTCTTCATCATCATCATCATCAGAATCATCATCATCATCATCATCATCATCATCATCATCATCATCAGAATCATCATCATCATCAGCAAGTTTGTTTGGCTCTATCTCTGTGCTTTCTTCATCATCATCATGATCAGAATCATCATCATCATCAGCAAGTTTGTTTGGCTCTATCTCTGTGCTTTCTTCTTCTCCTCCGGCTTTCTTCACTTGACTGTTGGTGGTCATCTTGGCCTTCACATTATCAATGGTGTCAATGGTGTCGTCAAGGTTGATGGTTCTCAGTGACAAGGTCTCCTTGGAGACGTCGTGGATGTCAAAGATAATCCTTTGCATATGAGCTGGGATGCCTTCCTTCTCTTTGATCTTAGCTTTGATGCTGTCAATGGAATCAGAACCCTTCACCTCGACAGGGATGTAGTCACTGGACAAGGTTCGTAGTAAGATTTGCATCTATTGAAAATAATAGAGCAAAACATTGGAAATAAAATCACAAACCCTAATAATATCAAACTAAAACATAACCCTAAATGACAAAATTTGGGAAAGAATCAAAATTAGTGAACGCGTTGAGCAGAATAATTGAACCAGTAAAATTAACAACGAAAATCTAGACAGACAGGATAATGGAATTGTAAGAATGGAAAATTGGGAAAAGGATTGAATCTCAAAACCCTAATATCCAACAGAAGCAATTGAAATTTTCGAAATTGATAGGGGAAAGAACTGAACGTATAATTGACTACGAAAACACAGACAATATAACAAACAAGATTAAACCTAATCAGATTGTATGAAGGAGTGAGAGAAAATCGAGACAAACCTTGAGAGAACGAACAAGAGGAACGACGAGAATGAAATTAGGTTTGCGTGAATCTATCTACAATCTACATCTACAATATATAGAGTAAAAGAAGGCCTTGAGAGTACACATGTCACACTTCTCTCTCTCCGTTTTAACTAACTAGAAATTTCAAAATGTGTTTTCTGTAGCAAAAAAAATATACCATGTTTACTATTTTTATTCCGTAAATTATAGCTCAAGTCGTAGTGAGGATAAATGGGTTGGAGACGTGTGTCCAAGTATTTCCATGAAGATGATTCTAAATGCTTTTTTCAATGTACTCAAACAAAACATACCATAATTTGTAGCCTGTCCATCCTTTTAATCCTTCTAAATTTTTGTTTGTATTGACCTTATATAGCCTGGTGTCTTCCAGTGTTGTTAATGGCGGATAGCGTCGCGTAGCGGCGAGCCCAAAATCCGCAATAGCGCTATAGCGTGTAGCGCTATGGCCGCTACGCTGAAGGAGGAGGAGGAAGAAGGCAGCAATAGATCTATGTTTTCATCGTGAAAAACCGAGGGAGTAAAACATGCATTAGAGGATATACATTGTTCAAATCACCAAAATAATAATCATAAATAATGATTCATGCATATAACGCAGCGGACAACAATCTACAGAATTAGGCACAAAGGCCAACTACATAAATCCAAAACATTTAGAGAAAATATATAGTCCTCTAATGAGAATAAAACATAACAGAAACCCCCAGTGTTACATCCTAGGCATGATCATCCTACTCTACTAGACATGACATTTGTCATCTCCTCTACTAACCACTATGGCTAGTTCCAGATCCTCCTGCACCTGGTTGATGTTCCGGAGAACAACAATACAACAGAAAGGGTGAGACTTTCATTATATATAAATTGCATAATAAAAATATAATGCAGTTATATACAATCATATATCACACATTCAATTAATCAACAATCATGCAATGTCAACATAATACTCCATATATAATTATACAGATTCAATTATATTCATCATTCACCTCAACTCATCAATTATATTCTATTTATTTTTTTAAAGAATTGCTAATAGCATTGGCGTTTTCATTTTTTTTTGTTTTTTATATAAATCGCCAACCATGTTGGCGTTTTTTATCTTTTTATTTTTTTTTAAATAGCCCACACGTTTTTTTAATTTTTTTTAAATTAGTAATTAAAATGGAATTTAATCAATTGATGCTCACACACAATTTTGTGTCATTACTCACTTTAGCAGCACTTTGATAATAAATTATTGTAAGATCAAGTTTTGATCTAGTAGTACAACTCTATGTTTTGATGATTACAAGTTAACCTTTTGATATGAACAATTGTGGTACTCTAACGTGTTTTTCTGAGTGTGCTATTTACAGGCGCTGACCTCAACTCAATCTCACACAAATCAGAAGCACTGTGTATAAAGGGTAACCCAAGCAACGCTTTCGCATTCACCATGTTCAGTATGAACAGTGGAAAAGCTTCAGAAGTTCTGAAGCTATACAAACTCTGATGTGGACTCAGTCGCTAGAAGCTCTGAAGATCTAGAAGTTCTGATAACCAAGAAACACTGAAGGTTCAGATGTTCTGATGGTGTAGAAAACTCTGAAGATCCAGAAGCTGAATAGTGGAAACTCTGAAGTCCAGAAGCAAGAAACTCTGAAGGCCATGTTCTTCCCTCTGAGTTCAGAATCAGAAGATACAATGGTCAGAGGATCTGTGCTTTCCCTCTGACTCTGATCAACCGGCTTCACAAGTTCCAATATGAAGTATTCCCCTGATCAGAAGTCTCCTAGGTTAAAAGGTCAAGTCGCTATCCAAGTACAAAAGCAAGTGTACCTTCCTGACGACCTACCTAACGTTCTCAGCCACAGCAGAAGCTGGATTTTCCAGAACTGCCCTCCAACGGTAGCATTTCCCATGCAATGCTCAACCCTAATCCTTGGAGTATATATAGAGGCTGAAGATTGAAAGAAGCGGCTAAGAAAAAGAAATACACACGCGCAAGACATATTCAAAATATTCTAAGCTTTCTTTCATCTGAAATTCATTGAGTTTACAATTAGCTTTTTAGAAGCAAATCTCTTGTAAACAATTCTTTGATAAACAGTTTGTTTAGTTCCTTTAGGAGATCAAGGTTGATCGGATCCTAGAGAAGACTAAGAGAGTGAATCTTAGTGTGAGCTAAGTCAGTGTAATTGTTAGTCACTTGTAGGTTTCAAGTGCAGTTGTAACTCTTACCTGATTAGTGGATTGCCTTCATTCTAAGAAGGAAGAAATCACCTTAACGGGTGGACTGGAGTAGCTTGAGTGATTTATCAAGTGAACCAGGATAAAATCCTTGTGTGCTTTTCTATCTCTTATCTTTAGCACTTAAGTTCTCGAAAGATTTGTCAAAATCTTTAAGGTGGAAGTTTTATTCTGAAAACGTTATTCAAACCCCCCCTTTCTACCGTTTTTCATACCTTCAATTGGTATCAGAGCGCAAGTTCTGATTACCACACCTAACAGTGTTCAGTGATCCGGGCCGGTGTGAAAAACAATGGCTGCCACCACCAGTGAAACTCAAAGAGATGGTTACAACGCAAAGCCTCCTATGTTCGATGGTCAAAGGTTCGAATATTGGAAAGATAGACTGGAAAGTTTCTTTCTGGGTTTCGATGCAGATCTCTGGGATATTATTGTGGATGGCTATGAGCGTCCAGTTGATGCAGATGGCAAGAAGATCCCAAGGTCAGAGATGACTGCAGATCAAAAGAAGCTGTACTCACAACATCACAAAGCAAGAGCAATTCTTCTAAGTGCTATTTCCTATGAGGAGTACCAGAAGATTACAGATCGTGAGTTTGCTAAAGGCATTTTTGAATCTCTGAAGATGTCTCATGAAGGAAACAAGAAAGTCAAAGAATCAAAGGCATTGTCTTTGATCCAAAAGTATGAATCCTTCATCATGGAGCCAAATGAGTCCATTGAAGAAATGTTCTCCAGATTTCAATTGCTTGTAGCTGGCATACGACCTCTCAACAAGAGCTACACAACAAAAGATCATGTCATAAGGGTCATCAGGTGTCTTCCTGAAAGTTGGATGCCTTTGGTGACTTCAATAGAGCTCACGAGAGACGTTGAGAATATGAGTTTAGAAGAACTCATCAGCATTTTGAAATGCCATGAGCTGAAACGCTCAGAGATGCAAGATCTGAGGAAAAAGTCCATAGCCTTGAAATCCAAATCTGAAAAGGCTAAGGTTGAGAAGTCAAAGGCTCTTCAAGCTGAAGAAGAAGAATCTGAAGAAGCATCAGAAGATTCTGATGAAGATGAGCTGACTCTGATCTCCAAGAGACTCAACCGCATCTGGAAGCACAGGCAGAGCAAGTTCAAAGGCTCTGGAAAGGCAAAAGGAAAGTATGAGTCCTCAGGCCAGAAGAAGTCTTCAATCAAGGAAGTCACATGTTTTGAGTGCAAAGAATCTGGGCACTACAAAAGTGATTGTCCAAAGTTGAAGAAAGACAAGAAGCCAAAGAAGCACTTCAAGACGAAGAAGAGTCTGATGGTGACATTTGATGAATCAGAGTCAGAGGATGTTGACTCTGATGGTGAAGTCCAAGGACTCATGGCAATTGTCAAAGACAAGGAAGCAGAGTCAAAGGAAGCTGTTGACTCTGACTCAGAATCAGAAGGAGATCCTAACTCAGACGATGAAAATGAGGTATTTGCTTCTTTCTCTACCTCTGAACTGAAACATGCTTTGTCTGATATCATGGATAAGTATAACTCTTTATTGTCTAAGCATAAAAAGTTGAAAAAGAACTTATCTGCTGTCTCCAAGACTCCTTCTGAACATGAGAAAATTATTTCTGATTTGAAAAATGAAAATCATGGTTTGGTAAATTCTAACTCTGTGCTTAAGAACCAGATTGCTAAGTTAGAAGAAATTGTTGCCTGTGATGCCTCTGATTGTAGAAATGAATCTAAGTATGAAAAGTCTTTTCAAAGATTCCTAGCTAAAAGCGTGGATAGAAGCTTAATGGCTTCAATGATCTATGGCGTAAGCAGAAATGGAATGCATGGCATTGGCTATTCTAAACCAATTAGAAATGAGCCTTCTGTGTCTAAAGCTAAATCCTTGTATGAATGCTTTGTTCCCTCTGGTACCATATTGCCTGATCCTGTACCTGCTAAAATTGCTAAAAACCCTCTTAAAAAGGGATCTTTCTCTATGACTAAATATCATGCAAATATTCCTTTAAAATATTATGTTGAGACACCCAAGGTGATCAGAACCTCTGGGGTAACTAACAAAAGAGGACCCAGAAAGTGGGTACCTAAGGACAAGATTATCTATGTTGCAGATATCCTTGATAGCTCCACTGAAACACCAATCATGGTATCTGGACAGTGGATGCTCGCGTCACATGACGGGAGAAAAGCGTATGTTCCGAGAGCTGAAACTTAAGCCTGGAGGCGAAGTTGGCTTCGGAGGAAATGAAAAGGGTAAAATTGTTGGTACTGGTACTATTTGTGTAGATAGTAGTCCATGCATTGATAATGTTTTATTGGTAGACGGCTTAACACATAACTTATTGTCTATAAGTCAATTAGCTGACAAGGGTTATGATGTTATATTCAATCAAAAGTCCTGCCGGGCTGTAAGTCAGATCGATGGCTCTGTTCTGTTTAACAGCAAGAGGAAGAACAACATATATAAGATCAGATTATCTGAGTTGGAGGCTCAGAATGTGAAGTGCCTTCTGTCTGTTAATGAAGAGCAGTGGGTATGGCATAGACGGTTAGGGCATGCCAGTATGAGAAAGATTTCTCAGCTGAGCAAGCTAAATCTTGTCAGGGGCTTACCCAATCTGAAGTTCGCTTCAGACGCTCTTTGTGAAGCATGTCAGAAAGGCAAATTCACAAAAGTCCCTTTCAAGGCAAAGAATGTTGTCTCAACCTCAAGGCCGTTAGAACTTCTGCATATCGACCTGTTTGGACTAGTGAAAACTGAGTCTATAGGTGGCAAGAGATATGGGATGGTTATCGTTGATGACTATAGCCGCTGGACATGGGTAAAGTTTCTAACCCGCAAGGATGAGTCTCATGCTGTGTTCTCTACCTTCATTGCTCAAGTGCAAAACGAGAAGGCTTGTAGGATTGTGCGTGTCAGAAGTGACCATGGTGGAGAGTTTGAGAATGACAAGTTTGAGAGTCTGTTTGATTCCTATGGAATTGCACATGATTTCTCTTGTCCCAGAACTCCTCAACAAAATGGTGTTGTTGAGAGGAAGAACAGAACTCTTCAGGAGATGGCTAGAACCATGCTCCAAGAAACTGGCATGGCTAAGCACTTTTGGGCAGAGGCAGTAAATACAGCATGTTACATTCAGAACAGAATCTCTGTGAGACCAATTCTGAATAAGACTCCTTATGAATTGTGGAAGAACATAAAACCCAACATTTCTTATTTTCATCCTTTTGGCTGTGTTTGTTATGTTCTCAATACTAAGGATAGATTGCATAAATTTGATGCTAAGTCTTCTAAGTGTCTATTACTTGGTTATTCTGATAGATCTAAAGGTTTTAGATTTTATAATACTGATGCCAAGACTATTGAAGAATCTATTCATGTTAGATTTGATGATAAGCTTGACTCTGACCAGTCAAAGCTAGTTGAAAAGTTTGCAGATTTAAGCATTAATGTTTCTGACAAAGGCAAAGCTCCAGAGGAAGTTGAGCCAGAGGAAGATGAACCAGAGGAAGAAGCTGGTCCCTTTAACTCACAAACTCTGAAGAAGAGCAGAATCACTGCAGCTCACCCTAAGGAATTGATTCTGGGCAACAAAGATGAACCAGTCAGAACCAGATCTGCCTTCAGACCCTCTGAAGAGACCTTGCTGAGTCTGAAAGGATTGGTGTCCTTAATTGAACCCAAGTCCATAGATGTTTGGATTGGATTCTGGCCATGGAAGAAGAATTGAATCAATTTTCCAAGAACGATGTTTGGAGCTTAGTGAAGAAGCCTGAGAGTGTCCATGTTATTGGAACGAAGTGGGTATTCAGAAACAAGCTGAATGAGAAAGGAGATGTAGTCAGAAACAAGGCAAGGATAGTTGCTCAAGGCTACAGCCAGCAGGAAGGAATAGACTACACCGAAACATTTGCTCCAGTAGCAAGACTGGAGGCAATCAGACTGTTGATCTCCTTCTCAGTAAATCACAACATAGTTCTACATCAAATGGACGTAAAGAGTGCCTTCCTAAATGGTTATATCTCAGAGGAAGTCTATGTTCATCAACCCCCAGGTTTTGAAGATGAAAAGAAACCAGACCATGTGTTCAAATTGAAGAAATCACTCTACGGTCTGAAGCAAGCTCCCAGAGCATGGTATGAGAGACTTAGCTCATTCCTTCTGGAGAATGAGTTTGTAAGGGGTAAAGTAGATACAACTCTTTTTTTGCAAGACTTATAAAGATGATATCTTAATTGTGCAAATTTATGTTGATGATATTATATTTGGTTCTGCTAATCAATCTCTATGCAAAGAATTTTCTGAGATGATGCAGGCTGAATTTGAGATGAGTATGATGGGAGAATTAAAGTACTTTCTGGGAATACAAGTTGATCAAACACCAGAAGGAACATATATCCATCAGAGCAAGTACACTAAAGAACTTCTGAAGAAGTTCAATATGCTGGAATCTACAGTGGCCAAGACTCCAATGCATCCTACATGCATTTTGGAGAAAGAAGATAAAAGTGGTAAAGTATGTCAGAAGCTCTATCGTGGAATGATAGGTTCACTTCTATACTTAACTGCATCTAGGCCAGACATATTATTTAGTGTTCACTTATGTGCTCGTTTCCAATCAGATCCAAGGGAAACCCACTTAACTGCTGTTAAGAGGATCCTAAGGTATCTGAAAGGCACCACTAACCTTGGCTTGATGTATAAGAAAACATCAGAGTATAAGCTTTCAGGTTATTGTGATGCTGATTATGCTGGAGATAGAACAGAGAGAAAAAGTACTTCTGGAAATTGTCAATTTCTGGGAAGCAATCTAGTCTCATGGGCAAGCAAGAGGCAATCAACCATTGCACTATCAACTGCAGAGGCAGAATATATCTCAGCAGCAATATGCAGCACTCAGATGCTCTGGATGAAACATCAGCTGGAGGATTATCAGATCCTTGAGAGCAATATCCCAATCTATTGTGATAACACTGCTGCAATCTCATTGAGTAAGAATCCTATCTTGCATTCAAGGGCAAAGCACATTGAGGTAAAGTATCACTTTATTAGAGATTATGTACAGAAGGGCGTACTTCTTCTGAAGTTTGTTGATACTGACCATCAATGGGCAGATATCTTTACAAAGCCCTTAGCAGAGGATAGATTTAATTTTATTCTGAAAAATCTAAACATGGACTTTTGTCCAGAGTGAAGATGGATCAGAACCTCTGACTATGATACTTCTTGATCAGAAGATGTCTAGTCCAGAAGGTAACTCAATCAGAGTGTGTGTGCCCACTGGTACTGACTCTGAAGCTGAGACAACAACACGTGTGTCAGAATTTCTGATGCATAATTCCTTGTGCCCGTGTGACAGTCTGTTATGATTGCGTGTAGATATGCTTATCTCCTGTGTGTGATTGTGTATTTTACTGTTACTATCTATCTTTAATTTTCAACCGTTGATCTTAAAGTGCTTTTTGAATCAACAACGGTTATTTGATAAAACCCACTATACACACACGTTCTCGTTCACTTCCGGTTTTCACTCTCGCACTCTCTGCTTTTCAAAACCGCCTCTTTCTTGATTTCTCTCTCGATCTCTCTTCATCCTTCAAACTTCATCTTCTACCTCAAACCTTCAACCTCTTCAAAATGGTGAGACAAACCAGAAGATCTACTGCAGATGCACCTCAGTTCCCTCACATGGAAGTTGGTTTGGCAACGGGTCAAAGGGGCTCTGAGAACCCGGCACAAGAACAAGTTCAAGCTCAAGAGCAGATTGTTCCAATTGCAGAACGGGGCTGTGCCGTTCACTGCGTATTTGCTCCTGAGGAACTCCAAGTCCTGGCAGAATGGAGATTCGACCTCGACAACCTGGCTGCAAATGGGTTTGATCTTCGTCCTGAAGTCCAAGCTCAAGGTTGGGGAAACTACTTCAACCGACTTCGAGGACCGGTGTATGAGAAGTTGGTCAAGGAATTCTGGAAGCACGCCGACTGCGATGATACTCAAGTGGTATCTCATATTCTTGGCAGGAAGATCATCATCACGGAGAAGTCATTCGTGAATCTGCTAGGTGCAGACACTGCTTATGGGTTTCGATTCCAATTCACTGAGTCGAAGCTGAAACCCAGCACCAAAGACAAAACCAACCAGGCCCTGTACACCACTTTCAAACCGGGCAAGACAAGTTACAAAGTGATGGACCTTCACCCCAAACTCAGGATCTGGCACAAGATCCTGCTCAACTGTATCAATCAGAGACCGAAGGGCAGTTCCCCAGATTACATCAACTTCAACCAGAAGGCGATGCTGTTTTTCATTCAAGACAAGAGGAAGATCTGCCTTCCCTACATCCTGTTCTCCTACTTGAAGGAGTGTATCCGGAAGTCTAGGACTACTGCCTCAATCAAGTCAGCAATCAAGTATATCCCCTTTGGGAGACTGCTGTCTGATCTCTTCATTGAGAGTGGCCTCATTCAAGACCTGATCAATGCTGGTTGCACAGAGGACTTGAGCACAATTGTCAGCGATGTCTTCACTGCCAACTCTCTGAAGAAGATGGGTTTGGTCCAGAAGAAGATTGCTCCTGCTCATGAAGACACATCTTTTGAGATCAGAGGAAGAAGGATGCCTCTGAATGACTACCCACTGTGGACTCAAGCAGACAATCCTGAAGCCATCAGATGCTATGTTGAAGACCTCAGGGCTCAAGGATTCGAAATTGATCTTGATGATTTCTTCAGCAGACTGCCGCCAGCTCCAGAGTTTCCTTCTCCTCCCAAGAAGAAAGCTCAGAGGAAGATGGTTCTGGAAGAATCCTCTGAAGAATCTGATGTCCCTCTGGTCAAGAAGACAAAGAGAAAGCCTGATGATGGTGATGATAGTGATAGTGAGGATGGTCCTCCAAAGAAGAAGCAGAAGAAGGTCAGAATCGTGGTGAAGCCTACTCGGGTGGAACCAGCTGCTGCAGTGGTCAGAAGGACTGAACCTCCTGCCAGAGTGACTCGATCATCAGCACATTCAAGTAAGCCTGCACTTGCTTCTGATGATGATTTGAATTTATTTGATGCACTTCCTATTTCTGCCTTGCTTCAACACTCCTCAAATCCCCTTACTCCTATTCCTGAATCCCAACCAGCCGCACAAACCACCTCTCCACCACATTCCCCACGATCCTCCTTCTTTCAACCTTCTCCTACCGAAGCACCTCTCTGGAATTTGCTTCAGAACCCAACCTCTAGGTCAGAAGATCCAACCTCTCTCCTTACCATTCCGTACGACCCATTATCTTCTGAACCCATCATCCATGACCAACCAGAGCCCAACCAAACAGAACCACAACCCAGAACGTCTGATCACTCTGCTCCCAGAGCATCAGCACGTCCTGCTGCCAGAACCACGGATACAGACTCTTCAACAGCCTTTACACCTGTATCCTTCCCAACCAATGTTGCTGACTCTTCTCCCTCCAATAACTCTGAATCCATTAGAAAATTCATGGAGGTTAGAAAAGAGAAGGTGTCTGCCTTGGAAGCGTATTACCTTACCTGTCCAAGCCCTAGGAGATATCCTGGCCCTAGACCTGAACGTCTAGTTGACCCAGATGAACCTATCTTGGCCGATCCTATCCAAGAGGCAGACCCCTTAGTTCAACAAGCTCACCCTGTCCCTGACCAACAAGAGCCCATTCAACCAGACCCTGAACCCGAACAATCAGTGTCTAACCAATCCTCGGTTAGATCACCTCACCCTCTGGTTGAAACTTCAGACCCTCACCTTGGAACCTCTGAACCCAATGCTCCCATGATTAACATTGGTTCTCCACAAGGTGCCTCTGAAGCTCATAGCAGCAATCACCCAGCCTCTCCTGCACCCAACCTCTCCATCATTCCCTATACTCACCTTCAACCCACATCTCTCTCTGAGTGCATCAATATCTTCTATCATGAAGCCTCCTTGAGGCTCCGCAATGTGCACGGTCAGACTGATCTCAGTGAGAATGCTGAAAATGTGGCTGATGAGTGGAACAATCTGAGCACTTGGCTAGTGGCTCAAGTTCCGATTATGATGCAGCTCCTGCATGCAGAGGGCAGTCAGAGCATTGAGGCTGCAAAGCAAAGGTTTGCTAGAAGGGTGGCTCTTCATGAACTAGAACAGAGAAATAAGCTTCTTGAAGCTATTGAAGAAGCCAAGAGAAAGAAAGAACAAGCAGAAGAAGCTGCACGTCAAGCAGCAGCTCAAGCTGCACAAGCCAGACTTGAGGCAGAGCGACTTGAAGCTGAGGCTGAAGCTCTTAGATGCCAAGCACTTGCACCAGTTGTGTTTACTCCTGCTGCTTCTGCTTCCATTCCAGATCCTCAAGCTGCTCAGAATGTTCCTTCCAGTTCTACTCAGACAAGCTCATCCAGACTCGACATCATGGAACAACGTCTTGACACTCATGAATCCATGCTGATTGAGATGAAGCACATGATGATGGAACTTCTGCGACGCACTGACAAACCTTAGTTTTAGGATCTCTTCTTTTTCTTCTTTTTCGTTACCTTTGTTTTCCTTTGTTAAACTCTGTTTCTTGTTATTTATTTATTCTCTTTTGTTCGTTTGTGATTATATATGCATAACTATATACTTATGTCACATATGTTTGCTAAACTCGTTTTATTCATAATTGTTTTGTGTTTACATCATATTTCTTTCCATCATATAATCTAGAATGGAGGATCTCTCCTCATTCTTCTGCACTCCTGGCGCTGCTCTGACCTATCCTTCTCCAGACGCTCCAGTACATGCTGGATGTTGCTGAGCCTGATCTTTAGCTCATCCCTCTCCAGAATCTCTTCTGAAGTCTTGAGCTTCTCTTCCAAACTCTCTTTCTCTTCCAGCAGCTTGAGTTCAAGCCGGCTGAGTTCTTGCACCTCCTCCACGAAGGCAAGAAATTCCTTCAGGTCTCTCTCCAACTCTGGACGCAGGTCCTCTTCCAGCAGTGTCCGTGTCAGCTCCGCGATGGTAGTTGCACCCTCTGGATGCCTGATGTTCAGGATCAAGTCCTCTTCAAAGGCCTTCTTCCTCAGCTCTTCTAGTGCTACGTTGTATGATGCCATTTTTTCTTACTGAAAATTATTCGAGGTGTGAAGCTTACCTTTCTCTCCAACGCTTTTTATAGGCTTCACTTTCTCTCTGAAAGTTAATGCTCTTACAGTTTCTCGAGGTTAAGTTCTTGGTAACTGACCCTTCTATTTACTCACTTGACCGGTGGTAAACGTTCATCCCTTGCATTAACTCTTCTATTTATTTTCGCCTAACTCTGATTCTTACATCGTTTTCATTTTCTTTTAAACTTAGACCTTCTCTAAGGGGGAGTACCTTGTACTTCAAGCTAAGTTTTTCACACCCCAAGCTTTTTGCTTATGACAAAAAGGGGGAGTAAACCCAGTTTTTGATTTGTAAGATGTGTTAGTGTGACTTATTTTTCTTTTGGAGATTTTAAGAGTTCCACCTTCATGACCATAGATGTGTCACTGGGCAAATACAAGGAATACATTTCACTTCTTCTGAAGTGATTCTAAGTTGACTCTGATACCCAAGACTCTGATACCTTGTCCCTGACTCTGATCACTTATGCGCTCTGATTATTCGTTTTTCATCTATGTCATAAGCTTTTCACTCTGAACTCTTATATTTTTTTTTAGCTCAGAATCTAGACTTTACTAACGTTTTCATCAAGTATTAGATTCAGGGGGAGCTAAGCTCAGAATCAAGCAGTGACTTGAATTCAGAATGAGCAAGATAAACTATTCACATCAGGATAAGTCTTATTCTATATCTCTAAACTCTGAGTGAATTCAGTTTAATGTTTAAGAATTGTTCATCAAAAATCTTAGTTTTGTCATCATCAAAAAGGGGGAGATTGTAAGATCAAGTTTTGATCTAGTAGTACAACTCTATGTTTTGATGATTACAAGTTAACCTTTTGATATGAACAATTGTGGTACTCTAACGTGTTTTTCTGAGTGTGCTATTTACAGGCTCTGACCTCAACTCAATCTCACACAAATCAGGAGCACTGTGTATAAAGGGTAACCCAAGAAACGCTTTCGCATTCACCATGTTCAGTATGAACAGTGGAAAAGCTTCAGAAGTTCTGAAGCTATACAAACTCTGATGTGGACTCAGTCGCTAGAAGCTCTGAAGATCCAGAAGTTCTGATAACCAAGAAACACTGAAGGTTCAGATGTTCTGATGGTGTAGAAAACTCTGAAGATCCAGAAGCTGAATAGTGGAAACTCTGAAGTCCAGAAGCAAGAAACTCTGAAGGCCATGTTCTTCCCTCTGAGTTCAGAATCAGAAGATACAATGGTCAGAGGATCTGTGCTTTCCCTCTGACTCTGATCAACCGGCTTCACAAGTTCCAATATGAAGTATTCCCCTGATCAGAAGTCTCCTAGGTTAAAAGGTCAAGTCGCTATCCAAGTACAAAAGCAAGTGTACCTTCCTGACGACCTACCTAACGTTCTCAGCCACAGCAGAAGCTGGATTTTCCAGAACTGCCCTCCAACGGTAGCATTTCCCATGCAACGCTCAACCCTAATCCTTGGAGTATATATAGAGGCTGAAGATTGAAAGAAGCGGCTAAGAAAAAGAAATACACACGCGCAAGACATATTCAAAATATTCTAAGCTTTCTTTCATCTGAAATTCATTGAGTTTACAATTAGCTTTTTAGAAGCAAATCTCTTGTAAACAATTCTTTGATAAACAGTTTGTTTAGTTCCTTTTGGAGATCAAGGTTGATCGGATCCTAGAGAAGACTAAGAGAGTGAATCTTAGTGTGAGCTAAGTCAGTGTAATTGTTAGTCACTTGTAGGTTTCAAGTGCAGTTGTAACTCTTACCTGATTAGTGGATTGCCTTCATTCTAAGAAGGAAGAAATCACCTTAACGGGTGGACTGGAGTAGCTTGAGTGATTTATCAAGTGAACCAGGATAAAATCCTTGTGTGCTTTTCTATCTCTTATCTTTAGCACTTAAGTTCTCGAAAGATTTGTCAAAATCTTTAAGGTGGAAGTTTTGTTCTGAAAACGTTATTCAAACCCCCCCCTTTCTACCGTTTTTCATACCTTCAATTATATGGTCTACCGACAAGTTCTCGCCTAAGCTGAGGATTTGGCATACAATTGGGACCTGAGTAAGATGACCAATACTCTTCATCCCCAACTAAACTATGTAATGCATGTGTTTATTTTTAAATATCGGTTCAAATATTTATGATTAAAGTGCTGCAAAAGTGAATAATGACACAAAATTGTGTGTGAGTATCAATTGATTAAACACCATTTTAATTACTAATTAAAAAAATAAAAAATACGTGTGGGTGATTTAAAAAATAAAACAAAAAGGTAAAAAACGCCAACATAGTTGGCGATTGTAAGAAAAAACAAAAATAAAAAAATAAGAAAACACCAACCGTGTTGGCGATTTATATAAAAAACGAAAAAAAAAATGAAAACGCCAATGCTATTGGCGATTCTTTAAAAATTTTTAAAAAACAAATAGAATCGCCACTGACATTAGCGATTTATACTAGATTGGTAAATAAAAGAAAAAGTACCCCAAAGTTGTAATTTTCAAACCCTAAACTATACTACTAGGGTACAAAAGCCGAAATCATACTCATCATTCATCATCACCATAACTCATCACATCAACAATAACACAAGACTATATGCAAATGCAATGTGACTCAACTGTGCAGATGCATGTCGTACCATTGGAGCAGAACTCCCAACTTAGAAAATTGTCGGTTTACCGAGGCACAAGGCATAAGCCTTCAACACAAGGCATAAGCCTTCAACTAAGAACATGTCAATCCAGGCCAGCATAGGTGAGCATTCGCTCCAACTTAGAACATGCCAATTCATGCCAACTTTAATGTTATGCTATGCTATGCGACGACATAAACAACCACAATTTGGCAACACAACAACAAGCATTCGTCTTTTCTTGGGTAACACTACAATGCTCATCTCATTCACCTTCTTCAATTTCACCTCCCTTCTCCAATCTCTATAAAACTCAAAAACCTATCCCAACACGGTCTTGTCGACAGCTCACTTTTCCGTCCAACAGTTATCTCATCGCCGCTTGGTCTAAACCTGACGTCTTCCGCCAACGCCCCTCCTCCACCTATTCATACTTCCACCCTCTCCTCAGGGTCTGTGAGTCGAAGATTCCCGTGTTCTCTAACTTTGACATCAGCCCAAATGGCGCGAATGGATGAAGTTGTTAAGCAGCGTGGTTTGGATAATGTCTCTGAAGGGGCTGTGGCGGGAGTGCTCCACGCGTTCCACTGCTATAGGCGCTCCTCCCAGGATGCTGACGAATTACGATCCGAAGTGGCGCGCCTCCGCGCTCTCAATTCTCAACTTGCTGAGGATCGCGAAGTGTTCGCCGCTCAATTGATCGCCAAGGAAAACTCCTTTTCCAAAGAACTAGTCGAGCAGTCCGCTCGTGCTGAATTTAGCTTAGAGTTCCGCGACAGGAGGATTTCTGAATTGGAGAAAACTCTTGTAGAGCTGCGACAGGAGGCGCAGCTAGAATCGAGCGCGAAAGCAGACCAAATAGCTTTGACGAAGGCCGACCTTGAAAACCTTTGATCTGACCTGGCGAAGAAAGATGATCTTCTATCCTCAGGGAAGACTCAAGCCCTTCTTGACGCGAAGGCCTTAGAAGAAAGATTGAGGTCAGAGGCTGCTGTTGCTGCCGCTTCTGAACGCGGCTGAGGCTTCTTCCTTGCCAAAGCCCAAGTCGACCATCTCCATCCTCTGATTGATCTCAGCCAGATGGGAACATTTAAGAGGGTTACACCCACAGGATTGGTCGGGCCCGACAATCCTCCAGGCTTCGTCGCCGAGCGTTTCCTGACGGAAGAACATGTAGAGCCAACTCAAAATGTTAGGAGTCCTTAGATTATCTTTGTTTTCTTTGTACCAAGGGTCTTCCTTTTTTTCTCTTCTCTTTTTTTTTTCTTTTCGAATGAGGACCCCAAGTTACCCCAAGTTTTTAATGCTTTTGCTATGAGTCTTAATTGTATGCCTCCCGCCGGGAGATAAACTATGCGGGACGTTCCTCTTAGGGAATTTTAAACGTCTGCCCATGTGCTTCTTCCCCACGTTCCAACGGTTCACCGTTGACCACCGGCCACGAACTCTCAAGCCTTTATTGCAAGTCGCTCCTTTTCTAAGAAAAACTCCTCGAGAAACTGCTCCATCAATAACTTCAGGAGACTGAACCGGGCTTATAAATAAGAACCAAAACGCACAATATTCACATCTCATCTGCTTTCTAAAACATCAAGGAAATGGCATCCTACATTGCCTGTTTGGGAGAGCTCAGGAAGAAAGCTTTTGATGAAGACCTCTTCATCAACGTCAGGCATCCGGAAGATCCCAACGTCTACGACCTGACCAACAAACTGTTGGGAATGGATCTGAGTCCTGAGATGGACGCTATCCTCCGATATTTTCTCTGCTTCGTGGAGGAAATTCAAGAGCTCTGTCGGCGGGAGCTAGATCTGCTAGAGGAGAAAGAAACGGTGATAACAGCTTTGGAGACGGTGGAAGAAGGTCCTGAGAAGCGGGAGCTGAGCCGGAAACTTTGCAACTTAGAGTACAGGCAATACCGGTTGGAGCTTGAGAGGACAGAGCAGCGCAAAGAATGTAGGAAAATGAGGAGAGACCCCCCCTTTTAAATGTATTAAGTCAAGTATTTTAATAAAAGTTTTGTTTCCCGAATTGTTTTGACGTGCACTATTATGAACATACGAGCAAACTAATAATCGAGTTAGTAAGTCGCCCCAATATAAACAGATAAATGAAGGAATAGATGAATAATTAAATGAGCGAAGGATAGTTAAGCGGGCGAGGCGGGCGGCCCGCTACTTATCTTCGCCTTTTGTTCATCGCTGTTTAGCACGTGTTTTCAGTGCTAGCCTCCCAGTTTTGCGTGAGTAATTTTTCGAGAGTGTGCTACGTGTAACTAGGACTTTCGCTCGGTATTTTACTGAGGCTTTTGTTCGCACCAATATTTCCCGTAAGAGCAGGTGTGGCCCCTCCAGCCTTATTAGGTGGGGACTTAGAGTTGCTCGGGGCCCAATGGCCATATGAGTGTACCCGAGAATTTTGGCCTAGTTAAAAATGCTTCCCGCGTTTCGGGAAGACTCGACTCGCCCATATTTCGGGGAGGTTCTTTGGATAAAGAGCTTATTCGCGCACACCGCCAACGGGTGGCGGCAGGAAGCTCATCCGCACACGTCGCCTGCAGGGGCTACGGTCAGCGCCGAACTTTCCGGAGCGATCCCCACACATCATGGTCGTGTTGGGATCGCCACCTTCAGGAAAATTTTCCTACCAGGTTGCCGTCTCAGTTCGATAGTTAGGAGTATTGCTAAGAATATCCTTTTTTATTTGATTTGTTTAAATTTTACATCAAGGGATGCCTCGTTAAAAAACTCCCGTGTCGGAGAAAAAGAGTGCATCTTTATTTTGGTCCTTGCTTTTTGGGTCTCCTTCTCGATTAAAGTATAACTCCCAGCGTCCTGTCTTCCTCGCCCTCTTTGCCTTTCCCGCCGTTGCGAGGGATTTGTCCCCGTTCTTCTTCGCGATTGGCGGGTCGAGCTGACTTCGTTGGTCTTCCGCCCACATCCCTTAATCGCTCGGCCTCCCTCTTGTTACCCCTTCCTTGTGCTATTTTCTTTCCTTCATTCCTAGTCTGACGATGAGTTTCTCCCTCTCCTGTCTTCCGAGGGGGCCAAGCAAATGCAGGCGGCTCCCCACAAACAGTTCCTCTTTTCCCCTAATTGAAGAGGTCAACGTTATCTTCTACGAGTTCACTCAAGCATTGTTCTTAGTCCTTGGTGAGTCTGGGCTCGATTGCCAGTATTCCTCTACTGGTAGCGTTCATGTCCCAGTCCTCGTCATACCACTCATTATCTTTTTGAGCGTAGAGCTTGCCTTCTCTTATCCTACGGGATTCTTCGCCCTGATTCCTCCCCTTCCCTTCGTCGCTGTCACTCTGGCTCTGTGCTCCCAAACGCTCTTGTTCGCCTTCACCGCCTTCAGACGTCCCAATCTCGTGGCACCTGTGCCCGTCGCCAGCTCCTTTTCTGCCATACAGGTTGAAGCAGTGGCTATGGCACTTCCTCGCCCCCTTTTGGTCTACTGCCAGTTTCCCTATCCTCCCGCAAAGTAGGGGATATTTTACCGCAAGGTGGGCTGTAGATATCACTGCATGGAGGCGATTTAAGGTACCTCGCCCTTTGATGACGTTATAAGCGGTCGCGACTTGTAGGACCAGATATTTTATCCTCAAGAGCTCGGCGTCCTCGCCCACTCCGAAAACTGTATCCAACTCTACGTAGCCACGTACCTAAACTTGTTTCCCAGAGAAACCTACCAAACTTCCCGCGTATGGCTTTAAATCCTTGTCCGTCAGCCCCATCTGTCTGAATGCGTCCTCATAGATTATATCCGCCGAGCTGCCCTGGTCTAAAAGCACCCTCTATACATTGAAACCTTTTATTCTTACCATTACCACTACCAGATCGTCAGTATGAGCCTTTATTCCCTCGAAATCCGCGGTCCATATCACTATGTACCGATGCAGTCGCCCCCACTGTCTCCCGACCCTCCGCCGATACGTCGTTGCAAACTTCGAAACGTCCAGCGATTGTGTTCGTTGCTTCAACCGTTCCTCCGCCCTCGCCGCTATCAGTTTCTTCAAATTCCTTCTTCGCCATCAGAGAGCAAGTGCGGAAGGTGCTCCGAAGAGGCTAACCTTCGATGAAATTCAGAGCAAGACATACATGGAAGTGAAGGGAACCGGAACCGCAAACCAATGCCCCACCATTGAAGGGGGAGTGGAATCATTTTCCTTCAAGGCCGGGAAGTACAATGCCAAGAAGTTCTGCCTTGAACCCACTTCATTCACAGTGAAGGCAGAGGGAGTAGCCAAGAACGCCCCACTTGAGTTCCAAAACACCAAGCTCATGACACGTCTGTGTAAGATCAAGTTTTGATCTAGTAGTACAACTCTATGTTTTGATGATTACAAGTTAACCTTTTGATATGAACAATTGTGGTACTCTAACGTGTTTTTCTGAGTGTGCTATTTACAGGCTCTGACCTCAACTCAATCTCACACAAATCAGAAGCACTGTGTATAAAGAGTGACCCAAGCAACGCTTTCGCATTCACCATGTTCAGTATGAACAGTGGAAAAGCTTCAGAAGTTCTACAAACTCTGATGAGGACTCAGTCACTAGAAGCTCTGAAGATCCAGAAGTTCTGATAACCAAGAAACACTGAAGGTTCAGATGTTCTGATGGTGTAGAAGACTCTGAAGATCCAGAAGCTGAATAGTGGAAACTCTGAAGTCCAGAAGCAAGAAACTCTGAAGGCCATGTTCTTCCCTCTGAGTTCAGAATCAGAAGAAACAATGGTCAGAGGATCTGTGCTTTCCCTCTGACTCTGATCAACCGGCTTCACAAGTTCCAATACGAAGCATTTCTCTGATCAGAAGTCTCCTAGGTTAAAAGGTCAAGTCACTATCCGAGTACAAAAGCAAGTGTACCTTCCTGACGACCTACCTAACGTTCTCAGCCACAGCAGAAGCTGGATTTTCCAGAACTGCCCTCCAACGGTAGCATTTCCCATGCATTGCTCAACCCTAATCCTTGGAGTATATATAGAGGCTGAAGATTGAAAGAAGTGGCTAGAAGTAATACATACGCGCAAGACATATTCAAATTATTCTAAGCTTTCTTTCATCTGAAATTCATTGAGTTTACTATTAGCTTTTTAGAAGCAAATCTCTTGTAAACAATTCTTTGATAAACAGTTTGTTTAGTTCCTTTAGGAGATCAAGGTTGATCGGATCCTAGAGAAGACTAAGAGAGTGAATCTTAGTGTGAGCTAAGTCAGTGTATTGTTAGTCACTTGTAGTTTTCAAGTGCAGTTGTAACAATTATCTGATTAGTGGATTGCCTTCATTCTAAGAAGGAAGAAATCACCTTAACGGGTGGACTGGAGTAGTTTGAGTGATTTATCAAGTGAACCAGGATAAAATCCTTGTGTGCTTTTCTATCTCTTATCTTTAGCACTTAAGTTCTCGAAAGATTTGTCAAAATCTTTAAGGTGGAAGTTTTGTACTGAAAACGTTATTCAAACCCCCCCTTTCTACCGTTTTTCATACCTTCAGTCTGACCTACACCCTCGACGAGATCGAAGGATCCTTTGAGGTTTCCTCTGATTTCACTGTCAAGTTAGAGGAGAAAGATGGCATTGACTACGCTGCTGTCACAGTTCAGCTTCCCGGTGGCGAGCGTGTTCCGTTCCTTTTCACCATCAAACAGTTGGTAGCATCTGGGAAGCCAGACAGCTTCAGTGGGGAGTTTCTAGTGCCATCATACCGTGGATCTTCTTTCTTGGACCCAAAGGGAAGAGGTGCTTCAACTGGTTATTGTAAGATCAAGTTTTGATCGAGTAGTACAACTCTATGTTTTGATGATTACAAGTTAACATTTTAGTATGAACAATTTTGATACTCTAACGTGTTTTTCTGAGTGTGCTTTTACAGGCTCTGACCTATATCTAATCTCACACAAATCAGAAGCACTGTGCTTAAAGAGTGTCCCAAGCAACGCTTTCGCAATCTCTATGTTCAGTCTGAACAATAGAAAAGCTTCAGAAGATCTGAAGTATATCAAGATCTGATGTGGACTCAGTCATTTGAAGTTCTGAAGATCCAGACGTTCTGACAACCCAGACACTCTGAAGGTTCAGATGTTCTGAAGGTGTAGAAGACTCTGAAGATCCAGAAGTTGAAAAGTGGAGACTCTGATGTCCAGAAGCAAGATGGCTTTGAAGACCAAGTACTTCGCTCTGAGTTCAGAATCAGAAGATACAATGGACAGAGGATCCATGCTTCCCTCTGACTCTTAGCAACGAGCTTCACAAGTTCCAACACGAAGCATTACTCTGATCAGAAGTCTACTAGGTTTAAGGTCAAGTCACTATCCAAGTACAAAAGCAAATGTACTATCCTGACGACCTACCTAACACTCTCAGCCACAACAGAAGATGGAAATTCCAGACCTGCCCTCCAACGGTAGCATTCCCATGCAGTGTTCAAACCCTAATCCATGGAGTATAAATAGAGGCTGAAGATTGAAAGATGCGGTTGGAAGAATCTCATTCGCGCAAGCTATATTCAAACCTTCTAAGCATTCTTTCATCTCTGAATTCATTATGTTTACTACAAGCTTTTTAGAAGCAATCTCTTTGTAAACGAATCTCAATTAAACAGTTGTTTAGTTTACCTTTAGGAGATCAAGGTTGATCGGATCCTAGAGAAGACTAAGAGAGTGAATCTTAGTGTGAGCTAAGTCAGTGTATTATTAGTCACTTGTAGGTTTCAAGTGCAGTTGTAACTTTACCTGATTAGTGGATTGCCTTCATTCTAAGAAGGAAGAAATCACCTTAACGGGTGGACTGGATTAGCTTGAGTGATTCATCAAGTGAACCAGGATAAATCCTTGTGTGCTTTCCTATCTCTTATCTTAAGCACTTTATTTGTTCACGAAAGATTTGATAAAATCTTAAGGTGAAAGTTTTTATTCTGAAAACGTTATTCAGACCCCCCCTTTCTACCGTTTTTCATACCTTCAATTGGTATCAGAGCGCAAGTTCTGATTACCACACCTAACAGTGTTCAGTGATCCGGGCCGGTGTGAAAAACAAATGGTTACCACCAGTGAAACGCAAAAAGATGGTTACAATGCAAAACCTCCCATGTTCGATGGGCAAAGATTCGAATATTGGAAAGACAGATTAGAAAGCTTCTTTCTGGGTTTCGATGCAGATCTCTGGGATATCACTGTGGATGGCTATGAGCGTCCAGTTGATGCAGATGGTAAGAAGATTTCTAGATCAGAGATGACTGCTGAACAAAAGAAGCTCTACTCACAGCACCATAAAGCTAGAGCTATTCTTCTTAGTGCTATTTCCTATGAAGAGTACCAGAAGATCACAGATCGTGAGTTTGCCAAGGGCATCTTTGATTCCTTGAAGATGTCTCATGAAGGAAACAAGAAAGTGAAACAATCAAAGGCGCTGTCCTTGATCCAGAAATATGAATCCTTCATCATGGAGCCCAGCGAGTCCATTGAGGATATGTTTTTCCAGATTTCAGTTGCTGGTAGCTGGAATTAGACCTCTCAACAAGAGCTACACAACAAAAGATCATGTCATAAGGGTCATCAGAAGCCTTCCTGAAAGCTGGATGCCTTTAGTGACCTCAATAGAGCTCACAAGAGATATTGAGAGTATGAGTCTAGAAGAACTCATAAGCATACTGAAATGTCATGAGCTGACGCGCTCAGAGATGCAGGATCTGAGGAAGAAATCAATAGCCTTAAAATCTAAATCTGAGAAGGCTAAATATGAGAAGTCAAAAGCTCTCCAAGCTGAAGCAGAAGAATCTGAAGAAGCATCAGAAGATTCTGATGAAGATGAGCTGACTCTGATTTCAAAGAGACTCAACCGCATCTGGAAGCACAGACAGAGCAAGTACAGAGGCTCTGGAAAGGCCAAAGGAAAGTCTGAATCCTCATCAGGGCAGAAGAAGTCCTAAATCAAGGAAGTCACATGTTTCGAGTGCAAAGAATCAGGACACTACAAAAGTGACTGTCCAAGGCTGAAAAAGGACAAGAAGCCAAAGAAGCACTTCAAGACAAAGAAAAGTCTGATGGTGACTTTTGATGAATCAGAGTCAGAGGATGGTGACTCTGATAGTGAAGTTCAAGGTCTTATGGCTATTGTCAAAGACAAAGGAGCAGAGTCAAAAGATGAAACTGACTCTGACTCAGCATCAGAAGGAGATCCTAACTCAGACGATGAAAATGAGGTATTCGCTTCTTTCTCAACCTCTGAACTGAAACATGCTTTGTCTGATATTATTGATAAGTATAACTCCTTATTTACTAAGCATAAAAAGTTGAAAAAGGATTTCTCTTCTGCTTCTAAGACTCCCTCTAAACATGAGAAAATTATTTCTGACTTGAAAAATGATAATCATGCTTTAGTGAATTCTAACTCTGTGCTTAAGAACCAAATTGCTAAGTTAGAAGAAGTAATTGCTTGTGATGCCTCTGATAGTAAACATGAATCTAAGTATGAAAAATCTTTTCAAACATTCCTGACTAAAAGCGTAGACAGAAGCTTAATGGCTTCAATGATCTATGGCGTAAGCAGAAATGGAATGCATGGAATTAGCTATTCTAAACCTAATAGAAATGAGCCTTCTATGCCTAAGGCTAAATCATTATATGAATGCTTTGTTCCCTCTGGTACTATATTGCCTGATCCATTACCTGTTAAAGTTGCTAACCCCCCTCTCAAAAAGGGAACCTTCTCCATGTCTAAGTATCTTGCAAAAATTCCTTTACACTATCATGTTGAGAAACCCAAGGTAATCAGAACCTCTGGGGTAACTAACAAGAGAGGACCCAGAAAGTGGGTACCTAAGGACAAGATTATCTATGTTGCAGATATCCTTGATGGCTCCACTGAAACACAAATCATGGTATCTGGACAGTGGATGCTCGCGTCACATGACGGGAGAAAAGCGTATGTTCCAAGAGCTAAAACTTAAGCCTGGAGGCGAAGTTGGCTTTGGTGGCAACGAAAAGGGTAAAATTGTTGGTACTGGTACTATTTGTGTAGATAGTAGTCCATGCATTGATAATGTGTTATTGGTAGATGGCTTAACACATAACTTATTGTCTATAAGTCAATTAGCTGACAAGGGTTATGATGTTATCTTCAATCAAAAGTCCTGCCGGGCTGTAAGTCAGATCGATGGCTCTGTTCTGTTTAACAGCAAGAGGAAGAACAACATTTATAAGATCAGATTATCTGAGTTGGAATCTCAGAATGTGAAGTGCCTTCTTTCTGTTAATGAAGAGCAATGGGTATGGCATAGACGGTTAGGGCATGCCAGTATGAGAAAGATTTCTCAGCTGAGTAAGCTAAACCTTGTCAGGGGCTTACCCACTCTAAAGTTCTCTTCAGACGCTCTTTGTGAAGCATGTCAGAAAGGCAAATTCACAAAAGTCCCTTTCAAGGCAATGAATGTTGTCTCAACCTCAAGGCCGTTGGAACTTCTGCATATCGACCTGTTTGGACCAGTGAAAACTGAGTCTATAGGTGGCAAGAGATATGGGATGGTCATTGTTGACGACTATAGCCGCTGGACATGGGTAAAATTTCTAACCCGCAAGGATGAGTCTCATTCTGTGTTCTCTACCTTCATAGCCCAAGTGCAAAACGAGAAGGCTTGTAGGATTGTGCGTGTCAGAAGTGACCATGGTGGAGAGTTTGAGAATGACAAGTTTGAGAGTCTGTTTGATTCCTATGGAATTGCACATGATTTCTCTTGTCCCAGAACTCCTCAACAAAATGGGGTTGTTGAGAGGAACCATGCTCCAAGAAACTGGCATGGCTAAGCACTTTTGGGCAGAGGCAGTAAACACAGCGTGTTACATTCAGAACAGAATCTCTGTGAGACCAATTCTGAATAAGACTCCCTATGAATTGTGGAAGAATATAAAACCCAACATTTCATATTTTCATCCTTTTGGTTGTGTTTGTTATGTTCTTAATACTAAGGATATATTGCATAAATTTGATGCTAAGTCTTCTAAATGTCTATTACTTGGTTACTCTGATCGTTCTAAAGGTTTCAGATTCTATAATACTGATGCTAAAACAATTGAAGAATCTATTCATGTCAGATTTGACGATAAGCTTGACTCTGACGAGTCAAAGCTAGTTGAAAAATTTGCAGATTTAAGTATAAGTGTTTCTGACAAAGGCAAAGCTCCAGAGGAAGCTGAGCCAGAGGAAGATGAACCAGAAGAAGCTGGTCCCTCTGATTCACAATCTCAGAAGAAGAGCAGAATCACTGCGGCTCATCCTAAGGAATTGATTCTGGGCAACAAAGATGAACCTGTCAGAACCAGATCAGCCTTCAGACCCTCTGAAGAGACCTTGCTTAGTCTGAAAGGATTGGTGTCCTTAATTGAACCCAAGTCCATTGATGAAGCTCTTCAGGACAAGGACTGGATTCTGGCTATGGAAGAAGAACTGAATCAATTTTCCAAAAATGATGTTTGGAGCCTAGTGAAGAAACCTCAAAGTGTCCATGTGATTGGAGCCAAATGGGTATTCAGAAACAAACTGAATGAGAAAGGAGATGTAGTCATAAATAAGGCAAGGCTAGTTGCTCAAGGCTACAGTCAGCAGGAAGGAATAGACTACACTGAAACGTTTGCTCCAGTAGCAAGACTAGAAGCAATTAGACTGTTGATCTCTTTCTCAGTGAATCACAATATAATTCTTCATCAGATGGATGTCAAGAGTGCCTTCCTAAACGGTTACATCTCAGAGGAAGTCTATGTTCATCAACCCCCAGGCTTTGAAGATGAGAAGAACCCATACCATGTTTTCAAACTAAAGAAATCCCTATATGGTCTGAAGCAAGCTCCCAGAGCATGGTATGAGAGACTCAGCTCATTCCTTCTGGAGAACGAGTTTGTAAGGGGTAAAGTAGATACAACTCTCTTTTGCAAAACTTACAAAGATGATATCTTAATTGTGCAAATATATGTTGATCAAACACCAGAAGGAACATATATCCATCAGAGCAAGTACACTAAAGAACTTCTGAAGAAGTTCAACATGCTGGAATCTACAGTTGCCAAAACTCCAATGCATCCTACATGCATCCTGGAGAAAGAAGATGCAAGTGGTAAAGTTTGTCAGAAGCTCTATCGTGGTATGATAGGATCACTTCTATACTTAACTGCATCTAGGCCAGATATCTTGTTTAGTGTTCACTTATGTGCTCGTTTCCAATCAGATCCGAGGGAAACCCACTTAACTGCTGTTAAGAGGATCCTGAGATATCTGAAAGGTACCACTAACCTTGGCTTGATGTATAAGAAAACATCAGAGTATAAGCTTTCAGGTTATTGTGATGCTGATTATGCTGGAGATAGAACAGAGAGAAAAAGCACTTCTGGAAATTGTCAATTTCTGGGAAGCAATCTAGTCTCATGGGCAAGCAAGAGGCAATCAACCATTGCACTATCTACTGCAGAGGCAGAATACATCTCAGCAGCAATATGCAGCACTCAGATGCTCTGGATGAAACATCAGCTGGAGGATTATCAAATCCTTGAGAGCAATATCCCAATCTACTATGATAACACTGCTGCAATGTCACTAAGTAAGAATCCTATCTTACATTCAAGGGCAAAGCACATTGAGGTAAAGTATCATTTTATTAGAGATTATGTTCAAAAGGGCGTACTTCTTTTGAAGTTTGTTGATACTGACCATCAATGGGCAGATATCTTTACAAAACCCTTAGCAGAGGATAGCTTTAACTTCATTCTGAAAAATCTGAATATGGACTTTTGTCCAGCATGAAGATGGATCAGAACCTCTGACTATGATGCTTCTCTATCAGAAGATGTCTAGTTCAGAAGGTAACTCCATCAGAGTTTAAGTACCCATTGGTGCTCACCCTGAAGCTGAGATAGTAAACGTGTGTCAGTTGCTATGATACATCGTTCCTTGTGCCCGTCTGACAGTCTGTCGTAATGAGTGTTGATGTGCTTCTCTCCAACGTGCGCTATTGGTATTAGCTGCTGCTATGATAAATTTATTTTCTCAACCGTTGATTTTATTTTGTTTTTAATCAACAACGGTTATTTTCAAAACCCACTATACACACACGATCTCCATCACTTCTGTTTATACTATCTCTCTCTCTTCGTTTGTAAAACCCGTATCCCCACGATCTCTCTCTCTCTCTCTCTCTCTCTCTCTCTCTCTTCATCCCCTCTCTTCGACCCAAACCTTCAACCGCTCAAAAATGGTGAAATTCAACAGAAGAGTGGTTCTGCATGAACAACAGCTGAGAAGTAAGTTATTGGAAGCTGTTGAAGAAGCCAGAAGAAAGAAAGAACAAGCAGAAGAAGCTGCTCGTCAGAGGCTGAAAGGATTGCAAATGCAAAGTTAGAGGCTGAAAGGCTAGAAGCTGAAGCTGAAGGTCTCAGATGTCAAGCACTTGCACAGTACCTTTCACACATGCTGAAGTTCCTCACTCTGCTCAGGATGTTCCCTCAACTTCTACACAGCCAAGTTCTTCCAGACTTGATATCTTGGAACAACGTCTCAACTCCAATGAGACTCTCCTGATGGACATGAATCGAGCCCTTCAAGAACTTCTGCGTCGCTCTGAAAAGCCTTAGTTTTTAGGATTTCTTTCATTTTTCTTCTTTAATCTATTTTACTTTTATTTTAAGATATTTGCTTTATGAGTTATACTTGTTTAATTTCTTAAGTATTTGTTCATTCTGTGTTTATTATTGCATCAATTATAACACATGTTCGCAATTTTTTTTTTCATATATCATCCATAATCATTACATCATACATTATATCCCTATATCTAGAATGGAGGATCCTTCCTCATTCTTCTGCATTCTTGGCGCTGCTCCACTCTCTCCTTCTCCAGACGATCCAGTGTATACTCTAGGTTGCCGAGTTTGATACTCAGCTCTTCCTTCTCCAGACCATCTTCTATCGTCTTGAGTCTCCTTTCCACTATTTCTTTCTCTTCCAGCAGATTCAGCTCCAGCTGGCATAGCTCCTGAATCTCCTCCACGAAGCAGAGGAATTCCTTCAGATCTTTCTCCAGCTCTGGACCAAGATCTTCCTGCAGCAGTGTCTTCGTCAGCTCATGTATGGTTCTTGAACCATCAGGGTGCCAGACGTTGAGGAACATATCTTCCTCGAAGGCTTTCCTTCTGAGCTCTTCTAATGCAACTATGTATGAAGCCATTTATCTTTATGGAATTAAGCTTGTTGTGAAGTTTACTCCGTTTCTACCTGCTTTATATAAGAATCCCCTTCTCTCCGGAAGTTTTTGCTACTGCAGTTTCTCGAGGATAAATCCTTGGTAACTGAAGCTTCTCTTTACTCTCGTGGCCGGTGGTAAACGTTCTACACATGCATTAATTAACTCCTTAATTCATTAATCTCAGTACTTAATTCTCCGTCTTTTCGAACTTAATCCTTCCTTCAGGGGGAGTACCTTGTACTTCAAGCTAAGTTTTTCACACCCCCAAGCTTTTTGCTTATGACAAAAAGGGGAAATATAACTCAAAGTTTTTGATGTATATGCTGATTAGTGTGATTTAATTATTTGGAGAATTTAAGAGTTCCACTGCTATGACCATAAATATGTCACTGGGCAAATACAAGGAATACATTTCACTTCTTCTGAAGTGATTTAATTTGACTCTGATACCCTGCTTGTGACTCTGAATACCTATGCGCTCTGATTATTTCATTTCATCTATGTCATGCGCTTTCACTCTGAACTCTTATATTATTTAGCTCAGAATCTAGACATTACTAACGTTTTCATTAAGTCTTAGATTCAGGGGGGGCTAAGCTCAGAATCAAGTTCTAACTTGGATTCAGAATGAGCAAAATAAACCATTCACATCAGGATAAGTCTATTTCTATTCTTTATACTCTGAGTGAATTCAGTTTATTGTTTAAGAATTGTTCATCAAAATACTTGGTTTTGTCATCATCAAAAAGGGGGAGATTGTAAGATCAAGTTTTGATCGAGTAGTACAACTCTATGTTTTGATGATTACATGTTAACATTTTAGTATGAACAATTTTGATACTCTAACGTGTTTTTCTGAGTGTGCTTTTACAGGCTCTGACCTATATCTAATCTCACACAAATCAGAAGCACTGTGTATAAAGAGTGTCCCAAGCAACGCTTTCGCAATCTCTATGTTCAGTCTGAACAATAGAAAAGCTTCAGAAGATCTGAAGTATATCAAGATCTGATGTGGACTCAGTCATTTGAAGTTCTGAAGATCCAGACGTTCTGACAACCCAGACACTCTGAAGGTTCAGATGTTCTGAAGGTGTAGAAGACTCTGAAGATCCAGAAGCTGAAAAGTGGAGACTCTGATGTCCAGAAGCAAGATGGCTCTGAAGACCAAGTACTTCGCTCTGAGTTCAGAATCAGAAGATACAATGGTCAGAGGATCCATGCTTCCCTCTGACTCTGATCAACGAGCTTCACAAGTTCCAACACAAAGCATTACTCTGATCAGAAGTCTACTAGGTTTAAGGTCAAGTCACTATCCAAGTACAAAAGCAAATGTACTATCCTGACGACCTACCTAACACTCTCAGCCACAACAGAAGCTGGAAATTCCAGACCTGCCCTCCAACGGTAGCATTCCCATGCAGTGTTCAAACCCTAATCCTTGGAGTATAAATAGAGGCTGAAGATTGAAAGATACGGTTGGAAGAATCTCATTCGCGCAAGCTATATTCAAACCTTCTAAGCATTCTTTCATCTCTGAATTCATTGTGTTTACTACAAGCTTTTTAGAAGCAATCACTTTGTAAACGAATCTCAATTAAACAGTTGTTTAGTTTACCTTTAGGAGATCAAGGTTGATCGGATCCTAGAGAAGACTAAGAGAGTGAATCTTAGTGTGAGCTAAGTCAGTGTATTGTTAGTCACTTGTAGGTTTCAAGTGCAGTTGTAACTTTACCTGATTAGTGGATTGTCTTCATTCTAAGAAGGAAGAAATCACCTTAACGGGTGGACTGGATTAGCTTGAGTGATTCATCAAGTGAACCAGGATAAAATCCTTGTGTGCTTTCCTATCTCTTATCTTAAGTGAAGGTATGAAAAACGGTAGAAAGGGGAGGTTTGAATAACGTTTTCAGAATAAAACTTCCACCTTAAAGATTTTAACAAATCTTTCGAGAACAAAGTGCTTAAGATAAGAGATAGAAAAGCACACAAGGATTTTATCCTGGTTCACTTGATAAATCCCTCAAGCTAATCCAGTCCACCCGTTAAGGTGATTTCTTCCTTCTTAGAATGAAGGCAATCCACTAATCAGGTAAGTGTTACAACTGCACTTGAAACCTACAAGTGACTAACAATTACACTGACTTAGCTCACACTAAATTCACTCTCTTAGTCTTCTCTAGGATCCGATCAAACTTGATCTCCTAAAGGTAACTAAACAACTGTTTAAGAAAGAATGTTTACAAAGAGTTTGCTTCTGAAAAGCTGATAGTAAACACAATGAATTCAGATGAAAGAATGCTTAGAAGGTTTTGAATATAGCTTGCGCGTGTGTAATTCTTCCAACCGCATCTTTCAATCTTCAGCCTCTATTTATACTCCAAGGATTAGGGTTTGAACGTTGCATGGAAATGCTACCGTTGGAGGGCAGTTCTGGAAATTCCAGCTTCTGCTGTGGCTGAGAATGCTAGGTAGGTCGTCAGGATAGTACATTTGCTTTTGTACTTGGATAGTGACTTGACCTTTAAACCTAGGAGACTTCTGATCAGGGGAATGCTTCATGTTGGAACTTGTGAAGCCGGTTGATCAGAGTCAGAGGGAAGCACAGATCCTTTGACCGTTGTATCTTCTGATTCTGAACTCAGAGGGAAGTACATGGTCTTCAGAGTTGACGAACGCACTGTCGCGGGTGCGTGTCAAAGTATTTTTGCTTTGAATGCAGTACAAGGTGTTAACACCAGGATCGTTCTCACAAGGACTTGATAAATTATCAAATGATATTAGAGTAAAACAAAAAAACCTAAAAGGGGGTTGATTGATTGGATTGAAAAGTAACAAAGCAATAACTAAATAGACTAGACAGAAGAGAGAAAGCGTTAGTCATCGGATTATAACATTCAAGTGCAACAAACCTTCATCGGTTACAAAAGATTAAATCTTCCTCATTGTTTCCCTAATTCGTGAGAGTTGATTAACTAAGCGAAAATCAATTCTCAGTTTCCTAAACTAAGCGATTAAGAAACAGTTACGAACTAACATGAACTAAGCGAACATGCATCAACTCTTATTTCTAAAACTACGGAATTAAGCAAACCCTAGATCAGAAATAAAGATGAAGAGAATTAATAAAGAAGGAATTTGCATTAAGAACAAAACCTCAAGTTTGCAAACACAAGAATATTAAAAATCCTAAGACTAACTATGGAGTTTAGCAACTCATACTAGAAAAGATGGAGAGAGATATTAGAAGAAGGTGGAGGAGGTGATGGTGAGATGTGGTGAGGTGGTTAGGTCTAACAAAAGCCTAAACTCACTTATTTATACTAATAAATAAACTTGTTCATCAAGTAACAATCTTTGTTATCTAAATCTTTTCTAAATCTTCACAAAATCGGGCCCACATAAAGGAGTAAGCTGCTGAACAATCAGGCATTCGCGGGTCTCACAAGAAGTCTGAATCTTCAATTGAGGCAAACATGAGAGTTGTATATATTTAAGTCAGCTTCGCGGGCCTTCAATCGGATCCTAATTCGGAGTTCTGTAGCCCAAGATATGATCATTTTAGTGCAGACTGTTCCAGACTCGCAGAATTAGCGACAGCAACTTTGCAAGGCAATTCTGACCATGTTAGAAGCTTGTTCTCGAATTTCTCTGACATGAAAGTGTTAGGGCTTCGAGTTAGCTTTCCAACGACATATTATAGGCCTTATTTCGATATTTCTAGCTCCATATTCAATCTGTTCTAGCAAAACAGTCACAGAAACTAAAAGTGTAGAATTAAGCACTTTTCCATGAATAATCCAAATAAACCCTAATGGTCAAAACATGGCTAAGTCATAACAATTAAGCACAAAAATATATATAATGAAGCTTAGAAAGACACACGTAAAGTGCATTAATTATGCGCTTATCAAATACCCCCACACTTAACCTTTTGCACTCCTGGGCAAAACTTAACTTCAAATAAGATTCAGAAAATCAATTATGATAACAAGTACTTCCTAAAACATAAAAACTCAGCTCACACTTATCTTTGAGAAGTAGAAATTCAGGTTTATGAGCAAGAAAACAACCACTTCATTTTCCACAGAGATTAGACAAACAAGAACTCCATCACCTACATTCCAAGCCAACAAGTATTGCAAATTGTACATCAAAGTTGGATGCAAGTGTTATGTGTAAGATCAAGTTTTGATCTAGTAGTACAACTCTATGTTTTGATGATTACAAGTTAACCTTTTGATATGAACAATTGTGATACTCTAACGTGTTTTTCTGAGTGTGCTATTCACAGGCTTTGACCTCAACTCAATCTCACACAAATCAGAAGCACTGTGTATAAAGAGCGACCCAAGCAACGCTTTCGCATTCACCATGTTCAGTATGAACAGTGGAAAAGCTTCAGAAGTTATGAAGTTATACAAACTCTGATGTGGACTCAGTCACTAGAAGTTCTGAAGATCCAGAAGGTCTGATAACCAAGAAACACTGAAGGCTCAGATATTCTGATGGTGTAGAAGACTCTGAAGATCCAGAAGCTGATTAGTGAAATTCTGATGTCCAGAAGCAAGATACTCTGAAGACCATGTACTTCCCTCTGAGTTCAGAATCAGAAGAAACAATGGTCAGAGGATCTGGGCTTTCCCTCTGACTCTGATCAACCGGCTTCACAAGTTCCAACATGAAGCTTTCTCCTGATCAGAAGTCTCCTAGGTTTAAAGGTCAAGTCGCTATCCAAGTACAAAAGCAACTGTACCTTCCTGACGACCTACCTAACAGTCTCAGACACAGCAGAAGCTGGATTTTCCAGAACTGCCCTCCAACGGTAGCATTTCCCATGCAACGCTCAACCCTAATCCTTGGAGTATATAAAGAGGCTGAAGACTGAAAGAAGCGGTGAGAAGCATTCACATACGCGCAAGACAAATTCAAATTCTTCTAAGCTTTCTTTCATCTGAAATTCATTGAGTTTACTATTAGCTTTTTAGAAGCAAATCTCTTGTAAACAATTCTTTGATAAACAGTTTGTTTAGTTCCTTTAGGAGATCAAGGTTGATCGGATCCTAGAGAAGACTAAGACAGTGAATCTTAGTGTGAGCTAAGTCAGTGTAATTGTTAGTCACTTGTAGGTTTCAAGTGCAGTTGTAACTCTTACCTGATTAGTGGATTGCCTTCATTCTAAGAAGGAAGAAATCACCTTAACGGGTGGACTGGAGTAGCTTGAGTGATTTATCAAGTGAACCAGGATAAAATCCTTGTGTGCTTTTCTATCTCTTATCTTTAGCACTTAAGTTCTCGAAAGATTTGTCAAAATCTTTAAGGTGGAAGCTTTATCTTGAAAACGTTATTCAAACCCCCCCTTTCTACCGTTTTTCATACCTTCAATTGGTATCAGAGCGCAAGTTCTGATTACCACACCTAACAGTGTTCAGTGATCCGGGCCGGTGTGAAAAACAATGGCTGCCACCACCAGTGAAACTCAAAGAGATGGTTACAATGCAAAGCCTCCTATGTTCGACGGTCAAAGGTTCGAATATTGGAAAGATAGACTGGAAAGTTTCTTTCTGGGTTTCGATGCAGATCTCTGGGATATTATTGTGGATGGCTACGAGCGTCCAGTTGATGCAGATGGCAAGAAGATCCCAAGGTCAGAGATGACTGCAGATCAAAAGAAGCTGTACTCACAACATCACAAAGCAAGAGCAATTCTTCTAAGTGCTATTTCCTATGAAGAGTACCAGAAGATTACAGATCGTGACTTTGCGAAAGGCATTTTCGAATCTCTGAAGATGTCTCATGAAGGAAACAAGAAAGTCAAAGAATCAAAGGCATTGTCTTTGATCCAAAAGTATGAATCCTTCATCATGGAGCCAAATGAGTCCATTGAAGAAATGTTCTCGAGATTTCAGTTGCTTGTAGCTGGCATACGACCTCTCAACAAGAGCTACACAACAAAAGATCATGTCATAAGGGTCATCAGGTGTCTTCCTGAAAGTTGGATGCCTTTAGTGACTTCAATAGAGCTCACGAGAGATGTTGAGAATATGAGTTTAGAAGAACTCATCAGCATTTTGAAATGCCATGAGCTGAAGCGCTCAGAGATGCAAGATCTGAGGAAAAAGTCCATAGCCTTGAAATCTAAATCTGAAAAGGCTAAGGCTGAGAAGTCAAAAGCTCTTCAAGCTGAAGAAGAGGAATCTGAAGAAGCATCAGAAGATTCTGATGAAGATGAGATGACTCTGATCTCCAAGAGACTCAATCGCATCTGGAAGCACAGGCAGAGCAAATACAAAGGCTCTGGAAAGGCAAAAGGAAAGTCTGAATCCTCAGGTCAGAAGAAGTCCTCACTTAAGGAAGTCACATGCTTTGAGTGCAAAGAATCAGGGCACTACAAAAGTGACTGTCCAAAGTTGAAGAAGGACAAGAAGCCAAAGAAGCACTTCAAGACAAAGAAGAGTCTGATGGTGACATTTGATGAATCAGAGTCAGAGGATGTTGACTCTGATGGTGAAGTCCAAGGACTCATGGCTATTGTCAAAGACAAAGAAGCAGAGTCAAAGGGAGCTGTTGACTCTGACTCAGAATCAGAAGGAGATCCTAACTCAGACGATGAAAATGAGGTATTCGCTTCTTTCTCTACCTCTGAACTGAAACATGCATTGTCTGATATCATGGATAAGTATAACTCCTTTTTGTCTAAGCATAAGAAGCTGAAAAAGGACTTATCTGCTGTTTCCAAGACTCCTTCTGAACATGAGAAAATTATTCCTGATTTGAAAAATGATAATCATGCTTTGATCAATTCTAACTCTGTGCTTAAGAACCAGATTGCTAAGTTAGAAGAAATTGTTGCTTGTGATGCCTCTGATTGTAGAAATGAGTCTAAGTATGAAAAGTATTTTCAAAGATTCCTAGCTAAAAGCGTGGATAGAAGCTTAATGGCTTCAATGATCTATGGCGTAAGCAGAAATGGAATGCATGGCATTGGCTATTCTAAACCAATTAGAAATGAGCCCTCTGTGTCTAAAGCTAAATCCTTGTATGAATGCTTTGTTCCCTCTGGTACCATATTGCCTGATCCTTTACCTGCTAAAGTTGCTAAAAACCCTCTTAAAAAGGGATCCCTCTCTATGTCTAAATATCATGCAAATATTCCTTTAAAATATCATGTTGAGACACCCAAGGTGATCAGAACCTCTGGGGTAACTAACAAGAAAGGACCCAGAAAGTGGGTACCTAAGGACAAGATTATCTATGTTGCAGATATCCTTGATAGCTCCACTGAAACACCAATCATGGTATCTGGACAGTGGATGCTCGCGTCACATGACGGGAGAAAGGCGTATGTTCCAAGAGCTAAAACTTAAGCCTGGAGGCGAAGTTGGCTTTGGAGGAAATGAAAAGGGTAAAATTGTTGGTACTGGTACTATTTGTGTAGATAGTAGTCCATGCATTGATAATGTGTTATTGGTAGACGGCTTAACACATAACTTATTGTCTATAAGTCAATTAGCTGACAAGGGTTATGATGTTATATTCAATCAAAAGTCCTGCCGGGCTGTAAGTCAAATCGATGGCTCTGTTCTGTTTAACAGCAAGAGGAAGAACAACATTTATAAGATCAGATTATCTGAGTTGGAGGCTCAGAATGTGAAGTGCCTTCTGTCTGTTAATGAAGAGCAGTGGGTATGGCATAGACGGTTAGGGCATGCCAGTATGAGAAAGATTTCTCAGCTGAGCAAGCTAAACCTTGTCAGGGGCTTACCCAATCTGAAGTTTGCTTCAGACGCTCTTTGTGAAGCATGTCAGAAAGGCAAATTCACAAAAGTCCCTTTCAAGGCAAAGAATGTTGTCTCAACCTCAAGGCCGTTGGAACTTCTGCATATCGACCTTTTTGGACCAGTGAAATCTGAGTCTATAGGTGGAAAGAGATATGGGATGGTTATCGTTGATGACTATAGCCGCTGGACATGGGTAAAGTTTCTAACCCGCAAGGATGAGTCTCATGCTGTGTTCTCTACCTTCATTGCCCAAGTGCAAAACGAGAAGGCTTGTAGGATTGTGCGTGTCAGAAGTGACCATGGTGGAGAGTTTGAGAATGACAAGTTTGAGAGTCTGTTTGATTCCTATGGAATTGCACATGATTTCTCTTGTCCCAGAACTCCTCAACAAAATGGTGTTGTTGAGAGGAAGAACAGAACTCTTCAGGAGATGGCTAGAACCATGCTCCAAGAAACTGGCATGGCTAAGCACTTTTGGGCAGAGGCAGTAAATACAGCATGTTACATTCAGAACAGAATCTCTGTGAGACCAATTCTGAATAAGACTCCTTATGAATTGTGGAAGAACATAAAACCCAACATTTCTTATTTTCATCCTTTTGGCTGTGTTTGTTATGTTCTCAATACTAAGGATAGATTGCATAAATTTGATGCTAAGTCTTCTAAGTGTCTATTACTTGGTTATTCTGATAGATCTAAAGGTTTTAGATTTTATAATACTGATGCCAAGACTATTGAAGAATCTATTCATGTTAGATTTGATGATAAGCTTGACTCTGACCAGTCAAAGCTAGTTGAGATGTTTGCAGATTTAAGCATTAATGTTTCTGACAAAGGCAAAGCTCCAGAGGAAGCTGAGCCAGAGGAAGAAGCTGGTCCCTCTGACTCACAAACTCTGAAGAAGAGCAGAATCACTGCTGCTCACCCTAAGGAATTGATTCTGGGCAACAAAGACGAACCAGTCAGAACCAGATCAGCCTTCAGACCCTCTGAAGAGACCTTGCTCAGTCTGAAAGGATTGGTGTCCTTAATTGAACCCAAGTCCATAGATGAAGCTCTTCAGGACAAGGATTGGATTCTGGCCATGGAAGAAGAATTGAATCAATTCTCCAAGAACGATGTTTGGAGCTTAGTGAAGAAGCCTGAGAGTGTCCATGTAATTGGAACAAAATGGGTATTCAGAAACAAGCTGAATGAGAAAGGAGATGTAGTCAGAAACAAGGCAAGGCTAGTTGCTCAAGGCTACAGCCAGCAGGAAGGAATAGACTACACTGAAACATTTGCTCCAGTAGCAAGACTGGAGGCAATCAGACTGTTGATCTCTTTCTCAGTGAATCACAACATAGTTCTACATCAAATGGACGTGAAGAGTGCCTTCCTAAATGGTTATATTTCAGAGGAAGTCTATGTTCATAAACCCCCAGGTTTTGAAGATGACAAGAAGCCAGACCATGTGTTCAAATTGAAGAAGTCACTCTATGGTCTGAAGCAAGCTCCCAGAGCATGGTATGAGAGACTCAGCTCATTCCTTCTGGAGAATGAGTTTGTAAGGGGTAAAGTAGATACAACTCTTTTTTGCAAAACTTATAAAGATGATATCTTAATTGTGCAAATTTATGTTGATGATATTATATTTGGTTCTGCTAATCAATCTCTATGCAAAGAATTTTCTGAGATGATGCAGGCTGAATCTGAGATGAGTATGATGGGAGAATTAAAGTACTTTATGGGAATACAAGTTGATCAAACACCAGAAGGAACATATATCCATCAGAGCAAGTACACTAAAGAACTTCTGAAGAAGTTCAATATGCTGGAATCTACAGTGGCCAAGACTCCAATGCATCCTACATGCATTCTGGAGAAAGAAGATAAAAGTGGTAAAGTATGTTAGAAGCTCTATCGTGGCATGATAGGTTCACTTCTATACTTAACTGCATCTAGGCCAGACATACTATTTAGTGTTCATTTATGTGCTCGTTTCCAATCAGATCCAAGGGAAACCCACTTAACTGCTGTTAAGAGGATCCTAAGGTATCTGAAAGGCACCACTAACCTTGGCTTGATGTATAAGAAAACATCAGAGTATAAGCTTTCAGGTTATTGTGATGCTGATTATGCTGGAGATAGAACAGAGAGAAAAAGTACTTCTGGAAATTGTCAATTTCTGGGAAGCAATCTAGTCTCATGGGCAAGCAAGAGGCAATCAACCATTGCACTATCAACTGCAGAGGCAGAATATATCTCAGCAGCAATATGCAGCACTCAGATGCTCTGGATGAAACATCAGCTGGAGGATTATCAGATCCTTGAGAGCAATATCCCAATCTATTGTGATAACACTGCTGCAATCTCATTGAGTAAGAATCCTATCTTGCATTCAAGGGCAAAGCACATTGAGGTAAAGTATCACTTTATTAGAGATTATGTATAGAAGGGCGTACTTCTTCTGAAGTTTGTTGATACTGACCATCAATGGGCAGATATCTTTACAAAGCCCTTAGCAGCGGATAGATTTAATTTTATTCTGAAAAATCTGAACATGGACTTTTGTCCAGAGTGAAGATGGATCAGAACCTCTGACTATGATACTTCTTGATCAGAAGATGTCTAGTCCAGAAGGTAACTCAATCAGAGTGTGTGTACCCATTGGTACTGACTCTGAAGCTGAGACAGCAACACGTGTGTCAGTATTTCTGATGCATAGTTCCTTGTGCCCGTGTGACAGTCTGTCATGTTGCGTGTAGATGTGCTTCTCTCCTGTGTGTGATATGTGTATTTACTGTTACTATCTATCTTTAATTTTCAACCGTTGATTTTAAATTGCTTTTTGAATCAACAACGGTTATTTGTCAAAACCCACTATACACACACGATCTCCTTCACTTTCGGTTTTTACTCTCTCTCTCTTCTGCTATTTCAAAACCGCTTACCCTCGATTTCTCTCTCGATCTCTCTTCATCTTTCAACCTTCATCTTCTACCTAAACCTTCAACCGCTCCAAAAATGGTGAGTCAAACCAGAAGAGCTACTGCAGATGCAACCCAGTTCCCTCATATGGTAGTTGGTCTAGCAACAGGTCAAAGGGGTCCTGAGAATCCGAATCAAGATCAAGGTCAAGCTCAAGAGCAGATTATTCCGATTGCAGAATGGGGCTGTGCCGTTCACTGCGTATATGCTCCTGAGGAACTTCAAGTACTGGCAGAATGGAGATTCGACCTCGACAACCTTGCTACAAATGGGTATGATCTTCGTCCTGAAGTCCAAGCTCAAGGTTGGGGAAATTACTTCAACAGGCTTCGAGGACCGGTGTATGACAAACTGATCAAGGAATTCTGGAAGCACGCCGACTGCGATGATACTCAGGTGGTATCTCACATTCTTGGAAGGAAGATCATCATTACAGAGAAGTCTTTCGTGAATCTGCTGGGTGCAGAAACTGCTCTTGGGTATCGTTTCCAATTCACTGAATCGAAGCTGAAACCCAAGACGAAGGATGAGACCAACAAGGCCCTGTACACCAATTACAAACCGGGCAAGACTAATTACAAAGTGATGGACCTTCATCCCAAGCTCAGGATCTGGCACAAGATTTTGCTCAACTGCATACACCAGAGACCAAAGGGCAGTTCCCCAGACTACATCAACTTCAACCAGAAGGCGATGTTGTTCTTCATCCAAGACAAGAAGAAGATCTGCCTTCCCTACTTCCTGTTCTCCTACTTGAAGGAGTGTATCCGGAAGTCTCGTACCACTTCCTTCATCAAGTCAGCAATCAAGTATATTCCCTTTGGGAGACTGTTGTGTGATCTCTTCATTGAGAGTGGCCTCATTCAAGATCTGGTAAATGCTGGATGCACAGAGGATCTGACCACCATTGTCAGTGATGTCTTCACTGCGAATTCTCTAAAGAAAATGGGCCTAGTCAAGAAGAAGATTGCTCCTGCCCATGAAGACACATCTTCTGAAATCAGAAGTAGAAGGGTGCCTCTGAATGACTACCCTATGTGGACACAGGCAGACAATCCTGAAGCCATTAGGTGCTATGTTGAAGACCTAAGGGCTCAAGGCTATGAAATTGATCTCGATGAATTCTTCAGCAGACTACCGCCAGCTCCAGAGTTTCCTTCTCCTATCAAGAAGAAAGTTCAGAGGAAGATGATCCTAGAAGAATCTTCTGAGGAATCAGATGTCCCTCTGACCAAAGGGAAGAAGGCTGGTCAATCCAAGAGAAAACATGATGAAACCAGCAAGCCAGATGATGGTGATGATGGTGATAATGAGGATGGTCCTCGTTCTCCTAAGAAGAAGAAGAAGCAGGTCAGAATTGTGGTGAAGCCTACTCGGGTGGAACCAGCTGCTGAAGTGATCAGAAGGATTGAAACTCCTGCTAGAGTGACAAGATCATCAGCACAATCAAGTAAGTCTGCAGTTGCTTCTGATGATGATTTGAATTTATTTGATGCACTCCCCATATCAGCCATGCTCAAACAATCTTCAAATCCACTCACTCCTATTCCTGAGTCCCAACCAGCTGCACAAACCACCTCCCCACCACATTCCCCAAGGTCTTCATTTTTTCAACCTTCTCCTACTGAAGCACCTCTCTGAAATTTGCTCCAGAACCAACCCTCTAGGCCAGATGAACCAACCTCTCCCATTACCATCCAGTACAACCCATTAACTTCTGAACCCATCATCCATGAGCAACCAGAGCCTAACCAAACAGAACCTGGACCCAGAACCTCTGATCACTCTGTCCCAAGAGCATCAGAACGTCTGGCTCCCAGAACCACGGATACAGACTCTTCCACAGCCCTTACACCTGTATCCTTCCCAACAAATGTCGCTGACTCTTCTCCTTCCAACAACTCTGAATCCCTTCGAAAATTCATGGAAGTTAGAAAAGAAAAGGTGTCTACCTTAGAAGAATATTACCTCACTTGTCCAAGCCCTAGGAGATATCCTGGCCCTAGACCTGAACGTCTAGTTGACCCAGATGAACCTATCTTGGCCAATCCTTTACATGAGGCAGACCCTTTGGCTCAACAAGCTCACCCTGCCCCTAACCAACAAGAGCATGTTCAACCAGAACCTGAACCAGAACAATCTGTGTCTAACCACTCCTCAGTTAGATCACCCCATCCTCTGGTTGAAACTTCAGAACCTCACCTTGGAACCTCTGAACCAAATGCTCAAATGTTTAACATTGACTCTCCACAAGGTGCCTCTGAAGCTCACAGCAGCAATCACCCAGCCTCTCCTGAAACCAACCTCTCTATAATTCCTTACACTCACCTCCGACCCACATCTCTCTCTGAGTGCATCAATATTTTCTATCATGAAGCCTCATTGATGCTACGCAATGTGCAAGGTCAGACTGACCTAAGCGAGAATGCTGAACATGTGGCTGAAGAGTGGAACAATCTGAGCACTTGGCTAGTGGCTCAAGTTCCAGTTATGATGCAGCTCCTGCATGCAGAGGGAAGTCAGAGGATCGAGGCTGCAAAGCAAAGGTTTGCTAGAAGGGTGGCTCTTCATGAACAAGAACAGAGACATAAGCTACTTGAAGCTATTGAAGAAGCCAAAAGAAAGAAAGAACAAGCAGAAGAAGCTGCACGTCAAGCAGCAGCTCAAGCTGAACAAGCCAAATTAGAGACAGAACGACTTGAAGCTGAGGCTGAAGCTCTTAGATGCCAAGCACTTGCACCCGTAGTTTTTACTCCTGCTGCTTTTGCTTCCACTCCAGCTCCTCACGCTGCTCAGAATGTTCCTTCTAGTTCTACACAGCCAAACTCGTCTAGACTCGACATTGTGGAATAACGTCTTGACGCTCATGAGTCTCTGCTGATTGAAATGAAGCAAATGATGATGGAACTTCTGCGTCGATCTGATAAACCCTAGCTTTAGGATCTCTTCGTTTTGATTTCTTTTTCTTTATCTGTGTTTTATTTCGTTAACCTCTGGCTCTTTCTTGTTAATCTTTACTTTGCTCGTTTGTGATTATCTATGCATATATATATATATATATATATATCTGACATTATGTTTGCAATTTTTTTATTATTATTCATCATAACCGCTTTTACATCATACATTTTCTCTCTTTTTCCTAAAATCCTAGAATGGAGGATCCCTCCTCATTCTTCTACACTCCTGGCGCTGCTCTGACCTCTCCTTCTCCAGACGCTCCAGTGCATACTGGATGTTGTTGAGCCTGTCTTTTAGCTCATCCCTCTCCAGAATCTCTTCTGCAGTCTTGAGCTTCTTTTCCAAGATTTCTTTTTCTTCCAGCAGCTTTAGTTCAAGCTGGCTGAGTTCTTGCACCTCCTCCACGAAGGCGAGAAATTCCCTCAAGTCTCTCTTCAACTCTGGACGCAGGTCCTCCTCCAGCAGTGTCCGTGTTAGCTCTGAGATGGTTGTTGTACCCTCTGGATGCCTAATGTTGAGAAACAAGTCCTCCTCAAAGGCTCTCTTTTTCAGCTCCTCTAATGCGATCATGTCTGACGCCATTTTTCTCTGGTATGATGTTGTGAAGCTTACCCCTCTCTCCAACGCTTTATATAGGCTTCACTTTCTCTCTGAAAGTTAATGCTCCTACAGTTTATCGAGGTTAAGTTCTTGGTAACTGACCCTCCTCTTTACTCCCTTGGCCGGTGGTAAACGTTCTTATCTTGCATTAACTCTTCTATTTATTTCGCCTAACTCTGATTCATGCATCGTTTTCATTTTCTTTAAACTTAGACCTTCTCTAAGGGGGAGTACCTTGTACTTCAAGCTAAGTTTTTCACACCCCAAGCTTTTTGCTTATGACAAAAAGGGGGAGTAAACCCAGTTTTTGATGTGTAAGATGTGTTAGTGTGATTTATTTTTCTTTTGGAGAATTTAAGAGTTCCACCTTTATGACCATAGATGTGTCACTGGGCAAATACAAGGAATACATTTCACTTCTTCTGAAGTGATTCTAATTTGACTCTGATATCCAAAACTCTGATACCTTGTCCGTGACTCTGATTACTTATGCGCTCTGATTACTCTATTTTCATCTATGTCATAAGTTTTTCACTCTGAACTCTTATATCATTTAGCTCAGAATCTAGACTTTACTAATGTTTTCATCAAGTATTAGATTCAGGGGGAGCTAAGCTCAGAATCAAGCAGTGACTTGAATTCAGAATGAGCAAGATAAACTATTCACATCAGGATAAGTCTTGTTCTATATCTCTAAACTCTGAGTGAATTCAGTTTAATGTTTAAGAATTGTTCATCAAAAATCTTAGTTTTGTCATCATCAAAAAGGGGGAGATTGTAAGATCAAGTCTTGATCTAGTAGTACAACTCTATGTTTTGATGATTACAAGTTAACCTTTTGATATGAACAATTGTGGTACTCTAACGTGTTTTTCTGAGTGTGCTATTCACATGCTTTGACCTCAACTCAATCTCACACAAATCAGAAGCACTGTGTATAAAGAGCGACCCAAGCAACGCTTTCGCATTCACCATGTTCAGTATGAACAGTGGAAAAGCTTCAGAAGTTATGAAGTTATACAAACTCTGATGTGGACTCAGTCACTAGAAGTTCTGAAGATCCAGAAGGTCTGATAACCAAGAAACACTGAAGGCTCAGATATTCTGATGGTGTAGAAGACTCTGAAGATCCAGAAGCTGATTAGTGAAATTCTGATGTCCAGAAGCAAGATACTCTGAAGACCATGTACTTCCCTCTGAGTTCAGAATCAGAAGAAACAATGGTCAGAGGATCTGGGCTTTCCCTCTGACTCTGATCAACCGGCTTCACAAGTTCCAACATGAAGCTTTCTCCGGATCAGAAGTCTCCTAGGTTTAAAGGTCAAGTCGCTATCCAAGTACAAAAGCAACTGTACCTTCCTGACGACCTACCTAACAGTCTCAGACACAGCAGAAGCTGGATTTTCCAGAACTGCCCTCCAACGGTAGCATTTCCCATGCAACGCTCAACCCTAATCCTTGGAGTATATAAAGAGGCTGAAGACTGAAAGAAGCGGTGAGAAGCATTCACATACGCGCAAGACAAATTCAAATTCTTCTAAGCTTTCTTTCATCTGAAATTCATTGAGTTTACTATTAGCTTTTTAGAAGCAAATCTCTTGTAAACAATTCTTTGATAAATAGTTTGTTTAGTTCCTTTAGGAGATCAAGGTTGATCGGATCCTAGAGAAGACTAAGAGAGTGAATCTTAGTGTGAGCTAAGTCAGTGTAATTGTTAGTCACTTGTAGGTTTCAAGTGCAGTTGTAACTCTTACCTGATTAGTGGATTGCCTTCATTCTAAGAAGGAAGAAATCACCTTAACGGGTGGACTGGAGTAGCTTGAGTGATTTATCAAGTGAACCAGGATAAAATCCTTGTGTGCTTTTCTATCTCTTATCTTTAGCACTTAAGTTCTCGAAAGATTTGTCAAAATCTTTAAGGTGGAAGCTTTATCTTGAAAACGTTATTCAAACCCCCCCCTTTCTACCGTTTTTCATACCTTCATTATGCTCTCTACTCTCAAGTGTTTAGGCTTGTGTTTAATCATGCTTAAGAAACTCTCATCATCTCATGAAAACATGCATCTATCATAGGCTTGACAAGATTCTAACACTACTAATTAAATTGAACTAATGCACACAAAGATCAAAGGACTTTTCAAGGTTGTAATGAGGCTAAGGTCAAGGAAGGATTTATGGAAGATATTCAGAGTTAAAACCTTAGGAAAAATAAGAGCAATGGGGAAAAATTCAAATTAAACTTACTCACAACCCCAAGAATTAACACATTCTTCCTTTTACAACTCATTTTTTCAACTTCCACTTCCTTTTCTTTCTTTAGTACCTTCCTTCACTTTGTAACTTCTCTTTTTTTCTTTCTTTTTCTTTTTAGACATTTGCATATTTTTCTTTATTTTCTTTCAACTTCTTTTCAGCTTGCTTACAATTTATCCTCAAGGAAGGCACCTCTTTTGAGCAACTTAGACCATGCATTCAAATAAATCACCCCGCACTTGTTGAATACTCATTCCCAAGTCAATTCCAAAGCTCTTACATTTCCTAAGGTAAGGTATCATCATTGTTTTTCACTTAGGCTTGTAATGAGCTACAAAAGAATAGAGATATTAGGCTCAAAGGGGTTAAAACAAAGGTTAAAACATGCAAGGTAAGATTTTTAGGCCAATAGCTTATTGAAAAATAATGCCTTATCACATCAAAGTATGAAAATGAACAACAATTTTAGTCAGAATCAAGTCAAGTTCTGCAGTGCATATAAACATGAGGAAATCACACAAGAAAGAAGAGAATCATGGCAAAGACATTACCATTCAAGTGTTTGGTCCAAAATCTCACAAGGTAGTCTCACATGGCAAGCATATAGCACAATGAATCCAACAAATCAATTCTCAATGCAAATCATGATGAACTCAAAATGCAAGCAACTTCATCCAAAAAGAGACTTGAAACTTAGCAGAAAAGTGGTTACATTGCTCACAAACTCAGCATCTCTAAACTCAATGAAAAAGTGTGAACTATTTTATTGAAAACAATAAAAACAAAGCAAATAAATTGAAATTGCAAACTATCCTAACTGAGGTTCTACTACTCCTAAATAAGATTCCCACCCCCACACTTAAATCACACATTGTCCACAATGTGAGGCACAAATCATCAAATAAATTAGACGAGTGTAATAAAAGAGAAAGGTTAGGAAAAACCAGGGAGCAAGGGAGCTGGCGAGGCATGAAACCTGGTAATGCTCTGAAAATGCTATCACCTGGGTCCGGCGGAGGCCTTGCATTAAGAGGAAGCTCATAATCTTGAGGCACAACAATGACAATCCACAAGTCAGGTGGCTTTGGAGGGATCTCATCTACAACAATCTTAACAAACTCAAACTGTTCTCTAGCACCTTCAGCATGACTCATGACAATGTTCAGTTTGAGTGAAAACTTTTTCCAAGCATGTGTACCACCTGAAATAAGAGTAAATGAAAAATCAGTACATTCAACAATCAACTCTTTGTCTGGAGGCTTTGGTAGAGGTTTCAAAGAGTAGTCCTCCATGGAAATTGATTGGTTGCAATCAACGGACTCTCCAATAAGCACGACTTTTTCAAAAATGTCTAGATTAATTAAAAGCGGCTCATGTGGAAAAATTGCTAATTTAGATCCACGTTCTACATCCATCTTCTTAACTTCATCCACTGCAAAACACTTCTTGAAATCATCCAACAACTTATTTTCTTCTTCACTAGGATAAATCTTCTCACTCTCATAAGTTCTATGTGGAAGAGGGAGATATATTTCTTGTTTGTTGTCATCATCATTAGAATTAGCATCAGAAGCAACATCGACTTCAAACTCGTTAACATCACCAGAACCATCAGTGCTAGCATCAAGATGAGTATCAACACAAGAATTAACTTCATCATCAATCTCCGCATCAACTTCATGTTGCAATTTGTGAGCGTGTGCGACTAGCAACGTGTTCAAGGAGGTAGCCATCTGTCCTAATTGGCCGGTTAAATTATGAATGGAAGATCTAGTTTCTTGTTGGAATTGCATGTTCTGGATCGCGAACTGCTTCACCAATTCTTCAAACGACGACTCTTTAGATGGTGGTGCAGGGTTTGCTTGTTGATGGAATTCCTCTTGTGTATAGTAGCAAGGTGGTGCATAAATAAGCTGTTGGAATTGCCCTTGTGGATGATAGCAAGGTGGGTCACACCAAATATTTTCAAAATTCTCTTGTGGATAGCATTGAGGTGACTCAAACTGTTGTTGATGGTTCTTGAGCAACATTTGTGTATCAGAAAATAGTAGCTCGTTGAGTCTGGCTTCTAGCTTATCATGTTTAGCTTCCATCGCTGCAAAAAAACTTGACAAACTAACACTTGTGTTTCGTTACTTTCAAAAATTAATTCCACTAGAAACAAAGATAATAAAAAAAACAAAAGGATAGGGAAAAACAACGTTAGTGGAAAAAGAAAAGAAAATAAAATAAAAATAAAGTTAGTAACGAGATTATATAAAAGAAATAAAAGGAAAAAGATAGAAAACGAGAAAAAAAAATATTAGTTAGCAACTAACGGAAAAAGAGGAAAAAAAAAAACATTACAAAAAAAGTAAGGAAAATCTAAACGAGATCTGAAAAAAAAAATGTTAGAAACAAAAGAAAAAAAAAGCAATCTAGTAATAATAATAAGAAGAATAATAAAGGGAAAGAAGATAGATAAGATAGCACAATAAAATAAAAGAGAGAAAAGGTAGAGAAAAAAAAAAATAGTGATCTAAAAATAGAAGATAGGCAAAAGAATTAAAAGAACTAAACTGATGGGCCAAGGGTTCGGGCTTGAAAAGAATATTGAAACCCTAGCCCACTTTGCATGGGGTTTAGTCTAGAGGGGGGAAAACCCTGTTCTTTCACAATCAGAACAGAACCTGCACAAACTCACGTAAGAACAGAAAGGGAAGCATACAGAAGAGAGAAAAGAGAGAACTCGAGAGAGAGCAAGAGAAGCCGCCGCCGCCCAAGCGATAACCATCATCGTGTAGCGCGCGCAAGGGAGTGGAGGAGGTCGCGCGCGAGGGAGAGAAGAGGGACGGCGAGAGAAGCTGAGAACGTGGACAGCAACGTTTCTGAACCGTGTTCATCACCAAAGCTTCTTCTTTTCAGACCAAGAACCCAAGGTAAGGGCTGGTCCTAGGATTGGGTAGATTGCCTAGGGTATTTGCCATGTTTTACTATGAGAAAAGCCACGAACATGATTGCTTTTGCAAGAGTTTTGTGTTCATGATGCTTGCTGTTTTTTTTGCCTTGAGATCTTGATGTTTTGCTTCTGATTTGAGATGAAATGTTGATGCCATGATTCTCCATTAATCATCACTACAACTACCGTTTCTTCTATGACTTTGCTTGATTAAAATGATTGAAGATTTATATGCTTAGATCTGCCTTTTGTGCTAGAATTGATGGTTATCTTGGTTCTGGAAATTTAAGCATGATATATGATATATGATATGTGGTTCTTGCTGCTGGAATATGGTTTAAAACTCTGGGACTTGAATGGTTGAAAAATTAATTTGAAGGCAAAAGTATCTCTGCCAGTTTCCTGTACTGGACAGCGAGTTTTGGAGCTTAATTACACCTAATTCGGGGTCTCAAATGAAAAAGGGATAAACTGGAAAATTGTAGATTTTCGAATTGGCTTTCTATGCATATAAAGAACATAATTTTTGGTCTAGTAATGAGGTCTGGAGGTCGATCTTAGTGACTGTTGCACCTGCTGTTTTTCCTGTTCCGGACAGTTAGCTTTAAGGCCTAATATCACCTAATTCTGGGACTCAAATGAACAAGTGTGTAACTAGATAGTTGTAGATATTTAAAATAGCTTTCTAGAAAGGTATCATACGTGATTTTTGGTTGAAAGATGCATTCTGTGGCTCTATTTTTGTGAAAGTTGTTTCTGCTGTCAATATGTTGAAGTTGCGATGATATATTATGCATGAGTGAATGTTCTTGCGTTCCTTACGTGGATTATATTTATTTTCTCAGTTAATGGTTCAAGGGTCGCTCACCTAGCCGTAATTCCCTTGTAACCCGTGAATGTTGTGTTGTGAAGGTTGTTGTATAAAGAGTATGATAAGACTCTAGGATTGACTTTAGAGACTTAACAAAGAGAAAAGTGTAATAAACTCGCTTGCAAGTAAATGTGAATAATTTGGACATAGGTCAGGTAGACTATGGTCCATGAGAACGATGGTACCTTGCACGCGAGGGAGTTATTTGGGTTGACTGCGGTCTCCCGTGAACCTTGTGGGCCGGTGTGGCTTCACGTGATTTGGTTGACTGCGGTCACCGTGAACTTTTGTGGATCATTGCGGCTCCACGTGATTTGGTTGACTGCGGTCACCGTGATAACCGTGCCTCTGCGGAAGCACGAAGATGGCCATGGAAGTTTTGGTGGGTTGTGTGAAGTGAGATTCCGTTAGTAACTGACTCTTTCCCATAAAAGACATATAATGTACTTATATTATATATGTTGTTGTTGATTTTGTCATTATCATTCTTTTTGTTGGACCTGACCCTGCTTGTTTGCTATGTGTTTATTTGGGGGGGTAGATGGTCGTGAAGATAATGGCGATGACTCATTCTTGGGAGTTGATGCTACGTGACGTGCCAATACCGGAGGACGACTACACTTCAGAGGAAGAGGAAGAGGCTAAGGAATAGGGTTTGGGTTGAGAGTCTTTTGTTTTCTGTTGGGGTTGAGAGTTTCCGAAGTGTTGGTATCGAACAATTTTATTGCTTAAATTCGAATGAACAAGTTTTGATGTAATCTTTATTTTCATTCAGGCCTTTGATTCGTACTCTTTACAGTTGGTTATTTAAAAAGTTTTACGATGTTGGTTACTTCCGCGTGTTTTTGGAAAGGTTATGTTTCAAGAGTTTTCGTAAAATGAAAGGTTTGTCATTAATTGAAGATTAATAAGTGAATCGACGAAAACTCTTTACGAAAATTGGTTAATTAGTTACTGTGTAACACTCGAGAAATCGGGGCGTTACATTGTGGTATCAGAGCTCCGGTTGAGAAACCAGAGCACTAAGGGTTTTGGGTTTACGAGTTTCCGAACTCGTTGGTGTTTTTGTTTTTGATAAAGATGTTTTCAAAGCTTCATGGTGAGATTGGGTAGACTTGTTTGCTAAGATGTTTGCTTGGGTGTGAGATTGTCTGTAGTTAGTATCATTGCCGTGATACTTGAGACTAAGTGTTTGATTATATTAAGATGTTTGAACTCTGAGATCGATTGATGGAATGTCAATCGAAGGAAGAGTGGGCTTTGGAATCCCTTTTGCGCCCCAAGGTGTACGCCTGTGTGCGTTTGTGTGCACCAGTGCTGTTGGTGAAGCAGAAGGATGGAAGGTCCAGACTATGTGTGGACTACCGACAACTCAACAAAGTGATCGTGAAGAATCGTTATCCGATGCCTCGGATAGACGACTTAATGGATCAACTTAGAGGAGCGGTGATCTTCTCGAAGATAGATCTTAAGTCAGGATACCATCAGATCCGAGTCAAGGAATCTGACATCCAGAAGACCGCATTCAGGACTCGATACAGGCATTATGAATATCTTGTGATTCCGTCTGGGGTTACTAATGCACACGCAGTGTTTATGGACTACATGAACAGAGTGTTCAGACCATTCCTGGACAAGTTCGTGGTGGTATTCATCGATGACATCCTAATCTACTCGAAGAGTAGAGAGGAACATGAGGAGCATCTACGCCAGGTGTTGGGCGTGTTGGGAGAGAAACAACTATATGCTAACGGCTCAAAGTGTGAGTTCTGGATGGAGGAGGTGAAATTTTTGGGGCATGTCATATCAAGTCAGGGTGTGGTAGTGGACCCTAGCAAGATCGAGACGATTCTGTCATGGGAGCAACCTAAGACGGCAAGCGACATCAGAAGCTTTGTTGGGCTTGCTGGCTACTATAGACGATTCGTCAAAGATTATGCAAAGTTGACTTCGCCGTTGACCCAGTTGACAAAGAAGAATCAACCGTTTGCATGGACGGAGAAGTGTGAGGCTAGTTTCCAGGAGTTGAAGAAGCGGCTGACCACCGCACCCATACTAGCTTTACCTAAGGAAGGATAACCTTATGACGTGTACTGTGATGCGTCACACAATGGTTTGGGTTGTGTAATGATGCAAGATAAGAAAGCAATTGCCTATGCTTCAAGGCAGTTGAAGACTCATGAGAAGAACTACCCCACACATGACTTGGAGTTGGCTGCCATAGTTTATGCTCTCAAGATTTGGAGACACTATCTCTATGGCAGTACGTTCACGATCTACAGCGATCATAAGAGTTTAAAGTACTTATTTGATCAGAAGGATTTGAACATGAGGCAGCGGAGGTGGATGGAATTCCTGCAGGACTATGAGTTCACTCTACAGTACCATCCGGGGAAAAGCAATGTCGTAGCCGACGCTCTCAGCCGGAAGGCTATACATGTGTCCTCAATGATGGTCAAGGAGTTAGAACTGTTGGAGGCTTTCCGAGATCTGAGCTTGGACGTTAAGCTCGCACCAGGAAGACTGAGTTTCGGAATGGTGACGGTGTCAAGTGGACTTTTGGAAGAGATCAAGTCTAGACAAGAGACTGATGAAGGGATAGCTGAGTGGCGAGACCGTGTGGCTCAGGGAAAGGCACCAGAGTTCTCTATTGGGAACGACAATATTCTGCGATGCAAGGGACGGATATGTGTGCCTAACGATGCAGAGATGAGAAGATTGATCCTGGATGAAGGACACAAGAGTAGACTGAGTATCCATCCCGGAATGAACAAGATGTATCAGGACTTGAAACTTCACTTCTGGTGGCCTGGGATGAAGAAACAAGTGGCTGAGTATGTTTCTACTTGCTTGACATGTCAGAAAGCGAATGTAGAGCATCAGAAGCCCGCAGGGAAGCTGCAACCACTAGATGTCCCAGAGTGGAAGTGGGACAGTATTTCTATGGACTTCGTGACGGCTTTACCTTTAACTCGGAGGAAGTTCGATGCAATTTGGGTTGTTGTTGATCGTTTGACAAAGACCGCTCATTTTATCCCGATCAACCTGAAGTACAAGGTGGAGAAATTGGCGGAGATTTATGTGGCTGAGGTTGTGCGTCTACATGGTGTACCGACCAGCATCGTGTCAGACAGAGATCCGAGGTTTACCTCTCACTTTTGGGGAGCCTTGCAGCAGGCCCTCAGAACTAAGTTGAGATTGAGCTCTGCCTATCATCCGCAAACCGATGGGCAGACAGAGAGGAAAATCCAGTCGCTGGAAGATTTGCTACGGGCCTGTGTGTTGGATCACAAGGGCAGTTGGGATGAGATGCTGCCATTGATCGAATTCACTTACAACAATAGTTTCCATGCGAGCATCGGCATGGCACCTTACGAAGCTTTGTACGGTCGGAGGTGTCGTACGCCCTTATGCTGGCATCAAGATGGGGAAAATTTGGTGATTGGCCCGGAATTGGTGCAACAGACCACCGAGGAAGTCAGGAGAATTCAGGAAAAGATGAGAACCGCGCAGAGTCGCCAAAAGAGTTACGCCGACAACCGACGGAAGGAGTTGGAATTTCAGGCCGGAGACCATGTCTTCTTGCGGGTTACCCCGATGACAGGTGTTGGAAGGGCAATCAAGTCCAAGAAGCTTACTCCGAAGTTTATTGGGCCGTACCAGATCACGGAGCGAGTTGGACCGGTGGCGTACAGGATCGCCCTACCACCGTTTCTATCCAACATCCATGACGTTCTTCATGTGTCGCAGTTGCGGAAGTACATGGCAGATGATTCGCATGTGATTACGCCAGACGACATACAGCTGAGAGATGATCTAACAATGGAGGTGCCACCCATCAAGATCGTCGACCGAAGCATAAAGCGCTTAAGAAACAAGGAGGTGCCTTTAGTGAAGGTCGTGTGGAACCAAGAGACTGGTGACGCGACCTGGAAGTTAGAGGATAAGATGCGGGAGTCACACCCCGATTTATTTGTAAACCCTTAAGTTTCGAGGGCGAAACTATTTTTAAGGGGGGTGGTATTGTAAGGCCCTAAGTTCAATTTGGAACAATTTTATGGAAGTTTGAATAAAATTGAAGTTTTAGCTAATGTTTGATAACTGGCAGATTAGAACTGTCAACTTGTGCGAATTTTTAGAGGGTCTTAACGACTTCATTTGGGAAAACTTCCTTCATGAGAGTTGTAGCCCTTTAAGTTAAGAAAATTCTCGATGTGGTTTCGTGTAAATCCGATATCTGTAGCTCCAGATCTCCCTGTTTTAATGAGCAAAGGTCGGGCTGTACAGTACCAGCGAACTAGATGAGGAGTTTTTATTTTAATTCCGATTTTGCTTCTGTTTTTACATAGAAGGACTTGGGTTTTAATTGAGTTTAGACCAGATTAAGAACTAAACTGATGGGCCAAGGGTTCGGGCTTGAAAAGAATATTGAAACCCTAGCCCACTTTGCATGGGGTTTAGTCTAGAGGGGGGAAAACCCTGTTCTTTCACAATCAGAACAGAACCTGCACAAACTCACGTAAGAACAGAAAGGGAAGCATACAGAAGAGAGAAAAGAGAGAACTCGAGAGAGAGCAAGAGAAGCCGCCGCCGCCCAAGCGATAACCATCATCGTGTAGCGCGCGCAAGGGAGTGGAGGAGGTCGCGCGCGAGGGAGAGAAGAGGGACGGCGAGAGAAGCTGAGAACGTGGACAGCAACGTTTCTGAACCGTGTTCATCACCAAAGCTTCTTCTTTTCAGACCAAGAACCCAAGGTAAGGGCTGGTCCTAGGATTGGGTAGATTGCCTAGGGTATTTGCCATGTTTTACTATGAGAAAAGCCACGAACATGATTGCTTTTGCAAGAGTTTTGTGTTCATGATGCTTGCTGTTTTTTTTGCCTTGAGATCTTGATGTTTTGCTTCTGATTTGAGATGAAATGTTGATGCCATGATTCTCCATTAATCATCACTACAACTACCGTTTCTTCTATGACTTTGCTTGATTAAAATGATTGAAGATTTATATGCTTAGATCTGCCTTTTGTGCTAGAATTGATGGTTATCTTGGTTCTGGAAATTTAAGCATGATATATGATATATGATATGTGGTTCTTGCTGCTGGAATATGGTTTAAAACTCTGGGACTTGAATGGTTGAAAAATTAATTTGAAGGCAAAAGTATCTCTGCCAGTTTCCTGTACTGGACAGCGAGTTTTGGAGCTTAATTACACCTAATTCGGGGTCTCAAATGAAAAAGGGATAAACTGGAAAATTGTAGATTTTCGAATTGGCTTTCTATGCATATAAAGAACATAATTTTTGGTCTAGTAATGAGGTCTGGAGGTCGATCTTAGTGACTGTTGCACCTGCTGTTTTTCCTGTTCCGGACAGTTAGCTTTAAGGCCTAATATCACCTAATTCTGGGACTCAAATGAACAAGTGTGTAACTAGATAGTTGTAGATATTTAAAATAGCTTTCTAGAAAGGTATCATACGTGATTTTTGGTTGAAAGATGCATTCTGTGGCTCTATTTTTGTGAAAGTTGTTTCTGCTGTCAATATGTTGAAGTTGCGATGATATATTATGCATGAGTGAATGTTCTTGCGTTCCTTACGTGGATTATATTTATTTTCTCAGTTAATGGTTCAAGGGTCGCTCACCTAGCCGTAATTCCCTTGTAACCCGTGAATGTTGTGTTGTGAAGGTTGTTGTATAAAGAGTATGATAAGACTCTAGGATTGACTTTAGAGACTTAACAAAGAGAAAAGTGTAATAAACTCGCTTGCAAGTAAATGTGAATAATTTGGACATAGGTCAGGTAGACTATGGTCCATGAGAACGATGGTACCTTGCACGCGAGGGAGTTATTTGGGTTGACTGCGGTCTCCCGTGAACCTTGTGGGCCGGTGTGGCTTCACGTGATTTGGTTGACTGCGGTCACCGTGAACTTTTGTGGATCATTGCGGCTCCACGTGATTTGGTTGACTGCGGTCACCGTGATAACCGTGCCTCTGCGGAAGCACGAAGATGGCCATGGAAGTTTTGGTGGGTTGTGTGAAGTGAGATTCCGTTAGTAACTGACTCTTTCCCATAAAAGACATATAATGTACTTATATTATATATGCTGTTGTTGATTTTGTCATTATCATTCTTTTTGTTGGACCTGACCCTGCTTGTTTGCTATGTGTTTATTTGGGGGGGTAGATGGTCGTGAAGATAATGGCGATGACTCATTCTTGGGAGTTGATGCTACGTGACGTGCCAATACCGGAGGACGACTACACTTCAGAGGAAGAGGAAGAGGCTAAGGAATAGGGTTTGGGTTGAGAGTCTTTTGTTTTCTGTTGGGGTTGAGAGTTTCCGAAGTGTTGGTATCGAACAATTTTATTGCTTAAATTCGAATGAACAAGTTTTGATGTAATCTTTATTTTCATTCAGGCCTTTGATTCGTACTCTTTACAGTTGGTTATTTAAAAAGTTTTACGATGTTGGTTACTTCCGCGTGTTTTTGGAAAGGTTATGTTTCAAGAGTTTTCGTAAAATGAAAGGTTTGTCATTAATTGAAGATTAATAAGTGAATCGACGAAAACTCTTTACGAAAATTGGTTAATTAGTTACTGTGTAACACTCGAGAAATCGGGGCGTTACACCTAAACTAAGCGATTAAGAAACAGTTACGAACTAACATGAACTAAGCGAACATGCATCAACTCTTATTTCTAAAACTACGGAATTAAGCAAACCCTAGATCAGAAATAAAGATGAAGAGAATTAATAAAGAAGGAATTTGCATTAAGAACAAAACCTCAAGTTTGCAAACACAAGAATATTAAAAATCCTAAGACTAACTATGGAGTTTAGCAACTCATACTAGAAAAGATGGAGAGAGATATTAGGAGAAGGTGGAGGAGGTGATGGTGAGATGTGGTGAGGTGGTTAGGTCTAACAAAAGCCTAAACTCACTTATTTATACTAATAAATAAACTTGTTCATCAAGTAACAATCTTTGTTATCTAAATCTTTTCTAAATCTTCACAAAATCGGGCCCACATAAAGGAGTAAGCTGCTGAACAATCAGGCATTCGCGGGTCTCACAAGAAGTCTGAATCTTCAATTGAGGCAAACATGAGAGTTGTAGATCTTTAAGTCAGCTTCGCGGGCCTTCAATCGGATCCTAATTCGGAGTTCTGTAGCCCAAGATATGATCATTTTAGTGCAGACTGTTCCAGACTCGCAGAATTAGCGACAGCAACTTTGCAAGGCAATTCTGACCATGGTAGAAGCTTGTTCTCGAATTTTTCTGAACATAAAAGTTGTAGGGCTTCGAGTTAGCTTTCCAACGACATATTATAGGCCTTATTTCGATATTTCTAGCTCCATATTCAATCTGTTCTAGCAAAACAGTCACAGAAACTAAAAGTGTAGAATTAAGCACTTTTCCATGAATAATCCAAATAAACACTAATGGTCAAAACATGGCTAAGTCATAACAATTAAGCACAAAAATATATATAATGAAGCTTAGAAAGACACACGTAAAGTGCATTAATTATGCGCTTATCAAATACCCCCACACTTAACCTTTTGCACTCCTGGGCAAAACTTAACTTCAAATAAGATTCAGAAAATCAATTATGATAACAAGTACTTCCTAAAACATAAAAACTCAGCTCACACTTATCTTTGAGAAGTAGAAATTCAGGTTTATGAGCAAGAAAACAACCACTTCACTTTCCACAGAGATTAGACAAACCAGAACTCCATCACCTACATTCCAAGCCAACAAGTATTGCAAATTGTACATCAAAGTTGGATGCAAGTGTTATGCTCTCTACTCTCAAGTGTTTAGACTTGTGTTTAATCATGCTTAAGAAACTCTCATCATCTCAAGAAAACATGTATCTATCATAGGCTTGAGAAGATTCTAACACTACTAATTAAATTGAACAAATGCACACAAAGATCAAAGGACTTTTCAAGGTTGTAATGAGGCTAAGGTCAAGGAAGGATTTATGGAAGATATTCAGAGTTAAAACCTTAGGAAAAATAAGAGCAATGGGGAAAAATTCAAATTAAACTTACTCACAACCCCAAGAATTAACACATTCTTCCTTTTACAACTTCATTTTTTCAACTTCCACTTCCTTTTCTTTCTTTAGTACCTTCCTTCACTTTGTAACTAAGACTTAATGAAAACGTTAGAAATATCTAGATTCTGAGCTAAATAATATAAGAGTTCAGAGTGAAGGCGCATGACATAGATGAAATAAAATAATCAGAGCGCATAAGATTTCAGAGTCAACGATAAGTGGTATCAGAGTCAAATAGAATCACTTCAGAGGAAGTGAAATGTATTCCTTGTATTTGCCCAGTGACACATCTATGGTCATAAAGGTGGAACTCTTAAATTCTCCAAAATAAATCACACTTACACATCAAAAACTAGGTGTACTCCCCCTTTTTGTCATAAGCAAAAAGTATGGGGTGTCAAAAACTCAGCTTGAAGTACAAGGTACTCCCCCTCAGAGAAGGTCTGAGTGAAAATATGGAGAAATAACGATGTAGGAATGAGAGTTAAGCTAATTAAATAAGGGAGTTAATGCAAAAGAAGAACGTTTACCACCGGCCACGGGAGTAAAGAGAAGCTTCAGTTACCAAGGACTTAACCTCGAGAAACTGTAGGAGCAATAACTTCCAAGGAGAGAATGAAGCTTATATAAAGCGATTTAGAAGAGGGTAAGCTTCACAACTCGATCAATACCATAAAAAGAAATGGCTTCATACATGGTTGCACTAGAAGAGCTCAGAAGGAAAGCCTTCGAGGAGGACATGTTCCTTAACATCCGGCACCCTGATGGTACACGAACAATACATGAGCTGACGAAGACACTGCTTGACGAAGACCTTTTTCCAGAGCTGGAGAAGGATTTGAAAGAATTCCTTGCCTTCGTGGAGGAAATTCAGGAGCTCAGCGAGCTGGAACTGAATTTTCTGGAAGAAAAGGAAGCTGTGGAAAAGAGTCTCAAGACTATTGAAGATAGTCTGGAGAAGAACGAGCTTAGCATCAAGCTTGGTAATATAGAGTATGCGCTTGAGCGGCTGGAGAAGGAAAGAGCAGATCAACGCCGGGAGTGCAGAAGAATGAGGAAGGATCCTCCATTCTAGTTGTAGGGAATAAAATGTATGATGTAAAAGCATAATTGATATTAATAAAGAAAAGAAAACTTTGCAAACACAATGTTATATATATATATATATATGTATGTGCAATGATAAACGACAACTAATCAAAGCAAAACATAGCAAAGAATGAAAATAAAATTAAAAAGAAATAAAGTTAAGAGGGAAAAACGAAACGAAAGAAATCCTAAAACTAAGGCTTGTCAGAGCGACGCAAGAGTTCTTGAAGAACTTGCTTCATTTCCACCAGCAAAGTCTCATGAGAATTGAGACGTTGTTCCATGAGGTCAAGTCTAGAAGAACTTGGTTGTGCAGAGGTAGAGGGAACATTCTGAGCAGATGGAGGAGCTGGAGTGGAATCAGAAGCAGCAGGAGTGAAGACCACTGGTGCAAGAGCTTGACATCTAAGAGCTTCAGCTTCAGCTTCAAGTCTCTCAGCTTCTAATCTTGCATTTTCAGCTTGTACAGCCGCTTGACGTGCAGCTTCTTCTGCTTGCTCTTTCTTTCTTCTGGCTTCTTCAACAGCTTCAAGTAACTTAGTTCTTTGCTGTTGTTCATGCAGAGCCACTCTTCTGTTAAACCGCTGCTTAGCAGCCTCAATCCTCTCTGGTCCCTTTCAGCAGTGAGATGACTCATCATAACAGGAACCTGAGCAACTAACCAAGTACTCAGACGATTCCATTCTTCAGCAACAGAGTCAGAGTTCTCACTCAGGTCAGTGTGACCTTGCACATTGCGTAGCATCAGTGAAGCTTCATGATTAAAAACACTGATGCACTCAGAGAGAGAGGTTGGCCTGAGATATGTGTAGGGAACAATGGAGAGGTTGGTTTCAGGAGAGGTTGGGTGGTTGCTGCTGTTTGCCTCAGAGGCACCTTGAGGAGAGCCAATATCAAAAGTTTGGACATTTGGTTCAGAGGTTCCAAGGTTTGGTTCAGAGGTTTCAACCTGAGGATGTGGTGATCTAACCGAAGAGTGGGTAGACACAGAGTTTTCTGGTTCTGGTTGAATAGGCTCTTGGTGAACTTGGTCTGGTTGGACTTGTTGGGCTAAAGGGTCTGCTTCATGCAAGGGGTCAGCCTGGATAGGATGATCTGGGTCAACTAGACGTTCTAGTCTAGGTCCAGGGTATCTCCTAGGGCTTGGTACTATGAGGTAGTACTCTGGAATGGCAGACACTTTTTCTTTCCTAACTTCCATAAATTTACGAAGTGATTCAGAGTTGTTGGAAGGTGAGGAGTCAGCAACGTTGGTAGGAAAGGATACAGAAGTATAGGGATTGGAAGAATCTGTATCAGCAGTTCTACGATCAGGATGCTCTGATGCTCTGGGGACAGAGTGATCAGACGTTCTGGGTTCAGGTTCTGGTTGTTCAAGTTCTGGTTGTTCAAGAATGATGGGTTCAGAGGTTAATGGGTTGTATTGAATGGTAATGGGAGAGGTTGGTTCAGAGGGACGTGGAGTCTGAAGCATATTCCACAGAGGTGCTTCTTCTTGGGAAGGTTGGAAAAATGATTGGTGGAGATGTGGTTTGGGCAGCTGGTTGAGACTCTGGGATAGGAGTGAGTTGGGTGGCTGTGCGGTTAAGGAGTGTAGAGATGGGGAGTGCATCAATAGAATTTAAATCATCATCAGATTCAGTGACAACAGACTTACTTGATGAACGCACGGCAGACCGAGTCACTCTGGCAGAAGTCTCCATTCTGATGACTGCAGCAGCAGGTTCCACACGGGTAGGCTTCTCCACAATTCTGACTTGCTTCTTCTTCTTCTTTGGAGGAGAAGGACCATCAACATTATCACCATCATCACCATCATCAGGCTTGGTGGTTTCATCGTGCTTCCTCTTAGGCTTGTCAGCCTTCTTCTTCTTCTTCAGAGGAACATCAGACTCTTCAAAAGATTCCTCCAAGACCATTTTTCTCTGAAATTTCCTCTTAGGAGGAGAGTCAAACTCTGGAGCTGGTGGCAAACGTCTGAAGAACTCGTCTACATCAATCTCATACCCTTGTTGCTTCAGATCATCAATGTAGCACAAAATAGCTTCTGGGTTATCTGCTTGGGACCACAGAGGGAAATCATTCAGAGGCACCCTTCTTTGTCTTACTTCATCAGAAGTATCTTCATGAGCAGGGGCTATCTTCTTCCTGACCAATCCCATCTTCTTCAAAGATGTGGATGTGAAGACGTCACTGACAATTGTTGACAGATCCTCTGTGCATCCTGCCTTGATTAGATCTTCTACGAATTTACTCTCAATGAAGAGATCTGAAAGCAGTCTCCCATAGGGGATGTACTTGATTGCAGACTTGATAGAGGCAGTGGTTCTGGACTTCCTGATGCATTCTTTCAGGTAAGAGAACAAGAAGAAAGGAAGGCAGATCTTCCTCTTATCCTGAATGAAGAACAGCATTGCCTTCTGGCAGAAGTTGATGTAATCAGGAGAGCTTCCCTTTGGCCTCTGGTTGATGCAGTGAAGCAGAATCTTGTGCCAGATCCTGAGCTTGGGATGAAGATCCACCACCTTGTAGTCGCTCTTGCCAGGTTTGTAGGTGGTGTAAAGAGCCTTGTTGGTTTCATCCTTGGTTCTGGGTTTCACCTTTGATTCCGTCAGTTGGAATCTATACTCAGTTCCAGTGTTTGCACCCAGCAGATTCACAATGGACTTCTCAGTGATGATTATCCTCCTTCCAGCAATGTAGGAAACCACTTGTGTATCATCGCAGTCCGCATGTTTCCAGAATTCCTTGACCAATTTGTCATAGATTGGTCCTCTAAGCCTGTTGAAATACTCTTCCCATCCCTGAACTTGTACTTCAGGACGAAGGTCATACCCATTTGCAGCTATATTATCCAGGTCGAATCTCCATTCAGCAAGCACTTGGAGTTCTTCCGAAGCATAAACGCAGTGAACGACACAGCCCCGTTCTGCAATTGGAATCATCTTCTCTGAAGCTTGACCTTGATTTGGAGTTTCAGGACCCAATTGGCCTGTAGCTTGGCCTACTACCATATGAGGAAACCTGGTTGCACCTGCAGCTTCGTTTCTGGTTTGTCTCACCATCTTGAAGTCGGTTGAAGGTTTTGGGTTGAAGGGAGAAGGATGAATAGAGAGAGAGAGAGAGAGAGATCGTGGGGAGAGGTTTTGAAAAACTGAAGAGAGAGAATGTAAAACCGTAAGTGTAGGAGAACGTGTGTGTATAGTGGGTTTTGACAAATAACCGTTGTTGATCAAAAAGCAAGTTTAAAATCAACGGTTAAAAATTAAAGACATGATAGTAACAATTAATACACCTATCACACGCAGGAGAGAAGCACATCAACACTCATTACAACAGACTGTCAGCACGGGCACAAGGAACTATGTATCAGAGATACTGACACACGTTTACTGTCTCAGGTTCAGAGTCAGCACCAATGGGTACATAAACTCTTATAGAGTTACCTTCTGGACTAGACATCTTCTGATGAAGAAGCATCATAGTCAGAGGTTCTGATCCATCTTCATGCTGGACAAAAGTCCATATTCAGATTTTTCAGAATGAAATTAAATCTATCCTCTGCTAAGGGCTTTGTAAAGATATCTGGCCATTGATGGTCAGTATCAACAAACTTTAGAAGAAGTACACCCTTCTGTACATAATCTCTAATAAAATGATACTTTACCTCAATGTGCTTTACCCTTGAATATAAGATAGGATTCTTACTCAATGAAATTGCAGCAGTGTTATCACAATAGATTGGGATCTTGCTCTCAAGGATTTGATAATCCTCCAGCTGATGTTTCATCCAGAGCATCTGAGTGCTGCATATTGCTGCTGAGATATATTCTGCCTCTGCAGTAGATAGTGCAATGGTTGATTGCCTCTTGCTTGCCCATGAGACTAAGTTGCTTCCCAGAAATTGGCAATTTCCAGAAGTGCTTTTTCTCTCTGTTCTATCTCCAGCATAATCAGCATCACAATAACCTGAAAGCTTATACTCTGATGTTTTCTTATACATCAAGCCAAGGTTAATGGTACCTTTCAGATACCTTAGGATCCTCTTAACAGCAGTTAAGTGGGTTTCCCTTGGATCTGATTGGAAACGAGCACATAAATGAACACTAAACAATATATCAGGCCTAGATGCAGTTAAGTATAGAAGTGATCCTATCATACCACGATAGAGCTTCTGACAAACTTTACCACTTGCATCTTCTTTCTCCAGAATGCATGTAGGATGCATTGGAGTCTTGGCAACTGTAGATTCCAGCATATTGAACTTCTTCAGAAGTTCTTTAGTGTACTTGCTCTGATGGATATATGTTCCTTCTGGTGTTTGATCAACTTGTATTCCCAGAAAGTACTTGAGTTCTCCCATCATACTCATCTCAAATTCAGCCTGCATCATCTCAGAAAATTCTTTGCATAGAGATTGATTAGCAGAACCAAATATAATATCATCAACATAAATTTTCACAATTAGGATATCATCTTTGTAAGTTTTGCAAAAGAGAGTTGTATCTACTTTACCCCTTACAAACTTATTCTCCAGAAGGAATGAGCTGAGTCTCTCATACCATGCTCTAGGAGCTTGCTTCAGACCATAGAGTGATTTCTTCAACTTGAAAACATGGTCTGGGTTCTTCTCATCCTCAAAACCTGGGGGTTGATGAACGTAGACTTCCTCTGATATGTATCCATTTAGGAAGGCACTCTTAACATCCATCTGATGTAGAATTATGTTGTGATTCACAGAGAAGGAGATCAGCAGTCTGATTGCTTCTAGTCTTGCTACTGGAGCAAATGTTTCTGTGTAGTCTATTCCTTCCTGCTGACTGTAGCCTTGAGCAACTAGCCTTGCCTTTTTTCTGACTACATCACCTTTCTCATTCAACTTGTTTCTGAACACCCATTTTGTTCCAATTACATGGACACTTTGAGGCTTCTTCACTAGGCTCCAAACATCATTCTTGGAAAATTGATTCAATTCTTCTTCCATGGCCAGAATCCAGTCCTTGTCCTGAAGAGCTTCATCAATTGACTTGGGTTCAATTAAGGACACCAATCCTTTCAGACTAAGCAGGGTCTCTTCAGAGGGTCTGAAGGCTGATCTGGTTCTGACTGGTTCGTCTTTGTTGCCCAGAATCAATTCCTTAGGATGAGCTGCAGTGATTCTGCTCTTCTTCTGAGTTTGTGGATCAGAGGGACCAGCTTCTTCTGGTTCATCTTCTTCTGGTTCATCTTCCTCTGGCTCAGCTTCCTCTGGAGCTTTGCCTTTGTCAGAAACACTTATACTTAAATCTGCAAATTTCTCAACTAGCTTTGACTGGTCAGAGTCAAGCTTATCGTCAAATCTAACATGAATAGATTCTTCAATTGTTTTAGCATCAGTATTATAGAATCTAAAACCTTTAGATATCTCAGAGTAACCAAGTAATAGACATTTAGAAGACTTAGCATCAAATTTATGCAATCTATCCTTAGTATTAAGAACATAACAAACACAACCAAAAGGATGAAAATAAGAAATGTTGGGTTTGATATTCTTCCACAATTCATAGGGAGTCTTATTCAGAATTGGTCTCACAGAGATTCCGTTCTGAATGTAACACGCTGTGTTTACTGCCTCTGCCCAAAAGTGCTTAGCCATGCCAGTTTCTTGGAGCATGGTTCTAGCCATCTCCTGAAGAGTTCTATTCTTCCTCTCAACAACACCATTTTGTTGAGGAGTTCTGGGACAAGAGAAATCATGTGCAATTCCATAGGAATCAAACAGACTCTCAAACTTGTCATTCTCAAACTCTCCACCATGGTCACTTCTGACACGCACAATCCTACAAGCCTTCTCGTTTTGCACTTGGGCTATGAAGGTAGAGAACACAGCATGAGACTCATCCTTGCGGGTTAGAAATTTTACCCATGTCCAGCGGCTATAGTCGTCAACAATGACCATCCCATATCTCTTGCCACCTATAGACTCAGTTTTCACTGGTCCAAACAGGTCGATATGCAGAAGTTCCAACGGCCTTGAGGTTTAGACAACATTCTTTTCCTTGAAAGGGACTTTTGTGAATTTGCCTTTCTGACATGCTTCACAAAGAGCGTCTGAAGAGAACTTCAGAGTGGGTAAGCCCCTGACAAGGTTTAGCTTGCTTAGCTGAGAAATCTTTCTCATACTGGCATACCCTAACCGTCTATGCCATACCCATTGCTCTTCATTAACAGACAGAAGGCACCTCACATTCTGAGCCTCCAACTCAGATAATCTGATCTTATAAATGTTGTTCTTCCTCTTGTTGTTAAACAGAACAGAGCCATCGATCTGACTTACAGCCCGGCAGGACTTTTGATTAAAGATAACATCATAACCCTTGTCAGCTAATTGACTTATAGACAATAAGTTATGAGTTAAGCCGTCTACCAATAAAACATTGTCAATGCATGGACTACTATCTACACAAATAGTACCAGTACCAACAATTTTACCCTTTTCGTTGCCACCAAAGCCAACTTCGCCTCCAGGCTTAAGTTTTAGCTCTTGGAACATACGCCTTTCTCCCGTCATGTGACGCGAGCATCCACTGTCCAGATACCATGATTGGTGTTTCAGTGGAGCTATCAAGGATATCTGCAACATAGATAATCTTATCCTTAGGTACCCATTTTCTGGGTCCTCTCTTGTTAGTTACCCCAGAGGTTCTGATCACCTTGGGTTTCTCAACATGGTAATGTAAAGGAATTTTTGCATGATATTTAGACATGGAGAAAGATCCCTTTTTAAGAGGGGGTTTAGCAGCTTCAGCAGGTAAAGGATCAGGTAAAATGGTACCAGAGGGAACAAAGCATTCATACAAAGATTTAGCCTTAGGCATAGAAGGCTCATTTCTAATTGGTTTAGAATAGCCAATGCCATGCATTCCATTTCTGCTTACGCCACAGATCATTGAAGCCATTAAGCTTCTAGCTACGCTTTTAGCCTGGAATCTTTGAAAGGATTTTTCATACTTAGATTCATGCTTACTATCAGATGCATCGCAGGCAATAACTTCTTCTAACTTAGCAATTTGATTCTTAAGCACAGAGTTAGAATTCACTAAAGCATGGTTATCATTTTTTAAATCAGAAATGATTTTCTCATGTTCAGAAGGAGTCTTAGAAGCAGCAGATAAGTCCTTTTTCAACTTTTTATGTTTAGACAATAAAGAGTTATACTTATCCATGATATCAGACAAAGCATGTTTCAGTTCAGAGGTTGAGAAAGAAGCGAATACCTCATTTTCATCGTCTGAGTTAGGATCTCCTTCTGATTCTGAGTCAGAGTCAACAACATCCTTTGACTCTACTCCTTTGTCTTTGACAATGGCCATGAGTCCTTGGACTTCACCATCAGAGTCAACATCCTCTGACTCTGATTCATCAAAAGTCACCATCAGACTTTTCTTGGTCTTGAAGTGCTTCTTTGGCCTCTTGTCCTTCTTCAACTTTGGACAGTCACTTTTGTAGTGCCCAGATTCTTTGCACTCAAAGCATGTGACTTCCTTAATTAAGGACTTCTTCTGACCTGAGGATTCAGACTTTCCTTTGGCCTTTCCAGAGCCTTTGTACTTGCTCTGCCTGTGCTTCCAGATACGGTTGAGTCTTTTAGAGATCAGAGTCAGCTCATCTTCATCAGAATTTTCTGATGCTTCTTCAGATTCTTCTGCTTCAGCTTGAAGAGCTTTTGACTTCTCTGCTTTAGCCTTCTCAGATTTGGATTTCAAGGCTATTGACTTCTTCCTCAGATCTTGCATCTCTGAGCGCTTCAGCTCATGGCACTTCAGTATGCTGATGAGTTCTTCTAAACTCATACGCTCAACATCTCTCGTAAGCTCTATTGAAGTCACCAAGGGCATCCAGCTTTCAGTAAGACTTCTGATGACCCTTATGACATGATCTTTTGTTGTGTAGCTCTTGTTGAGAGGTCGTATTCCAGCTACAAGCAACTGAAATCTGGAAAACATTTCTTCAATGGACTCGTTTGGCTCCATGATGAAGGATTCATACTTTTGGATCAAAGACAATGCCTTTGATTCTTTGAATTTCTTGTTTCCTAATGAGACATCTTCAGGATTCAAAGATGCCCTTTGCATACTCACGATCTGTAATCTTCTGGTACTCTTCATAAGAGATAACACTTAGAAGAATTGCTCTAGCTTTGTGATGTTGTGAGTAAAGCTTCTTTTGATCTGCAGTCATCTCTGACCTTGGGATCTTCTTGCCTTCTTCATCAACTAGACGCTCATAGCCATCCACAATAATATCCAAGAGGTTTGCATCAAAACCCAGAAAGAAACTTTCAAGTCTATCTTTCCAATATTCGAACCTTTGACCGTCGAACATGGGAGGCTTTGCATTGTACCCATCTTTTTGCGTTTCACTGGTGGTAGCCATTGTTTTTCACACCGGCCCGGATCAATGAACACTGTTAGGTGTGGTAATCAGAACTTGCGCTCTGATACCAATTGAAGGTATGAAAAATGGTAGAAAGGGGGGGTTGAATAACGTTATCAGAATAAAACTTCCACCTTAAAGATTTTAACAAATCTTTCGAGAACAAAGTGCTTAAGATAAGAGATAGAAAAGCACACAAGGATTTTATCCTGGTTCACTTGATAAACCCCTCAAGCTAATTCAGTCCACCCGTTAAGGTGATTTCTTCCTTCTTAGAATGAAGGCAATCCACTAATCAGGTAAGTGTTACAACTGCACTTGAAACCTACAAGTGACTAACAATTACACTGACTTAGCTCCCACTAAGATTCACTCTCTTAGTCTTCTCTAGGATCCGATCAAACTTGATTTCCTAAAGGTAACTAAACAACTGTTTAAGAAAGAATGTTTACAAAGAGTTTGCTTCTGAAAAGCTGATAGTAAACACAATGAATTCTGATGAAAGAATGCTTAGAAGGTTTTGAATATAGCTTGCGCGTGTGTAATTCTTTCAACCGCATCTTTCAATCTTCAGCCTCTATTTATACTCCAAGGATTAGGGTTTGAACGCTGCATGGAAATGCTACCGTTGGAGGGCAGTTCTGGAAATTCCAGCTTCTGCTGTGGCTGAGAATGTTAGGTAGGTCGTCAGGATAGTACATTTGCTTTTGTACTTGGATAGTGACTTGACCTTTAAACCTAGTAGACTTCTGATCAGGGGAATGCTTCATGTTGGAACTTGTGAAGCCAGTTGATCAGAGTCAGAGGGAAGCACAGATCCTCTGACCGTTGTATCTTCTGATTCTGAACTCAGAGGGTAGTACATGGTCTTCAGAGTCATGTTGCTTCTGGATATCAGAGTTTCCACTTTTCAGCTTCTGGATCTTCAGAGTCTTCTACACCATCAGAACATCTGAACCTTAAGAGTTTCTTGGTTGTCAGAACGTCTAGATCTTCAGAACTTCAAGTGACTGAGTCCATATCAGAGCTTGTATGACTTCAGATCTTCTGAAGCGTTTCTACTATTCAGAGTGAACATAGATGTTGCGAAAGCGTTGCTTGGGTCACTCTTTATGCACAGTGCTTCTGATTTGTGTGAGATTGAATTGAGGTCAGAGCCTGTAAATAGCACACTCAGAAAAACACGTTAGAGTACCATAATTGTTCATACTAAAATGTTAACTTATAATCATCAAAACATAGATTTGTACTACTCGATCAAAACTTGATCTTACATTAAGCACTTTATTTGTTCACGAAAGATTTGATAAAATCTTAAGGTGGAAGTTTTTATTATGAAAACGTTATTCAAACCCCCCCCCCTTTCTACAGTTTTTCATACCTTCAGTTATGACAATGCTGTCGCATTGCCTGCTGGTGGCAGAGGAGATGAGGAAGAACTTGCTAAGGAGAACAACAAGAGTGCTTCTTCATCCAAAAGGAAGATCACATTGAGCGTGACACAGAGCAAGCCTGATACCGGTGAGGTGATTGGCGTGTTCGAGAGCATTCAGCCGTCCGACACTGATTTGGGAGCGAAAGCTCCAAAGGATGTGAAGATCCAGGGAGTTTTGTATGCTCAGCTTGAGTCATAGACAGTTTTATATCTCTTCTGGTTTATTTTGTAATTTGTTGTAACTTCACAGTGTTGCTGCAATTTCCTTTGACACAACTGTCCAAGCATGAGAGTGTTATCCTTGTTTGTATGAATACGATCGACTTTCAATTATAATGCTCGAAAATGTCAAAGGTTTAAATTGGTGGTGTGTGTGTGTGTTTTACAGCTTCTGTTCTGGAATTCGATTGTTTTTGTTCCTCATTGCTGGTAATATGGTAGTAACAAGGTCACCACTGTATTTGAAGAGAGGTTTCATTGAATCACGGAATGATAGCTCAGCTATGTGATCTGAATATGGTGTTAGACTTAGACTGTTAGTTACTCTTTTCTTCCTGCTCTGCATTTAGTGGTTTGATTGCAGAAGAAAACAAATGTGGTTGCAGTTGTCTCCTCAGCTCTGGTTCACAAAAAATTTCAAACATTTTATGCCCATATGAGGATTATACTATATTTTGAACTAAATCGTGTGATTGGGTCATAGCACATAAAGAGGAGCTTTTCAAAATTCTAAAAATGCTGCAATACGGAATGAACTAACACTGGGGGGGGGGGTTACTCGACCAATCTTATTAGGATCCTGAGTATGTGATCGGTGTAAGCACGAATTGTCTCAAAAGCTTAAACTGTATTTGTTTTATAATATGATTTCTAATGCGTGAACCATAAGCCCACCTAGCATTTGTTGAGATTCAATTTGTTTTATTAGAAGAATTGGGGTGAGAATGATTGAAAGGGGGGGAAGTGTAAATACAAATTGTCTCAAAAGCTTAAATTGTAATTTTTTATATTATGATTTCTAATGTGTGAACCAAAGCATAAGCCCACCTAGCATTGGGGGGGGGTGGGTTTACTCGACCAATCTTATTAGGATTGCGAGCCGAGTATGTGATAGGTGTAAGTACGAATTGTCTCAAAAGCTTAAACTGTAATTGTTTTATATTATGATTTCTAATGCGTGAACCATAAGCCCACCTAGCATTTGTTGAGATTCAATTTGTTTTATTAGAAGAATTGGGGTGAGAATGATTGAAAGGGGGGGGGGGAGGTGTAAATACGAATTGTCTCAAAAGCTTAAACTGTAATTTTTTATTTTATGATTTCTAATGTGTGAACCAAAGCATAAGCCGACCTAGCATTTGTTGAGATTTAATTTGTTTTATTAGAAGAATTGGGGTGAGAATGATCGAACTCTATATTGTTTAGTGTTGGTAAATCCGCCGTGTACGGAATCCACCCGGTTTTAAATATCGAACCACAGGGATTGTGAGTGACTAAATTCAGTTTAAGCTTTGAGTTTGAAGGTTGGTTTTATTGAAACAAAGATATGTCGAAGTAGTAATAAGGAAAAGGAAAAATAAAAAGACAATTCAGAAAATAACATGCTTTGGGTTCTTGTTCAACTAGTCAATTCAAGTACATCATTTTAAGCACATGTTCTCATGGATCTCTCCTTGATGATATAGCCTAGTTACTCACTTATTGATTCCTCACATAAGCAATTCTCTCATACTAAAAGCTAAGCCCAATTCCTTGTGTACTTAGTCATTTATATGAGGTTTTAGATCATGCAATTTCAGGCCATCAAACCCCAACTCTTCCTCTATTCCTAGTAGCAAGTATAGAAGGGGTAATCCCAAACCGGTTCCCTAATCTATAACAAACTTCCGTTCTGATTATAGAATAGTATAAAGCAAGCATGCATACAAGCTTAGATTGAAATTCAGAAAATGGGATTCAAGGGAAGAAGAAGAACATGTGGGAAAGAACTTAAGATTATAACTAAAATATAAAAAGTCTTACAAAGAAATCCAAAGCAAAAGAAGAGAGATTAGCCAAGCATTCATGCTTGGCTAAGAACCTGAATTACAAGCTTAGAAGCCCTCTCACACTCTCCTAGATGCTCCTCTACCTCTGAGTTTATGTAAAAATGAAAGTAGTATCAAAGATTCTAAAAGAAAATGACTAAAATCCTATTTATAGGCAAAAATCACGAGTTTGGGCTGTTCCGGGCGCTCAGGCGCCAATTCAGAGCGCCTGAGCGCCAATTCCATGCTGAAAATATGGCCCCTAGAGGTAATTGGCGCCTAGGCGCCAATTCAGAGCGCCTGAGCGCCAATTCCAGAGCGCCTGAACGCCAATTCAGAGCGCCTAGGCGCCAATTTCAATTTCTGGAACAGGGCAATTGGCGCCTAGGCGCCAATGGAGCATGCCTAGGCGCTCAGACTCGCTGGAAAGTCCCTTGATCTTCATTTTAACTTTTCTTTATGCCTCTTTAAGCCTCTCTTCAATTCACCAAGCTTCTTGACCTTCCTTCTTCTTGAGTTTCAGACCTGATTACTCTCATCAAAGCTCAAGGAAAAATATCAAGAATACCAACCATTTAATTGCACAAGGGACTCAAAACTAATGACAATTAACAAAAGACTCAAAACTATACTAAAATGCAACTAAAGTCCTTATAAAACTACATAATTACTAGACTAATGCAAATGCACAAATAAAAGTAAAAATGCATGAGAATGCATGAAACACTACATGAGACACAAGAAAAAGACTCAAAACCTACAAGGAAAAACCATAAAAACATCATATAAACCCGGGTCATCACACCACTATACTCAACGACAGCTCGCCCTCGAGCGTCACTAAGATTAGCTTGCCCTCAAGCACAAAGAATTGCTCCCAGCACACATGCCAAAAGAGGGATACATTTTTAGAAAACCGGGGGATCAAGTAAATGCAGTTAATTCCAAGAGAAAGATTCAACAATCAACTTCATGCTACTCTTAGATAAAGAAGAATTAGAGTCCACTATGAGAAGCATTTAGAGCTAACATCCTAGCATGAGACAATTGTTTAGTGCACTGAGCACAAAAGCAAGTTCATAGGTTCTGAGAATCATTCCCTCAAGAGCAACTAAAGTTGACAATGCATTATTCATTGAGACTTCAAAAGGGTTGTAATGTTGGCTAGGTAAAGCACAAGGTAGGTGGTCCCTAAGGAAGACTAAGGTTGCACAAGATTTGAGTGTGGTCCTTCATGAAAACCGGAGCTTAAAGCAATTGATACTTAGCACACAAGTCTCTCAACCCCCTTTTGTTTCAGAATTTTTTTCTTTTTTTTTGGAACTCCACCCATTCCATGGAGTTCATTTTTTCCTTTTGACTTTTTTTGGAACTATATCCGGCCATGGAGTTCATCTTTTGAATTTTTTGAATTTTTTTCTTTGGGGCAAGAGACAATTGCATTTTCTATAAACTAGCTCCATTGAGAGTTAAGAACCACAACTCCCCATTTTTCCAACCAAACAACCAGCCCAAATAACAAAGGTAACAAAGAAATCTCCATAAGGCTCAAAAGGGTCAACTAGGGACAAAGATGTTATAAAACAATTTCTGAAGTACAAGAAAACCTACCAGTCTCAAGAATGAAAGTCTCCTAAAGCTACACTCAAGGAGGCATAAAATGAAACACAGAACCAAGAAGTGCAAGTGAGTCAGGATCCTCCAGGGAAATTATATAGTGAAGGGTCAAAGATGGACCCTTGTGGACTCAAATCAACTATATCCTCAAGACAACACTTAGAAGACCGAAGTCTCGTCCTCTCTTTCCCAAACATACAATCACTCCCCAAAAGAAAGCACAAAGTATCCACTTAAAAACATTTTCAAAACCAGCGTCATGTGAGTGAGCAAGACTTGGGAACATGTCATTTGAGTAAAGGGTAAAAAGACCAAGGTATGAAAGACTCTATAAAAACAAAATGCATGATAAAAAAGTTAAACAAAATCTATAAAAGAAAAATATGCTAAAAATGCATGGACTAAAATTCAGAGTAAGAAAAGAACCTCATTCCAAGTGATTGAGTGCTTCCAAGTGTTCTCCTATGGTCTTTCAAATGCTGGAAAACAAGGTGCTCAAGTGCTAATTGCCAGCGCTTGAGCGCCATTGTATCCTTTTTATTTCCTGGAAAAAAAACAGAAGAAACAAAACGTAAAACAGAAAAAAGAAACATGGGTTGTCTCCCATTCAGCCCTAAGTTTGAGTCTTAGGTGGACTTAACCTCAAACTCGTAACTCAAACCAAAAATCACAAACAATCCCCGGCAACGGCGCCAAAAACTTGTTGGTAAATCCGCAAGTGTATGGAATCCACCCGGTTTTAAATATCGAACCACAGGGATTGTGAGTGACTAAATTCAGTTTAAGCTTTGAGTTTGAAGGTTGGTTTTATTGAAACAAAGATATGTCGAAGTAGTAATAAGGAAAAGGAAAAATAAAAAGACAATTCAGAAAATAACATGCTTTGGGTTCTTGTTCAACTAGTCAATTCAAGTACATCATTCTAAGCACATGTTCTCATGGATCTCTCCTTGATGATATAGCCTAGTTACTCACTTATTGATTCCTCACATAAGCAATTCTCTCATACTAAAAGCTAAGCTCAATTCCTTGTGTACTTAGTCATTTATATGAGGTTTTAGATCATTCAATTTCAGGCCATCAAACCCCAACTCTTCCTCTATTCCTAGTAGCAAGTATAGAAGGGGTAATCCCAAACCGGTTCCCTAATCTATAACAAACTTCCGTTCTGATTATAGAATAGTATAAAGCAAGCATGCATACAAGCTTAGATTGAAATTCAGAAAATGGGATTCAAGGGAAGAAGAAGAACATGTGGGAAAGAACTTAAGATTATAACTCAAATATAAAAATTCTTACAAAGAAATCCAAAGCAAAAGAAGAGAGATTAGCCAAGCATGGTGTAAGACCCAAGTTTTTAAGCTTAGAATAAGTGGAAGAGATTTCCATTTACGATTAGGCTTGATGTATCGTGAAGGAAAAACCTGAACAAGAGTTTATCGAATGGAATAAATTTATGAAGGAGAAAGTTCAGGAAAAAGTCTAAGGATTTCATCAAAGTCGATAAAAGGTATAGCACGATCGATATACGCTAAAACCTAGGTCAGAAACCCTAGTAAATTGCTAGTTTACGCTTAAGGTCACGATGGAAACTAATTCCAAAAATCTTCAGAGAAATGTTAGAAGTTCTCTTAATCCATATATGACAATCGTTTCAAGGCGAAACTCTAGAATCTACGAACGACCGATTCCAATCATCGGAAGTTTGCCGAAACCGAAACCCTGATAGTTCAAAAACCCTAGAATCAACCGACAATGAAGACTTTCTCTATTCAGAGCTTCAAATGAAGATTCTACACGCGTACACCCATTTCTCTTGATGATTTCAATCTTTCTTCAGAAGGAAGTTTTCTATTCCGACATTCGATGCAAAAAGTAACTTATCGGGTAAAATAGTTTTACACCGACTTTGCATTAGTCACTTAAAATACAAGGAAACCTCTTTTGAGTTTTGGATTTATATCGCCAAAACCTACCTTAGAATTCACGGAGAATGAAGCCGGAAAAATCAGATTCGCGAAACTTTCATTTTACCGCGTTTTTCCAACCTCTATATATAGCCAAGAATTGAGAAAATATCACAAAACTTACCCATTTTCATCCAAGGAGGCCGCGAGTTTCACAAGGGGAGGAGGAGAAGAGATTTTCTTCATTTCTTGCTTGATCGTTGATTCAACAGTTGCTGCTTGAAGGTATCGAGGTATAGTCGCTAATCCTTACCTCTGATCGTCTTTTCCATAGCTTTTCTCTAGACTTTTATGAGCTCAAAGTTTTGAGGTTTTTGGAAAATTGTCCAAATAGCTTGATTTCTCTGTCTGAACATCTTCCCTACGTGCCCAAGAGCACTTCTGTCGGATTAGTTTTTCCGTAATGTCGCCGAAATTCCGCCGGAATCAATTTTTGCATCAAATACCCATTTTGGGGCAAAGCTTCGTCCTTTGGGCTGAAAACTATCGCCTTAGCTTAGTGCTAGTAGGATTTGTTGTCATAAACGTCGTTGGTAACGTCCCCATCCAATTTGCTTTTTGAAATTTCAGTTTTGAAATTCTGAGCTAAAAATATTGACCAAAATACCCCTGCGACAGTTTTTGATCCGATAATTTTTCCGAGTTTAGAATACCCTTAGTTACGGCTAATGATAGCATAGGAACCAAGTTTGATCGAAGAAAAATCGACCCACCTATTTGTGAATAGTGGCCGAGAGCTATAGAGGGAGAGGAGGAAAATTTCTTTTTCAAAAAACTTGTCCTTTCGCGCTAGATTATCTTACCTCGGAGTATGTACTACTTCGTGTAACCTTAGTGAGTATTGATTACTGAGTTTCTGATAGTTTTTGATTGAATTCTGTGGTTTTACTCTAAAGGTTCTTTGGAAGAATTTCCTGAAGATCAAGGAGCTGATTGTGTGGGAGCATTCGAGGAGAATCCTGGAGATTCTACAGGTGAGGGCTACTCACTGAATCTTTAGTTAACGCTTAGGGTCGATGCTTTCGACATTGATTTACTGTTTATGCACTTGTTTGTGCTTGATTGGAAAAATGTTTTCTGAGGCTTCGGCTGACAATGTAGATGTTTCATCTACTGACTGTTTTTGAGATTGACTTACATGCTACGTGCTATGTGGGTAATCTAGGATGTGTGGTGCATGCTTTATATGCTAAGTGCTACGTGTTTATTCTGAGATGTATTGATATATGACATGTTTGTCGACTGTGATGAGTTAATTATGCCTTTGCAATGAAATCTGTGATTCTGAGTAGTGAGGATAGCGGGCAGGTCATGCCGATTTTATTTTGAGAGTTTTGAGAAAGTTTGATAGGACGAATGAGATTCGGGCCTTGTTATGGTGTTTCATGGATCGAGACATTCTCTGGAGTCATTTGGGGATTAGGAGATCCCGAGAACTTATAAGGTTTGTGATAAGACTAAAAGGATATTATTTTATAAGGAAAATTCATAAGACATTAAACAACCTCTAAATCTTCAAATAATGATAACAAACTCGAAAGGAAGCTTAGGATTCAAATCTTAGTTGTGGAAAACGAGAAGTGTCGTCGGATCCAAGTGTTGAGGAGATTGTAAGTTCTGAGTATGTTGATACTCCTTCGCTCTTTGAGCAGTTTGTTTAGCCATCCAAGGGATGTGCCGAGAAGCTTCACTGAGGTGTGAGACCTTGTGAATGCGTGATACTTCACTGAGGCGTGAGACCTCGTGAAAAGCATGGATCTTCACTAAGGCGTGAGACCTCGTGAACAGCATGAAGCTTCACTGAGGCGTGAGACCTTGTGAATGCGTGATACTTCACTAAGGCGTGAGACCTTGTGGAAAGCATGGATCTTCACTGAGGCGTGAGACCTCGTGAACAGCATGAAACTTCACTGAAGCGTGAGACTTCGTGCAAGTGTGGAAATTCACTGGGGCGTGAGACCCCGTGAAAGCATAAAACTTCACTGAAGCGTGAGACTTTGTGAATGTGTGTGACTCCACTGAAGCGTGAGACTTCGTGAGAGCATTGATGACTCGAAGAGTTATCGTGAGTGTTTGCACTCATTTTATGATTATTGTATTTTGTCGCAGAAATCGACTTTTACCTTAGGGTATTCTTTTTAGAGACAATAAGTTAGCTAGAACACGTGGCGACGTGTCGAGTGAGATCGGAGACGTTGTTTGGCTAATCACATTGCATTCATGCACACATAGGAGGTTAATACACGGCGTGATTACCGGACCTCGGTGGATTCCAAAATGGTCATAAGACCCGGATTTCCGCGAAAGAGCGTTTGTAGACGACTCTTAGTAGCAGATCGAAATGGCAGACCTTCGGGTTTACTGCTGATCTGACTACCGTTGTTGTTGGAGTAAGAGGCACGCGGGCATAAATGGTCCCACCGTTGCTGGTGCTAGGATTGATCCGTTTGATGTCCATCCGTTCCGGAATGCATTTGGTTAACTGGGTTAACCGCCATCTGCATTTCATGCAACATGCATACTGACTTAGTTGCTGAGTGTGATTGATAATTGTTAATTCTATTTGATGCATGCTATTTGTTATTACTGTCGTTACATTCATTGTGGAATATGCAACCCTAGGATGTTATCCCTAGCTATAAGCCTAAGTGGCTATTCTATTATCTGTATCTATCGGTGCTATTATTTACGTAATTCTTTGGAGTTGACCCTCGCGTCTTCTGTGTGTGCTTTGGCGGACTACGCCCTTTGTCAGATGTCCTTGGCGGGCTGGTTCACGATGGTTCACCCTTCGGGGGGAACTAGGGTTGAGATGCTGGAACAGGAGCGCATCGCGGTAGCGAGAGGAGGTCGGATGGTGTACATAGACTAGGTCATTCTGGATTTCGAATTCAGACGACGATCATGCTAGCATGTAGGTTTTAGTGCTGGTGTGAGCTCCTCGAGATGGGATTAGTGTAGGAGTAGAGTCTTAGCTCTGACCGTCATTGTTTTATTTGGGGACAGGGTAGTTTCCCACCTATAGCTTTTTGTGTGGTTTCTTTACGGGAATCACAGAGAGTTGGTTGGACTTAGGAGGTCTTGTTTCAGGCCGATTGGGCTAACTTATTCTCGTTTTTTTGAGGTTTGTGTTGCGGACACTTCACCTCTACTTTGGTCTGTACTTATTGCCTACGGGCGTTACTCTCTTTTACTTTCCGTCACTGGAGGTTACTCGTGACGAGGTTGGGTAGTTACGGTGGGGGCTGTAATTATTAATGCATATTAGTTCTATTATCTTTTGTCGTCTAGTTTTATTTCTTTCAGTTTTGGTTCTATTATCGACGAAAAAAAAATATATTCACGTTTTTCCGCTTTAAGTTTCTTTTTGGTTACTAAAGTGACGCCACCGAAATCGGGGTGTTACACATGGCAAGAGCCATGCTTGGCTAAGAACCTGAATTACAAGCTTAGAAGCCCTCTCACACTCTCCTAGATGCTCCTCTACCTCTGAGTTTATGTAAAAATGAAAGTAGTATCAAAGATTCTAAAAGAAAATGACTAAAATCCTATTTATAGGCAAAAATCACGAGTTTGGGCTGTTCCGGGCGCTCAGGCGCCAATTCAGAGCGCCTGAGCGCCAATTCCATGCTGAAAATATGGCCCCTGGAGGTAATTGGCGCCTAGGCGCCAATTCAGAGCGCCTGAGCGCCAATTCCAGAGCGCCTGAGCGCCAATTCACAGCGCCTAGGCGCCAATTCCAATTTCTGGAACAGGGCAATTGGCGCCTAGGCGCCAATGGAGCATGCCTAGGCGCTCATACTCGCTGGAAAGTCCCTTGATCTTCATTTTAACTCTTCTTTATGCCTCTTTAAGCCTCCCTTCAATTCACCAAGCTTCTTGACCTTCCTTCTTCTTGAGTTTCAGACCTGATTACTCTCATCAAAGCTCAAGGAAAAATATCAAGAATACCAACCATTTAATTGCACAAGGGACTCAAAACTAATGACAATTAACAAAAGACTCAAAACTATACTAAAATGCAGCTAAAGTCCTTATAAAACTACATAATTACTAGACTAATGCAAATGCACAAATAAAAGTAAAAATGAATGAGAATGCATGAAACACTACATGAGACACAAGAAAAAGACTCAAAACCTACAAGGAAAAACCATAAAAACATCATATAAACCCGGGTCATCATTTAGGCGTAGAGGCACTGATATGAACCAATTATTCCAAAAGCTTTACTTCAAATACTTCAGTAGAGTCAATTCAAGTCATCTCCCATCCAAGCTTGTACTTCATCCTATGGATCTTCATGAGTTGAATTCAGCCAACTTGCAAGTATTTTCTTAGGTTCTTGTAATGGCATGTCGGAACATCTTTACTTTTAGAGTGTCATCACTTATTTGATTTTACTTTAAGAAAGTGTTCCCTTTCTTTCTCTCGCTCTCTCTCATATACACATTATGAAGATCATTTTCATTACTCATTCCCGACCTATAGCTTAGATTTAGTGAGAGAAGCTCTCCATTCTCTCTAAAACAGAAATAGAGATACATATATATATATATATATATATATATATATATATATAGAGGGGGTATCTAGTGAGAGGGAGGGTTTTTATATGAGAGTGAGAGGAGCAATTTTTGACCTTTTGATCAAAATGAATGGGCGAGATTAAAAGGTTTTGAAAATCATCCCATGTGCATCCTTCTAGTTCTAACTTGCCGTAATGGGCGAGATTAAAAGGTTGTGTGGCGTGATACTGTGGAGGATTAAAAAAGAGAAACGAATTGTTAATCATTGAAAGAAAGCTTCATGGCATGACTAGTTTTAATTTATGAAAATGAGGGATTATGAAAGGAGAAGAGAAGACGGGGAAGAAGATTTTCTGCAATACCGATCCACGATGACGGTACATATTATGGAAGAAGAAAACACTGTGGTTTATGAATACAGCGGTACGATGGCAACAGGGATAGAGAGAAGCTTCACCCTAGAAGGATGCACACGGGATGATTTTAAAAACCTTTAAATCAGAGCCATTAACTATAATCCAATGGTTAAAAATTGATCCTCTCACTCTCATATAAAAAACCTTCCTCTCACTAGATACTCCCTCATATATATATATATATATATATATATATATATATATATATATATATATATTGTGTGGAGATAATTTAAATGAAAATGATGCATTTATGAAAGTCTTGTGTGAGACTGAGGAGACTAATAAAGAATGGCCGTATTTTTGAGAATGACTTTTGATTTTGTCTTTAAATAATTACAAATGCACCCTAACATTTACTTGAGTTGCATGTTTTAACAAAGACAAATGCACTCTAATGTTTACCTAAGTTGCATATTTGAAAGATTATTGTTTGCACTCTAACGTTTACCTGAGTTGCAAACACGAATGGAGTTCCCCATTGTAGTTCATGAGCTTTTGGTTTTATAAAGAAGTTTTGGGTATTTCTTATCGTAATTCATGCATCATTTGAATTTACCTTAGCTTTGTGAGGAAGGTTTCCTTAGCTCTGGGAGCAAGTGGAGGCTAGAAAGCCATGCCTCTTCCTTTGGTTGAAGATGATAAACCTAAGGGTATTTGTCATGGTTCTTGGCGAGCGTGGTTCTTTGAGAATGGGTAGGTGAGACCCTTAAACAGTTTACTTGAGGTTTTCTCATCACGAGCCTAGTCATTCTGCAGACCTCCGGATGATTATAATGGTCAATAAAGAGGTTTCGACATTTACTCAACACTATTCTCGACAGATTTTTGAGTTTGACGGTTGATTTATGTTCAACGTTTACTGAACATCTCGTGGGCACCACCTGCATAGTCTTCATGCAATAGTGATTTTGGAAAAGGTATCATGCATTACATTGCATTTGATGGTGCTAGTGTGTGAAGCCTATTCATGATTTTGTTGAATGCTTCTCACTTATTTATTTTGTCTCTTGTTTTTTATCTCCTCTTTTACCAGTGATAGCCACTGGAGATAAGAAATTGTGTCTTTGAGATATGTGGGACAAGTCTATGGGTGTAGTTTGAGTATTATATGCTATACAGCGAAGCTATTAAGTCATGGTGGCAATCGGTGGGTAAGAGAATATGATTTGGGATCATGTATTATGGAATTTACTAGAGTTAAGTTTAATGGTAAATGCAGTGGAATAACGCATTAACATAGTTATAAGTTTAACTGATAAGTTTTGATGTTATAATCGGAGGTTGAAAGGTTTTTTTAAGAATACTCCATCCATCCGTTCCTGATCTTTTGTTGTTTTAACTTTTGGTCTAAATTCCAAAACTTATGTTGTTTTACAAACCCAATGCATTTTTTCCCAAATTATTCCATGTATATCCTCATTTAATTTTATATCTCTCACCTACCACCTCTTATTTTCACCAATCAAAATCATAACAAGTTTTTTAACCAATAACTATCATTCTTGTAAGACCCTACTTTGATGAATAAAATTATTTATTCTAGAATAAATGATAAAGTGTGTCTTGCTTATGATTTGTGAATTTCCTTGATTCTTTGTAGTGTGAAGTATTATTAATATGGAAGTGATAATGGTACTTAAGGGCTAGGATATAATTTTTATAAGGTCAATGATCCCAAGATGAATGAGTTTGAGTTGCTTGGAGGCCAAGCATGGTGCCATGGCCGAATCCCATGAGGAAAGAATGAGGGAAGACTTGTTTGACTTGGTTGTGCTTAATTTGTGGTAATAATTTGGGGGTTATGACTCCTTAGTCAAAGCAAATAAGTTTTGTTGAGGGAATAATGAGAAATTGATGAGCATTAATTTCATGTCTCATTTCAAATTGAAAGAAAAGGTTGTGAATACCCTTGGAGTCTATATAGGCCGCGGGTTTGAGGGTAAAAGGGGGAGAGATTTTCAGATTTTGGAGTGAACAAAAGGAGAGAAGAATTAGAAACCCTCTTCACATTTTTATCACTTCACACATTCAGCAAAAGAAAGAAAGAAAGAGAGAGTGAGAGAGAGAGAGAGAGAGGAAGGCCATTGAAGAGAAGAAGAAGAAAAGAAGGAGAGAAACCAAGAGAAGATCAAGAGAGAAAGAAGGAGAGCAAGCAAGGACTGTAAGGAGCAGCAAGGAGAGAGCTTTTCATTCATCCTTTTCATCATCTCTCTCATTCCAATCAGCCAAGGTAAGGGTAGAGTCTAGGTTTCTTGATGAAAATTTCATGAAAGCATGATTAAGGGTTGAATCTTTATGATGATGAATGATGTATGAGAATGCATGAGGGGTTTAGGGCTTGATTATCTCCCATATACTCGTGATGCCTACTGTTTAAGATGATGAGATGATGGATGCCATGCCTCTTTGCATATCACTATTATAGATGTCACCCTTGCTATGAGTTTTGCTTAGATCCGATTCATGATGATTCATATGCCTAAGATTGATTAAATTCTTAATGATTATGATGAGATGTTGCTACTGGAATTTAGAGGAGGAATATGTGCTGTATTTTTGTTGGAAATAACAAAGAATGATAAATTGCCTTGGGTTGTTGATCATCTAATCCACTTTAGTCCACCTATCCTATGCATGTGAAACCTTGATTTAACTCTTGTTGTTATAGCCTATGTACTTACAAGTTGATTCCTCACAAAAGTAATTCTCTCAAATTGAAAGTTAAGCCCAATTCCTTGTGTACTTAAACATTCATAAGAGGTATGATAGCATGTATATTCAGGCCAACAAAATCCTACCCTCACTCTATGCCTAGAAGCAAGTATAGAAGGATCTACTTCAATTCATGTCCCTAAATCATAACAAACTTCCATTTGATTATAATCTAGTCTATAGCAAAGGTGCACCAAAGCTAAACATGCAATAAGGAATTGAAATACAAGATTGAATCAAGAACTCATGCATAGAGATAGGATTTAACAAACTAAAATTTCATAGAATCTCTTAACCCAAAGCAAAAAAAAACTAGCCACTCATGGCTAGAGAATTCATGCAGAAAATGTAATGAAAACCTGAGAAAAATACAAGTTGGAAGCCTCCCTTGGCCCCAAAGTTCTCCTCAGCTCTTAAACTTGATCAAAAATGAGTAAAAATGTCTAACTCCCCAAAGAAATTGGCTTAAGCCTTATTTATAGGCAAAATAAACGAGACTGGGCGCTCAGGCGCCAATTCAGAGCACCTGAGCGCCAATTGCATGTTAAAAAACATGCTTCTGGACCTAATTGGCGCCTAGGCGCCAATTCCCAGCGCCTGGGCGCCAATTCCCTGGCTTCCATCATTTTGCACTAGCGCCTAGGCGCCAATTCCCAGCGCCTAGGCGCTCAAGCTGGCATGGAACAGCCTTTTCAGCTTCTGAAACTCCTCTTTTAATCCTCTTTAAATCCTCTTTTAAGTCTTCCTTCAATTCCATGCTTCTTGGCTTTCTTTCTTCTTCAGTTTCTGACCTGCACACTTAACCAACAAGACAAGGAAAATTCCAGAAGCTCAAAGAGCTTATTAGCACAAGAGGTCCTTCATAAAATAAGAGAAAATCATGCAAGTCCTAAACTTTACTTAAAATGCAAGAAAACTCCCTATAAAACTACTAAATTACCAAAACAAAATAAAAACTAAAGAAAAGATAAAAAATGCATGAGAATGCATGAAACACTACATGAGACTCAACAAAAAGACTCAAAACAAACAAAGAAATGACCCTAAAAACACTACTAAAATAGGGTCATCATGATGCCATGATCAGTAGGTTAATGTTTGGTAAATGACCTTAGGTATTGTGTATGGAAACCATGAGTTTATGCCAAATTTGCCTAGATTTTAACATGATTTTAACATGTAATTGAAACATGATCAATTCTGGATTTTTGGAGAGTATATGCTTATTGTTGTTGGCTGGACATTGACTTGTGAAGTTGAGATGGAAGGAAGGAAGAGTTTTAGAAAACCTTGGACCCTTTAGGGTTCGGCTAAGCCACTTTTGTGGTTGTTGGCAAGTTTTCTTCCTTCCGATTCATGCCCAAGTTTATGTGATGGCTTGATTGATGAGGTTGCCACGACTTAAGTGTTGATGTGCATGAGAATATGACTATGTGCTTCATATCGCTTATTTGATGCCTGATTTGAATATTGCCAAAAGGTCTCTCATCCAGCTGTAATTCCTTTTGGTGTTGTAGTTATTATTGTGATTATGTTGTATAAGTCTTGTGAAGATGTTAAGACTCTAGGTTGACTATTAGAGCCCTAACAAAGAGAATTGAGACTTAATTGCTTGCAAGTAAAATGTGATGTAATTGGAACATAGGTCTAGTGATGATTATGGACCATGAGAACGATGGTACCGTTAGAGACAAACGGTTACTTGCACGCGAGGGTGTTTTGTGGGTTGTACGGTGTGTTCCCACGTGATTTGGTTGACTGCGGTCACCTTGTGATTCTGTGGACGGACGGTGTGTCCGGCGGACGGTGTGTCCCCCCACATGAATGAGGGTTGTACGGTGTGTCCCCTCCGAGAATTGTTCATCTGCGGATGATCGTGATTATGGCCATTGGTGTTGTGGTGGTTGTGTGAATGGTGAGGTCGTTAGCCTAACTGAACCTAGGTGACTGACTTTGATACAACGTAAAGATTATGCTTATTATACCTTGTTATTTATGAGAATACATGAACATGTGAATGTTTCCATGAGAACATGTGATCTGACCCTGTTATTTGTTTTTGTGTTTATTTGGGGGGGGGGGTAGATGGTGACCACCACGATATTGGAGACTATCGTGAGATGGGAGATCGTTCTGAGTAAGCCTGCGGAAGACCGGCTCTGGGAGACCTACGGTTCCGGAGTCCGGAGAGTCTACGTCGGCAATGCGGAGCTCTTAGGGAGGAACAGATCTGGGACGGTTGTGGAGAGGTAGACCCTTAGGGATGGGACTGTTGTGCTGCCACATCCTCCCGCTAGGTTTCATCAGACTACAGTGGACGAGGAGGAAGAAGATTCCTCGGATGACACTACAGTGGAGTCACGGTTGGTCGAGGAGGAGGAGGCAGTGGAGTCTTCACCACCAGAGGCCAAGTCGGGAGTCTGTGCGCAGCGTGTACCTGGGCGTCCAAAGTGCTTTAGAGTGGGACCTCGGAAGAGCGTCATAAAGCTGGAGCAGTCTAAGAAGAGAGCGCGTGGAGCGGGAGCTGACGTTCCGGAGCGGGATCAGGATTAGAGTGTTCCTTTCTGTGGGGCTGAGAATTCGTGTCGAACTATTATTTATCATTTTTATTTTCGGGGTTTTCTTCTGATGTACTTAATGTAGGGCTTTAGCCTAAGGTTTCATTTATGTACTTTGGAATTACAGTTTCTTTTAATTACGAGTATTTTATTCAGAAATGCATGTCTTATTTATTCCGCAAATTTATTCGTAAGGTTTAAGTTTCGCAATAATTGAACTTTTGTCATTAAAACAAGATTAATAATTGAACGGCGAAAATTCTTTACGAAAATGGTTTACTGTGTCACACTCGAGAAATCAGGGCGTTACATTGTGGTATCAGAGCTCCGGTTGAGAAACCAGAGCACTAAGGGTTTTGGGCTTACGAGTTTCCGAACTCGTTGTGTTTTTGTGTTTTGATAAAGACGTTTTCGAAGCTTCGCGGTGAGATTGGGTAGACTTGTGTGCTAAGATGTTTGCTTGGCTGTGATTGTCTGAATAGTATCATTGCCGTGATACTTGAGATAGATTATTTATTGTATAACTTAGGTATTACTTTTAATTGAGGGCACTGACATTGGGTTGTGGTTCTATTTCCAAGCAAGATTTTCATCATGCCTCCGAGACAGGACCCAACCAATGCTCAGCTTGCTCAAGCAATGGCACAGTTGGCTCAGGTGATGACCGAGCAGCTGCCACTACTGCTGCCCAAGCCGCAGCACAACTTCAGCGAGAAGCTGAAGAGAACACCAGGAGGGCTGAAGAGGATGCCAGAAGGGCACAGAGGGCTCAGAGGGAGCTGGCACAGGACCAGATCCGTATGAGGACTGACTTCAACCGCCATGGACCACCCAAGTTCCAAGGCGAAGTTGAACCCGAGAAAGCTGATCTGTGGATTCAGGAGATGGAGAAAATCTTTGAGGCTCTCCACACTCCTGATGCTGAGAAGGTGAACTTGGCGACCTTTATGCTGAAGGGTGACACTGAGTACATGTGGAGTAGTGCCAGATAGTTGATGACCGCCAACAATGTGGCCATCACTTGGGAGTCTTTCAAAAGGGCTTTCATGGAGAAGTACTTCCCGGAGACTGCCAGGGAAGACATGGAGAATCAATTCCTCAACCTGAGACAGGGGTTGATGACTGTAGGGGAATATGCTGCAAGACTGGAGACCCTGTCCAAACACTTTCGCTTTTTCCAAGTGCAAGTGGATGAGTCGTACCTATGCAACCGATTCATGAGGGGTTTGAGGAATGACATAGAAGAGTCTGTGAGGCCATTGGGAATCAGAGTTTTCCAACAATTGGTAGAGAAAGCTCGTGAAGTGGAGTCAATGAAGAATCGCCAGAGAGGCAAGTCCGACAGCGGGGGGCCAAACAGGACAAGCCATCAAGATCATGTAGGACATAGAAAAGGGAAACAATCCCAGGAGAAGCCTTACGATTACCAGCAAGGCAACAATCGAGTTACGGGCCAGAACACACCAAATGGTGCAACCTATGAAGGTCAGGGTAACCAAGCCCAAGGGAAGGAGGTGACTTGCTTTAAGTGCGGAAAAGTAGGCCACTACGCTAATGTCAGCAAAGAAGACCATAGAGTGTGCTTTAACTGCAATAAGCCAGGGCACGTGGCAAGGGATTGCAAGGTACCAAGGGTTGAAGCAGGAGCAACCGTTAATGCTGCAGTAGGAAAGCGTCCGGTTGAACGCTGACAAAGTTGAGAACACCGAGGAGCTAGCTCGGGAATGGGCTAGTTTTGTTAGTGACCTTGTCACCGCTTTATTTTGAACTCGAGGCTTTGTTTATTTTTTTTTATTGGAATTGTATTCCACTTATCCATGTTGTAGCGGTCGCTACCTTTTGTTTTAATTTCAAAATCAAGGATGTAACTTCTTGATGATATTCAATAAGAGATTTCCTTGCAACCCAAGTCTTTGCTAGAATTTGGTTTAGCTATGTGTGTGATGTGATTTGGTGTGCTGAAGGCTCATTATTGAGTCATAGAGGCGGGGAAGAACATTGACCGAGTCAATGTCTTCCTTACGTTTTTGTGGTGTTTTGTGTGTTTGTGTTACACTCTCGATTTTGTTTTTCCTTACTTGACAAAGATGGTGGATGGAACCATTGGCTAAGGAAGGATGGCGGATGGAGCCAGAGAACGGAGTGTGTCGATCGAGATGGTGGATGGAACCATCAAGGTTGATGAGATGGTGGATGGAACCATCGGTGAAGCAGGAATGGTGGATGGAACCATTGGTCAGACCGAGATGGTGGATGGAACCATCAGGAAAGACGGAAGTGGATGGAACCAACGATCGTATATGGTGGATGGAACCATAGATCGGACAAACCAGATGGTGGATGGAACCATCGAATGGGCTAGGTGGTGGATGGAACCATCGAACGAGTGAATTGGTGGATGGAACCTCTGAGCTCGGTGTCCGGAAAGGTTGTCTTCCCGTATCTGAGTTGTGATGTTACATCTGGATCACCTGGGCGGGACGCCAACCAGTGTGGACCGGCATGAGCATAACACCTGTGTGACTTAAACCTTTTGTTGTTTTCTTGTGAATGCAATGAGGCAGTTTAGTTCGTGTGCTTGCGGGGGGGTTCCGTGAGATTCAACGAAGAGTGTCTTGGTTATAGACAGTGAAGTGTGAGTAACACGAACAGCCTTACCAATTATGCTTCTAATGGCCATCTTTTAAATATTAAGCCAGATCAACTTAATATTGAGGAGTGGTAATCGGATGTCGTAGTTGGTGTTGGACTGTGATGAGAACGACAAGGGGAAGTGGTTTTCCCTTTGTGGGAATGGTGTGGAACCAGACCACTAGAGATATTATGGGGCGAAGGAGAAGATGGGCTACGCGCTGAGACGACTAAAGATTCGCGGAAAGTATTAGAGTGCGCAGTGGAAGCATAGGGTGTCTCCCTGTGGTAGTTTCGAGGACGAAACTGTTTTTAAGGGGGGTGGTATTGTAAGACCCTACTTTGATGAATAAAATTATTTATTCTAGAATAAATGATAAAGTGTGTCTTGCTTATGATTTGTGAATTTCCTTGATGCTTTGTAGTGTGAAGTATTATTAATATGGAAGTGATAATGGTACTTAAGGGTTAGGATATAATTTTTATAAGGTCAATGATCCCAAGATGAATGTGTTTGAGTTGCTTGGAGGCCAAGGATGGTGCCATGGCCGAATCCCATGAGGAAAGAATGAGGGAAGACTTGTTTGACTTGGTTGTGCTTAATTTGTGGTAATAATTTGGGGGTTATGACTCCTTAGTCAATGCAAATCAATTTTGTTGAGGGAATAATGAGAAATTGATGAGCATTAATTTCATGTCTCATTTCAAATTGAAAGAAAAGGTTGTGAATGCCCTTGGAGTCTATATAGGCCGCGGGTTTAAGGGTAAAAGGGGGAGAGATTTTCAGATTTTGGAGTGAACAAAAGGAGAGAAGAATTAGAAACCCTCTTCATATTTTCATCACTTCACACATTCAGCAAAAGAAAGAAAGAAAGAGAGAGTGAGAGAGAGAGAGGAAGGCCGTGGAAGAGAAGAAGAAGAAAAGAAGGATAGAAACCAAGAGAAGATCAAGAGAGAAAGAAGGAGAGCAAGCAAGGACTGTAAGGAGCAGCAAGGAGAGAGCTTTTCATTCATCCTTTTCATCATCTCTCTCATTCCAATCAGCCAAGGTAAGGGTAGAGTCTAGGTTTCTTGATGAAAATTTCATGAAAGCATGATTAAGGGTTGAATCTTTATGATGATGAATGATGTATGAGAATGCATGAGGGGTTTAGGGCTTGATTATCTGCCATATACTCGTGATGCCTACTGTTTAAGATGATGAGATGATGGATGCCATGCCTCTTTGCATATCACTATTATAGATGTCACCCTTGCTATGAGTTTTGCTTAGATCCGATTCATGATGATTCATATGCCTAAGATTGATTAAATTCTTAATGATTATGATGAGATGTTGCTACTGGAATTTAGAGGAGGAATATGTGCTGTATGTTTTCTGGAACATGGCCTAGAATCCTTGGACTCAAATGGTTAGAAATTAATTTAAAGGTAAAAGTATCACTGCCAGTTTTCTGTACTGGACAGCGAGCTTCAGAGCCTAATATCACCTAATTCTGCGTCTCATATGAAAAAGGGATAAACTAGAAAGTTGTAGATTTTCAAAATAGCTTTCCAGGAATGTATAGTATGTCAATTTCGGCTGAGAAATGAATTCTGGAGACCAGTTTTAATGCACACTGTTCCTGCTGTCTAAATGCATGGGTTCGAGTAGAAGAGGAACTTGGACAGCAAGGAGCATATTATCCAAGCTTCATTCTTCCACTCTTTTCAGATCAAAAAATCAAGGTAAGGGCTGATCTCTAGGACATGGGTAGAGTTTAGGGATTTCTATGTGAAAAGCTATGATTTCATGTGTATAAAAATGCGGTTTTGATGGATTTTTCTTTAACTTTTGATGTACTGTTGGTTGCTGATTGCTACAGGAAATTTTACTATATTTGTGAAGCTTGGGTGATGCCATGATCAGTAGGTTAATGTTTGGTAAATGATCCTAGGTCTTGTGTATGGAAACCATGAGTTTATGCCAAATTTGCCTAGATTTTCACATGATTTTAACATGTAATTGTGACATGATCAATTCTGGATTTTTGGAGAGTATATGCTTATTGTTGTTGGCTGGACATTGATGTAAGATCAAGTTTTGATCTAGTAGTACAACTCTATGTTTTGATGATTACATGTTAACCTTTTGATATGAACAATTGTGGTACTCTAACGTGTTTTTCTGAGTGTGCTATTTACAGGCTCTGACCTCTATTCAATCTCACACAAATCAGAAGCACTGTGCTTAAAGAGTGACCCAAGCAACGCTTTCGCATTGACCATGTTCAACATGAACAGTGGAAAAGCTTCAGAAGTTCTGAAGCTACACAAACTCTGATGTGGACTCAGTCACTAGAAGCTCTGAAGATCCAGAAGTTCTGATAACCTAGAAACACTGAAGGTTCAGATGTTCTGATGGTGTAGAAGACTCTGAAGATACAGGAGCTGAATAGTGGAAACTCTGAAGTCCAGAAGCAAGAAACTCTGAAGACCATGTACTTCCCTCTGAGTTCAGAATCAGAAGATACAATGGTCAGAGGATCTGTGCTTTCCCTCTGACTCTGATCAACCGGCTTCACAAGTTCCAACATGAAGCATTCCCCTGATCAGAAGTCTCCTAGGTTTAAAGGTCATGTCACTATCCAAGTACAAAAGCAACTGTACCATCCTGACGACCTACCTAACGTTCTCAGCCATAGCAGAAGCTGGAATTTCCAGAACTGCCCTCCAACGGTAGCATTTCCCATGCAACGTTCAACCCTAATCCTTGGAGTATATAAGAGGCTGAAGACTGAAAGAAGCGGCTAGAAGCATTCACATACGCGCAAGACAAATTCAAATTCTTCTAAGCTTTCTTTCATCCTGAATTTCATTGTGTTTACTATAAGCTTTTTAGAAGCACTTTCTTTGTAAACAAGAACTTCATATACAGTTGTATAGTTTTCCTTTAGGAGATCAAGGTTGATCGGATCCTAGAGAAGACTAAGAGAGTGAATCTTAGTGTGAGCTAAGTCAGTGTAATTGTTAGTCACTTGTAGGTTTCAAGTGCAGTTGTAACTCTTACCTGATTAGTGGATTGCCTTCATTCTAAGAAGGAAGAAATCACCTTAACGGGTGGACTGGATCAGCTTGAGTGATTTATCAAGTGAACCAGGATAAAATCCTTGTGTGCTTTTCTATCTCTTATCTTTAGCACTTAAGGTCTCGAAAGATTTGTCAAAATCTTTAAGGTGGAAGCTTTATTTTGAAAACGTTATTCAAACCCCCCCTTTCTACCGTTTTTCATACCTTCAATTGGTATCAGAGCGCAAGTTCTGATTACCACACCTAACAGTGTTCAGTGATCCGGGCCGGTGTGAAAAACAATGGCTGCCACCACCAGTGAAACTCAAAGAGATGGTTACAATGCAAAGCCTCCCATGTTCGACGGTCAAAGGTTCGAATATTGGAAAGATAGACTGGAAAGCTTCTTTCTGGGTTTCGATGCAGATCTCTGGGATATTATTGTGGATGGCTATGAGCGTCCAGTCGATGCAGATGGCAAGAAGATCCCAAGGTCAGAGATGACTGCAGATCAAAAGAAGCTATACTCACAACATCACAAAGCAAGAGCAATTCTTCTAAGTGCTATTTCCTATGAAGAGTACCAGAAGATTACAGATCGTGAGTTTGCAAAAGGCATTTTTGAATCTCTGAAGATGTCTCATGAAGGAAACAAGAAAGTTAAAGAATCAAAGGCATTGTCTTTGATCCAAAAATATGAATCCTTCATAATGGAACCAAATGAGTCCATTGAAGAAATGTTCTCCAGATTTCAGTTGCTTGTAGCTGGCATACGACCTCTCAACAAGAGCTACACAACAAAAGATCATGTCATAAGGGTCATCAGGTGTCTTCCTGAAAGCTGGATGCCTTTAGTGACATCAATTGAGCTCACAAGAGATGTCGAGAATATGAGTTTAGAAGAACTCATCAGCATTTTGAAATGCCATGAGCTGAAGCGTTCTGAGATGCAAGATCTGAGGAAAAAGTCTATAGCCTTGAAATCCAAATCTGAAAAGGCTAAGGCTGAGAAGTCAAAGGCTCTCCAAGCTGAAGCAGAAGAATCTGAAGAAGCAGCAGAAGATTCTGATGAAGATGAGCTGACTCTGATCTCCAAGAGACTCAACCGCATCTGGAAGCACAGGCAGAGCAAGTACAAAGGCTCTGGAAAGGCAAAAGGAAAGTCAGAATCCTCAGGCAAGAAGAAGTCCTCACTTAAGGAAGTCACATGCTTTGAATGCAAAGAATCAGGGCACTACAATAGTGATTGTCCAAAGTTAAAGAAGGACAAGAAGCCAAAGAAGCACTTCAAGACGAAGAAGAGTCTGATGGTAACATTTGATGAATCAGAGTCAGAGGATGTTGACTCTGATGGTGAAGTCCAAGGACTCATGGCCATTGTCAAAAACAAAGGAACAGAGTCAAAGGAAGCTGTTGACTCTGACTCAGAATCAGAAGGAGATCCAAACTCAGACGATGAAAATGAGGTATTCGCTTCTTTCTCAACCTCTGAACTGAAACATGCTTTGTCTGACATCATGGATAAGTATAACTCTTTATTATCTAAGCATAAGAAGTTGAAAAAGAACTTATCTGCTGTTTCTAAGACTCCTTCTGAACATGAGAAAATTATTTCTGATTTGAAAAATGATAATCATGCTTTGATCAATTCTAACTCTGTGCTTAAGAACCAGATCGCTAAGTTAGAAGAAATAGTTGCTTGTGATGCCTCTGATTGTAGAAATGAATCTAAGTATGAAAAGTCTTTTCAAAGATTCCTGGCTAAAAGCATAGATAGAAGCTTAATGCCTTCAATGATCTATGGCGTAAGCAGAAATGGAATGCATGGCATTGGCTATTCTAAACCAATTAGAAATGAGCCCTCTGTGTCTAAAGCTAAATCTTTGTATGAATGCTTTGTTCCCTCTGGTACCATATTGCCTGATCCTTTACCTGCTAAAGTTGCTAAAGCCCCTCTTAAAAAGGGATCTTTCTCCATGTCTAAATATCATGCAAAAATTCCTTTACATTATCATGTTGAGACACCCAAGGTGATCAGAACCTCTGGGGTAACTAACAAGAAAGGACCCAGAAAGTGGGTACCTAAGGACAAGATTGTAGGATCACGCGCTTACCACTACGCCAAAACCAATTGGTGTTAGTGAGGGCACAACGTTATTTCTTATAGCGTAGCAGACAGCGCCCCGTTTCGAATGCTACCTGCAGGCAGGATGCTGGCCCACCTGGACCCAACAATCCCCCCCAGCACCTGCAAGCCAAACTAGCTGCACAACACGCCTTCCGTGGGATTCGAACACGGGACCTGGCTCTGATACCACTTGTAGGATCACGCGCTTACCACTACGCCAAAACCAATTGGTGTTAGTGAGGGCGCAACGTTATTTCTTATAGCGTAGCAGACAGCGCCCCGTTTCGAATGCTACCTGCAGGCAGGATGCTGGCCCACCTGGACCCAACAAAGATTATCTATGTTGCAGATATCCTTGATAGCTCCACTGAAACACCAATCATGGTATCTGGACAGTGGATGCTCGCGTCACATGACGGGAGAAAGGCGTATGTTCCAAGAGCTAAAACTTAAGCCTGGAGGCGAAGTTGGCTTTGGAGGAAATGAAAAGGGTAAAATTGTTGGTACTGGTACTATTTGTGTAGATAGTAGTCCATGCATTGATAATGTGTTATTGGTAGACGGCTTAACTCATAACTTATTGTCTATAAGTCAATTAGCTGACAAGGGTTATGATGTTATCTTTAATCAAAAGTCCTGTCGGGCTGTAAGTCAGATCGATGGCTCTGTTCTGTTTAACAGCAAGAGGAAGAACAACATTTTCAAGATCAGATTATCTGAGTTGGAGGCTCAGAATGTGAAGTGCCTTCTTTCTGTTAATGAAGAGCAGTGGGTATGGCATAGACGGTTAGGGCATGCCAGTATGAGAAAGATTTCTCAGCTGAGCAAGCTAAACCTTGTCAGGGGCTTACCTAATCTGAAGTTCGCTTCAGACGCTCTTTGTGAAGCATGTCAGAAAGGCAAATTCACTAAAGTCCCTTTCAAGGCAAAGAATGTTGTCTCAACCTCAAGGCCGTTGGAAATTCTGCATATCGACCTTTTTGGACCAGTGAAAACTGAGTCTATAGGTGGCAAGAGATATGGGATGGTCATCGTTGACGACTATAGCCGCTGGACATGGGTAAAGTTTCTAACCTGCAAGGATGAGTCTCATGCTGTGTTCTCTGTTGGGTCCAGGTGGGCCAGCATCCTGCCTGCAGGTAGCATTCGAAACGGGGCGCTGTCTGCTACGCTATAAGAAATAACGTTGCGCCCTCACTAACACCAATTGGTTTTGGCGTAGTGGTAAGCGCGTGATCCTACAAGTGGTATCAGAGCCAGGTCCCGTGTTCGAATCCCACGGAAGGCATGTTGTGCAGCTAGTTTGGCTGGCAGGTGTTGGGGGGGGGGGGATTGTTGGGTCCAGGTGGGCCAGCATCCTGCCTGCAGGTAGCATTCGAAACGGGGCGCTGTCTGCTACGCTATAAGAAATAACGTTGCGCCCTCACTAACACCAATTGGTTTTGGCGTAGTGGTAAGCGCGTGATCCTACATTCTCTACTTTCATAGCCCAAGTGCAAAACGAGAAGGCTTGTAGGATTGTGCGTGTCAGAAGTGACCATGGTGGAGAGTTTGAGAATGACAAGTTTGAGAGTCTGTTTGATTCCTATGGAATCGCACATGATTTCTCTTGTCCCAGAACTCCTCAACAAAATGGTGTTGTTGAGAGGAAGAACAGAACTCTTCAGGAGATGGCTAGAACCATGCTCCAAGAAACTAGCATGGCTAAGCACTTTTGGGCAGAGGCAGTAAATACAACATGTTACATTCAGAACAGAATCTCTGTGAGACAAATTCTGAATAAGACTCCCTATGAATTGTGGAAGAACATAAAACCCAACATTTCTTATTTTCATCCTTTTGGTTGTGTTTTCTATGTTCTTAATACTAAGGATAGATTGCATAAATTTGATGCTAAATCTTCTAAATGTCTTTTACTTGGTTATTCTGAAAGATCTAAGGGTTTTAGATTTTATAATACTGATGCTAAGACTATTGAAGAGTCTATCCATGTTACATTTGACGATAAGCTTGACTCTGGCCAGTCAAAGCTAGTTGAGAAGTTTGCAGATATGAGCATAAATGTTTCTGACAAAGGCAAAGCTCCAGAGGAAGCTGAGCCAGAGGAAGATGAACCAGAAGAAGAAGCTGGTCCCTCTGATTCACAAACTCTGAAGAAGAGCAGAATCACTGCAGCTCATCCTAAGGAATTGATTCTGGGCAACAAAGACGAACCAGTCAGAACCAGATCAGCCTTCAGACCCTCTGAAGAGACCTTGCTTAGTCTGAAAGGATTGGTGTCCTTAATTGAACCCAAGTCCATAGATGAAGCTCTTCAGGACAAGGATTGGATTCTGGCCATGGAAGAAGAATTGAATCAATTCTCCAAGAACGATGTTTGGAGCTTAGTGAAGAAGCCTGAGAGTGTCCATGTAATTGGAACAAAATGGGTGTTCAGGAACAAGCTAAATGAGAAAGGAGATGTAGTCAGAAACAAGGCAAGGCTAGTTGCTCAAGGCTACAGTCAACAGGAAGGAATTGACTACACTGAAACATTTGCTCCAGTAGCAAGACTAGAAGCAATCAGACTGTTGATCTCCTTCTCAGTAAATCACAACATAGTTCTTCATCAGATGGATGTGAAAAGTGCCTTCCTAAATGGTTACATTTCAGAGGAAGTTTATGTTCATCAACCCCCAGGTTTTGAAGATGAGAAGAGACCAGACCATGTGTTCAAATTGAAGAAATCACTCTATGGTCTGAAGCAAGCTCCCAGAGCATGGTATGAGAGACTCAGCTCATTCCTTCTGGAAAATGAGTTTGTAAGGGGTAAAGTAGATACAACTCTCTTTTGCAAAACTTATAAAGATGATATCTTAATTGTGCAAATCTATGTTGATGATATTATATTCGGTTCTGCTAACCAATCTCTATGCAAAGAATTTTCAAAGATGATGCAGGCTGAATTTGAGATGAGTATGATGGGAGAACTAAAGTACTTTCTGGGAATACAAGTTGATCAAACACCAGAAGGAACATATATCCATCAGAGCAAGTACACTAAAGAACTTCTGAAGAAGTTCAATATGCTGGAATCAACAGTGGCCAAGACTCCAATGCATCCAACATGCATTCTGGAGAAAGAAGATGAAAGTGGTAAAGTATGTCAGAAGCTCTATCGTGGCATGATAGGTTCTCTTCTATACTTGACTGCATCTAGGCCAAATATATTATTTAGTGTTCATTTATGTGCTTGTTTCCAATCAGACCCAAGGGAAACCCACTTAACTGCTGTTAAGAGGATCCTAAGGTATCTGAAAGGCACCACTAACCTTGGCTTGATGTATAAGAAAACATCAGAGTATAAGCTCTCAGGTTATTGTGATGCTGATTATGCTGGAGATAGAACAGAGAGAAAAAGTACTTCTGGAAATTGTCAATTTCTAGGAAGCAATCTAGTCTCATGGGCAAGCAAGAGACAATCAACCATTGCACTATCCACTGCAGAGGCAGAATATATCTCAGCAGCAATATGCAGCACTCAGATGCTCTGGATGAAACATCAGCTGGAGGATTATCAGATCCTTGAAAGCAATATCCCAATCTATTGTGATAACACTGCTGCAATCTCATTGAGTAAGAATCCTATCCTGCATTCAAGGGCAAAGCATATTGAGGTAAAGTATCACTTTATTAGAGATTATGTACAAAAGGGCATACTTCTTCTGAAGTTTGTTGATACTGACCATCAATGGGCAGATATCTTTACAAAGCCCTTAGCAGAGGATAGATTTAACTTTATTCTGAAAAATATGAACATGGACTTTTGTCCAGAGTGAAGATGGATCAGAACCTCTGACTATGATACTTCTTGATTAGAAGATGTCTAGTCCAGAAGGTAACTCCATCAGAGTGTATGTACCCATTGGTGTTGACTCTGGAGCTGAGACAGTAACACGTGTGTCAGTATCTCTGATGCATAGTTCCTTGTGCCCCTGTGACAGTCTGTCATGATATGTGTAGATGTGCTTCTCTCCTGCGTGTGATATGTGTATTTACTGTTACTATCATGTCTTTAATTTTCAACCGTTGATCTTAAAATGCTTTTTGAATCAACAACGGTTATTTGACAAAACCCACTATACACACACGATCTTCTACTTTTTCGGTTTTTACTCTCTCTCTTCTGTTATTTTCAAAAAACCGCTTACCCTCTATCTCTCTCTTGCTCTCTATTCATCTTCAACCTTCATCTTCTATCCAAAACCTTCAACCGCTTTCAACAATGGTGAGACAAACCAGAAACGAAGCTGCCGAAGCAACGAGGTTCCCTCACATGGTAGTTGGTCAAGCTACAGGGGCCAAATGGGTCCTGAAGCTCCTGATCAAGGTCAAGATCAAGAGCAAGTTATTCCGATTGCAGAACGGGGCTGTGCCGTTCACTGCGTATATGCTCCTGAGGAACTTCAAGTACTGGCAGAATGGAGATTTGACCTCGACAATCTTGCTACAAATGGGTATGATCTTCGTCCTGAAGTCCAGGCTCAAGGCTGGGAAAATTACTTCAACAGGCTTCGAGGACCGGTGTATGACAAACTGATCAAGGAATTCTGGAAGCATGCCGACTGTGATGACACTCAGGTGGTATCTCACATTCTTGGAAGGAAGATCATCATTACTGAGAAGTCCTTCGTGAATCTGCTGGGTGTAGAAACTGCAAATGGGTATCGATTTCAACTGACAGAATCGAAGCTGAAGCCCAACACCAAGGATACAATCAACAAGGCCCTGTACACCACATACAAACCGGGCAAAACTGATTACAAGGTGCTGGACCTTCATCCTAAGCTCAGAATCTGGCACAAGATTCTGCTCAACTACATCAACCAGAGACCAAAGGGCAGTTCCCCAGACTACATCAACTTCAACCAGAAGGCGATGTTGTTTTTCATTCAAGACAAGAAGAAGATCTGCCTTCCCTACTTCCTGTTCTCTTACTTGAAGGAGTGTATCAGAAAGTCCAGAACTACTGCCTCCATCAAGTCAGCAATCAAATATATCCCCTTTGGGAGACTGCTCTCAGATCTCTTCATTGAGAGCAACCTGGTGCAAGATCTGGTCAATGCTGGATGTGTAGAGGATCTGACCACCATTGTCAGTGATGTCTTCACTGCAAATTCTCTGAAGAAGATGGGTTTGGTCCAGAAGAAAATCGCCCCTGCTCATGAAGACACATCTTCTGAAATCAGACGGAGAAGGGTGCCTCTGGATGACTACCCTCTGTGGACACAGGCAGACAATCCTGAAGCTATTAGGTGCTATGTTGAAGACCTAAGGGCTCAAGGCTTTGAAATTGATCTCGATGAATTCTTCAGAAGACTGCCGCCAGCTCCAGAGTTTCCCTCTCCAACCAAGAAGAAAGTTCAGAGGAAGATGGTCTTAGAAGAATCCTCTGAGGAATCTGATGGTTCTCAGAAGAAGAACAAGAAGGCTGACCAGCCTAAGAGGAAACATGATGAAACCATCAAGCCTGATGCTGTTGGTGATGGTAATGTTGGTCCTAATAAAGCTGGTCATTCTCCTCCCAAGAAGAAGAAGAAACAAGTAAGACTTGTGGTGAGGCCTACAAGTGTGGAACCTGCTGCTCAAGTTATCAGAAGGATTGAGACTCCTGTCAGAGTGACTCGGTCTTCAGCACGATCATCAAGTAAGTCTGTTATTGCTTCTGATGATGATTTAGATACATTTGATGCACTCCCTATCTCTGCCATGCTGAAACATTCCTTCAACCCACTCACTCCTATCCCAGAATCTCAACCAGCCACACAAACTACCTCACCACCCAATTCCCCAAGGTCTTCATTTTTCCAACCTTCTCCAAATGAAGCACCTCTTTGGAATATGCTTCCGAACCAACCTACAGGACCCTCTGATCCAACCTCACCTATCACCATCCAGTATAACCCATTAACTTCTGAACCCATCATCCCTGAACAAACAGAGCCCAACCAAACAGAACCTGGACCCAGAACCTCTGATCACTCTGTCCCAAGAGCATCAGAATGTAAGACCCGGATTTTCGGAACAAGTTAATTTCCGACTCACGCGTGGAATCAGTGTAAGTGTGACAGGAGTTTGATATTTGAGAAAGATTAATGAAGAAGAAAGTTCAGGAATTGCTCGAGGAATGTGGCGTTGTTTCTTTCGGAGCTAGTGCGAGTCGTCTGCACACCTGCCTTATGGCGAGCATGTCCAGAATAGGCTAATTTCGCTTTTAAAGCAATGTTTAGGCGATATTTCGAATTCTTGGAAAATTTAAAGATTCTCTTTATTTTTCCTTCGACCAACATTTCATTTCGGAACTCTGGACTGTACGCACGATAGTATTTACTTTTCGGATGTCCGCCGACGCTAATTTCTTTGCTTCGAAACCTTAGTTTTGAGCGAAGGATGAAGACTTTTTCTATTCGGGACTTCTAACGAAGATTCCGTCCGCGCTGCCAGACTTGTTTCGACATTTCCAATCTTTCTTCTGTTGGAAGTTTTGTCGTCTGAGCATCACAGCAAAAAGTAGTTTTTCGGGACAGACTAACTTACACCGCTTTTGGCGTTTTGGATATCGTTTTTCCTAAATCTTAGATATTTGTTTTGAGTTCTGGAATTCTGACGTCAGAATCTCTTTTAGAATTCCACGGTGATCGTGCTGCAAAAATCGGAATCGCGAAATTTTCATTTTCCCGCGATTTCGCCTGCCTATAAATAGCTCAAAAAGCAAAAATTCCTTCATTTTCTTCCTATTGTGGCTGAATTTCGTGGAGAGCAAGGGGGGAGGAGATTTTCGCGAAAACTTGACCAATCTTCGCGCAGTTCGTCCCTACTTCTAGGTATCGAGGTAACTAACACGATTCCTACCTCTGATTGTTGTTTCTGTTGCGTTTCTAAAGTCGTTTCTGTGCTCACAGTTTTGAGCTTTTTCTAAAATGGTTCGATTTCTTCGATTTCTTGGTTGGGTTATGTTCCTTACGTTCCCCTGAGTCTAAAACCTCTGTCAGTAAACGCTGATTGTGATCCAGTTGTCCAGGATCTGAAAAACTGTTTCAAAACCCTTTTTGTCTCACATTTCGAAACTTTATTGTCGAAAAGACTTAATCTGACTTCGTGCCTTTAGGATTTGTTGTCACGGATGTCATGAGGATCATTGCTGTCAAATTTGTTTTCAGAACTGATAACTTTGAAGTTTTGAGCCTTTATTTTGGACCAAAATGCCCCTGGATAGTTGTATTTCGGCCCGATTGTCCGAAAATTGTTCCGACAGTTTCTTTGCCTTAGTTTTACCCTAAAACTACCTTGTGAATTGATTTGATCGAAGAAAAAGAGCCGAAGCCCTTTTCTCCTTATGGCCGTGGGCTATTTCCTAAGGGGGGGGGGGGAGTTTTTCGTTTTCGAAAACTTGTCCTTTCGTACCCGATTGTCGTATTCTGAAGCTTTAATGCTTTGTCTATCGTTTATGTATTGTTTTGCGATCGAACTAATCGATTTTGTTTGGTTTCTGCTTTGTTTTCCTCCGAGGTTCAGTTGAAGGAACTTTGGAATACTCAGAGCAATTGTTTGAGGAGAACTTTGTTTGCGAAGCTGGAACAGCTCGAGGTTAGGGCAACTTGCTATATTTAGCTATGATTGCATGATAGGCGTCGATAAATTCGACTTATGCTTTATCTGATGTTGTTTATGATGATGATTTATTGTTATGATTGTTTTCATAACTTATGATATTGATGAGGTGTTGAATTGAGCGTTTTGACGCAACTTCGGAGTGGAGGTTCATTGACCTGGTGATCTTTGACATTTCGGGTTGGATGAACAACCCTAGGCAAGTCCGAATGTGGGGTTTGAGACTTAGCCATTTGTTGGGATTCGTTGGAATTCCTAGACTTTCCCCGGGAAATGTATTTTGGGTGGTTGATTTTTGGAAACTTAGAATGATAGAGCTTTCGAAAAATAAAGACTTGGGAAACTTAGACTTTGAGAAATAAACTCATAATTTGACTAATTTGAATTGAAATCATTTTTATTAACGTTTAAGCATAGGAGAACTGAAGGGGAAAAATATTTACGAAAGGCGGGGAAAAGTCGACCTTTGTTGTGGGTTTGGAGAGTTATCGGAATTGGGAAAGCCACTAAGGTGAGCTATGGTGATGATTGAAAGTCACCGAGTACGTTAGTACTCTTGGGGAGTGTTGTGGAGCCGTGTTGTATTGACCGACACCTAGTGATCTTGTTGTTTGGGCTGTGTTGTATTGACCGACACTAGACCCTCGTGTAATCTTGTTGGTGGAGTTGTGTTGTATAGACCGACACTAACTCTTGGGTTGTTTTGAGTTTGGGTCGGAGCAGTTTTTGACCATCGAGATTTGATGAGTCAGATGACTCAAGAAGTCATCAAGGGTGATCGCACTCCTTTCATAATTAATTGTCTTTTGTCGCCGAATCGACATATACCTTCGGGTACAGTATATCTATATACCTTCGGGTACAGTATATACCTTCGGGTACAGTATATCTATATACTTTCGGGTACAGTATATACCTTCGGGTACAGTATATCTATATACCTTCGGGTACAGTATATACCTTTGGGTACAGTATATCTATATACCTTCGGGTACAGTATATCTATATACCTTCGGGTACAGTATATACCTTCGGGTACAGTATATCTATATACCTTCGGGTACAGTATTTACCTTCAGGTACAGTATATCTATATACCTTCGGGTACAGTATATACCTTTGGGTACAGTATATCTATATACCTTCGGGTACAGTATATCTATATACCTTCGGGTACAGTATATACCTTCGGGTACAGTATATCTATATACCTTCGGGTACAGTATATACCTTCGGGTACAGTATATCTATATACCTTCGGGTACAGTATATACCTTCGGGTACAGCATGCCTTCGGGTAACTCGGGCATTCGTTGGAGGGAAAAGTCGACCCGCAGGGTTAGGACTGATCCGACTATGTCAAGGTTGTAAGTGACACCCGAGGGTTATGGTCGGCACAATGCTAGTGCTAGGACCGACTCGATCGTGCCCAGCCTATTTCTTCCGGAACCTTCTTAATTGACGTTGCATTGACATATCATGCACTCTAACTATATCTGTTGAGATATTGATGATTTGATGTTGATAAACATCGTTATGTGTTTTGATGATTGAATTGTATTAGGGAGTTGATACAATACATAACTTATATGTATATATACAACATATATATATACCCCCTTTATCGCATGTTGATTGTATATCTATTGTATTCTGTAAGTTGACCCTAGCACCTTGGCTTTGTTTGTATGTTTGTGTTTGGGCGGTCGGCCTGCTGCCAGGCGTCTGTCAGCCGGTTCGTGATGATTCGTTGTGCGGGAAAGACCCGGAGCGAAATGTCTATTACTGAAGCTTTCGACGAGGACCCGGACTTCATGGCTGATCGAGGGAGAGTCGATAATAGTAGTGTGGGATATGGGTGGTTAGAGTCTTTTGAGTTGGTTGTCACTGTCATAGCTCTGATTCGTCTTACTTTTGGGACCGGGTAGGATCCCGATATATGGCTTTTTGTGTGGTTCTCTTGCTGAGGATCACAGAGAGTCTGTCGGACTATAGGGGTCTTGGGTTGAGGCCATTTTGAGGCCGACTTTCTCTTGGATAGTGGTATATTTGATGCTTTTGCGTACAGTTCTGGTTTGTATATATTCGCCTACGGGCACGCTACCTTGGAGTCACTGCGTGTGCGCGTGACGGGATAGTGCAGCAGAGGCTGTACCTTTGTATATGTTGTTTATCGGTTAGTTTAGTTGTTGGGCTTTGTCTTTATTTCTTTATTGCTTTTATTAAAAGGAAACAATAAAAAAAAAAATTACCTGTTTTCCGCGTAAAGTTTATTTTTGGTTATTAAAGTGACACCTGGAAATCGGGGTGTTACATTGTGGTATCAGAGCTTAGTCGAGTCTTTTGGGAGTCTTTGGGGAATAGGTCTTCTGTGCTAGGTTGTGTGACTCTGCAAAGAGTGAAAATTGATTGTCTGCAGAGCGATTTTCGCTCTAATTGCTTGCGTTACTACTCAATCGGATTGAGTGGTTTGTCTAGTGCTACCGTATGGTTTGTACTAATCGGACGTTCGATGGGATATAGGATGGTGGATCTTAACCGGATGGCGGAGGCTACACGTGAGCATCATCAACGACTGATGGCGACAGCAATGTATCAACAAAGAGGAATGAACCGAACTGGAGCTGGGGGACCAATGAGGTCAGGTTCCCAAGGCTACAACGGAAGGAAGAGCTACCATAAGTGGGGACCATATCAGCGTTCCGAGGGAAGAAATCTTATCTCAAGAGAGTACAAACCGACGACTGCTGATACTGGGGGGGAAGCCAGTTGGTGACAAAGGAGTGACATGTTTTCGTTGCAGAAAGTTTGGGCATTTTGCTAACAAATGCTCAGTGATTGGACGGAGATGCTTCAAGTGTAACCGAGAGGGGCATCTAGCTGTGAACTGCAAGACCAAAGAAAGTCTATGCTTCAATTGCAACCAACCGGGACATTTCTCCCAAGATTGCAAGGCACTCAGGGGCGAATCATCAGGGAATGTTGGGAAAGGAAAACAACTTGCTCCAGAGGAAAGGATTCATGCCAAGGAGGGAAAGAGCTGAGGAGTTGAACGAGGAAGAACGTGGGAACGATGTAGGACCTTATTCGAGGTTGCTCGTGATTTAACTATAGAAGTTACACGAGGTTGGGAATAGCACACTAAGTCTAGAAAGTAGTCTTCCACCGATGCGTTTATGAGGAAGCTAGTAGTTGAAGAACGAATCTTAGGGAGATTCCGTATGGGTAGTATACGTGTTATGTTGAGGGTGTGTAGTTCCGTAGCGGGATCCTTAAAGGATTTAGTATCAGGATATTTGTGACTACTGGAGGATAGGAACTCATTGACTGTTCCAGTGGGTTTTTCTAAATTTCCACCTTCGATGTATTAGGCCTGATCAACCTAATATTGAGGGGGTGATATTCGGAATCACAGCTGGTTATGGACTTTGATAGAAGGATGTGTAAGATGAATTTGAATTGATTGAGGATTAGTCGGATTTGGGAGGAAAGTTCGTGTTAAGCACTTGATTGTGAAAGATTAAGATTTAAATCTTTGGAATTCGATGAGTGTCGTATAGACATTGATTGGTTAGTTCGTGTGATTACTCCAAGTAGAGGTAGACTAAGTCAAGAGGTTTAATGCCGGAAAAGTATTAAGTAGTTTCTCGGAAGTTATGAAGTCATAGGTTATGTGATTACTGAGTGGAATTGTTAGAGACTAAATAAGTTGAATGTAATCAGGTTTTAGATGATAGCTTGATGGTAGCGAGATTGAGAAGAATTAACTCTGAACTAGATTGTTATAGTCGAGTTCGAGGAAAAAGTTTTGCTAAGCGTTGGATTAATATGTGGAGACATTATAGTCTTAAGAGATGAATTTTCGCTTGAAAAGTGTTGAATTAATGATTAAGTTGGAGAAAGAAAGTTTTAGCATAAGTTGAATACTTGAGGTTGTTGATATGGATTCCAAAGAAATATGCTAAGATTACTAAGTGAGATTTACTAAGTTGGATTGAAATCTTAGGGTTAAGATTGAATCTTGAGAGTCGAGAATCGCGTACGAATAGGAGATCTTATGGTTGTAGGTGTGACAATAGGAGTTGAATCTTAGAAGATTGAAGACCTGAAGGTGAGCTTCGGGTTAAGACCATTGAGGTATAATATAAGAGAGATCTTGAAGTAAAGGAATTCTGGGTTGTGTGGAGTGTTAAGGTTGGTGATCGATTGATGTTGATTATGAGGTTGCGGACATAATGACCATGTGACAAGATTTGAATGATGTTAGCATAATAAGTTGTGAATGTGAAAGCATGACGCCACTGGTCAGGTCGTTTGGGTAAGTGAAGGAGTTATAGTTTTTAAGAAACGGATATTCATTTAAGAAGTATTGAAGGATTAAAGGTCACTAGAGGACCAAACTTGGTGAAGGTTTAGGTTTTAAATCTATGAATGTCTGTCTAAGGTGTGTAAGACTCGAAGGTTGTCAGAATTTGATTGAGAGATTAAGAAGTTGATTGACGAGATGGTGATTGAGTCACAAAAAGGAAGGTGTTAGTATTAAGATGAATACCTGAGGTTGTTATATTTTGACGAGTTTCGTAGAGTATAAGAGTCAATGGGACTTTGTTATGGATTTTGATGATGCATATTACGGGTAACAAGTGAATTTTACTAAAGTTGAATGAGAATCCTAGGGCTAAGGTTGACCTAGTGAGCTGAGATTCATGTACACATAAGAGATTTAGTGGTGTTAGCGGCTACGATAACAGTTAAATCTCAGAATGTTGAAGGATCGGATGATAAAATGGCTAGTTAAGTCCCTTGAGGTATAGTTATGATTTAATCTTCTAGAGGATAAGTCTCGATTTGTGCGAAGTGTTAGGGATTTCAGTAAGTGTAAATAGGTTTGAGTGAGGGAAGTTTTGAGGAAGAAGACGATAATAATGGATTGTTAGGTATTAAGAGGAGGATTATCTTATAAGTTGTTGATAAATTGATGTTGAAGGGGATAAGATTAGTGAAGGACAAGAAATAAGGACATAAGTCGAGCTTTAATTCGAATAGTGACTAAGTAGAAGTGTGATTTCTTGGTGTGTGTAAAGATAGTTACGAAGTTAGAGGTGTTTTAATGGACTAGCGGTTTCCAAGGGGGAGGATTCGTCTAGGAGTTATCGAACGAACAAGTGGAGTTTTGGACTGTAGATGAAGATCACGAGGACAAGTTGAGTATCTACTTTGAGATGACAGAGAGGCACCGAGTTTAAGAAGGATTTCGGATGACCGACAGTAAAAAAAAAAACAAGTGGCTAAGATTGAGCGACTGCACGGAGTGCCAACCGGTATCATTTCAAGCAGAGATCCGACGCAAGTGATCGAGCCAGACGACATGAAGTTGAATGATGGTTTGTCTTTGAGACACCGACAGTTAGCAGTGGGGATAGAAGAGTGAAACAGTTAAGGGGAAAACAGCTTGCTTAAGTAAAGGTTATGAGGAACAATGACACGGGCAATGCTACATGGGAATTGGAAGACCAGATCAAGGAACTGTATTTCGGAATTTTCTCAGAACTCTGAGTTTCGAGGACGAAACTTTCTTTTTGGAGGGGAGTATTGTAAGACCCGGATTTTCGGAACAAGTTAATTTCCGACTCACGTGTGGAATCAGTGTAAGTGTGACAGGAGTTTGATATTTGAGAAGATTAATGAAGAAGAAAGTTCAGGAATTGCTCGAGGAATGTGGCGTTGTTTCTTTCGGAGCTAGTGCGAGTCGTCTGCACACCTGCCTTATGGCGAGCATGTCCAGAATAGGCTAATTTCGCTTTTAAAGCAATGTTTAGGCGATATTTCGAATTCTTGGAAAATTTAAAGATTCTCTTTATTTTTCCTTCGACCAGCATTTCATTTCGGAACTCTGGACTGTACGCACGATAGTATTTACTTTTCGGATGTCCGCCGACGCTAATTTCTTTGCTTCGAAACCTTAGTTTTGAGCGAAGGATGAAGACTTTTTCTATTCGGGACTTCTAACGAAGATTCCGTCCGCGTGCCAGACTTGTTTCGACATTTCCAATCTTTCTTCTGTTGGAAGTTTTGTCGTCTGAGCATCACAGCAAAAAGTAGTTTTTCGGGACAGACTAACTTACACCGCTTTTGGCGTTTTGGATATCGTTTTTCCTAAATCTTAGATATTTGTTTTGAGTTCTGGAATTCTGACGTCAGAATCTCTTTTAGAATTCCACGGTGATCGTGCTGCAAAAATCGGAATCGCGAAATTTTCATTTTCCCGCGATTTCGCCTGCCTATAAATAGCTCAAAAAGCAAAAATTCCTTCATTTTCTTCCTATTGTGGCTGAATTTCGTGGAGAGCAAGGGGGGAGGAGATTTTCGCGAAAACTTGACCAATCTTCGCGCAGTTCGTCCCTACTTCTAGGTATCGAGGTAACTAACACGATTCCTACCTCTGATTGTTGTTTCTGTTGCGTTTCTAAAGTTGTTTCTGTGCTCACAGTTTTGAGCTTTTTCTAAAATGGTTCGATTTCTTCGATTTCTTGGTTGGGTTATGTTCCTTACGTTCCCCTGAGTCTAAAACCTCTGTCAGTAAACGCTGATTGTGATCCAGTTGTCCAGGATCTGAAAAACTGTTTCAAAACCCTTTTTGTCTCACATTTCGAAACTTTATTGTCGAAAAGACTTAATCTGACTTCGTGCCTTTAGGATTTGTTGTCACGGATGTCATGAGGATCATTGCTGTCAAATTTGTTTTCAGAACTGATAACTTTGAAGTTTTGAGCCTTTATTTTGGACCAAAATGCCCCTGGATAGTTGTATTTCGGCCCGATTGTCCGAAAATTGTTCCGACAGTTTCTTTGCCTTAGTTTTACCCTAAAACTACCTTGTGAATTGATTTGATCGAAGAAAAAGAGCCGAAGCCCTTTTCTCCTTATGGCCGTGGGCTATTTCCTAAGGGGGGGGGGAGTTTTCGTTTTCGAAAACTTGTCCTTTCGTACCCGATTGTCGTATTCTGAAGCTTTAATGCTTTGTCTATCGTTTATGTATTGTTTTGCGATCGAACTAATCGATTTTGTTTGGTTTCTGCTTTGTTTTCCTCCGAGGTTCAGTTGAAGGAACTTTGGAATACTCAGAGCAATTGTTTGAGGAGAACTTTGTTTGCGAAGCTGGAACAGCTCGAGGTTAGGGCAACTTGCTATATTTAGCTATGATTGCATGATAGGCGTCGATAAATTCGACTTATGCTTTATCTGATGTTGTTTATGATGATGATTTATTGTTATGATTGTTTTCATAACTTATGATATTGATGAGGTGTTGAATTGAGCGTTTTGACGCAACTTCGGAGTGGAGGTTCATTGACCTGGTGATCTTTGACATTTCGGGTTGGATGAACAACCCTAGGCAAGTCCGAATGTGGGGTTTGAGACTTAGCCATTTGTTGGGATTCGTTGGAATTCCTAGACTTTCCCCGGGAAATGTATTTTGGGTGGTTGATTTTTGGAAACTTAGAATGATAGAGCTTTCGAAAAATAAAGACTTGGGAAACTTAGACTTTGAGAAATAAACTCATAATTTGACTAATTTGAATTGAAATCATTTTTATTAACGTTTAAGCATAGGAGAACTGAAGGGGAAAAATATTTACGAAAGGCGGGGAAAAGTCGACCTTTGTTGTGGGTTTGGAGAGTTATCGGAATTGGGAAAGCCACTAAGGTGAGCTAGGGTGATGATTGAAAGTCACCGAGTACGTTAGTACTCTTGGGGAGTGTTGTGGAGCCGTGTTGTATTGACCGACACCTAGTGATCTTGTTGTTTGGGCTGTGTTGTATTGACCGACACTAGACCCTCGTGTAATCTTGTTGGTGGAGTTGTGTTGTATAGACCGACACTAACTCTTGGGTTGTTTTGAGTTTGGGTCGGAGCAGTTTTTGACCATCGAGATTTGATGAGTCAGATGACTCAAGAAGTCATCAAGGGTGATCGCACTCCTTTCATAATTAATTGTCTTTTGTCGCCGAATCGACATATACCTTCGGTACAGTAATATATCTATATACTTCGGGTACAGTATAATACTTCGGGTACAGTATATCTATATACTTTTTCGGGTACAGTATTCTATATACCTTCGGGTACAGTATATACCTTCGGGTACAGTATATCTATATACCTTCGGGTACAGTATATACCTTCGGGTCAGTATATCTATATACCTCGGGTACAGTTCAGTATTTATTACCTTCGGGTACAGTATATACCTTTCGGGTACAGTATATCTATATACCTTCGGTACAGTATATACCTTCGGGTACAGTATATCTATATACCTTCGGGTACAGTATATACCTTCGGGTACAGTATATTATATACCTTCGGGTACAGTATATACCTTCGGGTACAGTATATCTATATACCTTCGGGTACAGTATATCTATATACCTTCGGGTACAGTATATCTATACCTTCGGGTACAGTATATACCTTTCGGGTACAGCATGCCTTCGGGTAACTCGGGCATTCGTTGGAGGGAAAAGTCGACCCGCAGGGTTAGGACTGATCCGACTATGTCAAGGTTGTAAGTGACACCCGAGGGTTATGGTCGGCACAATGCTAGTGCTAGGACCGACTCGATCGTGCCCAGCCTATTTCTTCCGGAACCTTCTTAATTGACGTTGCATTGACATATCATGCACTCTAACTATATCTGTTGAGATATTGATGATTTGATGTTGATAAACATCGTTATGTGTTTTGATGATTGAATTGTATTAGGGAGTTGATACAATACATAACTTATATGTATATATACAACATATATATATACCCCTTTATCGCATGTTGATTGTATATCTATTGTATTCTGTAAGTTGACCCTAGCACCTTGGCTTTGTTTGTATGTTTGTGTTTGGGCGGTCGGCCTGCTGCCAGGCGTCTGTCAGCCGGTTCGTGATGATTCGTTGTGCGGGAAAGACCCGGAGCGAAATGTCTATTACTGAAGCTTTCGACGAGGACCCGGACTTCATGGCTGATCGAGGGAGAGTCGATAATAGTAGTGTGGGATATGGGTGGTTAGAGTCTTTTGAGTTGGTTGTCACTGTCATAGCTCTGATTCGTCTTACTTTTGGGACCGGGTAGGATCCCGATATATGGCTTTTGTGTGGTTCTCTTGCTGAGGATCACAGAGAGTCTGTCGGACTATAGGGGTCTTGGGTTGAGGCCATTTTGAGGCCGACTTTCTCTTGGATAGTGGTATATTTGATGCTTTTGCGTACAGTTCTGGTTTGTATATATTCGCCTACGGGCACGCTACCTTGGAGTCACTGCGTGTGCGCGTGACGGGATAGTGCAGCAGAGGCTGTACCTTTGTATATGTTGTTTATCGGTTAGTTTAGTTGTTGGGCTTTGTCTTTATTTCTTTATTGCTTTTATTAAAAGGAAACAATAAAAAAAAAAAAATTATTTGTTTTCCGCGTAAAGTTTATTTTTGGTTATTAAAGTGACACCTGGAAATCGGGGGTGTACACAGAACGTCTGGCTCCCAGAACTACTGATACAGACTCTTCCACAGCCTATACACCTGTATCCTTCCCAACTAATGTTGCTGACTCTTCTCCCTCCAATAACTCTGAATCCATTAGAAAATTTATGGAGGTCAGAAAAGAAAAGTGTCTACCTTAGAAGAATATTACCTCACGTGTCCAAGCCCTAGGAAGATATCCTGGCCCTAGACCTGAACGTCCTAGTTGACCCAGATGAACCTATCTTGGCCAATCCCTTACATGAGGCAGACCCCTTGGCTCAACAGGCTCAACCTGACCCTATCCAACAAGAGCCAGTTCAACCAGACCCAGAACAATCTGTGTCTAACCACTCTTCGGTTAGATCACCCAATCCTCTAGTTGAAACTTCTGAACCACACCTTGGAGCCTCTGAACCTCATGACCAAACCTGTGACATTGGCTCTCCCCAAGGTGTCTCTGAAGCTCACAGCAGCAATCACCCAACCTCTCCAGACCAATACTCTCCATTAGTTCCCTACACTCACCTCAGACCCACCTCTCTCTCCGGAGTGCATCAATGTGTTTAATCACGAAGCTTCCTTGATGCTACGCAACGTGCAAGGTCACACTGACCTGAGTGAGAATCCTGACTCTGTTGCTGGAGGAATGGGATAATCTGGAGTACTTGGTTAGTTGCTCAGGTTCCTGCTATGATGAGTCATCTTATTGCTGGAAAGGGATCAAAGGATAGCTGGCTCGCTAAGCAGAGGTTTGCCAGAAGAGTGGCTCTTCATGAACAACAACAGAGACACAAGCTTCTCGAAGCTATTGAAGAGGCCAGAAGAAAGAAAGAAAAAGCAGAAGAAGCTGCACGTCAAGCAGCAGCTCAGGCTGAACACGCTCGGTTAGAGGCAGAAAGACTTGAAGCTGAAGCACTTAGATGCCAAGCACTTGCACCAGTGGTTTTTACTCCTGTTGCTTCTGCTTCCATTCCGGCTCCTCAAGCTGCTCGGACTGTTCCTTCTAGCTCTACTCAGTCCAGCTCATCCAGACTCGACACTGTGGAACAACGTCTTAACACTCATGAGTCTATGCTGATTGAAATGAAGCAAATGATGATGGAACTTCTGCGTCGATCTGATAAACCCTAGCTTCAGGATCTCTTCGTTTTTATTTTTCTTTACCTTTGTTTTATTTCGTTAAACTCTGGTTCTTTCTTGTTAATCTTTACTTTGCTCGTTTGTGATTATCTATGCATATATATATCTGACATTATGTTTGCAAAATTTCTTTTATTCATAATAAACCGCGTTTACATCATACATTTTTTTAAAAATCCTAGAATGGAGGATCCCTCCTCATTCTTCTGCACTCCTGGCGCTGCTCTAACCTCTCCTTCTCCAGACGATCCAGTGAATACTGGATGTTGTTGAGATTGACAATCTGCTCATCCCTCTCCAGAATTTCTTCTGAAGTCCTGAGCTTCTTCTCTATAATTTCCTTTTCTTCCAGCAGCTTTAGTTCAAGCTGGCTGAGTTCTTGTACTTCCTCCACGAAGGCAAGGAATTTCCTCATGTCATTCTTCAACTCTGGACGCAGGTCCTCCTCCAGCAGTGTCCGTGTTAGCTCTGAGATGGTTGTTGTACCCTCTGGATGCCTAATGTTGAGGAACAAGTCCTCTTCGAAGGCTCTCTTTCTCAGCTCCTCTAATGCGATCATGTATGATGCCATTTTTTTGGTATTATTCGAGTTGTGAAGCTTACCCCATTCTCCATCGCTTTATATAGGCTTCACCTTCTCTCTGAAAGTTAATGCTCCTACGGTTTCTCGAGGTTAAGTTCTTGGTAACTGACCCTTTTCTTTACTCCCTTGGCCGGTGGTAAACGTTCCTCTTGTGCATTAACTCTTCTATTTACTTCGCCTAACTCTGATTCATGCATCGTTTTAATTTTCTTTAAACTTAGACCTTCTCTAAGGGGGAGTACCTTGTACTTCAAGCTAAGTTTTTCACACCCCAAGCTTTTTGCTTATGACAAAAAGGGGGAGTACAAACCAGTTTTTGATGTGTAAGATGTGTTAGTGTGACTTATTTTTCTTTTGGAGAATTTAAGAGTTCCACCTTTATGACCATAGATGTGTCACTGGGCAAAATACAAGGAATACATTTCACTTCTTCTGAAGTGATTTTAGTTTGACTCTGATACCCAAGACTCTGATACCTTGTCCGTTGACTCTGATTACTTATGCGCTCTGATTACTCTATTTTCATCTATGTCATAAGTTTTTCACTCTGAACTCTTATATTATTTAGCTCAGAATCTAGACTCTTCTAACGTTTTCATCAAGTATTAGATTCAGGGGGAGCTAAGCTCAGAATCAAGCAGTGACTTGAATTCAGAATGAGCAAGATAAACTATTCACATCAGGATAAGTCTTATTCTATATCTCTAAAATCTGAGTGAATTCAGTTTAATGTTTAAGAATTGTTCATCAAAAATCTTAGTTTTGTCATCATCAAAAAGGGGGAGATTGTAAGATCAAGTTTTGATCTAGTAGTACAACTCTATGTTTTGATGATTACATGTTAACCTTTTGATATGAACAATTGTGGTACTCTAACGTGTTTTTCTGAGTGTGCTATTTACAGGCTGACCTCTATTCAATCTCACACAAATCAGAAGCACTGTGCTTAAAGAGTGACCCAAGCAACGCTTTCGCATTGACCATGTTCAACATGAACAGTGGAAAAGCTTCAGAAGTTCTGAAGCTACACAAACTCTGATGTGGACTCAGTCACTAGAAGCTCTGAAGATCCAGAAGTTCTGATAACCTA